>NC_141542.1:60957500-62157500 GCF_021556685.1 Rattus norvegicus | reverse complement strand
ATGATTTCAAGGCTTTTTAACATTTTCTCTTCTATTAGATTCAGTGTATCTGGTTTTATGTTGAGGTACTTGATCCATTTGGACTTGAGCTGTGTGCAAGGTGAAAAATATGGTTCTATTTCATTGTTCTACATATAAGCTGCAAGTTAAACCAGTATCATTTATCGAAGGTGCTTTCTTTTGCCCATTGTGTTTTTGCCTTCTTTATTTAAGATCGTTTCCATAACTGTGTGGTTTTATTTCTGGGTCTGCCATTCTATTCCACTGATCAGTGTGTCTGTCTCTGTGCCAATACCTTGCAGTTTTTATCACTATTGCTCTGTAGTATAGCTTGAGGTCAGGTATGGCTATTCCACCTTCACCCACCCCCAGAAGTTCTTTTGTGTTAAGAATTATTTTTGCTATTCTGGGATTTTTGCTTTCCAGATGAATCTGAGAATCACTTTTTAGATATCTTGAAGAATTATGTTGATAATTTTGATAAGAATCTGTAGATAGCCTTTGGTAGGATGCCTATTTTTACTATGTTAATTCTGCTAATCCATGAGCATAAGAAATCTCTCCATTTTTTGAGATCATCTTTGATTTCTTTCTTCAAAGACTTGAAGTTATTGTCATATAGATTTTCCACTTGTTTGGTTAGAGTTAGCCCAAGATATTTTATATTATTTGTGGCTATTGTGTAGGGAATTATTTTCCTAATTTCTTTCTTAGGCCATGTATCATTTGTATAAAGCAAGACTACTGATTTATTTGAGTTAATTTTATATCCAAACACTTTGCTGAAGTTATCAGCTTTAGAAGTTCTCTGATAGAATTTTTGTTGTTACTTATGTATACTATCATACATCTGCAAATAGTGATGCCTTTACTTATTCTTTGCCAATTTGTAATCCCTTAATCTCTTTTTATTACCTTATTGTTCTAGCTCAAACTTTAAGTACTGTATTGAATAATTATAGGGAGACTGGGCATCCTGTATTGTGCCTGGTTTTAGTGGGATTGCTTCAAGTATCTCTCCGTTTAATTTGATATTGGAGCCGATTTGCTGTAAATTGCTTTTATTGTGTTTAGGTATGGGCCTTGAATTTCTGATCGCTCCAATACTTTTAACATGAAAGGGTGTTGAATTTTGTCAAATGTTTTTTCACTGTCTGATTTGATGATCATGTGATTCTTTTTCTTTGAGTTCGTTTATATAGCAGATTACGTTAATGGATTTTTGTATATTGAACCAACCTTACATTCCTGGTATGAAGCCTACTTGATCATGGTGAATGATGGTTTCGATGTGTTTGTGGGTTCAGTTTGTGAGAATTTTATTGGGTATTTTGCAGCGATATTCATAAGTGAAATTGGTCTAAAGTTCTCTATTTTTGTTGGGTCCTTGTGTGGCTTAAGTATTAGAGTAATTGTGGCTACATAGAATGAATTAGGTACTGTTCCTCTGTTTCTATTTTATCTAATAGTTTCAGAAATATTGGTATTAGGTCTTCCTTAAAGGTCTGGTAGAATTCTCTGCACTAAAGCCATCTGGTCCTGGTTTTTTTTTTTTCTCCGGGGGTCAAGGGTGGGAAGGAAAGGTTTTAATGATGGCTTCTATTTCCTTAGGAGAGCCAGGTCAGTTACAGTAGCAGAGCATAGTAACTTATACATAATAAGCAAGTCAGCTATAGTAACATAGTAACTTGGACTTAGATAAGTAAACTTATTACTATATAGCAACCCTAAATATCTCATAAGACAAAGTCTAACCCCATATCTTGTAAGACAAAGTCTTACATTCTGCTGATGCTCTTCCCCCTCCCCTGCCTCAAGAAGAACCAACATGAGAAAGAAGACCAATGCCGGGACTGGCCCCCAGCAATTCACAATTTCTTACTCTCTATCTATCCTCTGTGGTCATATAGATAATAGCATTCCTAAAGAAGACTAAATGCTAACATCCACATTAAATCTGGGTTACCTCACCAAGATGACTTTTCCCCTAGCTCCATCCATTTACCTATGAATTTCATATTTTCTCATATTTTTAAACAGCTAAATATTATTTCCTTATGTAAGGAATCACATTTTCATTATCATTTATGTGTTGATGGACATCTAGCATTTTCCAATTTCTCACTATTATAACTAGAGCAACAATGAACATGGATTAACAAGTATCTCTGTAGTAGGATGTAAACGCCTTTGGATATTTGACCATGAGTAATACAGTTAGCTCTTGAAGAAAATCTATTGTCAGATACCCAAAGAACTATCACACTGATTTTCATAGTAGCTGTACAAATCTGCATCCCAAACAGTAAGGGATGAGTGTTCTGACTCTGCATCCTTGTGAACATATGCTATTATTTTTTCTATTGAACTTGGCCAGTCCTACTTGTTTGATGTGCATTTTCCTAATGACTATGGCTGTTGAACATTTTGAGTGTTTCTTTTGTGTTCCACCTTTTAAGAATTTTCTGTTTCCTATAATTCTTTAAGGGACTTTTGGAGGGACTTATGACTCCAGCCACATATGTAGCAGAGGATGGCATTCTTCAGCATCAATAGGAGGAAAAGCCCTTGGTCCTGTGAAGGCTGATTTCCCCAATGTAAGGTAATGCCAGGGCATCAAGATTAGAGTAGGTATGTGGGAGTTGGAGCATCCTCATAGAAGCAGGGGTAGTGGGGAGAATATACGGGAGAGGAGGAAAAAGGAATAACATTTGAAATGTAAATACATAAACTATTCAAGAAAATAAATATAAAAATTCTGTTTATTTCTATAATCCATTTTTAATTGGGTTGTTTGTTTTCCTGACATCCAGCTTTTTGTTGTTGTTATTCTTCTTTATATTTGTAGCATGTGGTTTTGCTACTCTACTTTAAGCTCTGGGCTTACTACGAGCCCTGCCTGGGCTCCCTCTGATCCATGGATGAAAGACACATACACATTAGCTTAATTTTAACCTGCCTTCTTGGCTCAATTGCTGGCTACTTCTAATTTCCTGCAGTTACCATGCCCTTCCCAGTACTCTTAACTCATCACCCTAAACCTGCCCTCAACTTTAATTGCTCAGTTATATTTAATCCCAGCTGGAAACCCTAAATTTCCCTCATTTTTAGTTGCTACGACATGCACAGTAGGAGAAGTAACCAATGGCCACTTCACACTAGATCTTACATGGCTGGTGGCCTTTTCTCCTTCTGAAGCATGGTAAGAACTCCTTTCCTTTCCTGAGTCTCCTCCCCCTCCTCCTGCAGGGACCTGGGAGTCCCATCTCTTTCCTTCCACTCAACAATTGGTGCATGGTACCTTTACTGATAGATCAAGAACCAATTGGGAAACAGGACCTTAGCATCAGAACCACCACCTACAATATTTTGGTAGTAGTCTCCCACTGGATGTACAATGTTTCACGATCTATAGCCAGCCTGAATATTGCTTTTCAGTTTTATGGGATGTTATCTATTACATGTTTTTTCTTAGTGCCTGTGCTATTGGTGTCCTTTTCAGAAAGTGTTTCTTTTGCCAATGAGCCTAATACTATTCCTTACTTCCTCTTCTATCGTTTTTAGGGTATCTGGCCTCATTATGGGGTTATCCATACATTTGGAGTCATTTGTCTTTTTTCAGCTGTGTCTAATTTTTGTTTATTGTTGTGGTTTTGTTTTGTTTTTTGTTTGTTAGCTTGGTTTGTATTTTTTGATACCTGTTTTTTTAACACTATAATTCTGTAGTGCAATATGAAGTTGGGGATGGTAATTTTCTACCTGTTCTATCATTCACGAATTGTTTAGCTAGTGTGTATATGTGTGTGTGTGTGTGTGTGTGTGTGTGTGTGTGTGTGTGTGTGTATCCTTATGAAGGTTAAAATTGTCCTTTCAATTTCTGTGAAATTTTATGTTAAAATTCTGATGGAAATTATATTGAATCTGTTCCTATTTAAAGTATTTAAATATTAATAATAGATATTTTGAAATATTTGTCTTATGCTTCAGCTATATTGCATTTCTTGAAACCTATTGTATAGAATTTCTGGATTCTGCTGGAAATATATTGTCTCTATGTTAATAATTCTGTTTTTATACTGATGCCTTGACATCTGAGTTTGGAATTATTATTATTTTAGATACTGTTATCTGTTCCTTTCTTTATTGGGTGGCTCTTCCATTCCTTCATTTCTGTTGCCAAGATCTCTTTTTATCTGAGGAAAGTGTGATAGCTGGGTTTGGCTTGTAGGTATTACTTCAGCAAGTTGGTGAGAGACGAAAAAATGGAAATGGAAATGGGCTAAGAGAAAAGGACTGCGAATTTCATTAGGAAAGAGCTAAGTGATCCTACTCACAAGAGAGTTGTGGTTTACAGAACATTGGAGCTGTGATAGAAAGAGGAGAATCCAAAAGCTCGAATTACACAAGGTACAACCCACCGACCACATGAAGCTCAAGAAGAAGGATGACCAAAGTGAGGATGCTTCATTCCTTTTTAAAAGGGGGAAAATATTCATAGGAGGGGATATGGAGGCAAAGTTTGGAGCAGAAACTGAAGGACTGGCCATTCAGGACCTGCCCCTCATATGGTCCATTTATATACAGCCACCAAAGCTAGATAAGATTGATGAAGCTAAGCAGTACATGCTGACAGGAACCAGATATAGATGTCTCCTGAGAGACACAGGCAGAGCATGTCAAAGGTGAATGCTAGCAGCAAACCACTGAACTGTGAAAACAGGACCCCCATTGGAGGAATTAAAGAAAGGGATGTTGGATTTTGTCACAGAATTCTACATCTAATGAAATAACCTGTGGCTATTGTATTTCAGTAATTATATGTAGTGGATTAAATTTATTTGTTTATGTGTGTTATACCCTCCTTGTATATCTAGGATGAGCCTGCTTGATTATAATAGATGGTCCTTTTGATGTGTTCTTATGTTGGGTTTACAAGAATTTTATTAATAATTTTTGCATCTATGTTCAGAAGGAAAATTATTCTCTAATTTTCTTTCTTTGTTTGGTCTTTGTTTGCCTTTAAAATTAGGGTAATATGACTTTATTAAAACATACGGAAATATTCCTTAATTTTCTATTTTCAAGTATAAAATTCCATATTGTTTGTACATTTAAAATATTATGTAACTGTAATATTTTATGTTGTTATCTATGCAAAATATTTGTCACATTATAAGCACAACATAATACTTTTATAGTGATCATTCCATATTCTTTCTTTCCCTAAATCATTTGACAAGTATTATTCTGATTTTTATTTCAACTATTTTACCTATGAGTTATTTTTATAAATAAATTGTATATCATATGTTTTTGCATTTGGTAACTTTGCTTACAATGTTTTCAAAGTTCATTGATACTGTTCATTGCTTTTAAATCTGGTTGAAATTTCTTTTTGTGAATAAGGAACTACATTGGTTTTATGTCTATTAATTAAGGGGCATTTGGCTTATTTCTCTTTTATGTTGCTGTATATAGTACTGCTCTAAACATTTATATACTTCATTTCTATCAATTCTAAACCCTTATGTGAGAAGTTAAATATTCCTTCTCAGAAGAAGTCTTCTTTAGATTCATATGATAAATGAGACTTTGAAAACTCTGAAAGTTCCTGAGACCTACAAGATTCCTAAATTTTCCCCTTCACCAATCTTACCAGTGTTAAATAGGCAGCAATAGTTTCTGGTCAGAGAATATTTTTTAAATGTTTTCCTATACATTACATTATGATTGCAGTCTCCCTCCCTCTACTCCTTCCAGTCCCTCACTGACCATTACCTCAAGACACTGCTCTTCTATTTTCCTTCAGAAAAGAGCAAACTTCCCACAGATACTGGCCAAACATGGCATAACAAAATGAAATAAGACTATGCACAAAATCGCATATCAATGATGGGTGAGGCAACCCAGGAGGAAAAAAAAGGGTTCCATGAGCAGGTAAAAGATTAGCTAAGCTACCAAAAAATTTGCAGCAAGCCCCAAGAATTGCTTCACAAGCCCATGCTGGAATAAGATTTTCTGTGATGCAACTAGCTTTGAGTCATACATATATCTCTGTCATCCACACTCATGTAAAGTATTATTAAAGTCATTGTTCACTAAGCTATATCTATGAATAACCATTCTTTTGTGTGTAGTCAATGCTCTTTCTGCAATAAGTAGTTATTTGCCCATGTCTTCCCAAAGAAATTTACACAGCAATATATGTATCAAATTGCTGGATCCTATGGCTTATTAAAAGACTTTACAGAAATTATTTTGGGTAGGAAAATGCTATTTGGGCATATTATTTTAAAGTCTATGATTACTAGATTCATGAATTTAGTTTAGGGAAGTCATCATAGTGATAGAGATGTATGACAAAGAAATGAACCCTTCAGCTCATGTCAACAAGAGGTAGAAAGAAAGGGACACAGGAAAAGGCCAGGGACAAGAACATTGCTCACCAACCCAAGTCCTTCAACTATCTTCCACCTTCTAATAATGCTATTGTATTATGACTCCATTAAGAAATAAATTCATTAAATCACAGCCTTTACAAAAGTTGGTGACATGAGTAAAACTAGAGGTTGCTTTATTGTCTTACTTGTTTCTCAAGTACATCAAGTTAATAATAAAAATTGTTTCTAATTTATGAATATTCCAATTTTAAAATATTCATGAGCTATCAAACGTTTTGCCATATTTGCTTCTCCAACTTACATCCACTATAAATTGGGAATTTTAAGAATGTCCTATTTTCAATAAGATTTTCTATTTTAGTTTTGTTCTGGACACTTACTTATTGGAAACATGAACTTGTGGTTTTGATTTAAAAATGTATATTTGATTTTTTTTTAAAAAACTTACATTTGAAAAGAGCATGAGAAACAAGCAATGAACTTTGGTATTTATCTATTTTATTTACTTTAACAAACATAAAACAACAACAGGTAATATTATATAAGTAATGTTTAAAAATGAGGCAACTATAAAACACTTTGTATATTCTCTAGTGCATAATCATAAACACATATGTATTATTATCTACCATTGCTGAAATAATATTCTCATTATCCTATAATTAGCCAATGATAACTCTAATGTGTCACTATGAACATGCATAGAATTAAATCTCAGTTTTCAAATTCTAAGATTATCACATCCTCTCCCTCATTTTCAGCCTGCTAATGAATGATCAGGTATATTTTTTCTTATAGTTTATTCCTGCCTCTTCCTTTTAGAGTTTGGCCAGGAGTTGTAATATTTGGTAAATTTAACAAATACTTTACATTCTTTCCCTGGGGAAATTTAAGGCTTCCAACGCGGGAGTATACATTCTTTTTTTCGCTATCAGAAAAAAAGGACTGACACAGCTACACTGGTTCTTACAACAATGAATTATAAACAATGTCAAGTAAATTTATGCTTCAAATACAAATTCTGTCTGAAACTGAAATACACAGGAGGAGTACATTCCACTTTAAGCATGTAGCTGAAGTTCTTCCCTGGGATACTAGTTTATGTTAAGAAGCTTATCTTGAAATGTTTATGTTATGGGCTTGGGAAGATTCTTTGGGTCTGTACAAACACTGTATTCTTTGCCTATAAAATCTTTAGTAAAATACATTCACAAGCAGAATATCTCAGAAAGAAGACATATTGTACAATGCTAGGTCAAATTTTGTTCTGCTAGATGAATGTGAAAACTAATGAATCATACGTTGAATAATACTAGAGATGGTTTTGACTTGACAACACATCTGGAGTCCATAGAGATAATCTTGCAGTCTTCTGGTGTCTGGAAAAAAAGATGCCATTAGAAAGTTTTCTGACACCAAGCTATTGGACAGTCAGTGGTTTTAATTCTCTCACTTTTTGATGTTTGTTTGCCTGAGCATGTAGTCTACAGTTGGAATGATGGGAAACTGCAAACAAATGAGACTTGTGTTACCTTTGGTTTTATGAAGAACATGAGTGATAATTTCCACAAAGGATAAGGAATTCAGAGCCAGTAGCAAATAACAAGTAAATGAGGTTTTATTAAAATATAGTAATAATAAAGGCATAAAATAATGAGAAATGTGTATATTGTTTATAAATGATATATAAATGATCAAAATGTAATGAATTTTTAATATTTCATATATATTTTCCCATTAGATAATTTTATAGAAATTATGGACAATCATAGGACTCTGTTTTACTGTTCTTCAAATAAATGACTTTGTAGCTATTCTGTTTTGCCATCTACAATTGACATATTCAGAAGATCTGGCTTTAAGTTATTTAGGATAATGTAAAACAAAAACACCTTTAAAGGCAAGGAGCTTAAGCAGGACACAGAAATTTATTAGAGAGACTGTTTAACAAGCTGCAGTGTTGCCTAGCTATTATTCTCTGGGGCCTTGCAGGATGAAGGGACAGGATCAGTCTCCTATCACATGTCTCCCATTCCTCTGCCCATTTTATTTTATGTCAATATAACATGCAGTAATAATATATTTTAATCCATTCCAAACACAAACTTGATGGTTCATCTTTATGGCTTCACCCTTTCAATGGGTGTCAATTTGATATGTGTCCTTGCCTATAGCATAGTAAATAAGTACATCTACGTCTTTGGAATTTATGACATATTCTTGTTGTTAGGAGTCAAGAGGAGTGACTGCAAAGTAACCAAGAGACTTAAGGGGGAAAACATAAAAAGCAGATAGAAGTGTGTCTTCTTAAGAGAAAAGAAAGAAATAGCCAGATCCTTGGTCAGTGTTGACTTTCAAGCCAATTTATCATGACACCAATTTCCACTTCCCAGAGTTTATATAATGGCTGTGAATATTACAAGTAACTTGGTCTTTTGTAGAATTGTGTGAGTCTCCATATTTTTCTATATTTTCATCAAAAATGATAAAGATGAAATATTTATTTTAAGAACAATAGAAACAAAAAACAATACCATTTTACTCTAAAATTATATTGAAATATAATATATATTTATTCTGCTTTATGATGTTTATGGTTTGAGAGAGAGAGTAACACCCTGCATAGGTTAATTTCCAGGTGAGATACATTTGGTTACATGCACCAGGAATTCATAAGTTTTGGTTATGTGCATTCTGATGAAATACATTCTTCATTCTGTTATTAAATGGAAAAATTTGAAGATTATAAACAGTAGATATGTTTTAATATAAGTAGAATTATATGATTTCCCCTCCCTTTTCTCCTTCCAGTCTTTCCCTCAAGCCCTCGACATGTACTTCTCAAATTAATATCTGAATTTTCTCTACTAATGCTACATACATACCTATACTGTTGTTGTTTTGTGTGTGTGGTTTCAAGACTGATCATTCTGCACTGGAAGATAAATAAGTGTGGCTCATCCCTGGAAACATTCCCTTTCTCCCAGCAGTCATTAGCTACCTATAGTTCTTTGTCTATGGATGGAAGCCTCTAAAATCTTCTCCTTCTGCATTAACGTGTTTATTGCTATTGTCTTCACCCAGTCTTGTTTATGTAGCCCTTTCTAGGTAAGAATGTGTCACACTAGACTTTTTGGTTTTCTGGGTCACAAAATTCACAGCCATTTTTGTAATGTTTCCTGAGCCATAGACTCAGGAACGGTGGAATAGATGTATTTACTGGGGCTGAGTTCTCCATGATATGTTGATTTTTTCATTGTGTTAACTTGTGGTTTCCTATGATGGTCTCCTTTTGCTAGGGGGTTAAGCATAAGGTTTTGAAAACAGTATGGAATTACCTGGCTCTATTAAACATATTTAATATGATTATCCTCCCCTATGCAGGTCTCCTTGAAGTTGCTAATTGCATGTGAGTGTTATCCAAAAGAAACATTAGAAAATTATTGATTACTACCATTGACTGTGTTTGTATCACTAATATGGTTTTTAAATCCCAGGAATGGAAAGCAAGAACAGGACATTCTGTCATCAGGATATTCTGTGTCTCTCTGATATTCTTATACCCGGTGTTTTCACAAAGATAGAAAAGGCCTAAACAGATCGAGATCAAGAAGCCCTAGGCTCTGCAGTGTCCATTTGGGTGATCTAAGGAAGAGCTCTGGGCATTTATCATCCTAGTTATAAACCAACATGTGGCTGCCCCATCCTGATTTGATGTAGAGAGTGAGTGGAAAGTTTACCTCAGCATCTACTCTAAGGACCATTTCCTTTCTTTCTTTTTTTCTCCTTTCTTTAAAGTTTTCTGAAAAGAATTTAGAACAGGTTCTCAGAAAAGAACTTTTGAAACAGCAGGCAGTTGCAACAAGAGTTGTCCTGAGATCCAAGGCTTTTCATATGCAGGGTTTTGTTTATTTGTTTGTTTTGTTTTGTTTTTAAATTTTTATTTATTTTTACACTCTAGACTTTATTCCCCTCCCAGTCCACCATCCGACTGTTCTATATGCCATAGTCTTCTCCCCAACCCCTAGCCATCGATAATCCCCAAATCCCACCCCACCAAACCTCTAAACTTCCTGAGGCCTCCAATCTCTTGAGGATTAGGTGTACCTTCTCTGACCGAACCCAGATCCTGGAGTCCTCTGCTGTATATGTGTTGGGAGCCACATCTCAGCTGGTGTATGCCATCCGGTTGGTGATCCAGAGTCTGAGAGATCTCAGGGGTCCAGGTTAATTTAGACCCCTGTTCCTCCTACAGGGTCGCCCTTCTCCTCAGCTTCTTCCAGCTTTTCCCTAATTCAACCGCAGGAGTCAGCAGCTTCTGTTATTGGTTGGGTATAAATATCTGCATCTGACTCTTTCAGCTGCTTTTTGGGTCTTTCGGAGGGCAGTCATGATAGGTTCCTTTTTGTGGTCACTCCATAGCCTCAGTAATAGTGTCAGGCCTTGAGGCCTCCCCTTATAAGAATAAGTATTTCTTATTTCTAGCATGCTTGTGGCTACCTCAATCCCCAAATTCAGAGTTTACTCTCTAAGGAACAAACAGTAGACAGATCCATAAAGCAAAAAGACTGGGTGAGCATAGTCCATGGTAGAAATAGGATGTTTTCATTATTTTAGAATTATTTTATCTCTGCATCTATACCCTTTCTCAATACCAAGAACTAAGCCAAAGACTTCATGTACTCTAGCCAAACTGTCTAATGCTCAGAACTCTTTTCTTTATTATTTTATTTAGAGAGAGTGCCTCATTACTGTGGTGGCCTTTCACACATTCTAGAAGCCAGAGTAGCCTTGACTTTGAGATATTCTTGCCTTAACTTCCTGAATAGCTCAGGCTATGGTCAGCATGATGCTCACACTTCAAATCTAATTCTTGCTATCCACCTGATAGTTTAGGTTTGATACTTAAAGTATTCTTAGCTTCCCCTGCTCTTCTTGCTATCCACCTAATAGTTTAGGTTTGATACTTAAAGTATTCTTAGCTTCCCCTGCTCTTATAATGTAATGACATTTGTTTTCCTAGGATAGATTCTTTTTAAGTTAAACTAACCAACCTCAGGCAAGTTAGAACTATAGGATATTCACTGTTGTAGAGAGAAGTAAAGATAATTAGACAATATCCACTTCCAAAACTAGATGGACAGGAGGGGAAGGATGAAGTGAAGTCCATGGGATCAAAGAAAACTCAAATACTGTCTTTAATTATAATCATATATTATATTTTCCTCAAAGATCTTTTTTATTATCACTCATTCTTCTCCACATTAATAGTAGACCTTAATAAAGACACAAGGAGAAAGAAAACATGTCTTAGTAAAATTAGGAATACTAGTATCTAAGTGAATCTTTATTTTTGCTTATTATAATAGTTTATTATTAATTATTATAAATTAATTATTCATTTGTATGCAATGCATGTATATCGTCCTTTAGATCTGGGGTTGGTCTTAGGAATTATTTTGTGCAGTGATTTGTGAGATGATGGGAGCTAGAGTGTGTCTCTGGGGCAGGGAGGTATAGTTAACGAGGTGAAAGCACTAAGCACACAAGACTAACACTCATTGTTTCATCTCTAGAACCCTGTGCTTGACTTTTTCCTTGATAAAGAAAACTGAATCTTCAGGCTTGGTGGCTTACATCAGGAAGCTTCATGGCAGGGCATATATATCTAGACCCATTCTTAACAAAGATCTTGTGAATGTCAATAACAGATAAAAATGTGCTGAAGGCCATTCTTATTATCTCAAAGAATGCAAACATGAACAGCACAGTAGCATTTGACTAAACTCATGTAAGTTAATATCTATGAGGAAATAATCTAAAGTGAAACTTCCTATATTACAACAAATTCCTTTAATTTTTGGAAAGGACAGGGTAAAACCAAATACAAACAGGAAGAATAATCTTGACACTGAAGTTTCTGTCTACCAGCATTTTCTTATTTTAGTGATCAGAGAAATCCTTTCAGTACAGAGAAAAACAGATTCCTACGCCATTTTTCCTAAACTGTTCAATACAGAGTATATTGTATTTGGAAATGAGTCACAGTCTAATACTGATGCCATAAAACAAAACAGAACAAAAAAAAACTAATAGCAGACAAACAAACAAAAACAGAAACTGAGGATTGTGCTGTAACTTAGGATAGTATTAAGGATTGTCTTATTCTTTCTGTAGGTCTTACAGGATTCACAACCTGCATTACTCTTATAAGGCCTAAGGAGAAGATCACTCATAAAGCAGATAGAGCAGACCAAGTTGTTTAAAATCACCCAGAATATTAATTTTGGAATATTTTTAAAGTATGGTGTGAGTGAACAAGCATATTTCAGATGAGAGAAATATTCACATGTTAATTTGTATAATATACTCGCTCCTTTAAACCATACATAATAATTTATGAAAGGGTAACATTTTATAATGAAACCACAGAGGTGTACGCATCATGGTACAGTATTGAATGTAATCTTGTAATTCTCTACACTGTGTCCAAGTATAGGTCTCTCTGTGAGTTTCCATTGACTATAAAAAGAAGCTTCTCTGGTGTAGTATACTGATCTACAGGTATAGTAATATATAATTATGTCATTTTTTTGCCCTGTTTCTTTATTAGGATAATAGTAGTAGTGTTTGTCCTACCCACATGAACTACCAGTCTCATATTGTTGATTTTACAATATGTTGCATTGTTTGTATATCAATATATACAACATTGTATATCAAATCTGTTACTTTAGTAGTGCCAGAGTTGGGTTCAATGTCATGGCATTGGCCATAAATTTGATAAAAAGGTGTATGTGGGTTGCTTGGCTATTCCAATGAAATTTATGCTAATATTCTACCCTTGCTTCTTGAGACAGGTTATGGTTGTAGATTGCAGTGTTTGTAGCTGAGTGATATTGATAATCACCTTTTCCCTATGGTACTGTGCAAAGTTCTTTCCAGTAACATGAATACTAATGGGGGTAAGGCTTCAATTCTCCATGTTTGGCGATATAGCTAAGTGATATATTTCCTTCTTTTTGGTTGCTGTTGTGTATGTTCTACATACTAACCTTCTGTTAGATGTATAATTAGCCAGCTTTATCACGGTAGGTGATCTTTTTGAAGTATTCTTGAGTTTGGTCTTCACATTGAGAAATCTCACATCTATGTTTGCGTACATATATTCATATGCATATGTAATATACTACATATATGTATATAATATTCTTAAATGTAACTGTAGTCTGTATGTATATACCTGGATGTATGTTTTCCTAGAGATCATTGCTATTCTCATGTCTGAGGAAGACTATTTCTCCTACTTTAGCACTCCTTACTTGCCTAGAGTTCTATGTGTAGGGTTTATTTCTGGTAAGTTTTTATTTCCAGAAAATTTAGCCATGCTATTGCTGTTGTCCGTGTTCAACACATGTTTAGGCAGCCATGCTAATGAGACTTATAGATATAACTTCTGAAATTTCTTAAAGACACAATTTTGTAGCCAACACCTGATTCTCTGCAATCTTTACAATCCCTTCTTCCACAGGATTCCTAAGTCATAGGTGCAGGAATTGGTTTTAACAGCTTCTTTCCAAAACTACTCTACTTTGAAATGAGTCTTGATTTGGCAATATTTTGAAGTTTTTCAACCTTGTTTCATATGAATCTACCTAGCTCTTCTTGGTAATGTGTTGTATATCAATGTAATACAAATTATTTAATTTTCCCAACTGAGAAACTCTTATACTACATTTAGTTTTAATTCTTACAATGATAGTGAATATCTTTTCATATACAATTTCATGAAAGTGTGCATAAAATTTTCTAAAATAGAATTCTGATTCAAAATAAATAGTAATAGAATTTTTAAAAAATCATCATTAAAACCTAGCCCCATGATCTCCCACTGCCTCTCCTCAACCTTCATCAGACTCTTGAACCATACAAACAAGAGTATGTTGTCCTGTAAAGTGTTCTGACACTATTAGTAATACTCTGCTATGCTTACAGATAGGATACAGAGACCTACAGCCAAACAGTGGATAGAGCTGGAGAATTCTTATGGATGAATAAAAAGATGGATTCCAGGTCCAGAACAGGATAGAAAGTCCACAGGAAGACCAACAGAGTCAACTAACCTGGATCCTTTGGGCTCTCAGAGTCTGAACCATCAACCAAAGAACATACACAGGGTGAACCTGGCCTCTCCACTTATGTGTAGTAGATGTGCAGCCTGATGTCCATGTGGGTCCTGACAGCTGGAACAAGGGCTATCCCAAAAGCTGTTGCTGTCTGTCAGATATGTTCTTCTAGCTGAGCTGCCTTGTCTGGCCTCAGTGGAAGAGGATATGTCTGGCCTCGAAGAGACTTGAAATGCCAGGGTGTGTGTGTGAGGGGGGAGTGGCTATATCCAGGGGATATCAAAAGGAGCTCAAAGGAAAAGAGGAGAGAGGATGGGGAACAGATTGTGGGAGGGGATGACCAGGAGAGAGGTGGTGAGTGGTATTAAAAGTGAACAAAGAAAAAGAATTAAATTAAATTAAAAAGCTTAGTTCTAGTCTATTCGATCACTATATAGGACTAGACATTTCCTGAACATATATCAAACTGAATATCATTTTTTAGTTTTAATATTCCAATATTGTTAATAATTTGTATTATTTTATTTTAGAACCCTTAGAGTGCTATATGCAAAGACCTATGTTTGTAATGATGTGGATCTTAAGTAACAGAGTTATATGAGATATAATACAGTACATATCCAATACTGCTGGAATGTATATGGAGAAATTAGTATTCAAATCCCGATGCTCATGTCCAAAGCTCAATATGTCAGTCAGATTTCTTAAACCATGACAAAATAGCTAAGAAACTCAACTTAAAAGAAGGCCAGATTTATTTGAGGCGTTACAGAAGAGCATGCAAACAGACATTTATTTTAAGAGTAAACATTAGTAAACCAAGGACAAGATATAGAGGAAAAACACTGCCCCCAAAGGAAAAGAAAGGAAAAGACAAATAAAAACAATACTCATCAAACTGTAACTAAATAAAAACAAACAGAAAAAGCTGTGGTGGCCATTATATGTTGGTCAACTGCTCCTGAAAGTGAGGTCTTCCTTTCAGTGTTTGATAAACTTATTGTCACTCCATTAGAAAAAAGAGTTTCCCTTTCCAAGCAAATATAAGTGACAGTTCATACTTTTACCGTAGAGACTAAGGTTCTATCCATTCGCTATTTTATTAACATAATAAACAAAAACTGTAAGACAAAATTTAAACAAAAACAACAACAAAAGAAAAGGAGCCCAAGAGAAGGCTTAAGAATGAGAGACCCTTTTTTATATAAATACTCAGAAACCCTATTAAAAACATCAAACTGTAAGCCATAAGTGCCGATGATGTGGTACAGATCTGTGCAGGCCCTGTCTGCTGCTTCAGGCTCTGTAGGTTGAGATCTTTCCTGAGTTGATTTAGAGGGCTGTTTTCTTGGAGTCCTCCATGTCCTTTAGGTCTTACACTCTTTTTGCCTCATCTAAGGGTTTCCCTGAATTCTAAGGGGAGGAATTAGAAGAAAACATCGTATTTAATGCTGAGTGTTCTAAGGTCTATCACTCTCTGGGTAATATCTGGCTGTGGGTCTCTATATTTGTTACCATCTACTGTCTGAGGAAGCTTCTTTGATGATGGCCAAAAAGGCACTGATATAGCAGAACATTATTAGGAGCCATTTCACCACTATATTTTTGTAGACCAGTATTATTTAGTTTTAGCTTATGTCCCTGGGAAATCTGGTCTTGGGTTCTTGGCACCTAAGCAGTGTCAGGTATGGATGTTGTCTCATAGAATGGGTCTTAAGACAAATCAGTTGTTGATTGGTTACTCCCATAAGCTTTGTGTCAATATTACACAAGCATATTTTACAGGTACTACATCATTCTAGATGAAAGCATTTGTAGCTGACTTGATGTCTGTGTTTCTCTTTTTGTGGCATGCAGAATAACTTCCAGTACAAAAGACACTAGAATAAAAGAATGAAGACTCTATGCAGGAACTAGCTTGATGTCTCCATCCTCAATAAGTTGTGTAGATGCTGTCTTCAGTAATGATATCTTCTTTCCAGTTTGAGGAAAGCAACCTCTTTTCTTGGCATAGATATGGTTATTTGTGGATTTTCTATGGTGTCTCTTTGGCCAACAAATCAGTTAGATATAATCAATCCCTGTATTGGAAGCTTTGGTGACAAGACATGGCCAGTTGGAATTTTGTCTCCTCACAACTTGGAGGTTTTAAAATATGCTTGCAGCCTTAAAGCTACCTATCTGTAGAATTAAGCAAGAGGAATACCTGCCTATCAGCTTTGTGGGTTTTTGA
Organism: Rattus norvegicus; assembly: GCF_021556685.1. NCBI lineage: Eukaryota > Metazoa > Chordata > Mammalia > Rodentia > Muridae > Rattus > Rattus norvegicus. The sequence continues at coordinate 62,140,740 of NC_141542.1, read as the reverse complement.
AGTTTCATTAGACTAGGAGGCAAAATGGAGGTTCCAAGGTATGTTTAATGTTATTTGACTGGTAAGATTCTGTTGTTATTCCAGCCCAAATCAAGTAACTTTGTGATGTTTCTAAACCTGTGATATCATCTTATATGTTTTCTTTAACAAACCACAAATAAATCACCTATTCTTTCTAGGTTATCTACATAAACTTCTATCAATCTTTAGGATAAAATGTCCTATGGCAAAATAAATTAGAATTATTTAGAACTCATCTTGCATAACTTTCTCGTGAGCAGTTTATTTTTTTTAAACTGGATTTTTTTAATTTACATTTCAAATGTTACACCCTTCAGTTTCCCAGACATAAGCCTCCTATCCAATCCCCTTCCCCAACTACTACCCTTTCTCACCCTGCCAATGTTCCCCTATACTGGGGGAGGGGTCCAGCCTTGGCAGGAACAAGGGCTTCTCCATCCACAGGAGCTCAACAAGGCCATCCTCTGCTGCATATGCAGCTGGAGCCATGGGTCAGTCCAAGTTTAGTCTTTGGGTAGTGGTTTAGTCCCTGGGAGCTCTGATTATTTGGGATTGTTGTTCTTATGGGTTGCAAGCCCCTTTAGCTCTTTCAATCCTTTCACTAATTCCTCCAATGGGGACCCCGTTCCCAGTTCAGTGGTTTCCTGTCAGCATTCTCCTCTGTTTTTTACATGCTCTGGCTGTGCATCTCAGGAGACATCTATATCCAGTTCCTGTCAGCATGCACTACTTAGCTTCATCAATATTACCTAGTTTTGGTGGCTGTATACATATGGGCTATATACTAATGTGGGGCAGGCTCCATAAGGCCATTCCTTGAGTCTCTGCTCCAAACTTAGCCTCCATCTCCCCTGCTATGAATATTTTTGTTCCTTCTTTTAAGGAGTGAAACATCCACACTTTGGACATCCTTCTTCTTGAGCTTCATGTGATCTGTGAATTGTATCTTGGATAATTCAAGCTTTTGGGCTAATATCCACTTATCAGAGACTGCATACCATGTATGTGTTTCTGTGATTGGGTTACCTCACTCAGGATGATATTTTCTACCTCAATCCATTTGCCTACATACTTCATGAAGTCATTGTTTTTGATAGATTAGTAGTACTGTATTGTGTACTTATACTACATTTCTGTATCCATTCCTATGTTGAAGAACATCTGAGTTCTTTCCAGCTTCTGGCAATTATAAGGCTGCTATGAACATAGCGGAACATGTGTCTTTGTTGTGTGTTGGAGCATCTTTTGGGTATATGCCCAGGAGAGGTATAGCTGGGTCCTCCAGTAGTTCAATGTCAATTTTCTGAGGAAACTCCAGACTGATTTCCAGAGTGGTTTTACCAGTTTGCAATCCCAACAACAATGGAGGTGTGTTGCTCTTCTCCACATCATTGCCAGCATCTTTTGTGACCTGAGTGTTTGATCTTAGCCATTCTGACTGGTGTGAGATGGTATGTCAGGGTTGTTTTGATTTAAATTTCCCTGATGACTAAGGCTATTGAACGTTTCTTTAGGTACTTCTCAGTCATTTGATATTCCTCAGCTGAGAATTCTTTGTATAGCTCTGTACCCAATTTTTAATAGGGTTATTTGACTCTCTGGAGTATAACTTCTTGAGTTCTTTGTGTATTTTGGATAATAGCCCTCTATCAGATGAAGGATTGGTAAAGATATTTTCCCAATGCTGTTTTTGTCCTAATGACAGTGTACTTTGCCTTACAGAAGTTTGCAGTTTTATGAAGTCCCATTTGTCGATTCTTGATCTTAGAGCATAAGCCATTGGTGTTTTGTTCAGGAAATTTTTCCCAGTGCTGATATGGTGGATACTCTTCCCCAATTTTTCTTCTATTAGTTTGAGTGTATCTGGTTTTATATGGATGTCTTGGATTTACTTTGACTTAAGCTTTGTACAGGGCAATAAGAATTGATCAATTTGCATTCTTCTACATGGTGACCTCCAATTGAACCAGCACCATTTGTTGAAAATGCTATTCTTTTTCCATTGGATGGTTTTAGCTCCTTGGTCAGAAATCAAGTGACCATAGGTGTGTGGGTTCATTTTTGGGTCTTCACTTCTATTCCACTGATCTACTTGCCTGCCTCTGTACCAATACCATACAGTTTTTATCACTATTGCTCTGTAATACTGCTTGAGATCAGGGATAGTAAGTCCCCCTGAATTTTTTTATTGTTGAGGATAGTTTTAATTATTCTGGGTTTTTTTGTTATTCCAAATGAATTTGTAAATTGCTCTTTCTAACTCTATGAAGAAGTGGGTTGGGATTTTGATGGGGATTGCATTGAATATGTAGATTACTTTTGGCAAAATGGCCATTTTTACTATATTAATTGTTCCAATCCATGAGCATGGGAGGTCTTTCCATCTAAGATTTTCAATTTCTTTCTTCAGAAACTTGAAGTTCTCATTATACAGATCTTTCACTTGCATAATTAGAGTCACGCCAAGGTACTTTGTATTATTTGTGACTAATGAGAAGGGTGCCATTTTCCTAATTTCTTTTTCAGCCTCTTTATCTTTTGAGTAGTGGAAGGCTACTGATGTGTTTGGGTTCATTTTATGTCCACCCACTTTGCTGAAGTTGTTTATCAGGCTTAGTAGTTCTCTGGTGAAACTTTGGGGATCACTTTAGTATACTATCACATCATCTTCAAATAGTGATATTTTGAATACTCCCTTTCAAATTTGAATCCCTTTGAACTCCTTTAATGCCTGATTGTTCCAGCTAGGACTTTGAGTACTATATTTAATAAGTAGGACAAGAGTGGGCAGCCTTGTTTAGTCTCTGATTTTAGTGGGATTGCTTCAAGTTTCTCTCCATTTAGTTTGATGTTGGCTACTGGTTTGCTGTATATTGCTTTTACTAGTTTTAGGTATGGGCCTTGAATTCCTGATCTTTCCAGGATTTTTATCATGAAGGGGTATTGAATTTTGTCAAATGCTTTCTAAGCATCTAATGAAATGATCATGTGTTTTTTTTTTCTTTGAGTTTGATTATATACTGGGTTACATTGACAATTTTCCATATATTGTACCATCCCTGCATCCCTGGGATTAGGCCTTCTTGATCATGATGGATGGTCATTTTGATGTGTTCTTGATTCTGCTTGCAAGAATTTTATTGAATATTTTTATGTCAATATTCATAAAGGAAATTGATGTGAAGTTCTCTTTCTCTGTCGCGTCTTTGTGTGGCTTAGGTATAAGCCTAATTGTGGCTTCATAGAAGGAATTGGGTAGTACTACGTCTGTTTTTATTTTGTGAAATAGTTTGCACAGTATTGGTATGAGGTCTTCTATGAAGGTCTGATAGAATTCTGCACTAAACCCACCTGGTTCTGGGCTTCCTTTTCATTGGCAGATTTTTAATAACTTCTTCTATTTATTTAGGAGTTATGAGATTGTTTATCTGATCTTGATATAACTTTGGTAGCTGGTATTTATCTAGAAAATTGTCCATTTCCTCCAGATTTACCAGTTTTGTTGAATATAGGCTTTTGTAGTAGGATCTGATGACTTTTTGAATTTCCTCAGATTCTCTTGTTATATCTCCCTTTTCATTTCTGAGTTGGTTAATTTGTATAAACTCTCTATGCCCTCTTGTTAGTCTGGCTAAGGGTATATCTATCGTGTTGATTTTCCCAAAGAGCCAGCTACTAGTTTTGTTGATTCTTTATATATTCCTTTTTATTTCTACTTGGTTGATTTCAGCCCTGAGTTTGATTATTTCCTGCCATCTACTCCTCTTGTGTGTATTTGCTTCTTTCTGTTCTAGAGCTTTTAGGTGTGCTGTCAAGCTGCAAATAAATGTACTCTCTTGTTCCTTTTCAGAGGCTCTCAGAGCTATGAGTTTTCTTCTTAGCACTGCTTTCACTGTGTCCCATAAGTTTGGGTATGTTGTGCCTTCATTTTCATTAAATTCTAAAAAGTCTTTAATTTTTCTTTATTTCTTCCTTGACCAAGTTATCATTGAGTAGAGTGTTTCTCAACTTCCATTTATATGTGGGCTTTCTGTCATTTTTGTTTTTATTGAAGACCATCCTTATTCCATGGTGATATGATATGATGCATGGGATTATTTCAATCTTCCTGTATCTGTCGAGGCCTGTTTATGCCCAATTATATGATAAATTTTGGAGAAGGTACCCTGCGGTGCTGAGAAGGAGGTATATTCTTTTGGTTTAGGCTGAAATGCTCTATAAATATCTGTTAAATCCATTTGCTTCATACCATCTGTTAGATTTTTATATGTCTCTGTTTAATTTCTGTTTCCATGATCTGTCCATTGATGAGAGTGGGGTTTGATACCTGCTACTATTATTGTGTGAGTTTCAATGTATGATTTGAGCTTTAGTAAGGTTTCATTTATGAATGTAGGTGCCCTTGCATTTGGAGCATAGATATTTAAGATTGAGAGTTTATCTTGGTTGATTTTTTTTTCTTTGAGGAATATAAAGTGCCCTTCCTTATCTTTTTGATAACTTTTGGTTGAAAGTCAATTTTATTTGATATTAGAATGGCTACTCCATCATGTTTCTTCAGACCATTTCCTTGGAACGTTGTTTTCCAGCCTTTTACTCTGAGATAGTGTCTATCTTTTTCTCTGTGGTGTGTTTACAGTATGCAACAAAATGCTGGTTCCTCTTTACATATCCAGTCTGTTAGTCTATGTATTTTTATTAGAAATTGAGTTCATTGATGTTAAGAGATATTAAGGTACAGTGATTGTTGTTTCTTGTTATTTTTGTTGTTAGAGGTGGAATTATATTTGTGTGTCCCTCTTCTCTTGGTTTCATTGAAGGAAATTCCCTTTTTCCTTTTTCTAGGGTGTAGTTTCCATCCCTGTTTTGGAGTTTTCTATCTATTATCCTTTGTTGGGCTGGATTTGTAGAAAGAAATTGTGTAAATTTATTTTTGTCATGGAATATCTTGGTTTCTTCATCTATATTAACTGGAAGTTTTGCTAGATATAGAAGCCTGGGCTGGCATTTGTGTTTTCTTAGGGTCTGTATGACATCTACCTAGGATCTTCTGCCTTTCATAGTCTCTGGTGAAGTCTAGTGTAATTCTGATAGGTCTGCCTTTATAAGTTACTTAACCTTTTAGCCTTACTGCTTTTAGTATTCATTCTTTTGTGTGTGTGTTTGGTGTTTGGACTATTATTTGGCAGGAGGAATTTCTTTTCTAGTCCAATCTAACTTAATTCTGTAGGATTCTTGAATGTTTATGGGCATCTCTGGGTTAGGGGACTTTTATATATATATATATATATATATATATATATATATATATATATATATATTTACTGACCCTTTAAGTTGGAAGTTTCTATTTACATTTTTAAATCATGGATGATTTTGTTTGATTCCTTCACCTGTTTGGTTGTGTCTTCCTGTAATTTTTTTTAAAGGATTTTTGTGTTTCCTCTTTAAGCGCTTCTACTAGTTTTCCTGTGTTGTTCTGTATTTCTTTAAGGGAGTTAATTATGTCTTCCTTAAAGTATTCTATCATCATGAGATACAATTTTAAATTCAAATCTTGCACTTCCAATGTGTTTGATATCCAGTATTTGCTTTGATGGGAGAACTGGGCTCTGTTAATATCAAGTAGTCTTGGTTTATGTTGCTTAGGCTCCTGCATTTGCCTCTCACCATCAGGTTGTCTCTGGTGTTAATTTGTGTTACTGTCTCTGACAGTGGCTTGACCCTCCTGTAGGCCTGTGTGTCAGCACTCTTGTACACCTGTTTTCTTTCAGTCAGATCTGGGAAAAGAGAGCTGCTCCTGGGTTTGTGTGACCTGACACCTCCAGGCAGGTTGCTTGGTGCAGAAGAGTTGGTCTTACCACTGCTCTCAGATGTATAGGCGCTCCTGATGACTGGTTTTTGACTCTTGGCACAAGCAGATCCAGAAGGGTCCTGCCCCTGACTTCTCCTAGGTCCCTGTGCCCATAGGGCCCAGAGGTCACTAGGCAGTTTTCTCTTGGATGAGGAATGTGGGCAGAAAGTAATTGTCTCCTCTGAGTTCTCAGGATTGTCCCCACTTCTGAGGGTCCAACTCTATCCCCCATTGGATTTGGGTGCAGGGAGCTATGGAACCAGTTGAGTTCAGTTCCAGGTGCAGATAGAAACCAGCAGGTTCCTGCCACTGACTGCTCCTATATTCCTGTATCCAGAGGCCACTATGCAGGTTCCTCTTGGAACCTCCTGGTCAGGAATGTGAGCAGAAGTGGCAGTCTCCCCTGAGCTCTCAGTATTGTCTGCACTTCTGGGAGTTCAGCTCTCTCCCCAATGGGATTTGGGTGCCTCATGTGCAGTTTTGTATGTAAAGGTTTAAAGATGTTAACCACCTAGACATGAATTACATATTATTTATTCAGGTTTTTGTCTTAGTTTATATAAAATGTATATACCAATGAAACCAGTAACATAGCTGAGAACTAAAGGTAACTACTTGAATTTAATTCCTGAAACCAAGAGGTAGGAGAAGCAACACACACTGAGACCTGCATTGTGTACTGGGTAACTGAAAAGAAAATCTTGACATCTCTGCCTTCATATTATTTGTCTGTTTTTCTGTTGCAACCTTCCATACATCTCTGTTTCTATTTTTACTTTCTGGCTAGTTCTTTCTTTGATTTATTCTCTCTTATAGTTACTTTGGATTCCAGCCAAATATGTAACTTATGACAAGAGTTGAATCAACCCTTTAGCCACAGCAACTGCTCCACTTATGACTAATACTGAGACCATGACCAAACCCTTATTAGTCAGACCATATACCCAGCTTACAACCCATGGCCCATGTTGTGTCACCAAGTATTGTTGATCACCCCCTAATAAAAACATATTCCTAGCTACTATCTTGATGGTTGGATTCTCACCAATTATACCACATTTAGTACAAATTCCTTTCCTGTAATCACCACTATTCATCTCTTCAAATGATCCATTGAACTCAAGAGTTATATATCTCAGGAATCTGATGAAAGGGTGATCATAGCTTTGTCTGCTTCTCATTCTGGTATTGACTTTCCAAGCAAATATAACATATTTATTTCAAATCTAGACATCTAATATAAGAGTATTCCAGGCTCATTTATGTTTGATATTTATACTCAGCTGAAAGTCAGCATGCTCTAAATATGGAATACACATTGATACACATTCACATGAGCTCTTAACTTTCTTTCTCCTCCATCAAAGCTGAGGCAATTAGTATAATTTCATTGTCAGTCTCTCTCTCTCTCTCTCTCTCTCTCTCTCTCTCTCTCTCTCTCTCACTGTGTGTGTGTGTCTGTTGTCTGTCTGTCTTGTCATGGTTTCTCTGTCTCTATCTTTTCATCCCTCCTTCCCTTCCCACTCTCTCCCTGAATTTTTTTTAAATGTTGTATGAGAACATTTCACTTTCCAGACCTCCAGGAGTTTGGCTGCCAGATTTAATAACCACAAGGAAAAAACACATTTAGGTGTCCACTGAGCGCATTACCTTCAGATTCCTGCCCCTTCTCCAGGGATTTCTTTGATCAGAAGTTAAAGAAAGGCTTGAAAAATAAATCCCAACCTAATAAGCTTTCTTCAACTATCTGAATACATTTTATCTATGGATAAAGCCCTATAAAGCAGAGCAAGGTCCTAAAAATCTAAGCCCATGGTAGACTTCAAGAGGACTGCACTTAACGTAAGATACAATAAACAAATATTCTTTCCCTCTATCCCACAAAGCCTGCCCTGCATTCTTATCACAGCATTCTTAAACAATGTATTTTAAATCACACAAAAGAAAAGGAGCATCTATATTCTCTTTAGATTTTCCCACTCATGCACTGCTTCCTCAAACCCTGGTCCCTAGTCTCCCAGGTATCCTAACCCAGCTCTATACCTCTAGCTGCCATAGAATATTGAGACTCAGGTATTTAGGTCTCCCCTGATGATTACAGGATCTCCTTCCTTCCTTTTTCCTGCCCTAGGCTGGTAGAACCTCATTTAAAATGTTGGCTAGCACAGGATTTTAACCACTCTCAGGCTTTTCTCTTGTAGAATTGCTCATATCCCTGATGGCAGGAGTGGAAAAAATGATTTGCAAACAGAGTGGTAGCAACTGACATATCCCACAGTACCATAAAAAGGATTACATTGTGGAACCTTAGAAATGAGAGGGCTGAATTTTGAGTTCCAGAGAGTCAGGATCTACCCTAGTTTGGGGTCTTTCATGGCTCCACTGTTGTTTGTGGGCTGTGTCATTTGTTACTGGTGGTCAATGATGTCAACCACAAAAGTTTCATTGCATGACTCTGCAGAAGTTACTTTTCTCCTCCTCAATTTTCTAAGACTTTTCAAGGCTTCTGGTCTATTGTGAAGTATACGACACTATCCTGGGTAAGAATCTAAAATAGGTAAATGAGCCTACCCCCGTCTCTTTTCTGCCTTGTTCTTTAAGGAAGAATATAGAGAAAATGCTTTAAATGAAGTGAAACAGAAATGACAGTGTGTGTGTGTGTGTGTGTGTGTGTGTGTGTGTGTGTACATGAAATTTATATTCATGCACACATGTAAAGGCTAACTTTCCATCAAGGGCCTTGTTGGAATAAAATTATCAATGTAATACAATTTTTTTATATCCAACACGAAAATCCTAGGAGCCCCATAATTATATTTATATCAAGTTTTATTAGTCTTTTCCTATATACTGTAACAAAACATTTGTGTCTAAATAAAAAAAAAAGATTTATTTAGGCCTCAGTTCTAACAATATAAGATTATAGCCATTGGGAACCTCGCTGATCCTGGCCCGCAGTACCCTGCTCCCAAACCCCGTGGGAGAAAGAGCTCATTTACCAGATATGTGGGCAATCCTGAGACTGCAGGGCAGGAGAGACTGCCACTTCTGCCCACCTTTGCCCACATCCCTGGCCCAAGAGGAAACTGTATAGGGCCTCTGAGCACAGAAAGATAGGGGCAGTCAAGCTGCAGGAGCCATGATGGCCAGACTGTGCCCAGATCTGAACAGACCCGGTCAAACAGCTCCCTGCACACAAATCCCGTGGGAGGGAGAGCTAAACCTTCAGAGGGGCAGACACGCCTGGGAAACCAGAGGAGACTACTCTCTGCCCACATTTCTGACTCTACAGGAAAATGCCTAGCGCCATCAGGGCCCCTGCACACAGGGACCCAGAAGTAGGGGCAGGCCCTTCTGGTTGCTGCCCTCACAGAGAGCTGAAAGCCAGTACCGAGGAGCAACTTCAGGCCCAAGACCAGAGGTAAGACCAACTTTTCTGCTCCAAGTGACCTACCTGGTGGATTCAGGACACACACCCACAGGAAAAACTGAAAGGCAGTGGACAGGAATGATTACATGCCTGAAAACAGAACACTCTGTTCCCATAACTGGCTGAAAGGAAACACGAATACAGGTCTACAGCACTCCTGACACACAGGACTATAAGACAGTCAAGACACTGTCAGAAATAACAGAACAAGGTAATAACAGAGACAACCTGATGATGAGAGGAAAGCACAGGAAGCCAAGCAACAGAAACCAAGACTGTGGCATCATTGGAGCCTAATTCTCCCACCAAAGCAAACACTGAATATGCAAACACACCAGAAAAGCAAGATCTAGATTTAAAATCACATTTGATCAGGATGATGGAGTACTTTAAGAAAGACATAAAGAACTCCCTTAGAAAAATGCAGGAAAACACAAGTAAACAGGAGAAGCCCTTAGAGAGGAAACACAAAAATCCCTGAAAGAATTACAGGAAAACATAATCAAACAGGTGAAGGAATTGAAAATTGAAATAGAAACAATAAAGAAAGCAAAAAGGTAGACAACGTTGGATGTAGAAAACCAAAAGAAAACACAAAGAGCTGTAGATACAACCATCACCAACAGAATGCAAGAGATAGAAGAGAAAATCTCAGGAGCAGAAGTTTCCATAGAAATCATCGACAAAACTGTCAAGGATAATGTAAAACGGAAAAAGCTACTGGAACAAAACATACAGGAAATACAGGGCACAATGAGAAGATCAATCCTAAGGATAATAGGTAAGAAGAGAGTGAAGACTCCCAACTCAAAGGACCAGTAAATATCTTCAACAAAATCATAGAAGGAAACTTCCATAACCTAAAGAAAGAGATGCCCATAAACATACAAGAAGCCTACAGAACTCCAAATAGATTGGACCAGAAAAAAACAAAAAACAAAAAACTCCTCGCAATACATAATAGTCAAGACATCAAATGCACAAAACAAAGAAAGGATATTAAAGGCAGTAAGGGAAAAAGGTCAAGTAACATATAAAGACAGACCTATCAGAATTACACCAGACTTCTCACCAGAGACTATGAAAGACAGAAGATCCCGGACTGATGTCATACAGACCCTAAGAGAACACAAATGCCAGCCCAGGTTACTGTATCCAGGAAAACTCTCAATTAACATAGATGGAGAAACCAAGATATTCCATGACAAAACCAAATTTACACAATATCTTTCTACAAATCCAGCCCTAAAAAGGATAGCAAATGGTAAAGCCCAACACAAGGAGGCACGTTACAATCTAGAAAAAGCAAGAAACTAATGGTTTTGCAACAAAACAAAGAGAAGACAAGCACACAAACATAAACTCACCACCAAATAGGAAGATAACGGAAAGCAACAATCACTATCCATTAATATCTCTCAACATCAATGGACTCAATTTCACAATAAAAAGACACAGATTAACAAGCTGGATATGTAATGAGGAACTAGCATTTTGCTGCCTACAGGAAACACACCTCAGAGCCAAAGACAGACACTACATCAGAGTAAAACTCTGGAAAACAACTTTCCAAGCAAATGGTCTGAAGAAGAAAGCTGGAGTGGCCATTCTAATATCGAATAAAATCGACTTTCAACCAAAAGTCAGCAAAAAAGATAAGGAAGGAGACTTCATATTCATCAAAGGAAAATCCACCAAGATGAGCTCTCAATCCTAAATAGATTTGTTCCAAATACAAGGGCACCTACATACATAAAAGAAAACTGACTAAAGCTCAAAGCACATATTCCAACTCATACAATAATAATAGGAGATTTCAAAACCCCACTCTCATCAATGGACAGATCATGGAAACAGAAATTAAACAGAAACATAGACAGACTAAGAGAACTTATGAAACAAATGGACTTAACAAATATTCATACAATATTCTATACTAAAACAAAAGGATATACCTTCTTCTCACCACCTCATGGTACTTTCTCCAAAATTGACCATATGATTGGACATAAAATAGGCCTCAACAGATACAGAAAGATAGAGATAATCCTATGTGTCCTATCAGACCACCACGAGCTACAGCTAGTCTTCAATAACAATAAGGAAAGAAGTCCCACATATACATGGAAGTTGAGCAATGTTCTACTTAATGATAACCTGGTCAAGGAAGAAATAAAGAAAGAAATTAAAGGCTTCTTAAAATTTAATGAAAATGAAGGTACAACAAACCCAAACATATGGGAAACAATGAAATCTGTGCTAAAAGGAAAATTCATAGCTCTGAGTGCATGCAGAAAGAACAGAAAAACCATATATCAGCAGCTTGACAGCACACCTAAAAGCTCTAGAATAAAAGAAGGCAAACACACCCAGGAGGAGTAGAAGGCCGAAAATAATCAAACTCAGAGTTGAAATCAACCAAGTATAAACAAAAAGGACTATGCAAATATTCAACAGAACCAAAAGCTGGTTTTTGAGAAAATCAACAAGATAGATAAACCCTTAACTAGACTAACCAGAGGACACAGAGAGTGTGTCCAAATTAACAAAATCAGAAATGAAAAAGTAGACATAACTACAGAATCAGAGGAAATTCAAAAAATCATCAGATCCTACTATAAAAGCCTATACTCAACAAAACTTGAAAATCTGGAGGAAATGGACAAATTCCTAGACAGATAACAGGTACTGAATTTAAATTAGGAACAGATAAAACATTTAATAAACCCTATAACTCCTAAAGAAATAAAAGCAGTCATTAAAAGTCTCCCAACCAAAAAGAGCCCAGATCCAGATGGGTTCAGTGCAGAATTCTATCAGATTGTCATAGAAGTCCTCCTACCAATACAATCCAAACTATTCCACAAAATTGAATCAGACAGGGCCCTACCAATTTCCTTCTATGAAGCCACAATTACTCTTATACCTAAACCACACAAAGACCCTACAAAGGAAGAGAACTCAGACAAATTTCCTTTATGAATATCGACACAAAAATACTCAATAAAATTCTTGCAAACCGAATCCAAGAACACATCAAAACAATCATCCATCATGATCAAGTAGGCTTCATCCGAGGTATGCAGGGATGGTTTAATATACAGAAAATCATCAATGTAATCCATTATATAAACAAACTGAAAGAACAAAACCACATGATCATTTCATTGAAGGCATTTGACAAAAATTCAACACCCCTTCGTGATAAAAGTCCTGGAAAGAACAAGAATTCAAGGCCCATACCTAAACATAGTAAAAGCCATATACAGCAAACCAGTAGCAAACATTAAACTGAATGGAGAGAAACTTGAAGCAATCCCATAAAATCAGGGACTAGACAAGGCTGCCTACTCTCTCCCTACTTATTCAATATAGTTCTCAAAGTCCTAGCCAGAGCAATCAGACAACAAAAGGAGGTCAAGGGGATACAGATTGGAAAGGAAGAAGTCAAAATATCACTATTTGCAGATGATATGATAGTATATTTAAGTGATCCCAAAAGTTCCACCAGAGAACTACTAAAGCTGATAAACACCTTCAGCAAAGTGGCTTGGTATAAAATCAACTCAAATAAATCGGTAACCTTCCTCTACACAAAAGAGAAACAAGACAAGGAAGAAATTAGGGAAACAACACCCTTCATAATAGTCCCAAATAATATAAAATACCTCGGTGTGACTTTGACCAAGCCAGTGAAAGTTCTGTATGATAAGAACATACATACCTCTGAAGAAAGAAACTGAAGAAGATCTCAGAAGATGGAAATATCTCCTATGCTCATGGATTGAAAGGATTAATATAGTAAAAATGGCCACTTTACCAAAAGTGATCTACAGATTCAATGCAATCCCCATCAAAATACCAATCCAATTATTCAGACAGTTAGAAAGAACAATTTGCAAATTCATCTGGAATAACAAAAGCCCAGGAAAGCTAAAACTATCCTGAAAAAATAAAAGGACTCCCAGGGGAATCCCTATCCCTGAACTCAAGCAGTATTACAGAGCAAAACTGGATGGTATTGGTATAGAGACAGGGAGATAGACAAGTGGACTAGAATTGAAGACCCAGAAATGAACCCACATACCTATGATCACTTGATTTTTGACAAAGGAGCCAAAACCATCCAATGGAAAAAAAGATAGCATTTTCAGCAAATGGTGCTGGTTCAACTGGAGGTCAGCATGTAGAAAACTGCAAATCGATGCATTCTTATCACCTTGTACAAAGCTTAAGTCCAAGTGGATCAAGGACCTCCACATCAATCCAGATTAGCTCCAAGCTAATAGTAGAAAAAGTGGGGAAGAATCTCGAACACATGGGCACTGGAGAACATTTCCTGAACAAAACACCAATGGCTTATGCTCTAAGACCAAGTATCAACAAACAGGATCTCATAAAACTACAAACCTTCTGTAAGGCAAAGGACACTGTTGTTAGGACAAAACGGTAACCAACACATTGGGAAAAGATCTTTACCAACCTACAACTGATAGAGGGTTTATATCCAAAACATACAAAGATCTCATGAAGTTAGACTTCATGGAGACAAAAAACCCTATTAAAAAATGGGGTTCAGAGCCAAACAAAGAATTCACAGCTGAGAAATGTTGGATGACTGAGAAGCACCTAAAGAAATGTTCAACATCTTTAGTCATAAGGGAAACGCAAATCAAAACAACCCTGAGATTCCAACTCACACCAGTCAGAATGGCTAAGATCAAAAACTACAGCGACAGCAGATGCTGGTGAGGATGTGGAGAAAGAGGAAAACTCTTCCATTGTTGGTGGGATTGCAGACTGGTACAACCATTCTGGAAATCAGTCTGGAGGTTCCTCAGAAAATTGGATATTGAACTGCCTGAGGATCCAGCTATACCTCTCTTGGGCATATACCCACAAGATGCCCCAACATATAAAAAAGACACGTGATCCACTATGTTCATCGCAGCCTTATTTATAATAGCCAGAAGCTGGAAAGAACCCAGATGCCCTTCAACAGAGGAATGGATACAGAAAATGTGGTCCATCTACACAATGGAATACTACTCAGTTTTCAAATCAATGAATTTATGAAATTCATAGGCAAATGGATAGAACTGGAAAATATCCTGAGTGAGGTAACCCAATCACAGAAAAACAAGCATGGCATGCACTCACTGATAAGTGGATAGTAGCCTAAATGCTCGGATTATCCTAGATGCACAGAACACATGAAACTCAAGAAGGATGATCAAAATGTGGATGCTTCACCCCTTCTTTAAAAGGGGAAAAAGAATACCCTTCGGTGGGGATAGGGAGGCAAAGTTTAGAACAGAGACTGAAGGAACACCCATTCATTCAGAGCCTGCCCCACATGTCGCCCACACATATACAGCCACCAAACTAGATTAGGTGGATGAAGCAAAGAAGTGCAGGCTGACAGGAACTGGACTCCTGAGAGACACAGCCAGAATATGGCAAATACATAGGCGAATGCCAGCAGCAAACCACTGAACTGAGAACAGGACCCCCGTTGAAGGAATCAGGGAAAAGTCTGAAAGAGCTGTAGGGGCTTGGGACCCCATATAAAGAACAACAATGCCAACCAACCAGAGCTTCCAGGGACTAAGCCACTACCCAAAAACTATACATCGACTGACTGTGGGCTCCAACTGCATAGGTAGCAATGAATAGCCTAGTAAGGGCAACAGAGGAAGGGGAAGCCCTTGGTCCTGCCAAGGCTGGACCCCAGTGAACGGGATTCTTGGGGGGAGGGTGGTAATGGGGGGAGGATGGGAAGGGGAACACCCATATCGAAGGGGAAGGGGAGGGGTTAGGCGGATGTTGGCCTGGAAACCAGGAAAGGGAATAACATTTGAAATGTAAATAAGAAATACCCAATTTAATAAAGATGGGGAAAAAAGGATTATAACTGTTGTTTCTATTTGGTTATAAAAGGATCTGATAGAGAGAGTATAGCATCCCAGTGCAAGTAGAAGACAGGCAGAAAAACACAAAAACAAAGAACAAAGTATGTACAATACTACTAAATCATTCTGCAATGATCTGTAACTCCACAGACAGTACCTTCAATGACCCAATTTTTAAATATTCTGTCATTTCTTTATTGGATAGTTTATGTATTTGCTTTCCCAGTTACTCCCTCTACCATTCCCCTCTCTGCTTCTATGAAGATGCTTTCCATCCCACCTACCCATTCCCAACACTCTGGCATTCCTTTACACTGGGGAAATGAACCTTCACAGAACCAACGGCTTCTGCTCCTATTGATGCCAGACAATGCCATCCTCTGCTGCATATGTACCTGTAGCCATGTATCTCTCCAGCTGCTTTGTTTGGTGGTTTTGTCCATGGGAGCTCTGGGGGGGGGGTGTCTGGTTGGTTGGTATTGTTGTTCTTACTGTGAGGTTGCAAACACCTTCAGCTCCTTCAGTCCTTTCTCTAACTCCTACATTAAGGTCTCTATGCTCAATACAATGTTTAGCTGCATGTATCCTCATCTGTATCAATAAGGATCTGGCAGAGCCTCTCAGCAGTCATTCATATCAGGGTCCTATCAGCAAGCATTTCTTGGCATCAGCAATAGTGACTGGGTTTGGTGACTGCATATGGGAGGGATCCCTAGGTGGGGCAGTCTCCAGATGGCCATACCTTCAGTCTCTGCTCCATTGTTTGTCCTCCATTGTATTTCCTCCTGTGAGTATTCTGTTCTCCCTTCTAAGAACGACTGATGCAACAACATTTTGGTTTTCTTGAGCTTCATGTGGTCTGTGAATTGTATCTTGCATGTTCCAAGCTTTTGGGCTAATATCCACTTGTCAATAAGTATGTACCATGTGTGTTGTTTTATGACTGGATTACCTCACTCAGGATGATATTTTCTAGTTCCATCCATATGCCTAAGAATTTCATGAAGTCATTGTTTTTGATAGCTGAGTAGTACTCCAATGTGTAAATGTTCCACATTTTCTGTATCCATTCCTCGGTTGAAGGGCATCTGGATTCTTTCCAGCTTCTGCCTATTATATATAAGGCTGCTATGAACATAGTGGAGCATGTGTCTTTGTTATGTGTTGGAGCATCTTTTGGTTATATGACCAGGAGTGGTATAGCTGGGTCCTCACATAGTATTGTGTCCAATTGGAGGAACTGAAAGATTAATTTCCAGAGTAGTTCTATCCCCTTGCAATCCCACCAGCAATTAGGGGAGGGTTCCTCGTTCTCCACAACCTGGCCAGCATCTGCTGTCACCTGAGACTTTTATCTTGGCTATTCTGACTGATATGAGGTGGAATCTCAGGGTTGTTTTGATTTGCATTTCCCTGATGACTGAGGATGTTGAACATTTCTTTAGGTGCTTCTCTGCCATTTGGAATTATTCAGTTGAGAATTCATTATTTAGCTCTGTACCCCATTCATTTTTTTTTATTAACTTGAGTATTTCTTATATACATTTCTTTTTTTTTTATTTTTTTTTATTAACTTGAGTATTTCTTATATACATTTCGAGTGTTATTCCCTTTCCCGGTTTCCGGGCAAACATCCCCCTCCCCCCTCCCCTTCCTTATGGGTGTTCCCCTCCCAACCCTCCCCCCATTGCCGCCCTCCCCCCATAGACTAGTTCACTGGGGGTTCAGTCTTAGCAGGACCCAGGGCTTCCCCTTTCACTGGTGCTCTTACTAGGATATTCGTTGCTACCTATGGGGTCAGAGTCCAGGGTCAGTCCATGTATAGTCTTTAGGTAGTGGCTTAGTCCCTGGAAGCTCTGGTTGCTTGGTATTGTTGTACTTTTGGGGTCACGAGCCCCTTCAAGCTCTTCCAGTTCTTTCTCTGATTCCTTCAATAGGGGACCTATTCTCAGTTCAGTGGTTTGCTGCTGGCATTCGCCTTTGTATTTGCTGTATTCTGGCTGTGTCTCTCAGGAGCGATCTACATCCGGCTCCTGTCGGTCTGCACTTCTTTGCTTCATCCATCTTGTCTAATTGGGTGGCTGTATATGTATGGGCCACATGTGGGGCAGGCTCTAAATGGGTGTTCCTTAAGTCTCTGTTTTAATCTTTGCCTCTCCCTTCCCTGCCAAGGGTATTCTTTTCCCTCATTTAAAGAAGGAGTGAAGCATTCACATTTTGATCATCTGTCTTGAGTTTCGTTTGTTCTAGGGATCTAGGGTAATTCAAGCATTTGGGCTAATAGCAACTTATCAATGAGTGCATACCATGTATGTCTTTCTGTGATTGGGTTAGCTCACTCAGGATGATATTTTCCAGTTCCAACCATTTGCCTACGAATTTCATAAACTCGTTGTTTTTGATAGCTGAGTAATATTCCATTGTGTAGATGTACCACATTTTCTGTATCCATTCCTCTGTTGAAGGGCATCTGGGTTCTTTCCAGCTTCTGGCTATTATAAATAAGGCTGCGATGAACATAGTGGAGCACGTGTCTCTTTTATATGTTGAGGCATCTTTTGGGTATATGCCCAAGAGAGGTATAGCTGGATCCTCAGGCAGTTCAATGTCCAATTTTCTGAGGAACCTCCAGACTGATTTCCAGAATGGTTTTACCAGTCTGCAATCCCACCAACAATGGAGGAGTGTTCCTCTTTCTCCACATCCTCGCCAGCATCTGCTGTCACCTGAGTTTTTGATTTTAGCCATTCTCACTGGTGTGAGGTGAAATCTCAGGGTTGTTTTAATTTGCATTTCCCTTATGACTAAAGATGTTGAACATTTCTTTAGGTGTTTCTCAGCCATTCGGCATTCCTCAGCTGTGAATTCTTTGTTTAGCTCTGAACCCCATTTTTAATAGGGTTATTTGTCTCCCTGTGGTCTAACTTCTTGAGTTCTTTGTATATTTTGCATATAAGGCCTCTATCTGTTGTAGGATTGGTAAAGATCTTTTCCCAATCTGTTGGTTGCCGTTTTGTCCTAACCACAGTGTCCTTTGCCTTACAGAAGCTTTGCAGTTTTATGAGATCCCATTTGTCGATTCTTGATCTTAGAGCATAAGCCATTGGTGTTTTGTTCAGGAAATTTTTTCCAGTGCCCATGTGTTCCAGATGTTTCCCTAGTTTTTCTTCTATTAGTTTGAGTGTGTCTGGTTTGATGTGGAGGTCCTTGATCCACTTGGACTTAAGCTTTGTACAGGGTGATAAGCATGGATCGATCTGCATTCTTCTACATGTTGCCCTCCAGTTGAACCAGCACCATTTGCTGAAAATGCTATCTTTTTTCCATTGGATGGTTTTGGCTCCTTTGTCAAAAATCAAGTAACCATAGGTGTGTGGGTTCATTTCTGCATCTTCAATTCTATTCCATTGGTCTATCTGTCTGTCCCTGTACCAATACCATGCAGTTTTTATCACTATTGCTCTGTAATACTGCTTGAGTTCAGGGATAGTGATTCCCCCTGAAGTCCTTTTATTGTTGAGGATAGCTTTAGCTATCCTGGGTTTTTTGTTATTCCAGATGAATTTGCAAATTGTTCTGTCTAACTCTTTGAAGAATTGGATTGGTATTTTGATGGGGATTGCATTGAATCTGTAGATTGCTTTTGGTAAAATGGCCATTTTTACTATATTAATCCTGCCAATCCATGAGCATGGGAGATCTTTCCATCTTCAGAGGTCTTCTTCAATTTCTTTCCTCAGTGTCTTGAAGTTCTTATTGTACAGATCTTTTACTTGCTTGGTTAAAGTCACACCGAGGTACTTTATATTATTTGGGTCTATTATGAAGGGTGTCATTTCCCTAATTTCTTTCTCAGCTTGTTTCTCTTTTGTATAGAGGAAGGCAACTGATTTATTTGAGTTAATTTTATACCCAGCCACTTTGCTGAAGTTGTTTATCAGCTTTCGTAGTTCTCTGGTGGAACTTTTGGGATCACTTAAATATACTATCATGTCATCTGCAAATAGTGATATTTTGACCTCTTCTTTTCCGATCTGTATCCCTTTGATCTCCTTTTGTTGTCTGATTGCTCTGGCTAGAACTTCAAGAACTATATTGAATAAGTAGGGAGAGAGTGGGCAGCCTTGTCTAGTCCCTGATTTTAGTGGGATTGCTTCAAGTTTCTCTCCATTTAGTTTAATGTTAGCAACTGGTTTGCTGTATATGGCTTTTACTATGTTTAGGTATGGGCCTTGAATTCCTATTCTTTCCAGGACTTTTATCATGAAGGGGTGTTGAATTTTGTCAAATGCTTTCTCAGCATCTAATGAAATGATCATGTGGTTCTGTTCTTTCAGTTTGTTTATATAATGGATCACGTTGATGGTTTTCCGTATATTAAACCATCCCTGCATGCCTGGGATGAAGCCTACTTGATCATGGTGGATGATTGTTTTGATGTGCTCTTGGATTCGGTTTGCCAGATTTTTATTGAGTATTTTTGCGTCGATATTCATAAGGGAAATTGGTCTGAAGTTCTCTTTCTTTGTTGTGTCTTTGTGTGGTTTAGGTATAAGAGTAATTGTGGCTTCGTAGAAGGAATTCGGTAGGGCTCCATCTGTTTCAATTTTGTGGAATAGTTTGGATAATATTGGTATGAGGTCTTCTATGAAGGTTTGATAGAATTCTGCACTAAACCCGTCTGGACCTGGGCTCTTTTTGGTTGGGAGACCTTTAATGACTGCTTCTATTTCCTTAGGAGTTACGGGGTTGTTTAACTGGTTTATCTGTTCCTGATTTAACTTCGATACCTGGTATCTGTCTAGGAAATTGTCCATTTCCTGAAGATTTTCAAATTTTGTTGAATATAGGCTTTTATAGTAAGATCTGATGATTTTTTGAATTTCCTCTGAATCTGTATTTATGTCTCCCTTTTCATTTCTGATTTTGTTAATTTGGATGCACTCTCTGTATCCTCTCGTTAGTCTGGCTAAGGGTTTATCTATCGTGTTGATTTTCTCAAAGAACCAACTTTTGGTTCTGTTGATTCTTTCTATGGTCCTTTTTGTTTCTACTTGGTTGATTTCAGCTCTGAGTTTGATTATTTCCTGCCTTCTACTCCTCCTGGGTGTATTTGCTTCTTTTTGTTCTAGAGCTTTTAGGTGTGCTGTCAAGCTGCTGACATATGCTCTTTCCTGTTTCTTTCTGCAGGCACTCAGCGCTATGAGTTTTCCTCTTAGCACAGCTTTCATTGTGTCCCATAAGTTTGGGTATGTTGTATCTTAATTTTCATTAAATTCTAAAAAGTTTTTAATTTCTTTCTTTATTTCTTCCTTGACCAGGTTATCATTGAGTAGAGCATTGTTCAATTTCCACGTATATGTGGGCATTCTTCCCTTATTGTTATTGAAGACCAGTTTTAGGCCGTGGTGGTCCGATAGCACGCATGGGATTATTTCTATCTTTCTGTACCTGTTGAGGCCCGTTTTTTGACCAATTATATGGTCAATTTTGGAGAAAGTGCCATGAGGAGCTGAGAAGAAGGTATATCCTTTTGCTTTAGGATAGAATGTTCTATAAATATCTGTTAAGTCCATTTGGCTCATGACTTCTCTTAGTCTGTCGACATCACTGTTTAATTTCTGTTTCCATGATCTGTCCATTGATGAGAGTGGGGTGTTGAAATCTCCCACTATTATTGTGTGAGGTGCAATGTGTGTTTTGAGCTTTAGTAAGGTTTCTTTTACGTATGTAGGTGCCCTTGTATTTGGGGCATAGATATTTAGTATTGAGAGTTCATCTTGGTGGATTTTTCCTTTGATGAATATGAAGTGTCCTTCCTTATCTTTTTTGATGACTTTTAGTTGGAAATTGATTTTATTTGATATTAGAATGGCTACTCCAGCTTGCTTCTTCTGACCATTTGCTTGGAAAGTTGTTTTCCAGCCTTTCACTCTGAGGTAGTGTCTGTCTTTGTCTCTGAGGTGTGTTTCCTGTAGGCAGCAGAATGCAGGGTCCTCGTTGCGTATCCAGTTTGTTAATCTATGTCTTTTTATTGGGGAGTTGAGGCCATTGATATTGAGAGATATTAAGGAATAGTGATTATTGTTTCCCTTTATATTCATATTTGGATGTGAGGTTATGTTTGTGTGCTTTCATTCTCTTTGTTTTGTTGCCAAGACGATTAGTTTCTTGCTTCTTCTAGGGTATAGCTTGCCTCCTTATGTTGGGCTTTACCATTTATTATCCTTTGTAGTGCTGGATTTGTAGAAAGATATTGTGTAAATTTGGTTTTGTCATGGAATATCTTGGTTTCTCCATCAATGTTAATTGAGAGTTTTGCTGGATACAGTAACCTGGGCTGGCATTTGTGTTCTCTTAGGGTCTGTATGACATCAGTCCAGGATCTTCTGGCCTTCATAGTTTCTGGCGAGAAGTCTGGTGTGATTCTGATAGGTCTCCCTTTATATGTTACTTGACCTTTTTCCCTTACTGCTTTTAATATTCTTTCTTTATTTTGTGCGTTTGGTGTTTTGACAATTATGTGACGGGAGGTGTATCTTTTCTGGTCCAATCTATTTGGAGTTCTGTAGGCTTCTTGTATGTCTATGGGTATCTCTTTTTTTAGGTTAGGGAAGTTTTCTTCTATGATTTTGTTGAAGATATTTACTGGTCCTTTGAGCTGGGAGTCTTCACTCTCTTCTATACCTATTATCCTTAGGTTTGATCTTCTCATTGAGTCCTGGATTTCCTGTATGTTTTGGACCAGTAGCTTTTTCTGCTTTACATTATCTTTGACAGTTGAGTCAATGATTTCTATGGAATCTTCTGCTCCTGAGATTCTCTCTTCCATCTCTTGTATTCTGTTGGTGAAGCTTGTATCTACAGCTCCTTGTCTCTTCTTTTGGTTTTCTATATCCAGGGTTGTTTCCATGTGTTCTTTCTTGATTGCTTCTATTTCCATTTTTAATTCCTTCAACTGTTTGATTGTGTTTTCCTGGAATTCTTTCAGGGATTTTTGCGATTCCTCTCTGTAGGCTTCTACTTGTTTATTAATGTTTTCCTGTGTTTCCCTAAGTGTGTTCATGTCTTTCTTGAAGTCCTCCAGCATCATGATCAAATATGATTTTGAAACTAGATCTTGCTTTTCTGGTGTGTTTGAATATTCCATGTTTGTTTTGGTGGGAGAATTGGGCTCCGATGATGGCATGTAGTCTTGGTTTCTGTTGCTTGGGTTCCTGCGCTTGCCTCTCGCCATCAGATTATCTCTAGTGTTACTTTGTTCTGCTATTTCTGACAGTGGCTAGACTGTCCTATAAGCCTGTGTGTCAGGAGTGTTGTAGACCTGTTTTCCTCTCTTTCAGTCAGTTATGGGGACAGAGTGTTCTGCTTTCGGGCATGTAGTTTTTCCTCTCTACAGGTCTTCAGCTGTTCCTGTGGGCCTGTGTCTTGAGTTCACCAGGCAGCTTTCTTGCAGCAGAAAATTTGGTCTTACCTGTGGTCCCGAGGCTCAAGTTCGCTCGTGGGGTGCTGCCCAGGGGCTCTCTGCAGCGGCACCAACCAGGAAGACCTGTGCCGCCCCTTCCGGGAGCTTCAGTGCACCAGGGTTCCAGATGGTCTTTGGCTTTTTCCTCTGGCGTCCGAGATGTGTGTGCAGGGAGCAGTCTCTTCTGGTTTCCCAGGCTTGTCTGCCTCTCTGAAGGTTTAGCTCTCCCTCCCACGGGATTTGGGTGCAGAGAACTGTTTATCCGGTCTGTTTCTTTCCGGTTCCGGTGGTGTCTCAGGCAGGTGTCCTGCTGCTCCTGGGCCCTCCTCCACGGGAGCCCAGAGGCCTTATACAGTTTCCTCTTGGGCCAGGGATGTGGGCAGGGGTGAGCAGTGTTGTTGGTCTCTTCTGCTCTGCAGCCTCAGGAGTGCCCACCTGACCAGGCGGTTGGGTCTCTCTCTCACCGGGTCCGGGAGCAGAGAGCTGCTGCAGGCCGGGATCCGCGGGTGTGGGACTTCCGGTAAACACAGAACGTGCCCGGTCCTAGAGAAATTCTGCTTCCGTGTGTCCCAAGCTCACCAGGCAGCTTTCTTGCAGCAGAAAATTTGGTCTTACCTGTGGTCCCGAGGCTCAGGTTCGCTCGTGGGGTGCTGCCCAGGGGCTCTCTGCAGCGGCAGCAACCAGGAAGACCTGTGCCGCCCCTTCCGGGAGCTTTAGTGCACCAGGGTTCCAGATGGTCTTTGGCTTTTTCCTCTGGCGTCCGAGATGTGTGTGCAGGGAGCAGTCTCTTCTGGTTTCCCAGACTTGTCTGCCTCTCTGAAGGTTTAGCTCTCCATCCCACGGGATTTGGGTGCAGAGAACTCTCTTATATACATTTCGAGTGTTATCCCCTTTCTCAGTTTCCGGGCAAACATCCCCCTCCCCCCTCCCCCCTCCCCTTCCTTATGGGTGTTCCCCTCCCCACCCTCCCCCCATTGCCGCCCTCCCCCCAACAGTCTAGTTCACTGGGGGTTCAGTCTTAGCAGGACCCAGGGCTTCCCCTTCCACTGCTGCTCTTACTAGGATATTCAATGCTACCTATGAGGTCAGAGTCCAGGGTCAGTCTATGTATAGTCTTTAGGTAGTGGCTTAGTCCCTGGAAGGTCTGGTTGCTTGGCATTGTCTCGAGCCCCTTCAAGCTCTTCCAGTTCTTTCTCTGATTCCTTCAACGGGGGTCCTATTCTCAGTTCAGTGGATTGCTGCTGGCATTCGCCTCTGTATTTGCTGTATTCTGGCTGTGTCTCTCAGGAGCGATCTACATCCGGCTCCTGTCGATCTGTACTTCTTTGCTTCATCCATCTTGTCTATATGGGTGGCTGTATATGTATGGGCCACATGTGGGGCAGGCTCTGAATGGGTGTTCCTTCAGTCTCTGTTTTAATCTTTGCCTCTCTCTTCCCTGCTAAGGTTATTCTTGTTCCCCTTTTAAAGAAGGAGTGAAGCATTCACATTTTGATCATCCATCTTGAGTTTCATTTGTTCTAGGCATCTAGGGTAATTCAAGCATTTGGGCTAATAGCCACTTATCAATGAGTGCATACCATGTATGTCTTTCTGTGATTGGGTTAGCTCACTCAGGATGATATTTTCCAGTTCCAACCATTTGCCTACGAATTTCATAAAGTCATTGTTTTTGATAGCTGAGTAATATTCCATTGTGTAGATGTACCACATTTTCTGTATCCATTCCTCTGTTGAAGGACATCTGGGTTCTTTCCAGCTTCTGGCTATTATAAATAAGGCTGCGATGAACATAGTGGAGCACGTGTCTTTTTTATATGTTGGGGCACCTTTTGGGTATATGCCCAAGAGAGGTATAGCTGGATCCTCAGGCAGGTCAATTTCCAATTTTCTGAGGAACCTCCAGACTGATTTCCAGAATGGTTGTACCAGTCTGCAACCCCACCAACAATGGAGGAGTGTTCCTCTTTCTCCGCATCCTCGCCAGCATTTGCTGTCACCTGAGTTTTTGATCTTAGCCATTTTCACTGGCATATGGTAAAATCTCAGGGTTGTGTTGATTTGCATTTCCCTTATGACTAAAGATGTTGAACATTTCTTTAGGTGTTTCTCAGCCATTCGGCATTCCTCAGCTGTGAATTCTTTGTTTAGCTCTGAACCCCATTTTTAATAGGGTTATTTGTCTCCCTGTGGTCTAACTTCTTGAGTTCTTTGTATATTTTGCATATAAGGCCTCTATCTGTTGTAGGATTGGTAAAGATCTTTTCCCAATCTGTTGGTTGCCGTTTTGTCCTAACCACAGTGTCCTTTGCCTTACAGAAGCTTTGCAGTTTTATGAGATCCCATTTGTCGATACTTGATCTTAGAGCATAAGCCATTGGTGTTTTGTTCAGGAAATTTTTTCCAGTGCCCATGTGTTCCAGATGCTTCCCTAGTTTATCTTCTATTAGTTTGAGTGTGTCTGGTTTGATGTGGAGGTCCTTGATCCACTTGGACTTAAGCTTTGTACAGGGCAATAAGCTTCGATCGATCTGCATTCTTCTACATGTTGACCTCCAGTTGAACCAGCACCATTTGCTGAAAATGCTACCTTTTTTCCATTGGATGGTTTTGGCTCCTTTGTCAAAAATCAAGTGACCATAGGTGTGTGGGTTCATTTCTGGGTCTTCAATTCTATTCCATTGGTCTATCTGTCTGTCTCTGTACCAATACCATGCAGTTTTTATCACTATTGCTCTGTAATACTGCTTGAGTTCAGGGATAGTGATTCCCCCTGAAGTCCTTTCATTGTTCAGGATAGCTTTAGCTATCCTGGGTTTTTTGTTATTCCAGATGAATTTGCAAATTGTTCTGTCTAACTCTTTGAAGAATTGGATTGGTATTTTGATGGGGATTGCATTGAATCTGTAGATCGCTTTTGGTAAAATGGCCATTTTTACTATATTAATCCTGCCAATCCATGAGCATGGGAGATCTTTCCATCTTCTGAGGTCTTCTTCAATTTCTTTCTTCAGTGTCTTGAAGTTCTTTTTGTACAAATCTTTTACTTGCTTGGTTAAAGTCACACCGAGGTACTTTATATTATTTGGGTCTATTATGAAGGGTGTCGTTTCCCTAATTTCTTTCTCGGCTTGTTTCTCTTTTGTGTAGAGGAAGGCTACTGGTTTATTTGAGTTAATTTTATACCCAGCCACTTTGCTGAAGTTGTTTATCAGCTTTAGTAGTTCTCTGGTGGAACTTTTGGGATCACTTAAATATACTATCATATCATCTGCAAATAGTGATATTTTGACATCTTCTTTTCCGATCTGTATCCCCTTGACCTCCTTTTGTTGTCTGATTGCTCTGGCTAGAACTTCAAGAACTATATTGAATAAGTAGGGAGAGAGTGGGCAGCCTTGTCTAGTCCCTGATTTTAGTGGGATTGCTTCAAGTTTCTCTCCATTTAGTTTAATGTTAGCAACTGGTTTGCTGTATATGGCTTTTACTATGTTTAGGTATGGGCCTTGAATTCCTATTCTTTCCAGGACTTTTATCATGAAGGCGTGTTGAATTTTGTCAAATGCTTTCTCAGCATCTAATGAAATGATCATGTGGTTTTGTTCTTTCAGTTTGTTTATATAATGGATCACGTTGATGGTTTTCTGTATATTAAACCATCCCTGCATGCCTGGGATGAAGCCTACTTGATCATGGTGGATGATGGTTTTGATGTGCTCTTGGATTCGGTTTGCCAGAATTTTATTGAGTATTTTTGCGTCGATATTCATAAGGGAAATTGGTCTGAAGTTCTCTTTCTTTGTTGTGTCTTTGTGTGGTTTAGGTATAAGAGTAATTGTGGCTTCATAAAAGGAGTTCAGTAGTGCTCCATCTGTTTCAATTTTGTGGAATAGTTTGTATAGTATTGGTTTGAGGTCTTCTATGAAGGTCTGATAGAATTCTGCACTACACCCGTCTGGACCTGGGCTCTTTTTGGTTGGGAGACCTTTAATGACTGCTTCTATTTCCTTAGGAGTTATGGGGTTGTTTACCTGGTTTATCTGTTCCTGATTTAACTTCGTCTGTACCCCATTCTTAATAGGATTATTTGGTTGTCTGAAGTCTTAACTTCTTGAGTTCTTTGTATATATTAGATATTAGCCCTTTGTCAGATGTAGGATTAGTAAAGATCTTTTCCCAATATGTTGGTTGCTGTTTTGTCCTATTAACAGTGTCCTTTGCCTTACAGAAGTCATTGTTTTTAATGGCTGAGTAGTACTCCATTTTGTAAATGTATCATAGTTTCAGAAGCCATTTATCTTCTGGGTTCTTTCCAGTGTCAGGCTATTATAAATAAGGCTACGATGAATTTATTGGAATACGTGTCCTTGTTATATGTTTGTGTTTGGCTATAGGCCCAGGAATAATGTAGCTCGGTCCTCAGTTAGGACTAGGTCCAAATTTCTGAAGAACCACCAGAATGATTTCCAGAATGTTTACACCAACTTGCAATTCCACCAACAATGGAGGAGTGTACCTCTTTTTCTGTATCTTCACTAGCATATGCTGTCACCTGAGTTTTTGAACTTAGCTTTTCTCACTGGTGTGAGTGAAATGTCAGAGTTGTTTTGATTTACATTTCCCTGATGATTAAGGATGCTGAACATTTCTTTAGGTGTTTCTCAGCCATTCAATATTCCTCAATTGAGAATTCTTTGTTTAGCTCTGTAACCCATTTTTAATAGGATTATTTGGTTTTTGGAATCTAACTTCTATATTAGATATTAGCCCTATATCAGATGTGGGATTGGTAAAGATCTTTTCCCAATCTGTTGGCTGCCATTTTGTCTTAATGACAGTGTCCTTTACCTTACAGAATCTTTGCAATTTTATGCAGTCCCACTTGTGTACTGTTGATCTTAGACCATGAGCCATTGGTCTTAAGGAAATTTTCCACTGTACCTATGTGCAATGCTCTTGCCCATTTTCTTTTCTATTAGTTGAAATATATCTGGATTTATGGGGATGTCTCTGATGCACTTGGACTTGAGCTTTGTACAAGGAAATAAGGATGGGTCAATACAGAGGCAGATGCTCAGAGCCAACCATTGAACTGGAAACAGGGTCCCCATTGGAGGAGTTAGAGAAAAGATTGAAGGAGCTGAAGGGATTTGCAACTGCATAAGAACAATACCAACCAACCAGATCTCTCAGGGACTAAACAACCATCCAAAGTGTACACATGGACAGACCCATGGCTCCAGATGAATATGTAGCATAGGATGGCCTTGTTGGGCACCAGAGGAAGAAGAAGTCCTTGGTCCTGCCAAAGCTAGACCCCCTGGTGTAGGGGAATGTTAGGGGGTGTGCTGGAAGGAGTTGGAGGATGGGTGGGGGAACACCCTCATAGAAGAAGGGGTAAGGAAAATGAGATAGGGGGACTATGGATGGGAAACCAGGAAAGAAATATCCAATAAAATCAAGTAAAAGTTTAAAAAAAAAAAAAGAAAAGAAAAAGAATGGGTCAATTTGCATTCTTCTACATGCTGACTGCCAGTAGAACCAGCACCATGTGTTGAAATGCTGGGTGTTTTCTCCTCACTGAATGGTTTTAGCTCCTTTGTGATCTCTGTGATCATAAGTATGTTGGTTCATGTATAGGTCTTCAATTCTCTTTCACCGATCTACCTGCCTGTCTCTGTATCAATACCATACAGTTTTTATCACAATTGCTCTGTAATACAGCTTGAAATCAGGGATGGTGACTCTCCCAGAAGTTCTTTTATTATTGAGAATAGTTTTCGTTATCCTGGGGTTTTGTTATTCCAAATGAATTTAAACTGCTTTTTCTAACTCTATGAGAGTGGAGTTGAAATTTTGATGGATATTGCAATGAATATGTACATAGCTTTTGGCAAGTTGACCATTTTTACCCTATTAATCTTACCAATCCATGAGTATGGTGGGGGGGGGGATGGGTCTGCCCATTTTCAAAGATCTTTTTTTCTTTCTTCAGAGACCTGAAGTTCTTGTCATACAGATCTTTTACTTGCTTGGTTGGAGTCACACCAAGGTATTTTATATTATTTGTGACTATTGTGAAGGATGCCATTTAATGGACTGTCCTGTGGGTAATTAGACGATAAGAATGTTGAAAGAAATGCCAAAACTTTCGGTCTACCCTCTACATTTTCAGAAGGAAGCAAAGACTATCAGGGCCATTACTGTTATGTTTTAGGTTAAAAAAACAAAACAAAACAAAAAAACCCACAAAACAACTTTCTGTGCTTTCCAAGTAAAATGAACACTCACTGGCAATTAAGACTAATCAATCAGCCAGCTGTGACCAAGAGCCTAGAAACATTGAAATGAAATCCGAAAAATATTTTGTCAGGTCAGAAACTGTGGTTCAGAGATGTACAGGATGCACATAAAGTTATCAGCAGAATTTGAAAATGATAAGTATGGAACTTCTGTATTTGTATCACAGGCTTGTCACTGTGTGGAAGGATTGGAATTCAAACAGAGAGGCTCAGAGAGGCCATTGGTAAAAGTGCTGCCTCAGTTGCAGTGGAGATCCCAGAATGTTAGAGTTGATGCTAGGACTATGGGATGTCCACTAAGGACAGTGGCAGATATAAAGCAGAGCCAGCAGGAGCTTATGAAATAAACTATGTGTGCTGTGAAGCCCAACCCAGAGAATTGGGCTTCCCAAGCCTGTAGAGGCCAGAATGTAATGATTCTTAGATGCCAGACACTGAGTCATAGGATTTAATTTATACTCCTGAGTGTTTCTAAGTCTGAGATTTTTCCTTTGAGAATCTTGAAATATTTGCTCCCTCTCTCTCTGTCTCTCTCCTCTCTCTCCTCTCTCTCTCTCTCTCTCTCTCTCTCTCTCTCTCTCTCTCTCTCTCTGTCTCTCCCTCTCTTTCTGTCTTTTTTTTTCTCTCTCCCCCTCTCTCCCCCTCTCTCCTTCTCTCTCTTTTTAATTTTATCAATGATCATGGTTAAGACGCTTTGGTATTTAAACGAAAAAATGAACTTTTAAAGAGTTTATATTTTACAGACCTTTTAAAATTACTGTATTATTTATAATATATATTATTTATATTCATGAGATTGGGGACCAAAAGGAAAGGAAAGAGTATGACTTAACAGTTATGTGTTTCAGTATCAATTAGAAGAAGGATAAATTATGCTGGTTACATTTGATTGACATTTTATTGACATTTGATTGTCAATTCACCAGAGCCTAGAGTCAGCTGGAAGGGGATCAGGAAGAATCTCACAGGAGTCTACACCCTTCTGCTGAACTATTGGCTATTGATGGATTCAAGCAGAGCAACAGTCATTATCTGACAACTGAGTCCTATAGTTTCCAATGAATAATTCTAAAACAATGGTCACACAAATGATCCTGGTTAATCTTAATGGGTCACAAAACAAATGCATACATATATACATATATGCATACATATATGCATACATACATACTTGGAAACTGAACAACAGAAAGGAATTCGAATGCATTTTTATGTGGATGACATTGACTAGACCAAGTTCAGTAAAAGTTTCAAAAATTCTATTGTGAAATGTGTATTTTAAACAAAATAAAATGACCTGTTTTTAATTTGAGTATAATACTGTCATTTAGTTATGATTTTTATTGATAAAATATTTTATAATACATGATTTATAATTATTTTATAATACATGGAATTCTATTTGTATGCATACAATAGAAACTTGAGTCTTGTAAATTAACTAATATTTAAATTATATAAGGGACCACAGGTTGTATCAGAGGTATGCTTTGTACCATTTTTAGTATCTAGCTTTTATTTTCAGAGTATTAATTGGCAGCACATCGTTCTCTAAAATGAAAAAAATAAAGTAAAAAAAATTCAATGACTTTCACTTATGTATCAGGTAATGTGATAAAACTGGCTATAAGTATTATAAAATAACTGCAAAGTAGCATAACGAGATAAATATTTTACTTAGCCATGTTACTATTAGGAATAAAGCTAAACTTTTTTTTTGCAAGGGGGCAAAGAGATAATTAATATTCCTTATGTCACAAGTGTTGTCTTCCACAGTTCATTTTAATTTTTTACCTACCTAGAAATTATATTCAGCTTTAACTTTTGGGGAAAGCTTGAGAGATGATTAACACATTTTAACAAAAATCTTCCATGTATCTATTTGTTTGTCATTGAGATGGGCTTATTCCAGATAATTTATAGTCTTGTGTATATTTGTGTATTTATTGACTAAGCACAAAGAAGGGGAAATGCTAGTAAGTATTCTTAGAAACTACATGATAATCATTGATAAAGTAATAATATGGGATACACAGCCAGTGCCTTTTTGGTAGAGAGCTTTGCGGAGGTAGTGGGCAAAGTTCTTAAGGGAAGGAAGAGTATATGCAACCAACTTCTTCACAGTGTCCCCAAAGGTTTAAGAGGCAAAAATGAAGAGTAAGTAATTCAGCTGAACTGCATGTGTCCTTGTCTAACCTCAAGTTCTGTTCTTTGTGACTAGTTTTAATATATTTAATGTCAGATAAGGTCCGTATTAAAAGTCATCCTGAGCAATTTTGAACTTAGGGAATTCTTTGGTTATTCATTTAAATTTTGACTGGTTACACTTCGAATGGAATGATTAAATCATTTGAACAAATGTCAGTGATGTTGAGACATAGGAAAGGAAAGGAAAAATAATAATGCTAAAAGTCCATAAAGATACTTCTAGGGAAAATGCTAAGTCAGAGTTTGCAAAGAAGACATGCATAATTCTAATGGATACTGCTTAATTTAAATGATTGGCAGAAGCTAGCTGTTTCATGTCAGATTTCTGTAAAACTTAACTGATGAAGGCATGCAGCCAACCAAATCCATTCCAGTGAAAGCTTGGTTTTTTATGAGAAAGAGACAGTTTCAACATGTTTTACAATATCTCTGTCTAAGACTTAGATCAAAGCTGCAAGCCATGTTGTGGTTCAACCCATGCTTGAGTTTATCCAGAAACAATGGAAACATGATATCATTTCACATCAGGGAATGCACCAGAGTGGAAACAGCATGGTTGCAATGAAAGGTTCAGTGTGTGGTCAAGTCATACAGAACAGGCAGAGGAAAAGCCAATGGTCAAACATGCTCTATTTTTCTTTGTTAAAATAAAATGCCCATCAAATTTTGATCCATGCAGTCAGTAAGATTTGTTGAGAACAAGAAACCCTAGCTGTTCTTTTTGTTGTTGTTGTTATTTTATTTATTTATATTTCAAATGTTACCCCCTTCCTGGTTTCCTCTCCACAAACCACCCTCATCCGATCTCCCTTTGCCTCTATGAAGGTGCTCCTCTACTCACTCCCACCTCAGCACTCTAGCATTCCCCTACACTGAGGCACTGAGCCTTCACAGGATCAAGGGCCTCCCCTACCATTGATGACAGATAAGGCCATTCTCTGCTACATATGCTGCTGAAGCCATGGTTCCTTCCATATGTAGGCGTTGGTTGGTGGTTTAGTCCTTGGGAGCTCTGGGGGGTAGGGTCTGATTAGTTGATATTGTTGTTCTTCTCCTATGGCGTTTCAATGCAAACCCCTTCAGCCCTTCTGTCCTCCTACCTCTTTTTGGGGTCCCTGTGCTCAGGCTGATAGTTTGGCTGCAAGCATCATATCTGTATTGATCAGGCCCTGGCAGGGCCTTTCAGGCGACAGCTATATCAGACTCTGGTGAACAAGCACTTCTTGTCATCAGCAATAGTGTCTGGTTTGGTGGCTGCCTATGGGGTGAATCCCCATGTGGGGCAATCTCTGGATGGCCATTCCTTCAGTTTCTGTTCCACTCTTTGTCCCTGCATTTCCTTTAGATAGGAGCAATTCTAGGTTAATATTTTTGAGATGGGTGGGTGGCCCCATTCCTCAACTGGAAGCCTTGCCTAACCTCTGGATATGGTTTTACAGGTTCTCTCTCCCCTTTGATGGGTATTTCAGCTAATTTCATCTCCACTGGGTCCTGGAAGCCTCTTACTTTCCTGTCATCTATGACTTTCTTTTGGCTAACCCCAGCTTCTTATCTGCCATTGCTACACGCCTCTTTTTGATTTTCTGACCCTCTATAAATGTCCCTGCCTCTTCCCACACCTGATCCTGCCCTACTTTTTACCCTCCTCCTCCTCTTTCCTTCCCAAGACCCTCCCTCCCTCTCCCAACCTCCCATGATTCTTTTGTTCCACATTTTTTTTCTCCTCATTAACATTTTTTTTTTATTAACTTGAGTATTTCTTATATACATTTCGAGTGTTATTCCCTTTCCCGGTTTCCGGGCAAACATCCCCCTCCCCCCTCCCCTTCCTTATGGGTGTTCACCTCCCAACCCTCCCCCCATTGCCGCCCTCCCCCCATAGACTAGTTCACTGGGGGTTCAGTCTTAGCAGGACCCAGGGCTTCCCCTTCCACTGGTGCTCTTACTAGGATATTCATTGCTACCTATGGGGTCAGAGTCCAGGGTCAGTCCATGTATAGTCTTTAGGTAGTGGCTTAGTCCCTGGAAGCTCTGGTTGCTTGGCATTGTTGTACTTTTGGGGTCTCGAGCCCCTTCAAGCTCTTCCAGTTCTTTCTCTGATTCCTTCAATAGGGGACCTATTCTCAGTTCAGTGGTTTGCTGCTGGCATTCGCCTCTATAATTGCTGTATTCTGGCTGTGTCTCTCAGGAGCGATCTACATCCGGCTCCTGTTGTTCCACATTTTAAGTAGGACTGACTGAAGCACCCACACTTTGATCTTCCTTCTTCTTGAATGTCACATGGTCTGTGAGTTGTATCGAGGGTATTCTCAGCTTTTTCCCTAATATCCACATACCATGTGTGTTCTTTTGTCACTGGGTTACCTCACTCAGGATGATATTTTCTAGTTCTATTTGCCTGCTAATTTCATGAAGTCATTGTTTTCAATAGCTGAGTTGTACTCCATTGTGTAAATGTACCTGGACACGAAAAGTCAAGAAATTTTCTTTCTTTTCTCTTTCTTTACAGGTCTCAGAATTTAATATTAGAAGCTTGTATTTCAATTTAGGAAATAATTAGAAGTGTGAATTTACTTCTGTAAGGAAAACAAGAATCACCAGTTCTTCCAGATAATCACATTGAATTGTCCTTTTTCTGTCACCAAAACAAGAAAACCTAAATAAGGAAAATGCCAAATTATTCCTCTTCTATATTTTATGAAAACATTCACATTTACTAAAATTCAAGTGTAGTTTTGTTAATAAAATATGTTTTGATTGTCTTGACTCATTTATAGTTAAAATTAATAAGGATAATACTTTGTAGTTTGATGTTGTATGCATTTTAAATTGTCATTGTTATCACTTAATACTCATTATTATGTCTGGTAAATAAATATGAAATCCCTTCATTGACAGACAAAGAAGAAATAGTTTGAGATTATGGCTCAGTGGTAATATTTGCCTGACTTGCAAGATACACCATTTTAATACCTAGTACCACTAAAACAGAAGTAAATAGATCAAGGAAGCCTAATGTTTTTTACTTACTTTTGGTAGTTGACACATCACGGTAACTGTCAGAACCTATGTCTTTTTTCAGTTCTACTTCATCATCAAAACCGGAATGCTTACAAATATCACCAAGACTCTACTTTTCCTCCACAGTATGCAAGTTAATGAATAAAAACCATTGAACTTTTAGTTAAAAGCTTTTATATTGTAACAGTTCAACATTTTAAAGCTATAAGCTTTAAATTCTGTATATAAATCAACTTCAATAATTGTAGAAGTATTATAGACTAGTAACCCTTCTCCCTTTTGAAAGTATTATAAACTAATTCCCTTCTCTCTTTTGTAAGCAGTAATGAATTGTCAATAGTCAAAGATGAGCAGGTTTATATGAAATACAAGTTTAATTAAAAAAACTGGTCTGTGGTTGAAAATTTTAAAAGGTAAAATCTAGAGGTATTTCTAGATCTGAATAGAAGTTAACATATATAAAGTGTTTCCTATGCTTTGCAGCATTTTCATGAAACAAAGAGATTGAAAGTAAGCTTAAAGGGATTCTTGTGGGCTCCACAAAACCCACTCAGATCCACCTATCATCAGTCAAGTGAACTTCAGCAAGATAAGATCCCTGTCAATCAATAGTCTAAGTTTCCACATGTTGCCTATTCCAGAGGGTGGGATCCCTCCATTGTTTCCTGGTTTTGGGACTCCCCTCCCCCAAGCACCAAGATCATGGTGCTTTCAAATGTACACCTAAGAAAAAGGTTTTCTTCTGAAACTACTTGTCTTCGTTTTCTACTTCTGATATGTATATCTGTTTCAGCGTATTGCCAAGTCCAGGTTTACTCAAAATATGTATTCAGGACAGCACCAGAGAGACAATCCATGGGTGCTCTGGTCTACCTTCACAAATACTTCTACTTGGCCTGCAAAATCCCAGCCTCAGATAGTTCAGCAGACACTGGGAAGCAATAATACAGCCAGCTCTTTCAGGACCTGACCAGCATCCCAGCTTTCTTAGGTGCACCAAAGTCAATCATTCCCCCAAATCAGCAGTAAATTGTTTAACAACATAACAACCTTACTCCTGCTCCCACCATCACCCCTTTCTAGTTTATTTTTAATTAAGCAAATATGGAGGAATATTGGTTTTCAGACAATTCCACTAGGCTTCTCCCAGGAAATTAGTACTAGCAACCTAGGAATAGCTTACATCATCACATACCACCAGGTAAGAGCCGGGCACATAAGAGAATTGCTAGCATCCTAGTTTCTCTCTGTCTCTGTCTCTGTCTCTGTCTCTGTCTCTGTCTCTCTCTCTCTCCATCTTCTATTCTCTCTGCCTCCTATTCACTCTCTCTCCTTCTATGCCCCCAAGTATTCCCAGATCTCTGTCTCCCTTTTTCTCTGCCCCCCCAATTTTCTGTTTCTACCCCCTTTGTAGGTCCTTGTTCTCCTCCCTTAACCCAATAATAAAACATTCTTTTATACTAGGCCTGTCACTTGGTGTGATTGCTCAGGGGGACTCCTAAGCATGTGCCCACAGAGCTGTTCCCTCCCACTGCAATTACATTGCATTGTACTGCATTACAAAACATAAGAGTAATGACTTACTATATGAACAAAACAAAGTCACTCCATGCAAAAGATCTCATGGGAGAGGTTTACTGGGGGACGGTTTTGTAGAAGCAACCTTTGGGTAAGGTTATTAAGCAAAAGAGGATAGGGAGAGGAAGCACTGGCTTTTTATGAAGGATATTATGCATACATGTAGGGAAGATGTATGACTCCTGACAAGAGTGGAATTATGCCACATCTTGATGGCTGATGCTAACCTGTCCTGCTGTTGCTAGTTTACAACCAGGTAGGCCTGACTTGCTATAAAAAAGGTTGGGTGAACCCTCCTTGCTCTCTCTGCCCCCTTTTCTATCTTTGACTTTCTCTCTCTGACCCCTCTCTCCTCTCCCCTTCCCTCTCCCCCTCTCTCTCCACTTATTTCTGGCTAGTCTCTTCTCCCCTCTGCTCCCCCCCCCCTGTTCTTTCCTGTCCTCTCCTCACCTATCTTCTCCTGTCTCTCTCTGTCTTTCTCTGTTTCTCTGTGTGTGTGTCTCTCTCTGTGTCTCTTTCTGTCTGTGTGTGTCTGTCTGTCTTGTCTGTCTGTCTGTCTGTCTGTCTGTCTGTGTGTCTGTCTGTCTATCTCTGTCTCTACTCCCTTCTCAACTCTCCTTCCCATGCCACCAAATAAAGTCTACCTCAGGCGGGGGAGATGTCTCAGCATGGGCCTGCAGAGGCACCCCTCCCACCATTTCATACTACCCTGCATAAAACATATATTTGTTTTTCATTAAAAAAAGACAACAGGTGAGGTTTTCTAACAGTTTCTTTTTAAAATGATTTTATTATGTTTACTCTGTATATACACTCTTGTGTGTGTGTGTGTGTGTGTGCGTGTGTGTCTGTCTGTCTGTCTGTGTGTCTATGTGTGTGTGGCATGCATATGGAGATCAGAGAACATTCCACTGAAGTTAGTTTTTTCCTTCTATCATGTGCTTCCCAGGACTAAGCATGAACACATGCTGTCAATCTTGGCAGCAAGTGCCATTACCGATTAAGCCATCTCTCCAGTCCCTGAATGGGTTTTCTTGTTCTCTACAACAATATGCCCACACCTACCCCATTCAATATAATGTAGCATTTGTTTCACTTTCCTCCAGGCCATGAAGTGATAAAGCTGGACGAAGATCAACAAGGAAGATGAAAGGGAAGTGACATTTAAGTGTCAGACATCAGAAGCAAGCTTGAAAGCTTCTAAATTCTGCTTGGTTATATTCATCACATAGTAAAAATCTACACATTCCATAAGGTAAAAGACAGAAAATGTAATACAGAAGATATGACTCATAAGTCTTGACCATTTAGATAAACGGCTCTTCCGAGAAATTCCTTCCAAATCCCAAGAACAAGTACGAATGCAGAAATGAGAATTTTTGTTTGTGATTAGACGGTAGGAATGAAAGAAACTGGAAAACCCTAAAAGAATATTTTTAGTTGGCTTATCTTAAGAAATGACAGGTGAAAGATATTTGAATGTTAGGTTTTAGAGTGTCTTAAATGTTGGCAATTAGTGCTTAATTCGTATATAACTGGGTACAGCAAACTTGGTGATTTAGCTCTGTGCTCACTTCTTTTGTCGGTCAGAAGGTCACCGATGGCTTAGCTGGGTGCAGTGGTACCCTAGCACAAATCAAGTTTTAGCTGAGGCTGCTATTTTATCGTTGAGATAGCGTGCCTCTCGAAACCTCATTCAAGTTGTTGACAGGATTTATCAACTTGTGGTGGTATGATTGGAATCCCATTTTCTTGCCAACTCTCTGTGGGAGGGGTACTTAATATTTGGAAGGAATTCATTTACATATCTTCTGAAGGCACTGCAGTTTGTTATTTCTTGGCCCTCTGAAGGAGAAGCTTTCACAGAAACAACTTCTTCTTCTTCTTCTTCTTCTTCTTCTTCTTCTTCTTCTTCTTCTTCTTCTTCTTCTTCTTCTTCTTCTTCTTCTTCTCCTCCTCCTCCTCCTCCTCCTCCTCCTCCTCCTCCTCCTCCTCCTCCTCCTCCTCCTCCTCCTCCTCCTCCTCCTTCTTCTTCTTCTTCACTGGTTCAATCAAATGAAGCAAGTCCACCTAACTAAAAAAAAATCTTACATCGATTAAATAAAACATCAATTAATACATGCATACAATAACCACTGCTATGTTAATACCAAAGTTGGAAGGAGAAAAACCACCTTCTCAAATCATCACGGTCAAATTAATTAAAGCAAGCAATTAATTACAGTAAGCTCTTTTATTCCTGAACATGAGCTGCCTCCAGCTAAGGTGGGGTTTGAGAAGTCAGCATTAGATGTAAGGAAAACAATGTTTTTATAGCTCAGGGATAAGGGGTTTCCTAATGGGGAATTTGGCAGACAAAATAGCCTAGTTTACAGGAACAGAACATAATCATAACAAGTTAGGAGAGCAACCTTCTGAAACAAAGGCATGATTACAAGGTGGTCTTAAAAAACAGCCCATAACAAGGGATTCATAAGAATCTCGAAACAAAGATAGTGTTGCAAGATTGTTATTAACTTTTTGAAACAAAGACATGATTTTCATTCCAGGAACAGGCAATATAGAAGTACTTGCACTTGAGGTTACAGGTATGGCAAAACATAATCCTTGAGGAACAGAGTCTTAATCACACAGAGGAATGAACCTAGTCTGTCTTTACTATAAGATGGCTTTTATGCCTAAGGTGAAGGTTGACTGGTTCCTCAGGTGAAAAAGATGCCATGAATTTGAAGTAGAATGGGGAGGGAAAAGGAAAGATAAGTGAGAAATGTTGTAATTAAAATACAATCTCAGGAATTCACATAACAACAGCAACCAATCACTTGGCCAGTAAACCTAATTCTGAAAGCCATCCATATTATGGTCCTGGGGGGTTACCATGTCAAAGAAAGGATTATAGAGGTTATATATGATGCAATTGCAAATTATGGGAGTAATTAAAAATCCTGGCTACCCTTGGTCCTGCCAAGGCTGGACACCCCAGTGTAGGGGATTGTTGCAGGGGGAGAGAGGGTAATGGGGGTGCGGTGGGGAGGGGAACACCAACATAGAGGGGGAGGGGAGGGATAGGGACTAGGGGGCTGATGGAAGGGAAATTGGGAAAGGCAATAACATTTGAAATGTAAAGAAGAAATGCCCAATTTAATAAAAATGGAAGGAAAAAAATACCCTCCTACAAAAAAACAAAACATATCCTGGCTACCATAGCTAGACAGAAAAAAATAAGTCACTGAGCTTGGCAGTCAGAGACTAAAAGATGGACCAGTGCACAAGAAGTTATTCATCACCTTTCAAAACTGCTCCTATCAATCATCTTTGGCAACAATTTCTACATTTAAGTTACAATGTAACTAGCATGCTAAGCAAGGAAAAATGCTATGTTCCCAATGTTGCAGGATCTACATACTGCTAAGAACTGTGAAAACATCTGTAAGAGTAAAGAATGCTAAATATGTGTAGGAAAAAAAGATTTTGAAGGAGGCTCGCTCTCCTCTGACACCTGATATCACCAGCTGAGAAGACAGTATGGAGAGGAAAGAGAGAGTTTGAGGAAAGCTAAAGAAAGAGATTGGTCATGTTCTGCCAAGTTCATGAGAGCCCCAGGAGACTGCCAGAGATCACAACACTGACACAAAACACACAAGATTCTTTTATTGGAGTTATAACTAAGGATACAACCACCCACTGCTTTGCAGGCTAGGAATGTGACCCTGAGTCTAGGGCCTCTGGGTCTATACATGGGAAATGCATAGCTGGAGCTTCCGAACCTTGGTGTTACATGATTGATTGAGGGGGTAAAGGAATGCTATCCTTCAAAACTGATAGTTTGTTCAGACAGCAAGGAGGAACCATACATCTGGAAAAGGACCTTTATGACCTGGGAAGAAATGAGTCATTTCATTATCAGTGACCAGTGTATTTTACAAGCTGGCCACAGCTGTCTGGGAATGCTTGGTTGTCTCTTTCTCATAGTTCAAGAGTAGGGGCCTTATCACTTCAAGGGCATTAATTCTCTGCCTCCATCAAAGACAGGAGACGACTGTACCAGTGGGGAGTGCTGCTGTCTAATGCAGAAGGGAGTAAGAGTGTGCTGCCTTTTATCGTGGCACCAGGGCTCTTTTCAGCTGTACATGATATAACAGAGGTAATAACAGTGTAGTAGATACTCAAGGACTATGCAAAGGGGTCCAAGAAGTCCTATAAGAGGATAAAGTACCACAGCCAGAATACAGCAAATACATAGGCGAATGCCAGCAGCAATCCACTCAACTGAGAACAGGACCCCCATTGAAGAAATCAGAGAAAGTACTGGAAGAGCTTGAAGGGGCTCGAGATCCCATATGTACAACAATGCCAAGCAACCAGAGCTTCCAGGGACTAAGCCACTACCCAAAGACTATACATGGACTAACCCTGGACTCCAACCTCATAGGTAGCAATGAATATCCTAGTAAGAGCACCAGTGGAAGGGGAAGCCCTTGGTCCTGCTAAGACTGAACCCCCAGTGAACTAGATTGTTGGGGGGAGGACGGCAATGGGGGGAGGATGGGGAGGGGAACACCTATAAAGAAGGGGAGGGGGAGGGGTTAGGGGGATGTTGGCCCGGGAACCGGGAAAGGGAATAACATTCGAAATGTAAATAAGAAATACTCAAGTTAATAAAAAAAAGAGGGGGGGGGGATAAAGTACATAAGGTATAAAACTCACAAGTTGTATACTTTATCTCACCCAAAGAAGACTTAATTACCAAAAGCATGTCAGGATTTACTTGGGTAAAGGACCATAGCATTGATAAGATAGATCTGTGTTACTGTTTTATTTAGACTGATGGTAGGTGGTATTGGTTTTAGAAATGTGATTACAGATAGCAGTAAAGATAATTGGATCATCAGACAGAAGTCAATAACTCTTACCCTTACAAAAAGATACAAAGATACAAGGTGGTCATCAAAACACACAATCTCTAGGTCTAACACAGAGGGCTAGATAACAATAAATTAGTCGGTCTACAGCAATAAATATATATGGTAGTAAGCAATACTTGTTATAAAAAATGATCAAGTATAGGTAATTGGCTGTACCAATAGACATTTATAACACATGTTGTTATTCAAAATTAAGTAAATATTCAGGGCTAGAGTTTATAAAATCTGCAGGAAAGGAAAAGATAAAAATATTTTATGAATAAGACTCTTAAATGACATCACACATATATACATATGGTCAGAATATTCTTTGACTTTCTGTTTAAGAATTTATTGACAATTACTTGAGTAATTATACTTCAGTAGAAAAATATAGCCAAGAATTTTGAAAGATGCTGTTAAAATTTTTCTCATAGTTCCTTTCAAAGTGAGAGTGTTGGGGCTTTGTGATAAGTGAATACTTACTCAAGCCTCAATTTTCAAAGCAATAGTTGAATTCTTGTGCATTTTCCTGGCATACAAATTTGCTGTGTGTTAAGGGTAAAATTATTAAAGTCCTTGCTGTGTGATATGTGGATATTACAGTAGTAGAATCTATTGAAATGAGTCTCTCCAAATAAGATGGCAAATTTATAAAAATTGGCACTGATTTCTTGAATGGCATATGCAAATGGCAATAGTTGTTTCTATATTTAAAAACTCAAGAGATGTAAGATAGTCAAACCAACCTCGTTTAATTTGACAGTGCAACCTTTAGAAGATAGATTGAAGATAAATGCTCTGATAAATGGTGTTTGCTAATCTGAAGAAATGAATACTTTTCTGTTCCTCAGCCAAGTAAAACAATAATGATGGGAAATCCTTTGAAAAGAAATGGTGTACCTTATCACATATTTTGAATGAAATAAGACTAAATTCAGTTAATATATTCAAAGTAACATGAAATTTGACATTGGCCATGAAACCTAAAAATATAATCTAAAGAAAAAGATAAGAAATCATTGCTTAAGGTATGTAGGTGGTACTGTGGAGCTGGACATGAAATGTACAATATTTTAATACATGCTAGTATACATGCTTACATGGAAGTAGACATTAACAATCGGAATGGTATGCTGACTTGTGAAATAATGTTTACCAGTCTTTATGTTTACCACAATAAATACAACAGAGTTTCATGATGGCAGGAGAGGATGGTATACATGTACAAAGCCTAGGCTTACACTCAATAGTCTCATCTACCTATTCCCATGGTTGAATGTCCACTATGTGAATCAGAGAGAACATATAGATTTCTCCATTAGTCACCACTCCTTGAAGGGAAAACACTAGAAATACCAGTAATAATCAGGCAATTTCCATGGCCAGCTCATGGGTTCTGGTGACAGCAAGACAATCAGGCAACTCCATGACCAGTCCAGGCAGCCCAGCGACAGCAGGGCACCTCATCACTGACTGTGGGGAGGCAACAGTTCCACTGTCATCTCACTTTGCATGGTATGTCCTCCTCCTATGCCACCGCCCTGATAGGAAGCCCTATTATTCCTCCCCTCCCCCTTTGTTCTTTCATCCACTCAGAGGCAGCCTCTGTATCCCCTTTCCCTTCCCTGAAGAAACCTCAGATCCAACAGATATCATAGTGGTTATACTGAAGCAAAATCGATTCGTCATCACAGAAATCAGTTTATGTTGGGGATATAATTTTATGTTTCTTATAAGATATCAGTGCTTATAGAGATTTGTTCTATTTCCAGGAAATTATCAGTTAGCATCCCATCATTTCAATGTAGTTACATTATCATGTAGAATAGGTAGTTGTGGACCTAACTGTGGATTGGATCTATGAGTCCAAGTCTAAATTTCCCAGATTTCAAAAGTGGTTCTAGTTACATGGTGACCTTTTGAAATCGGAGAGAAAAATACCAACTTGGAGATGATTCCTCCTGAACCGAGAGGCTCATCTTTCAGGAAAGAAGGTACTATATTAAGCAATTCCTATCAGCAGTAGACAGTTTGACAAGTAGAATATTTGATCTTTATAGTAAAAGTCAATAACTAGGACCATACCAATAATTTATTTGCAGAATTTGGTTTCTTATTGTTGTTTTAAAATTTTTTGGCTTTGCGTCCTCAAGTCATAGTTAACAAATGTTTCCATCCCCCACCTCCCACCTGAAAAGCGATCCCAGTAAACTTAAATCAACTGGCATGATCTCTTACTTTTGTCTCTAAGAGACCTTTAGATGAAGAAAAAAAGTCACTAGCAATTTCCTTCAGATCCTCAGGTGGAGGTGAGGTTGCTGTATATGTTAGACAATCATGTGGGTAATTAATTGAGGCATTGTTTGGGTTATTTTCCTCACTGAGATTTTATGATAAAAAGACATAGGAGGCAACTAAAGTCTAAATGGAAGACATAAATCAAGGAGTCCTAAAATATACAAATATAGACAGAATGGGTCAAAATCATGTATGATTGAAATTTTGAGCAGGTAGTAGTAGAAAATTATGGTGACCATAACTTACTCTCCAAATATCAGTTTCAGATATGCCTTGTGAACATTTCCCTAGGAAAGAAGACCAATCAGAATGGTGAGAAAGTGTGCCAATTGGTGCTGTTAGCTCTACATCCACCCATACAAATGTTCTAAAGACAGACACACACCCTGTGGCCACATTGTTGACTTTGGAAATCTGAGAGTTGAGTTCTCCTCTAGCTCTGTATTATGCTCACAGGAACGTACTCACCCATTTCATTTTCTAGAAGTACCAAGAACCATTTCTTTCTCTCAGCAATTTCTGAGCAGTTGTGGCTCCCTAGCTCCCTGTCAGAGGCCACAGTTACAAATCAGCCCAACATCAGCCTCTGTAGTACTCTATTCTCTCTCTTAAATAGCTGTCATCACTACATGTAATTCCAAATGAGTTACCATTATGCCATTAGAATCTATTCACTAGGAAATACATTTTACAGTGTTATTGCATCTCAAATTAGAATACTTAAACATTAACCAGACATTCTGTCCTCTTAATGCTCCAGGTTTAGAAGTGCAGGTTGTCTCATAGACTGAATTTTGGAGAAGTCAAGACTCTCTTGCCGTGGATTCTTCTTTATTCTCTGGCAGTGGAGTAATTTCTTACAAGGATCAGTCTTTCGAAGATTCTGCTCTGCTTATCTTTTTCCCAGATGTAAATGCTCATGGACTACCCATTAACTTTATAGTTCAAATACCCCAAATTTAGCATCCTTTTGTGAATTTGTCTTATTTTCCTTGTCTGTTCTGAATCCAACTCTGGGTTGTTAAGTTTTATCGTCTGGCTCATCTATCCTTTTTAAAAATCCAGCTTTCCACATCTGCACTAAAGGTACTGCCACTCAACTATTTCCTTATTTAGAGAGAGAGCCCGGTCATTTTATTGCAGAAATATATTAAAATAAACATTATGCAAACCAATGCAAGTCTAATTCCTATCTGTGTTAGTAAGGTTATATGTTGTCTGATTTTTAATTGTGAGTCCTTCATCACAATTAAAGTTGACTGAATATTTGTCAGGGTTAATATATATATATATATATATATATATATATATATATATATATATATATATGGTTGCCAAGTGAACAAGTAGAAACTGTAAGCAAATGAAGGGTAGAAACAGGAGGAACTGAATGGCAATCACATGTTTATCCATATTCTCCCTTTTGTCAGTTCTGTATTGGGCAAGAACCATAATACA
The DNA here is from genome assembly GCF_021556685.1 of Rattus norvegicus. Lineage (NCBI taxonomy): Eukaryota > Metazoa > Chordata > Mammalia > Rodentia > Muridae > Rattus > Rattus norvegicus. The sequence continues at coordinate 62,096,286 of NC_141542.1, read as the reverse complement.
CACATGTACTTTTTAGTTGTCTCTAGTAAATTATATCCTAATAGATGGAAAGGCACATGATAGCACATAAAATAGGAATAAAGTTAGAGTTCATCAACATCATGTTGAAATGGGTGAGACCATGAGAAGTGAGAGAAGTCTTATCAGTGAAAGTGATAGCAGCTATATTTGCAATAGGAAGTATGAGAAGTTTGATTCATATAAACCAAAGGTTCGTACTGCAAGGGGAATAGAGATGGAAAGCAAGCATTTATGCAGATTGTAACCATGTTTGTCTCAGTGTCCACAATGCTGAAGAAAGCAAAATTAGGCAGACACTCTGTCAGCAGTCGCTTGCTGTTCAACATTTGGGAGTTGCCTGAATACTCATATTTTCTAAGTGTTGTAGCCAAGTTTGGTTTTGGTTTAAATTTTTCCTTGAGATAAATTTCAAACCATAGAAAAAGCACAGAGTTGTGGGCTTACCAGCAAGGCAACCCAGATTGTACTTTGTGGGAGTTTTGTTCCTGCAGGACAATGGCTTTTGGCAGACACAGACCCCTTTCAAAAGACATGCTAATGGCTTTGATGGCAGGGTAGACCCTTCCTGGAACCAGCATCCATGTTTCCAATTATGTAGGTCTTGTAATGATTTGCTTAGTTCTGAACATTCACTTCTGAAAATATTGAATCCCCCTTTCATTAAAGATACCCTATAGAAAAAGCAGACACCTAAAATATCATATTTTTCAAGAGCCAAAGACAATAAAATTATTCTAACAAACTACTTCAAAAGAATATTTTTTACTTGTTCTTAAATCACTTAAAGGTACACAAAACAAATATAAAGTTAAATTTTGTGTTTTCATTATTACCTAAAGCAAGTGAGTTATTAAAATATACCAGTGCCTTCATATTCAGACATATATGTAGAATTTCTAGTAAAAGTTGCCATGAAACAAGTTTTTACCTAATTACATATGTTTCACATGTTCTTTTTCATATCCCCATTAACTGCATAACTAAATACCACTCAGGCTTTAAAGGGAAGGAAATGCAGGTTGAACATATGAAGTAATCTTTCTATGAACATTAAGTAGCAACTATTAGAGGCATCAACTGTCATTTAGCATATTCCTCAATACCAGCATTATGTTTTCTGCCCATTTCCACCTTTTCCTGTTGAGAGCATGTGTGTGATTGACTTTGATGCCTTATAGTAAATATATCTTCTGATGCTCAACCTTCAGAGAAAAATGAGTATTGCCATAGTTACTGTAAATATTTTATACTTTATGTGTTTAAAGGTTTTGGACTTTCGTTAACAATTCTAAAACCACACTCATCTTGGAGGCATGTGACTTCTGCAGTTCATACATACTGGTAATATTTTTAAAAATTAATAGGCTGCTCATGGCAGAACATGTTCAGATTTATAAAAATAATAGCAACAATGGCAGAAAGTTCCCCAATGTTTCACACATATTCGCCTATTTCACACTTCTTTTGTGTATTCATTATGACCATCAAGCTGATGTTGTTGCATTGCTAATAAATATCAACACGTTGGTCAGAGATCTTTTGTTTGTTCTAACTTCTTGCATCCATTCAGTATACTGATCATGGTTAATAGCCATGGTTCCTTGTTGTCTTGTTGTTGTTGGTTTTTTTTTTTTTTTAGTCCTGACAGCTTTTCAGCAGAAAGCCTTTATCTTGAAAATTAATGGACAGCTTGATTTTGTAACATTATTCTTCTAAAATTGGTCTGATTGCTGTGATAACTTTGTTTATCATTAACTTGAGATTATGGTTTGAGAAGTCAGCCCTTGGGATATATGCTATTTTCCTCATACTGCAGGAAAAGTCTGCATCTCCTCTGGCTGATGCTGTTCTGCTCTGACCTTTTCGTGGTTTTCCCCTTTAGTTAATACTGACTGGCTGCCCATACTTAAATGGAAAGTCATGACAGCGGAATGTTTACATAAAGCACTTCTATCTGTGAGCTTTCTTTTCTCCACAATTCTCAGTGACTTTATAGCAAGAGCAACTCACAGGTATTTATCTTTCAAGAGGGAAAGTACTCGACTCTGCTTTGATAAATTTTAATTTTTTCAGTCTCTTGGCATGAGAACTCTTTCTGTCTATTTTTGTGTTGTTTTGTGTTTTTATAAAATTGTAACATCATTTCCTTTGCTGTAATTTGTTTTGATTTATTATAAGGAATTTCTTACTTCCAGAAGTTGTAAAGTACCTCCAGTTCAGCTCACACTTTCCCCTGCCACATGTGACCAGGTTTCCTCAGGATGAGCAGCATTAAAACCAAGATCGTATCAGCAGATACACTCACTGCTGTGAAAGAGTCGTTGCATTTCTATTCACTCAGCTGATAAAAGTAGGAATGATATGTTTGTATATGAAACATTACATACACACGTGTCTCTCTCTCTTTTTTTAAGAGCACCAGGCATTTATTTCCTTCTGGCTTCACATCCAATCTGAAAGCCACTAGTTACTCCTATCGAACTGTTCCAGGAGTGGGCACATCTTACCTATGGCATTGTACTCCATAGGGCTCATAGCTGGGCATGAGAAGAACACTAATGCCTTCTTTTGCCCAGCAGCCTGTAGAGTGTCTTCTAGCACAACGACAGCTGAGCCAGTAGGGAGGACAAGTCCAGCTCAGTTCCAGCATGCTTTCTCTATTTCTTATATAACTTGTATAAGCTCTCTGGGGTGTCTTGGACCTTCCCTGACCAACATCTCATCAGCGTGGCAATGGGATTCTTGTTTGATAAACAATGGCTTCTAGAACCAGCATTGTGCAGCTACACAGGAGAGTGACCTTCTATTATTTTAAATGGGCTTACAAAGTAGCAGGTTTTCATTTGGCTTTCTCATATGCCCTTTACTATGGCGAAGTCTCCTTCCTTGCAAACACATATCAATAATTATATCTGCATTAAATTAAACTGGGTTCTTATTACCATCTCTAAATCTAATACATCACCATGCAGATGATTCTAGCTTTTGTTGTCTGCTTATCTACAACTACCCACACCAATGGTGAGAAACTTAGCTACTGCCACTCCTTCTTGCAATTACTTAATTCTTTAATCTAAGAGAACAAAAAGCTGAAGCTCCTAGTCCGGCAGATGCTAATCAAGCCTAAGCCTTCATAGCTCATATCTATCGCTTTTATCACTTTTACTGTAATTTACTTTCTAAAATTTTATTTTTTCTCACATACATTTATGCATGTGGTACTTGTATATTCTCTGTGGTTGAGCACATGGGTATGTGTAGATGTGCATGGATGGGTAAAAAGTTCAAGGGCCCAAAATGGTGTCAATAGCCTTCCTTGATTGCTCTTCCAGTTTCTCCTTTATGTAGGACATCTCAATAAAACCTAGAAATTACCATCATTGCTAATCTCAGTAGCCAGCTATCTTCACTTTTGGAGGCTGGAATTACATGTGAGTTGACACATCCACTGGGGACACATGTAGATTTAGGGAATCTGAGGACCAGTCTTGCTTGAGCAGCTAGTGCTTTAGCCACTGAGCCATCTCTTGTAAAGTTCTGTGATATTAAATAAATACAGTTTTATGTTCCTACAATTAGAGCATCAAACAGTTTCATTGTCACAGGAAATTCTCCTTTAAACTCAGGATACATGGCAGGTGACATCACTTTATTTTGCATTGATTCTGTCTTTTCCACTCTGACATTCCAGGAATCGTACACATTATGATGCTTTCAAACTGCCTACCTTCTGTGATATTTGTGACTTCTTATGTCTCATAGCTCATTTCAATTTTTTATGAATAACATTGTATACAGATTTGGGTATATCCAAAATTTTTATACTCTTATCTATTGGAACACACCTTGGTTCCTGCCAGTTTGGAACAATTATGAATATAATTATTATAAACATACAGGCTTCTGTGTAGATACCTATTTTTTATGGTTTTTTTCTTTTTTTAATTTTTTTAATTAGACGTATTTCTTTACCTTTATTTCAAATGGTATTCCCTTTCCTGGTTTCTTGTCCATAAGCCTGCATCTCCACCCCCTCCCCCATATAGCTGTTTCCCCCCATCAATCCCCCTTAACGTCCACCCCCGACATTCCCCTGCACTTGGGGGTCCAACCTTGATTTAGTTAGATTAAAAGCTAGGAATCTAAATTTTGTACTAAATCACAGAGTATATTTAATTGTGTAAGAAATCATAAAACCGCCTTTCAAATTTTCAGCAACATTTTACAAGTGATTCTTTCTCATTAAGTACCTGTGTCTTCTGTTGCTTCTCATATTCACTCCAAACAGAAGGATCAGATTGTGAAACCATCTTGAGTTGCATAAAGTCTCACTCAAAACAAGCAAGCAAATAATAAAGCAAAAAAAAATGAATCACATAAAAACCTCCAGACAATGTTTCAAGTATTTCTATGTTGGGTACTATGCATGTTCTGTGAGCAAAGTTCACTTATGCAGAAGAGCAGTACTTACATGTGTTCTGCTTGCTGGTAGGATTGGAAGCTGATAAAACCACTTTGGAAAACAATCTGGCGGTTCCTCAGAAAAGTGTAAATGGCTTTACGTGAACCCCAGCTGTACCACTTCTAGGCATATACCCAAAAGATGCTCCAACATATAGCAAGGATACATGCTCCACTATGTTTATAGCAGCCATATTTATATTATTTATAGGTAAATATATAAATATTTATTTATCATTTTATAATAGCCATATATAAATATTATTTAAAATAGCCAGAAGCTCAACAGAAGAATGGATACAGAAAATGTACATTTACACAATTTACTACTCAGCTATTAAAAGCAACAGTTTCTTAAAATTTGCAGGCAAATGGGTGGAACTAGAAAAATACCATTCTGAGTGAGGTAACACAGACACAAAAGGACACACATGGTATTTACTCACTGATAAATTGGTATTTGCACAAAAGCTCAGAATACCCACTATACAGTCCACAAACCATATGAAGCTTAAGAGGAAGGAAGACCAAACTGTGAATGCTTCATTCCTACGTAGAAGGGGAAACAGAATAATCACAGGAAATAGAGGGAGGAAGAAGGAACATGGGAGGGAGAGAAGATGGGGAGGGAAAAGGGGGGCAAGATCAGGTATGGGAAGGGAGAGAAGTCCAAAGTGTCAGGAAATTGAATATAAATATGTAGAAGTGGGGGATGGGGAACTGGGAGTAGTCTCACTAGAAAGTCTCAGACGCAAGGAATGTGAGAAATTCCAAGACCCCCAGTAGGAATGACATTAGCCAAAATACTCAACAAAGGGGAGAAAGAAACTGTAAAGTCCATCTCAGGTAGACAGTCATGGCCCCCACTTGAGGGATGGGACCCATCTCAAAATTTCTAACCCAGAATTGCTCCTATCTAAAGAAAAGTCAGGGACAAAAAAACATGGAATCAGAGATTAAAGGAAAGGCCATCCAGAGACTGTTACCCCTAGGGATCCATCATATCTGCAAACACCAAACCCAGTACTATTGCTGATGCCAAGAAGTGCTTTTACTCAGATGCAGATACTCACAGCCAGTCATCTGACTGGGCCAGGGACACCAAAGGAAGGACTGAAGGAGCTGAAGGGAATGCAACCCCACAGGAAGAACAAAATCAACTAACTAGATCACCCACAGCTCCCAGGACCTAAACAACCAACCAAAGAGAATACATGGAGAGATCCATGATTCTAGCTATGCACCCATAGTTGAGGATGGCCTTATCTGACATCAGTGGGAGGAGAGGCCCTTAGTCCTGTATAGGCTTAATGCCCTAGTGTAGGGGAATGCTAGAGAGGTGAGACAGGAGTGGTGAGTGGGTGGAGGAGCACTCCCACAGAGACAGACTAGAGGGGGATAGGATGAGGGTAGTTTGTGGAGGGGAAACCAGGAAGTGTGCTATCTTTTGAAATGTAAACACATAAAATGATTTACCAAAAAAGGAACAACTGATGGTGTCTTCAATTAACACTGGAGAACTTCAAACAAGACAAATAAAAGCCATTATTAATACTGCTTGAGTTCTTCACTTTAAAGTCACATTTTTGAAGTTTGATAGTAACCCTGACATATAATGCTGATCTCAAGCTTTTCAAACTGTGTTTTCCTAAGCCAAGCTGTTGGCATGATTTGTAAAGTAATGGTTTTGTTCTGAGAAATGTTGCTGCCATTATTAAGGGTCTGACTGCAGTGTTTCCAGATCACTGCCGTGAGCAGCCAGCCACTCATGAGCCTGCGGTTCCTCAACAGAACGGAGGATACTCTGTGATGAGAGCTGGGTGGAAAATGCTGCTGGCCTCACAGTGGCCCTTTTATTCACATAAACACCACAGTTTCTATTAAGATTCCTACAATTTTGGCAATCAAAAATAAATATTATCCTTGCCAATGTATGCTCATTATTCGTGACATTTTCTTTTGAAGATTTTTACCATTAGGAATGGGAAATTCTAAACAATTTGTCCAGCACATTCCCGAAATGAATATCATAAACTATATGTTACTTTCACCAGATTCAAAATCATTTTTCTGGAAGGCTTATTTGTGTACCAGCTTTTCTTTACCCACATATTTACATATAAGTAAATAGACTTTGCTGTTCCATTGGTGGAAACATTCACAACTAGACTCTAGATTCTCAAGAGTCCTAAACTGTCAGACTATGAACTGTTACAGTTATTTTATTCTTCACCCCACTCAAAACAAACAGGGTCTTACAATGTAACAATCTGTCTTAATTATTAAATACTTGACCCAAATATCATTTCAGCTACTCTCTGCTGCATGCTGTTCATTTTCATGAGAAACAACAGTGAACCAATGTATTTATTTTAAAGGCACTTGGTTGTTCTTGAGAGCAAGTACATTTGGCAATGGTAAAATATGAAAAATCTTTTGTTGCTTCATTTTGCTTGTGGTTAGATAATTTTCATGCAAAGGGGTTTTTTGTTCTTGTTGAAAATGGTCCTTTTTTTCACCTAATTTTTAGTTGGGAAACAGTGCAGGAAACAATCTGGTTTTGATGCAATATTTTTTGTGAACACGCGTATGTTCTAAATAAATTCAATTAGGTCATATGACTCACAAGCTTTCTGTGGTCTCATGGACTTTCTGTTTTGGTATAGAAATGGTTCAATTAATATTTCATGATTAGATATTTTTTAAATCACTCTTTTTAAACTACTGTATTTTAAATTTCTTTTCTAATTTGGCAAAACATTTCCTAATGGTTTGACCGTTTTGAGCAGCGGAATGAATGCTGGAGACCTTCAGTGTCGTAGAGCCAGCTGTTGTCTGTGTCTGCAGCTCTGTGACTGAGGCTAAGGACGGACTGAGGACATTGATGGGAAATGTACAGGGCAGGAGTTGCCCTTGGGAAAGCTGACGTGCAAGCCAGGACATTTATGGCATCTTCATTTCCATTCCCTTGTTGGTAAAACTTATCCCAGTGACGTTATTTGACTCCATTTCAAGAAAGACCTCCATCATTCACATTCATAGTCATGCTTATACCTTTTCTATTTATTTATTTATTTATTTATTTATTTATTTATTTATTTATTTATTTTTGTGAAACCTGGGCACAGAGGCAGATTGGTAGAAAACCTGCACTGGGAACAAACTCTCAGAATCGTGGTTTTGCTTCATGTAAATACTTCTGCGTTTGTTTTCCCAGGTCGTCTTGTTTTATGTTCTTTACTGTTTCGCTTTCAATGGTTAATGGTCAATTCAATTCAAGCCTTTATAATTTATTGATATGTATATCATTACCTCCAGATTCTGACATTATAGAAAGCCATGAATGTCTGTGAAGAGAAGTGCAGATTCTGGTGTTAGTTAGGTCATTCTGAAGTAGGCCTCCCAGTGTGTCCATGAAAAGAGGCAACTGAGATGCAGAGAAACAGAATTGTGTTTTTTATTTACGTTTTACGGTTGGTTGGGGATTTAGCTCAGTGGTAGAACGCTTGCCTATCGAGCGCAAGGCCCTGGGTTCGGTCCCCAGCTCCGGAAAAAAAAAAAAAGAAAGTGTAATTATTTACGTTTTACTTTGCCTACTAAAGAGGGATAACATTTTGTACATAAGATTGTAAGATGTTTGTGAAGAGATACAATTAAATGGAGAAAATACAAGACCTTTTCCAACAAATGTTTCTACTTCACTGGTTTATTTAGGGAGATGTTCTACTTAACTGTGCATCAAAGAGCTATCATTCATGAATTAATAAAGACATAATCTATTACATGGCTTCCTAAATCATGACATAATTTTTAAGGTTAAAGAACACACTATGTCAGAAATAGAATTACACAGAGTTCCAAAGTTTATTTCAATGTCTACCCATAGGTGTTTTAGAAAATTAAAACCTCAGTAATACGAAAAGGCAATCAGTGATTTGTCTTTCGTGGACATCTTAAAATCCTGAAAGAGTGATGTTATTTTCAGGTATTTCCCCTTTTAATTTTTTCATACGGAGAACAAATCTTTGGGCATTTTATGAAACAGGGAAGCTGAAGATTAATCACTGTAGAAACATCCTTTCCTATAATTATATCATTCCCATTACTTCTCTGGACCCAAAATGATCCAACTTGTCTGGAAAAATAAATGGGTCAGACATCTATGCAGCCATGTTCTTAAGCGTAAGTTGACATCTCAGATTTATGACCAGCCCTCAATACCTGTCACCTCCTATACTCTGTGCTTCCGCTGTCTAGTGAAATTCAATTTATCTTTCACTAAAGCAGCCAGGAAAAATAAATACACGGAGAGCTGAGTAGTTAAATGGAGTGTGTGTGGAGGGAGATATTCAATTTCACCAAAAGTTTGCTAAACTCTCTATACACACTCTGCCATACTATTCTGTAATTTTTAAATATTTGGAGATGCCGAGAGTAAACAAATGGCTTCCAATGTATATGCAAAGCAAAAATAAATGGAGAACAATGGAAAACAGCAGATTGTGCACAGGTCTAGAGTTCTCTACTTTCAACTATTATTAGACTCAGCCCTAACTGTCTTTTAAATTTTTCCCTTCCAAAATGTAGCCAAGTGACAAACATCTGTCTTTGTTTTCTTTGCAAGAAAGAACCAGAATCTCAATTGCCTCCAGGCCATCCAGACAATGATTTCAATTAGAACAAGTGACCTTTGGAAGTGAGTAGAACACAAAAGCCTTGACACACTGAGGGGAGAGTGTAGTCAACTGGGAAAGACTACGCTTGTTTTTATAAAATTGCTTGTGAAGAGGACAGTGAAACATTAAAAAAAGGTAAATAACTTAAAAAGAGAGTTATATCTGATGTAAAAACATGTACCCACATTACAGAATTAAAGTATAATTAAATTTTGAGTTTAAAACTATCAATATTTGATATACATTCTCAACAAATAAAGTACAGGTTCCTTGAATACTGGAAATTGGAATAGTTATGTAACATTGATCTTTTAGTGTTCAGAATCTGAAGCTAAATGATCATTGATTTTTTTTCTCAACTAGGTCAGTTTTCCTTGACCTATAATTCCACGGTAGCTGTTAGATGCTTCTAGACAGCTTTCGAGTATTTAATTTAGAAAATTATCACTGCAGTCAAAGTTAAACTGATCATTAGGAGCGGATGTCTTTAATACCAGCTTTCTGTAGGCAGAGGCACGGGAGTATGGATCTCTCTGAGTTTAAGGCAAGGTTCCTAGGGGGACCTTCTCTCACAAAAGGTAGTTAGGTAAGTGGGGAAGGGATGTTGTAAAGGAAAAATGTTATTTTCTTCTAATATTCACTTAGAAGGCTTGATATTATTTCTTATGCAACTGTGCAGAAGAAATTTGAGTCTACACTATCAGCAAGCACATGTTATGAAATCACAAATCCTTATACTGAGTGCTTACAGATGGATTGATGTGCTCAGCAGCAAAGAAGCTATAGAAATGGCAAGGCAACGTTCCTTCCTTCATCCATACTCAATGGATAATCTATATAATAGCTAACTGACATTTAAAAAGTGTTGCTTATATGAAGAACTATGGACAACTAAATAAAGTATTCTGAGAGTGGGAGAAATAGCCTTTCCATGGGAAGGGCACAAAAGCTATCCACACAATAGCAAGTGGTCAGTTCTGAAAACATACACACACATAATACAGTCAGAGTAAGGTGTGCTTAGGAATATATATACATATACATACATGTGTGTAACAAAAGTCAGTGAAAAAAGGAGGCTATAAATTTGAATGATAGCCACGAGGGGTATATAAAACAGTTTGGAGGGGGAAAAAAGAAAGGTGGAAGTGATAGGTGGAAGTGATATAATCATAGTATAATAACTAAACGAAATAAATGTAAATATAAATCAATATAAAAATAATCAACGTAGAAAAGCTATTTTGGAGAATGGTAAAAGCCTAGTATGAAAGTAATATCGATACTTCATAAAAAGTCATCTGAAAGCCTAGAAGTAGAAGGCTACAAGGAATTTAGACATTAGTGTGTTTGCTTAAATAAAAGATTTTACTGTAGCTGAATTCAAAGCAACTCCGTGCATAGAATTTCAGAACCAGGATATCATGGTATCTATATAATACCATATAATAAAAATAATCTATAATTATGAGCTATCTATTTCAATACATTATAAGAGTTTTCAAGAAGAAATGATTCAAAGTTTGTCTTGAATTATCTAAGAAGAAGACACTACTAAGAACACATGACGATGGGGGTCAATGCCAGCCATTACCACATTAGTAGCTCCTAGATGCTTACATAGGGGGTAGTTTGGTGGAGTCTCAGATTGTCAAAATTTAAAATCAGTCCAAAACACTGCAAGTAACTTAACAGAGGCCGGCATCCAAAATCTTGAATAAATAACGAAGTTGGAACTATGGATGGAAATAGTGGCACATAAAAATATTAATAGCCAATATTTGTTTCAGTTATGGGAATAACAAAAAGTAATATGTAGCAGCATTTAAAAATGCAACATCATAAAATTGTCAGGATATCTATTTCAATGTGAATTTACACTATATGATTAAAGAATTTTTATACTTAACAATTAAATTTAAACTTTTGTGTGTATCGGTCTGTGAACACAGAGGTGGGCACATGTGCACAGCATACATGTGAAGGTCAGAGCACAGCTTAGAAGAATCAGTTCCCATTGAGATATCTAAGTGAGGTCATCAATCTAGGTGGCAAACATCTTTACTCAAGAGCCATTTTCTCAGGCACAAGTTTTCATATTAGAAAAAATCCAAATCTACTGAAAGAACTAAAAATAAATAAGAAATATCTTTAGTGACCTGTTCTGATAAACCTCTTATGTGATACCTGACATCAGCTGCAGTTCAAGTTAATCATGTTTAAGCATAGTTTATTGTCTATGCTCCCAGAGAAGAAATTACTGGTTCGTGTGACATTTTCATTTATTAACACACACACACACACACACACACACACACACACACACACAATTTCTTTTGAAATTAAGAATCTTGTCAACAAATTAATGAATTTCCTAAATATTTTCTCACCTACATTTCATTTGTAAGATAAAGTCATGATATATAGATTTTATTGAATAAATTGATGCATAATTCGGTTTTCAAAGGCAGTGTATATGAGACTCACATGCTTAAACTATGTTTGGAAGAGTATCAAAATTCTTCTAGATAGTACAACAAGTGACAGTCCTATTATAAAGTTCATTTAGAAGACTGTCACCCAAAACAATCTAAAGGAAGAATCAAATATTTTACATTAATTTAATCATTTTATTTACTCTTAATATTTATAATCTTTTATATACAACTTAAACTATAATTAAATAATATCACAATTAATGATATTTATTATTTTGTTTTATCATTTATTCATTTATTCATTTATTTATTTATTTATTTAACACTCCAGATTTTATTCCCCTCTGACTGGTCCACATCCTGTACCTCCTCCCCACTACTCCACCATCTCCATGAGAATGTCCCCATCCCGCCAGACCTCTAAATTTCCTGGGGCCTCCAGTCTCTTGAGGGTTAGGTGCATCTTCTTCGAATGAACCCAGACCCACGAGTCCTCTGCTGTATGTGTTGGAGGCCTCATCTCAGCTGGGATATGCTGCCTGGTTGGTGATCCAGTGTCTGAGAGTACTTGGGGGGTCCAGGTTAATTGATACTGCTGGTCCTTCTACAGGCTTGACCCTCAGCTTCCTCCAGCTTTTCCCTAATTCAATCAACTAAACAGAACTCCAGTGGCTCACACACTAAGATCAAGAATTGATAAATGGGAAATCACGAAACTGGAAAGCTTAAGTAAGGCAAAGAACATAGTCAATAAGACAAATTGGCAACCTACAGATTGGGAAAAACCTTCACCCAACATCCAAAATATATAAAGAACTCAAGAAGCTTACCATCAAAAAAAAGAAAGAAAAGAAAGAAAGAAAGAAACCAAACCAACCCAAACAAAAATGGGGTATATAAACCAAGAATTCACAGCAGAGGAAGCTAGTGATCAAAGAAATGCAAATCGAAACAACCCTGAGATTCCACCTTAAACCAGTCAGAATGGCTAAGATCAAAACCTCAAGTGACAACACGTGTTAGAGAGGATGTAGAGAAAGAGGGACACTCCTCCAGTGCTGATGGGATTGCAAACTAATATAACCACTGTGGACATAAATTAGGAGATTCTTCAGAAAAACAGAAATAGACCTACCTAAAGACCCAGAAATACCACTCTTGGGAATATACTCAAAAGATGCCTCATCGTGCCACAGGGGCACGTGTTTCACTATGTTCATAGCAGCCTTATTTGTGAAAGTCAAAAGCTGGAAACTACCCAGATGTCCCAAACAGAAGAACAGATACAGACAATGTGGTTCATTTACACAATGGAATACTACTCAGCGATTAAGAATGAGGAGGACATCCTGAGTTTTGCAGGCAAATGGATGGAACTAGTAAATATCACTCTGAATGAGGTAACTCAGACCCCAAAGGACATGCATGGTATGTTCTCACTAATAACTGGATATTAGTCCCCCCCCAAAAAAAGGACAGAATCACCAAGATACAGTCCACAGAACTTAAAAAGGTCAACAAGTTGGGGCTGGGGATTTAGCTCAGTGGTAGAGCCCTTACCTAGGAAGCGCAAGGCCCTGGGTTCGGTCCCCAGCTCCGAAAAAAAAAAAGAACCAAAAAAAAAAAAAAGGTCAACAAGTTGAAGGGCCCAAGTGAGAACACCTCAATCACCCTTGGAAGGAGGAGGGAGACCAAAGCAACCAAAAGTAGGGAAGGAGGGAGGGAGGAACAGGGGAGGTAAAGGGAATGGGATTGGGGGGAGAGGGGAACGTGATCTGGTATTGGGCGGCAGAAAAGGACTGAAGCCCTGAGGAACAGCAGAAAGAATGAAAACTGGTGACCTCGGGAGGAAGGAGGTTGGTAGAACCCTCCAGAATGTAACAGAGACCTGAGAAATGAGATAATCTCAGGACTCAAGGTGGAGGACCCAAGATGAAATGCCCTACAGTAAGGAGAGGGAACTTGTTGAGCCCATCTCCAGCAGAAAGACAGGGCATCAAATGAGGGATGGGGTTTCTATCCCACAGTCAAAACTCTAACCCATAATTCTTCCTGTCTGAAAGAAATACAGGGATGGAAATGGAGATGAGCCTGAGGAAAAAAGATCCAGTGACAGGCCCAAAATGGGATCCAGCTCAAGGGGAGGCCTAAAGACCTGACACCATTGCTGAGGATATGGGGCAGCCACAAAAATGGACCTATAATGGCTACCCTCCAAAAAACCCAACAAGCATCTGAAAGAGTCAGATGCAGATATGTGCACTCAACCAATGAACAAAAGCTGCTGACCCCTCTGGTTGAATTAGGGACAATCAATTTTGAAAAGTGATCTTTGTACAACTATTGCATCAGATGCTTCTGCTAAAAGAAACCAAACTATTGTCTTTGCCATCATCAGCACCGTCTCCATATTTGCACAACTGGGTGAGATTTACTCACAAAACTGAGATGTGTGTGGGCTGAGGAAAATAAGACCCAAGTTAAACTTTCCCTCTCTATCCTTCCAGCTCCAACTAGGGAATGAAATATTAACCATTTAGCTTTAGAATATATTTATAGATTGTTAAATGAGCAAATCACGCAGTTTAATTTATTTAAAATCCTTTATTTTCAGCAAAATCAAACATATCGTTGAGTTTACATAGAAATTAAATTTCCAATCATGTCTTCATTAAAAATTCACTGGTGAAGTAAATGTTCATATTAATGACCAATTTTATGTATTATTTGATCATGCCAGTAGCAGAACAGATCACCATTAAAAACAGGTAAGTAACATACAGTAAATGTGCAAATATCATCTTAGTATTCTATCGTGTTACAATTGATACTAAATGTTTGCTAAATACATATCTATTACATAAAGCCTTTAAAAGTACAAGAAAAATACAAATTCTATCTGTTAAAAAAGCCATATAGATGGCCTCTAAACGTCCTCATTATACAAATTCCAAAGTACTAGTTGAGAATCAAGAACTTCAAAGAGTTTCTGATGAAACACACAGTACCTGCTAATTAAGGTTTAACTTAGCAGGTGTAACAGAACGTCAGCAGGAAGGCTCATGTATGTCATAGAGCATAATCATTCAAACAGAAAGTTGGGTAAGCCCATTGATTTCTGTTCTGCTTCTACTGAAAAGGTACCTGTAACACTTCCATAAGTCTCCGGCAGTAAACATATTTACTTAGTTTTGGTAAAATTCTCACAAACTAAGCCCAGATTTTCATTACTTTATTTTCCTTCTTTGTGATAAACCAAATTAGAACTTTCGACAGTCATTTTTTTTCTGCACTGGTAGTATTTTACATCGTGGGGAAATATTTTGGAAGCATATACGTTCAAAGGACAGGTTCATTAGTACATCAGAATGAGTTCTGGAAAGTTTTATTGCTCATAGTCAAGACGAAGATGATGAGTTTTGTTTTGTGTGGAAAAATGAAATTCTGACTTAAAGCAAATAAAAATTAAAATTGTTGAATTTTCTTAAATTTAAGTAAAATACCCCACCAAAATTTTAAGATATAAAAACTAATGTGGCATTGATGCATAAGATGGGTGAGAGTAATGCCACGTCACATGATAACTGCAGAATATTGGTTACATAAGCACAGGCAATAGGCATTACATCTGCAGAAAGCAAAAACTTCATTTCTTAAAATACTGGAGCAGAGGCTAACCCAGAGTGCATATTAGAAATGAATTTTTAAGTTTTCCAAGGAAGCAATTTTTCCTCAATTGTTACTTTTGAGACAAATTAAACATTTGCATAATATAACTTGAATGACTGATATTATTTTATATTTACCAATATTCTAAATATGTTTATGTGATTACTACTAAAACCTATTTTCTTATTTTACCAGATAGAATTTAGTAAGCTGGTAGCGTAATAGCTAAAATTTAGACTTTCATAATGAGGCAAACTTTTTAATCACAAATAGCATACAGCTAAAAACTGGTAGCCTGTTTATTGGTGTCAAAATAGAGCATGTATATTGGCCTGTCTCTTCAGGTATTTGGAAGATATCTAGGTATGGCGTTTTGGGACAATGATAATGAACTAATATCCTGAGGATGAGCTTAAATGTCAAGGTAATGATAATTTAAAATGCAAATAAGGCAGACATTTATGAAACTTGCCTTTCAATTACAAATTTACCAACAACAAAGAAGGAAACATAAAAGTCCAATATACATTATACTGAGTCCTGTTTAAAATAAAAGATAAATCAACAGTGAAATTGAGGAGAATGTTACTTCAACAAATCTAAAAACATTTATATATTCAAAAATATATTGGCACAAGTATAATAGCTGTCTTAAAATAATGAATGATATATATGTATATAAACAAAATAAGTATGTCAGGATCACTCATTTGTGATGTCAGCACCTGCTGTCTAATGGGTCGAGACAAAATACTGTTCCTTCAAGAGTTAGTCCCATTTTGAACCCCTCCTGTAAAGTAGAATAAAATTGTTATAGTGTAAATAATAATGACAAAGGAAATCATATTATCATATCAATAAGCAAAAGAGACTATAAACAAAGTTATAATATTTGGGTTTATAGTAAATGCAAATTTTGACTTATCAAAATTTTATACAGATAAAATTATGTGAGTTCTTTTATACTACGAAACATTTTTTTTGTCTAAAGTATATGAGATGAACATGCATAAGAAAATACCATTTTAAGACATGACACAGTTTTAAGATATCCATTTCTTTTGTAGTACACATTTTCAATATTTCAAGTTACTATAATTACTAGTTTTTAAAATTTGTGTGTGTGTGTCTGTGTGTGTGTGTGCCTGTGTGTATGCATCTAAGTTTGTAACCAGAAGACCCAAAGATGGTACTGCATATCCTGAAGTTGTAGATCTGTTTTTGATTTGTAGATGAGCCATTTTTGTCAGTGCTGGAAACTGAATTCAGGTCCAATGGACGAGTAAATAGTTTTCACTAAGTTACTTGTGTAGAACCTCTATGAGTGAGAGTTCACAGAAGCCTGATAACATTCGTGTTTTCCTTCTGGCTACAACAGTCCACATCCAGGGTAAAATACTTTTGCAAAGAGAGTGCTATACTCCAAACAGGATGTAACACCATGGACCAGTATACATTCTGAGAGCTGCCCATCAGTTCTGCTGCTGCTGTTCCTTCACAATCATTTTTCTTATTATTTTTAGTTTTGAAATTATAATTGTAATTACACCATTTTCCCATCCATTTTCTCCTTATAAAATCTTTATAGACCACCTCCTTGCTCTCTTGTAAATTCATGGCCTCTTTTTTATAATTGTTTATCTATCTATCTATCTATCTATCTATCTATCTATCTATCTATCTATCCTAGGAATCTATATATATAGTTTTGTCTTTGACTTCTGATCACCTAGCATTCTTTTGAAAGTAAGATGAAATTTAATTATTGAATTTTAAGTGAATAATTCTCTCTCTCCTTACCTTTCTCTCATTTTATTCTTCCTTTATCCCTTCTTTCATTTTTGTTACTTGGCTGGGGAGGGGGTGGTTGTTTGGTTTGGTTTGGTTTCTTTGAAGCAAGGTTTCTCTGAATAAACCTGGCTGTTCTGGAACTCACTTTGTAGACTAGGGTGACGTTGAACTCAGAGATTGACCTACCTCTGCCTTTTGAATTCTGAGATTAAAGGAATGTGGCATTACACCTGACTTTTTTCTACTTTGCAAAGAAAAATTAAATTATAAACTGTCTCTGAGACTCCAGTCGCTCTCCAACCTCATCTTGCCTCTAAATCAATGCTCACTGGCTTACAAAGAAACACAGATCTGTGCTAATCAGTGGAATACAGGTCACATTGTAGGTTTCTTTGGGAGTCATTGTGAAAGTACTTCATTACTTTCATTTACAACCAGCATTTAATACATATATAGTTATGTAATGCAAGCATCATCATGTACAAAAGAAATCACATCTATAGTCAATGTTCAGAGACCCTCATTATGATTATTGCACACAGACTATATAGCAGTATTAGTACGGAAAAGATTTATAAACTTCTTCCTATGACTTAGATGCAAATCATATTCAACTGGGTAATGATCACAGTAGTTATTAATCATTTTAAAAGTCTGTAGTATAATAAGAACTATTGCTATGTGTATTTGTGAATAGTAATTAAATAGTTTTCAAAGTGAATACTAAAAATAATACTATTTTTTCAAACATCTGTTTTCTATCTGGAGACAGATCTGCCCCGACACCCAGAGTAACTGGGTGCCCTAAGATCCAGGGACAAAGGAACCCCCACCAAGCCGGTGACTCAGGTTCCTTCTGGTCTGAACCTGGACCTTGAGCAAACTGAGGTGCTGGGTCTGCATACGATTTTACAACCTCCTAAGGAAGCCCTACTCCCGGGTGCTCAGAAACACCCAGGATCACAGGATCACTGGATCACAGAGGAATCTCAACTCTCAGGAGATGGGATACAACCAGGAGTACTGCAACACTGACACACTCAAGATCACAGTTGAAGCTACAACACCTTTCCCAACACCCAGTGTAACTAGGACCCCAAGAGGAACCAGGAAAACACATATACCCACCCAGCAAGAGGCACAGGTCACTTCTAACTTGCACCTGTGCACGGAGCAAAACCAGGGCTTTGGTTCCCCACCCACTCCTGCAACACCTTGAGAAAGCATGACTCCCAGGGAATCTGACAGAACAGAATCTCAGGATCTTGGTCACACCAGAATTTCAGGATCCCAAAATCAGCTTGCTCCCTGGAGTTCTGACACACCCAGAATCTCATGATCACAGGATTCCAGCATCCCAGGATCACAGAGACAGCTAGACTCTTAGGAGTTGTGACACAACCAGGATCACAGGAGGGACAGGCTCCAGTCAGAGGCAACAGGGGCAGGTAGAACTAGACATAACCAGATGGTGAGAGGCAAGTGCAAGAACATGAGAAACAGAAACCAAAGATACTTGGCATCATCAGAGCCCAGTTCTCCCACCACAGCAAATACTAGATACACGATCACACCAGAAAAGCAAGATTCGGATTTAAAATCACATCTAATGATGATGATAGAGGACTTTAAGAAGGACATCAATAACTCCTTTAAAGAAATACAGAAGGACACAGGTAAACAGGTAGAAGCCATTAAAGAGGAAATACAAAAACCCCTTAAAGAATTAAAGGAAAACACAACTAAACTGGTGAAGGACTTGAACAAAAAACATCCAGGATTTAAAAATGGAAATAGAAACAATAATGAAAACACAAAGGGAGACAACCCTGGAAATATAAAACCTAGGAAAGAGAGCAGGAGTCATAGATTCAAGAGATAGAAGAGAGAAGCTCAGGTGCAGAAGACACCATAGAAAACATTGACACAACAAAGAAAATGCAAAATGCAAAAAGCTCCTAACCCAAAAAATCGAGGAAATCAGGGACACAATGAAAAGACCAAACCTAAGAAAATAGGTATAGAAGAGAGCAAAGATTGACAACTTAAAGGGCCAGTAAATATCTTTAACAAAATTATAGAAGAAAACTTCCCTAATCTAAAGAAAGAGATGCCATGAACATAATGGAAGCTTACAAAACTCCAAATAACTGGACCAGAAAAGAAATTACTTCTGTCACATAATAATCAAAACATCAAATGCACAAATCAAAGAATGAATATTAAAAGCAGTAAGGTAAGAAGGTCTAGCAACATATAAAGGCAGACCTATCAGAATAACACCAGACTTTTCACCAGAGACTTTGAAAACCAAAAGATCCTAGGCAGATGTCATACAAATCCTAAGAGAACACAAATGGCAACCCAGGGTGATACACACAGGAAAATTCTCAATGTAGTTGAAAAAAAAGATATTCCATAAAAACAGATTTACACAATATTGTTCCACAAAGCCAGCCCTTTGAAGGATAATAGATGGAAAGCTCCAGCACAAGGAGGGAAACTAGACCCTAGAAAATGTAAGAAAGTAATGTTCTTTCAACAAACTCAAAAGGAGATAGCCACACAAAAATAATTACACCTCTAACACAGGAATTAGTTCTAATTGACAGGAAGCAACAATCACTTTACCTAAAGATCACTAAGTAATATACTCACTTCCCCAATAAAAAGACATAGGCTGACTAGATAAGTAAACAGGACCCAGCATTTTGTTGCACACAGAAAACACACCTCAGTGATAAAAAGTCACTATCTCATAGTGAAAGGCTGGAAAAAAATTTCAAAGCAAATGGCTCCAAGAAACAAGTTGGAATAAATATTCTAATATCAAATAATATCAACTTTCAACCAAATTTATCCAAAATGATAAGAAGGATACTTCATACTCATCAAAGGAAAAATTCACCAAGATGAATTCTCAATTCTGATCATCTATGTTACAAATGCAAGGGCCACCACATTCACAAAAGAACATTTGCTAAAGCTCAAAGCACACATTGCACCTCATACAATAATAATCACATACTTCAACACCCAACTCTCTTCAGTGGACAGATCATGGAAACAGAAACTAAACAGAGACAGTGGAACTAACTGAATTTATGAACCAAGTGGATTTAACAGATATCTACAGAACATTTTATCCTAAAACCAAAGAATATACCTTCTTCTCATCACCTCAGGGCACCTTCTCCAATATTGAACATTTAATTGGTCACAAAACAGGCCTCAACAGATACAAGAATATTGTAATAATCCCATGCATCCTATCATGATCATGATGGACTAAGGCCAGTCTTCAATATCAACAAAAACAACAAAAAGCCCACATGCATGGGGAAGCTGAACAATGCTCTACTCAATGATAACTTGGTCGAGGAAGAAATGAAGAAGTTAAAGACTTTAGAATTTAATGAAAATGTTGACATTTCATACCAAAAATTATGGGAAACAATGATAGCAGTGCTTTGAGAAAAATTCATAGCTCTGATTGCCTCCAAAAAGAAACTGGAGAGAGCATGCACTAGTATCTTGACAACACAACTGAAAGCTCTAGAACAAAAAAAAGAAAAGGAAAGGAAAGAAAGAAAGGAAGGAAGGAAGGAAGGAAGGAAGGAAGGAAGGAAGGAAGGAAGAAAGGAAGGAAGGAAGAAACAAAATACACCCAAGAGGAGTAGAAGACTGGAAATAATCAAATTCAGAGACGAAATCAACCAAGTAGAAACAAAAAGAACTATATAAAGAGTCAACAAAACCAGGAACTGGATCTTTGAAAAAACCAAATAGATAGATAAACCTTCAGTCAGACTAACCAGAGGGCACGAGGAGGGTATCAAAATTAACAAAATCAGAAATGAAAAGGGACACATAACAACAGAAACAGGAAATTCAAAAAATCATCAGATCCTAATACAAAGCCCAATGCTCAAAACAACGGGAAAATCTGGATGAAATGGACAATTTTCTAGACAGATAGAAGGTAACAAAGTTAAATAAGGATCAGATAAACCATCTAAACAGTACCAAAACCCCTAAAGAAATAAATGCAGTTTTTAACAGTCACCCAACCAAAAAAAGCCCAGGACCAGATGGGTTTAGTGCAGAATTCTATCAGACCTTCAAAAAAAAGATTTAATATCAATACTCTTCAAAGTTTCAAAGTATTCCAAAAAATAGAAACAGAAGGAACACTATCCAATTCATTCTATGAAGCTACAGTTATGCTTATACTTAAACCACACAAAAAGCAAAAGAAAGAGAACATCAGAACAAATTACCTTATGAATATCAATGCAAATATACTCAATAAAATTCTCCCGACCTGAATTCAGGAACACATCAAAACAATCATCCATCATGATCAAGTAGGCTTCATCCTGGGATGCAGGGATGGTTTAATATACATAAATCCATCAACGTAATCCACTATATAAACAAACTCAAAGAAAAAAAACCAGGTGACCATCTTATTAGATGCTGAGAAATCATTTGACAAACTTCAATACCACCTCATGGTAAACATCTTGGAAAGATCAGGAATTCAAGTCCCATACCTAAACATAGTAAAAGCAATATAGAGCAAACCAGTAGCCAACATAAAACTAAATGGAGAGAAACTTAAAGCAATCCCACTAAAATCAGGGACTAGACAAGGCTGCCAACATTCCTTATCTATTCAATATAGGACTCAAAGTTCTAGCCAGAGCAATTAAACAACAAAAGGATGCCAAAGGGATACAATTGGAAAGGGAAAAAAAATCAAGATTATCACTATTTGCAAATGATATGACAGTATCCTTAAGTGCCTCCAAAAGTTCCACTAGAGAACTACTAAGTCTGATAAACAACTTCAGCAAAGTGACTGGGCATAAAATTAACTCAAACAAATCATTAGCCTCATTTACTCAAAGGATAGACAGGCTGAGAAAGAAATTAGGGAAACGACACCCTTTAAATAGTCACAAAAATATAAAAAAATTTGGTGTAACCCTAACGAAACAAATAAAAGATCTGTATGACAAGAACTTCAAGTCTCTGAAGATAGAAATCAAAGAAGATCTCAGAAGATTGAAAGACCTCCCATGCTCATGGATTGGCGGGATTAATATAGTAAAAATGGCCATCTTGCCTAAAGCAATCCACAGATTTAATGCAATCCCCATCAAATTTCCAATTCAATTCTTCATAGAGTTAGAATGAGTAATTTGCAAATTCATTTGGAATAACAAAAAACCCAGGATAAAGAAAACTATTCTCAACAATAAATGAACTTCTGTGGGAATCACCATGTAGGGATGTAATAGCTCAAGCTGTATTACAGAGCAATGGTGATAAAAACTGTATTGTATTGGTTTAGAGCCAGGCAGGCAGATCAATGGAATGGGATTAGAGACCCAGAAATGAGCATGCACTCCTATGGTCACTTGATTTTTGACTATCCAGTGGAACAAAAGACAGCATTTCAAAATATGGCGCTTGTTCAACTGGTGATCAACATGTAGAAGAATGTAAATCAATCTATTCTTATCACCTTGTACAAAAGCTCAAGACCAAGTGGATCAAGGATTTCCACATAAAACCCCATGCACTGAAACTAATAGAAGAGAAAATGAGGAAGAGCTTCGAACACTTGGACACAGGGGAACATTTCATAAATAAAACACCAGTGGTTTATGATCTAAGGTCAACAACAGAAATGGGACATCATAAAATTGCAAAGCTTCTGTAAGACAAAGGACACTGTCAATAGGACAAAAAATCAATCAACAGATTGAAAAAAGATCTTTACCAATCCTACATCCAATAGAGGGCTAATTTCCAATACATTCAAAAAGCTCAAGAAGGTAGATTCCAGAGAGTCAAATAACCCTATTAAATGGCATACAGAGCTAAACAAAGAATTCTCAAATGAGGAATATCAAATGGTCAAGAAGCATCCAAAGAAAATTTCAACATCCTTAGTCATCAGGGAAATGCAAATCAAAATAACCCTGAGAATCCACCTCACACCAGTCAGAATTACTAAGATCAAAATCTCAGGTGACAATAGATGCTGGTGAGAATGTGGAGAAAGAGGAACACTCCTCCATTCCTGGTGGGATTGCAAGCTGGTACAACCACTCTGAAAATAGTCTATTGGCTCCTCAGAAAATTGAACATTGTCCTACCTTAGGACCTAGCTATACCACTCCTGGGCATAAACCCAAGGGATGTTCCAAATATAACAATGACCCATGAACATATACCCAAAAGATGCCCCAACATATAACAAAGACACATGCTCCACTATGTTCATAGCAGCCTTATTTACAATAGCCAGAAGCTGGAAAGAACCCAGATGCCCTTCCGCAGAGGAATGGATACAGAAAATGTGGTACATCTACCCAATAGAGTACTACTCAGCTATAGAAAACAGTTACTTCATGAAATTCATAGGCAAATGGATGGAACTAGAAAATATCTTCCTGAGTGATGTAACCCAATCACAAAATAACACACATGATATGCACTCATTGATAAGTGAATATTAGCCCAAAAGCTCAGAATACCCAAGATACAATTACACATCACATGAAACTGAAGAAGGAAGATCAAAGTTTGGACGCTTCAGTCCTTCTTAGAAGGGGGAATAATACTCAGAGGAGGATATAAAGAAACAAAGTGTGGGTGAGAGACTGAATGAAAGGCTATCTAGTGACTGTTCCACCTAGGGATCTATCCCATATACAGTCACCCAAACCAGACGCTATTGTAGATGCCAAGAAGTGCATGCTGACAGTAGCCTGATATAGCTATCTCCTGAGAGCCTCTGTAAGACCTTGACAAATACAGTGGCTGATGATCGGAGCCAACCTTTTGACAGAGAATGGGGTCCACAATGGAATAAAGGACTGAAGGATCTAAAGGGATTTGGCAACCCTATAAAAAAAACAACAATATCAACCAATCAGACCACCCCACCCTCATAGCTCCCAAGGACTAAACCACCAACCTAAGTGTTCACATGGAGCGACCCATGCCTCCAGCTGCATATGTAGTAGAAAGTGGCCTTGTTGGGCATCAATGGGAGGAGAGGCTCTTAGTCCTATGAAGCCCTGATGTCCCAGTGTAGGGGAATACTAGGGCAGGGAGGCTGGAGGGAGTGGGTGGGTTGCTGGGGGAGCATCCTCATAGAAGGAGAGGGAGGGGGGATGAGATAAGTGGTTTCTGGAGGGGAAACTGCGAAAGTAGATAATGTTGGAAATGTAAATAGAGAAAATATCCAATAAAAATATCTAGAAAAGGAAAATATCAAGTATCAAGTTTAGTTTCAAATTAGTATGACTTACTGTGGAGATGCTAAATTATAATCTAACCTTGATCTAGAAAGCATTTAGACTTCATGCTTCTCAACAAATTCACTCATACTATTTATTTAAAAATTGTCTGTTAATTAAAATTGGCACTTAGTTTTAAAAAGTTATTTGTCTATTTTGATTAAATAAAATACATTTACACATGTGTTTGATGATTGTGACTCTTTCTCTGAGTCAGTGCTTATTATTCATGAAATAAGTGTTTGGCCTCCCAATCATTTGTCTACTCTTTTAATTATACACTTGCATGTAGGTGCTTGTGTATGTATAGGTTTGCATGCACACATATGTAGATGCATTGGAAGCTAGAGACCAATTTTGAATATCATTCCCCAGGAATGCCCCAAACCTCCTTGAGGCACTGGCCTGGAGGTACTGCTTATATTTCATTTATACATAGGTTCCCAAATTTTTAAACAATTGACTTGATATTTGTGTACAATTCTTTCATCCTTTTTAGACTCACCATTGTTTGAAAACATATTACGATATTTTATGCATGTGTGCATCTTTGCACATGTGTTCAGGTGATTTGTATACTCATTTGTTAAAATGTATGTGCAAGTTTAGGCATACTTATGCATGTATATGGCTTATATAATGATGCCAGAGATCAAGATTGGCTGTTATTTTTTAGGAATATCTTCCATGTCATTGGCTTGAAACTTTCCTGTTAGGCTATATTGCCTAGACAATGTGCCCCAGGAAACATCTGTGTCTCTCTTTCTAGTGATGGGGTTACCCTGTATTTTTATGTGGGATCTGAGACTAAGGTTCTCATGTTTGCATGGCAACAACTTTGCCACCTGAGTTTTCCTCAACTTCTCTTTCATTATTGCAATTCATAAAATATACTCACGGCTATAACTTCTAGTTTGTTCCTTTGTCTGACAAAGACACATAGTTTGCAGTTTAAATTATGTTACATCCTAAGACAGAAGCAGATACTAACACGAAATCACTGAAGATGTGGAGATCCTTACGGTTGATTTAGGGGAAGGATTGAAGAAGCTGAGGGGAGTGACCCCAGCAGTCTCAACTAACCAGACCCAGGGAGCTCCCAGAGACTGAGCCACCAACCAGGAGTATACACAGGACTGTCTGAGACCCCTGGCAAAAATATAGCAGAGGTCTTCCTGGTCAGTTCTTAGTGGGAAAAGATGTACTTAATCCTTGAAAGATTTGAGGCCACAGAGAAACGGGAGGCCTAGGGTGTGTGGGGAACACCCTCTTGGTGGCAAAGAGAAGGAGAAATAGGATGGGAAACTGTCAGAGGAGGAGACTGAAGGGAGGCAAATGACTGGAATGTAAATAAATAATAAAAGTTGAAAAACATAAATTATGTCACATCAAATAACTATTTGATTGATGTTAAAATATATTAAATGGCTCAACTATTTGAAATAAAATATGACTTAATGTTTTTGCTTTAATTCTTACATGCACGAGATATTCCTAGAATTTTAAAGTCAATACTGAAACTCTTAGTTTTAATCATCTATAATAAAAAAGAAAACTAAATATTTAGCAAAGCCTACCACTAATGTTATGTACTATATGACATTATTTACTTAGCTTATTATACTATATTGATATTTTATACAATTTGCAAGGATAGAGTAGATATATATATGTATATACATA
The DNA here is from genome assembly GCF_021556685.1 of Rattus norvegicus. Taxonomy (NCBI): domain Eukaryota; kingdom Metazoa; phylum Chordata; class Mammalia; order Rodentia; family Muridae; genus Rattus; species Rattus norvegicus. The sequence goes on along the minus strand of NC_141542.1, from coordinate 62,070,228 downwards.
TATATATATACATATATAATTAATTAGGATCATTGGAGACTATAAATGAAAGAAATACTATTTTACTATACTTAAAGTGACCTTGTAAGTCTTGAACTGACACAAACACACAATGAAGTGAACAGTGAAATATTGACAATAACTGAGATATTAAGCTTGAGATATAATTGAGATCTGAGCTTTGAAACCTCTTTAAACACACACATATACATATATATATATATTTAATCACATATAACTACATGAAACTTGTTTGAATAGTTAAGTAAAACATGTAAATACAAATATTTTAGCTTTTAAAAAGTTTGTTAGCTCTTTAAATTATGAAACAAGATACCGACCATCTCTGGCGCTACCCGCCGTGAAAGCAGAAAGATAAAAAAGACATAAGAAATGGATTAGAAACCTGAGAATCAAAGGCATTGGACCCTACTCTAACATTCCCTGATTACCCCACTTCTACATCACTCTTGTACCACATTTCTTGAACTTAGTGACCACAAAAGTCTACAGGTGAAGTCTCATCTTTTAAAAGCTGTTCGAGTCTTAAGTTTACTATTAAAAACAAAAGCCTTCATGGAAAATCTTCATAATCTGCATCAGCCTGAGAGCAGCTACTCCTTCCAGCCCCCAAGCCCATGGTTTACATGCATTGTCCCAGATATTTCATTCAAATGAGCACAGATGACAACAAAAGAAAATAACTCAGAGAAGACACAGTATTACGTCTCATTAACCAGTCACTTTTAAGTGCAGGTTTCACAGTCACTGAACTATACAGGTGAGAAATTATTCCTATTTCCTATTAGACATACTGCATGTTGAGACTGACAGCGGTTAATTGGGTGGTTTTTGTTTTACCCCTCTGTTTATACATCTTATTTTAATTAAATATTTTTATGTGAATTTTGTTGATGTTGTAACGATTGCTAATCAAATAAAAATGATATGGCTCAGTCACCAATGATTATTTTCATAATACTTTAAAAATATAATCATTTTAGTAAATTTAAATGAAATAAAATAAAAATTTGGGGAAATAAATAATAAGTGATTGAATTTGAGAAATTTTGATATATTCTTTGAAAACATCAAGGCATGTTTTAAATAATTCAACCTTTTAAATGAATCATATTACTAAATCTAGAAGAAAAAGGCACATAATAATTAGAAAAGGCGGCAGCATGTCATTTATTAAGTGGAAGGTATTGATATTGTCTCAGGTAAAGGAGTCTGCTCACCAGCTTTAGATCACAGTTTGTCCTCTAGTTTGGGGGTAGGTATGCAGGCCTGGTGAAGCTCAAGGAAGGAGTGGGTTATTAAGGACAACAAGCAGAAATAACTGAATCTCCTCAAACTAAAGTCTTAACTATCTCTTCTCAGTCAGTTCCAAGTAATTCGTGCTGTTCTGTATTTTATCAGTTATGAGTATTTGTGGTGTAAAGTTAGACATAATTGTTTTAGTCAAGCATGGAGGGCAAATATAAAGAGAAGTCATTATTCCAATCTAAGTATGATAATCTTTCCATCAATGGTAAAATCTATAAAGCTTTAAAAACCACTTTCAATTTACAGAAAAATCTAGAGAAAGAAGCTTGACCAACCTCCTAAAGAAGTTACCACTGGTGTTTGCTTTCTCGAAATTAAAGGAGTCATGACCACAGTTATAATGCTTCTTCTCAAAATAAAAAAGGATGTTAGTCTTACAAAGATTTTCCCTCATCTAACCCCTTCACAATTTTGAAATTCAGAACTATTATGACTGAAACAAAAGTATTACAGTTTCATTTCAATGGCTTTTAAGTTCGGTAATTTAAAAACATATAATCCTGGGAGTTGGGGATTTAGCTCAGTGGTAGAGCACTTGCCTACCAAGCGCAAGACCCTGGGTTCGGTCCCCAGCTCCGAAAAAAAAACAGAAAAAAAGAAAAAAACATATAATCCTATCATTTGTATTAAAAATAACCATCTACTTTCCATTTTATATTGATTCATTCAAAGAAAGAAAGATAGACACAGTCCTTAGCATGTGTGTTTTAAGGAGTAAGTGTAGTTATTTTTAGTCTAACTCTTTTAAGCAAGCCTTTATAGCAATGAAGGATAGAGTTTTGTTACATTTTGCTGTTGGTGTTGTTGTTGTTCCAGATTAAAAGAAGTAAACAATCTGTTAAAATAGTCACCTGCATCTCATCCAATTTGGACTGAATATCAGGAGGAAAGTCCCCTGCTCCACAGTTAAATGGGTCAAAAGGTTCAGCTCCAAAAAGGTCCCGTTCTGTAAGGAAGAAAATACTTGGTAAGAAATAGGATGAAACATTAGTTCAGACAGAACAAAACCAAAAGTATAACTTAAAAGTATGAATTTAATTATTATATTAATATAAGCATTTACAGGATCAAATGAGTTACAGATACTTATAATTTGTGCTGCATATTCTTAAGCCAACTAAGATATTAAAAATTCTTGGGCAAGATGGGTTCAGTCACATTTAGGATGGGATTGCTATAAACAAGTGTTGTATACTCTTATCCATATGTGAATACTGGGGTCAAATATTTATATTTGTATTTTTAACTTGGAGTATCTGGAGCAACTAGGAAACTAGAAATGGGTTATTGGTGAGGAAAGTGAAGAAAGATCTTAAGGGAGGGGAATAGTGGTGAACATAGGTGACAAGAAAGAGAAAATGCAGAAGGAAGTTTAGGGAGGGAGAAGAGTGGGAGAGTACGACAGAGAAGAAGGTTTGAGGATAACTAACCATCATGATGCATGAAAAAGTCATGTTGAAGCCTATTATTTTATAAGCTTCATGTATATGTTTCTGTATTCATAGAAACAAGTTTAATTATTGTAATTATGCAACACAGAGGATAAAGTTCCTCCCAGGCACCATAGGTTGACAAATATAAAACCCAATATCAAATAGTAATATCTACCCTAGAAGTTTATCAGGGGTGTCCAGTAGTTACTACCCAAACCCCCTCACCCCAGAAGAAAAGCTACTATTACATCTTAGTTAGGCTTTTATTGCTGTGAAGAGACACCATGACCAAGACAACTGTTATGAAAGAAAACCCATTACTTAGGGCTGGCTTATGCTTCAGAGGTTTAATCTATTATTATCATGGTGGGAAGAATGGTGGTATGAGAGCAGACGTGGTCCTGGAGAAGTAGTTGTGCTAAATCTTGATCTGTAGCCAGCAGAAAGTGACTGTGCCAAAATGGAGATAGCTTGAGCATAGGAGACTTCAAAGTCTGCCCCCACAGTGACACATTTCCTCCAACAAGATCTCACACTTTAACAGTGTCATTCGCTATAGGCCAAGCATTCAATGGGGTCAAACCAGCACATTCTACTCCTTGACCCCCCAAAACTTGTAAGTACAACATAATGCAGAATTCAGTCTAACTTCAAAAGTCCCCATAGATTCTATCAGTCTCAACCCTGTTTAAAAGTCCAAAGTCTCTTCTGAGATTCATTCAATCTCTTAACTGTAATCTCCTATAAGATAAAATAAGAAAGCAGATCACATGCCTTCAACATATATTGATAGAGGATATAATTAGCATTCCAAAGGAGAGGAAAGACAGCCTGGTGAGAAACTACTGTCCCAAAGTAAGACCAAAAACCAATTAGGCAAACATCGAACTCAGCATCTCCATGTCCAATATTAAAGTGTCCTTTAAATGTCCAACTGCTTTTAGGTTTATTGACTACAACACACGTCTTGCTATTAAGTTGGTTCCACTCACTGTTAACATCTCTTCTTGGCTCATAGTCAAAGATTCTGGTATTTCCAATATCTTAGGGGCTCCAAGATTTTTAGGCTTTATCTTCACAAGTCTGTGCAATGGCTTCTCTAACCCTCTATGAAGGAATACTCCTGACACATGCCTAGTCTCAGCAGCTTTCCTTAGTCTTGGAGGAAGAATCAAAAACTCCTTTCTTTTATCCTTGATTCTAAAGGCAAAACAATGTTACTTGCTGGGGCCAGAACACACCCCCCTTATTCAATGACATCTTCACCAGTTTTGTTGTTTTTTGTGTGTGTGTGTGTGTGTGTGTGTGTGTGTGTGTGTGTGTGTGAGAGAGAGAGAGAGACAGAGACAGAGACAGAGAGACAGAGAGAGACAGAGAGAGAGAAGGAGGGAGGGAGAGGGAGAGGAGAGAGAGAGAGTTTCCTTTACTGCCTAAGCTTGGCTATCTAGGAACTTGCTCTGTAGACTAGGCTGGCCTTGAACTCCTCTATCTGCCTGCCTTTGTCTCTGCAGTGCTAGGATTAAAGGTATGAACTACCACACATGGCCCTAAGTGTTTCTTTCATTTCTTTTGACAAGTTGGAAGCTTAGTTGGGTGGGTTTTTGCCCTGAGTTCATCACTCCTTTTATTGCATTTAGCATGAGGTTTTTCTTTAATCTATTTATCTCTTTGAACACAGGGTTTAGACCCATTCCAATCCATGAAGCTTCTTGGCTTGACACATCTAGGAAGAAGTACTCTCAACTGTGGGACTTTGTCCTTCATTCTAGCCTATGGGCATGCCCGTGGCATGTTCCTCATTGGTGACTCATTGAAGAGGGTCCAGTCCACTGTGAATAAATGGATTTAGGTTGTTAAGAGTAAGAGACAGGATGTGAGTGAACACTGTTCCCCCATATGTGATCTCTGGTTTGTTCCTGCCTTAAGCTCCTGTCCTGATTTCCTCTGAAATAATCCATTTCCTTCTCAAGGTGCTTTTGGTCATGGTTTTATCACAGCAATGAAAAGCAAACCAGAATATCTAATTTTTGCTTTGTGTGCTATGGGGGTTTGAGTGCAAAAGGAAAAAAAAACTTGTTCATTATATATGCACATTCTGAGTTTATATTTTCAAAAATTCCAGTGTGCTGACATTTATAGAAAGTAAGGGTTACTGCTTAATAGTAATGTGCTTGGGTGTCAAGTTGACAAGGGGCCAAGTGTACTGGCTGGTTTTGTGTGTCAACTTGACCTAAGCTGGAATCATCACAGAGAGGAGCCTTCCTTGAGGAAATGCCTCCACGAAATCCATCTGTAAGGCATTTTCTCAATTAGTGATCAAAGGTGGGACGGCCCATTGTGGGTGGTGCCATCCCTGGGCTGGTGGTGGTTCTATGTTCTATAACAAAGCAAGCTACTCAGTCAGGGAAAGCAAGCCAGTAAGTAACATCCCTCCATGGCCTCTACATCATCTCCTGCTTCCTGATCTGCATGAGACCCTGTCCTGACTTCCTTTGGTGATGAACAGCAATGTAGAAATGTAAGCTGAATAAATCCTTTCATCCCCAACTTGCTTCATTGCCATGATGTTTGTGCAGGAATAGAAATCCTGACTAAGACACCCAGTAAGACCCAGACAATGAATATCTTCTGAATGCTTTCTATATACCAAAGAGAGATTTTAATGTTTTTTTAAAGATATGTAGAAGATACATCTGTAAAAACGTTTTTAGATATTTAGTATATCAAAGACAAAACCCTTACATAATATTACACACAGAAAATTATAGGATTTTCACACTTTACAAATTCTTCCACTAACAACATATGAATGTATAATGAGGCTATCTAAACTACTCTAGTAAACACATAACAAATAATTCCATTAGTAACAGTTATTTTTAGCAAAGTTAAGATATTAAATAAACACAAATGCATAGCTGAATGATTTTATGTGGCAAGTAGCTGGATACTAAAATATTGCTTCATTCAAGGTTTAACTTGCAAATAGGGATATGCTTAGTATATTTTCTAAATTATAAAGCAATATAGATTTAATCAAATTTGAATCCTATATAAAAGCATAATACTTCAGCAATTAAACTGCAAGCTGGTTATTTTATTTCTACAAAATGTGAAAGATTGAAAATACAGTCAAATATAGTAAGCATAATAATATATTTAGAGAGCTTACTGATCTCTGAAGATCTGCTAGGTATGGGTGGTAGCTGTGTGCCATTGCCAGCAGAGGTTGGAGACGGGTGTGATATTGGGGAAAATGGAATCATGTCAAAGATGTCAGTGGAAGGAGAAGTCACTGTCACACCACCAGCCTGTAATGAAGATAGGAATTAGTGTGATGACCAAGGCAAGCATACTCCTACCCTGAGAATGCCATATACATGTAAAACACATAAAAACAACCCTGGGGTAAGTCAGATAACTTTCTATTCATTAAAGCAAAATTAGTTAACTATAGTTTCATATCATTTTAGCTAATATAAAAAATATTCACTTAAAAGAAAACAACAGAAAACAGCAGATAACAGGAATAATGTAGATAGAGTTGATGATGGGTGAGCAAGACATGCTGAGCTTTTGTATATTATAAAAAAATTACCATTCCTATCAGAAAATAACTAACACCTAAGAAACTATCTGAATAGAAACAAATATCTTGAAATTGTTTTCAGATAAGGTTTTTAAAAGAGATGCATTTCCAGAAATCAAGCCCTACAAAGGATAATAGATGGAAAACTCCAACACAAGGATGGAAACTATACCCTAGAAAAAGCTAGAAATTAATCTTCTTTCAAAAACCTAAAAGAAGTTAGCCACATAAACATAATTCCACCTCTAACAACAAAAGTAATAGGAAGCAACAGTCAATTTTCCTTAATATCTCTTCACATCAATAGACTCAATTCCCCAATAAAAAGATATAGACTGACTGGATATGTAAATAGGACCCAGAATTTTGCTGCATACAGGAAACGAACTGCAGTGACAGACACTATGTCAGAGTAAAAGGCTGGAATAAAAAAATTCCAAGCGTGCTCGCTTCGGTAGCACATATACTAAAATTGGAACGATACAGAGAAGATTAGCATGGCCCCTGCGCAAGGATGACACGCAAATTCTTGAAGCGTTCCACATTTTTAAGAAGGATGACCAAAATGCGAACGCTTCACTCCTTCTTTAAAAGGGAAACAAGAATACCCTTGGCAGGGAATAGGGAGGCAAAGTTTAGAACAGAGGCAGAAGGAACACCCATTCAGAGCCTCCCCCACATGTGGCCCATACATATACAGCCACCCAATTAGACAAGATGGATGAAGCAAAGAAGTGCAGGCCGACAGGAACCGGATGTAGATCTCTCCTGAGAGAAACAGCCAGAATACAGCAAATACAGAGGCGAATGCCAGCAGCAAACCCCTGAACTGAGAACGGGACCCCCGTTGAAGGAATCTTAGAAAGGACTGAAAGAGCTTGAAGGGGCTTGAGACCCCATATGAACAACAATGCCAACCAACCAGAGCTTCCAGAACTAAGCCAGTACCCAAAGACTATACATGAACTGACCCTGGACTCCAACCTCATAGGTAGCAATGAATGTTCTAGTAAGATCACCAGTGGAAGGGGAAGCCCTTGGTCCTTCCAAGACTGAACCCCCAGTGAACATGATTGTTGGGGGGGAGGGTGGTAATGGGGGGAGGATGGGGAGGGGAACACCCATACAGAAGAGGAGGGGGAGGGGTTAGTGGGATGTTGGCCGTGAAACTGGGAAGGGGAATAACAATCAAAATGTAAATAAGAAATACTCAAGTTAATAAAGATGGAAAAAATAAATAACAAAAATTAAGAAAAAATTCCAAGCAAAAGGTTCCAAGAAAAAAACTGCAATAGCCATTCTAATATCGAAGAAAATTGACTTTCACCAAAAGTTATCTAGGAGAAGGATAAGTTATCAAGGAAGGGCAGTTCATGTTTGTCAAAGGGAAAACCTACCATGATGAACTCTCAATTTTGAACAAAAATGCTCTGAATGCAAGGGCACCCACATTCATGAAAGAAACTTTAATAAAGCTCAAAGTATAAATTGCACCTCACACATTAATAGTAGGAGACATCAACACTCCACTGTCATCATGGACAGAACAGGGAAGCAAAAACTAAACAGAGACACAGTGAAACTAATGGAAGTTACGAACCAAGTGGATTTAACAGATATCTACAGAACATTTCGTCCTAAAACAAAAGAATACACCATCTTCTTAGCACTTCGTGGTACTTTCTCCAATACTGAATATATAATTGGTCACAAAACAGACCTTAACAGATACAAGAAAACTGTAATAATCCCATGCATCCTATCAGATCACCATGGTCTAAGGCTGGTCTTCAATAACAACAAAAACAACGAAAAGCCCACATACATGGAAGCTGAACAAGGGTCTCCTCATTGATAACTTAGACAAGGAAGAAATAAAGAAGTTAAAGACTTTTAGAATTTAATCAAGATGTTGACACAACATGCCAAAACGTAAGGGATACAGTGAAAGGAGTGCAAAGAAGAAAGCTTATCGCTCTGAGTGGTTCCAAAAAAGAAACTGGAGAGAGCAAACATCAGCGGTTTAACAGCACACCTGAAAACTCTAGACAAAAAGAAGCAAATACACCAAAGAGGAGTAGACAGCAGGAAATAATCATACTCAGGGCTGAAATCAACCAAGTAGAAACAAAAAGAACTATACAAAGAATCAACAAAACCAGGAACTGGTTCTCTGAGAAAATTGAGAAAATAAATAAACCCTTAGCCAGACTATCCAGACTGCACAGAGACAGTATCCAAATTAAGAAATGAAAAGGGATATATAACAACAGAAATTGAGAAAATGCAAAAAATTATCAGATTTTACTAAAAAATCCTATACGCAAAAAAAACAAAAACAACAACAACAAAAAAACCAAAAAACAAAACAAAACAAAACTGGAAAATCTGGAGGAAATGGACAAATTTCTAGACAGATACTAAGTGCCAAAGTTAAATCAGGATTAGATAAACCATCTAAACAGCCATCATAATCCCTAAAGAAATAGAAGCAGTCATTAAAAATCTCTCAACCAAAAAGAACCCAGAACAAGATGAGTTTAGTGCAGAATTCTATCAGACCTTCAAAGAAGAGCTATATCAATACTCTTCAAACTATCCCACAAAATAGAAACAGAAGGAACACTTCCCAAATCATTCTTTGAAGCCACAATTATGCTTATACCTAAGCCACACAAAGACCTTAAAAAGAAAGAGAACTTCAGAACAGTTTCCCTTATGAATATTGATGCTAAAATACTCAATAAAATTCTCACAAACCAAATACAAGAACACATCAAAATGAACACTCACCATGATCAAGTAGGCTTCATCCCAGTGATGCAGTGATGGTTCAATATAAGGAAATCTATCAATGTAATCCACTATTTAAAAAAAACTCAAGGAAAAAAATAGAGGCTGAGAAAGGATTTGACAAAATTCAGCATGCCTTCATGTTAAAAGTCTTGGAGAGATCAGAAATTTAAGACCCATACTTAAACATAGTAAAAGCAATATACAGCAAACCAGTAACCAACATCGAACTAAATGGAAACTTGAAGCAATCACCAAAATCAGGAGTTAGACAAGACTGACCACTATCTCCATACCTATTCAATATAGGACATTTATTTCTAGCCAGAGCAATTAGACAACAAATTGTGGTCAAAGGGATGCAAATTGGAAAGGAAGAAGTCAAATTATCACTACTTGCAGATGATATGATAATATATTTAAGTGACCCCACATATTCCACCAGAGAACTCTTAGAGCTGATAAACAACTTCAGCAAAGTGGCTGGATATAAAATTAACTCAGGGAAATTTGTAGCCTTTGTCAACTCAAAGGTTAAACAGACTGAGAAAGATATTAGGGAAATGACACCCTAATTTGTGACAATGGTCACAAATAATATAAAATACCTTGGTGTGATTCTCACCATGCAAGTCAAAGATCTATATGACAAGAACTTTAAGTCTTTGAAGAAAGAAATTGAAGAAGATCTCAGAAGATGGAAAGATCTCCCATGCTCATGGATTTTCAGGATTAATAGAGTACAAATGGCCACCTTGCTAAAAGCAATCTAAAGATTCGATACAAATCCCCATCAAAATTCCAACTCAATTCTTCATAAAGTTAGAGCAAGCAACTTACAAATTCATTAGGAATAACAAAAAACCCAGGATAGCAAAAACTATTTTCAACATTAATAAAACTTCTGGGGGAATCACTATTCCTAACCTCAAACTGTATTACAGAGCTATCTTGACCAAAAGTGTATTTGTATAGAGACAGGTAGGAAGATCAATGGAATAGTACTGAAGACCCAGAAATGAACCCTCATATATTGGTCACTAGATCTTTGACACAGGAGCTAAAACAGTCAGTGGAAAAAGACAGTATTTTCAACATAGGTGCTGGTTCAACTGGATGTCAGCAAGTAAAAAAAAAAAATGCAAATCGATCCATTCTTATCACCTTACACCAAGGACAAAGTGGATCAAAGACAGCCACATAAAACCAGATACACCGAAACTAATAGAAGAGGAAATGGGGAAGAGCCTTGAATACTTGGGCCTAGGGAAAAACTTACTGAACAAAACACCAATGGCTTATGCTCTAAGATCAACAATAGACAAATGGGACTCCATATAACTGCAAAATTTCTATAAGGCAAAGGGCAGTTTCCATAGGACAAAAAGGCTCCCAACAGATTGGGAAAAGAACTTTACGAATCCTATATCCCATAGAGTGCTAATTTACAATGTACACAAATAACTCAAGAAGTTAGACTCCAGAGAATCAAATAACCCTATTAAAAATGGGGTACAGAGCAAAACAAAGAATTCTCAACTGAGGAACAATGAATGGCTGCCACCATCTACAGAAATGTTCAACATCCTAGGTCATCACGGAAATGCAAATCAAATCAACCCTGAGATTCCACCTCACACTAGTCAGAATACCTAAGATCATAAACTCAGGTGATAACAGATGCTGGTGAGGATGTGGAGAAAGAGGAACACTCCTCCATTGTTGGTGGGATTGCAAGATGGTACAACCACTCTGGAAATCAGTCTAACAGTTCCCGAGAAAGTTGGACATAGCACTACCTGAGAACCCAGCTATACCACTCCTGGGCATATACCCAAAAGATGTTCCAACATAACAAAGACACATGCTCCACTGTGTTTATAGCAGCCATATTTCCAGGAGCTGAAAAGAACCCAAATTTTCTTCAACAGAGGAATGGATACAGAAAATGGGGTACATTTACACAATGGAGTACTACTCAGCTATTAAAAACAATTACTTCATAAAATTTGTATGCAAATGGGTGGAACTAGAAAATATCCTGAATGAGGTAACCCAATCACAAAATAAAACCACACATGGTATGCACTCACTGATAAGTAGATATTAATCCAAAAGCTCAGAATACCCAAGATGCAATTCACAGACCACATGAATCTCAAGAAGAAGGAAGACCCAAGAGTTGATATACCAGTCCTTCTGAGAATGGGGAGCAAAATACTCATAGGAGGAAATATGGAGTTAAATTGTGAAGCAGAGTCTGAAGGAAAGGCCCTCCAGAGACTGCCATACCTGAGGAATCTATTCCATATACAGTCACCAAACCCAGACACTATTGTGGATGCCAAGAAGTGCATGCTGACAAGAGCATAATATAGCTGTCTCCTGAGAGGCTGTACCAGAGCCTGACACATAGGTGGATGCTCGCAGCCTACCATTGGACTGAGAATGGGGTCCCCAATGGAGGAGTTAGAGAAAGGACTGAAGGGGCTGAAGGGGTTTGCAACTTTATAGGAAGAACAACAGTATCAACCAACCAGACATTCCAGAGGAGCCAAGGGACTAAATCACCATCCGAAGTGTACACGTGGAGGACCCATGGCTCCAGCCAAGTATGCGGCAGGGGATGGCCTTGTAGAGCATAATGGAAGGCCCTTGATCCAGTAAAGGCTTCAGGTTCCGATGTAGGGGAATGCTAGGGTGGGGAGTTGAGGGGAGGTGATGGGTGGGTTGGGGAGCACCCTCATAGAAGCAGGGGGATGGGGTATGGGATAGGCTGTTTCTGGAGGGGAAACTTGGGAAGGGGATAACATTGGAAATCTAAATAAAATGTCCAATAAAAGGAAAAAAGGAAAAAAATAAAAGATAAAATTAAATTAAAAACTAAGAACCCCCCCAAAAGAAACAGTTGAGCCCCATAGACTACTTTCTTATTTACAAGTGTTCAAATTCAATTTCTATTTTTGTGTTTTTAAAAGCAGAGCAAAGTCATTTGCATTCATAAGTGCAGGACAATACATTCTATGACTGAATAATTTCATCATGTTTTCAATAATACACAGCAAGCTTGTAAAATAAATTAATAATTAACAATGTAACACCCAAACTATTTAATTATATAATGCAGGTTGGGACTGGGAAGATAATTAGAAATTTTTTCACACAAAGTAAAATTATATCCTATAGAAACTGTCATACTGATTAAGATTCATGCAAGTTAAATGGTTATGACTTGCCTAGCCACAAATCACTGAAAGAAACTTGAAACAAAGGTTCAATACCATGAGCAGGTACTGCCCAACAGAACTGGGGAAAAAACATATTTGCTTCCCATTCTATTGGGTTAGTCCCTAGTTCATCTCTATGCAGTCAGCAATGGTGAATGTGAAGTGAAGAACTGGTAACCATTTCCTGAGGGCAGCAAATGTTTCTTATTGATGTTCATGTTTAAACTTAATGCCTTCATGTAGAGACTCACATTCAGTTTGCTGTGTAATTGAGAGTTTTCATAATGTGCTTTTGCTTAGCTTGAATTCAAGAGTAGTTGGGAAAGCACTAAGGAAAGATAAATAATCAGGCTTGTTTACCTGGAACAAAATATGCATTTTAGGTTGTAATTGTCTTATGAAATCTAATCAGTGGCTGGACAGTTGAATATGTAAAAGTAGAATTTTATCTAACACTGAGAGACATTTGTTTTACCCAGCGATAGACAGTATTCCTCTAAACTACAGGTTTTTTTTTTTTCATTTAACTTTCTGGCAATAGCTTGATTTGTTTGAAAGCTTGTGGAGCTAGTGAAGTTAAAATTCAAGTACCTAGACCTAAGAACCAAGAGGAGAAAACTGACTTAACTTGGTGTGCCCTAATTTTATAAAGGAACAAACTTCTGAAGGTGTTCATGAGGCCAAGAGGGCAGAATAAACCTTCTTTTCAAAAAACATAAATATAGGCAATATTGCCATGTCATTATAATAAATGGAACTCAGATTGTTCCCAGATGATTAGTCCCAGATGGCAGAAAACCCAGCCTCTCATCTGTTGCCAAACCACCAGAACACAGGAAAAAAGACGCAAACCATGGAGTCAAGGAATGGAAATTTCTCAGTGCTACATTAGCATAAGGACCAATTTCTGAAACCAATATAAGGTTTCCATAACCTTGATGTGATAAGGAGATACATATAATGAATAATATCAAGGTTTATTTCATTGGCCAGAAAAGAAACCCGTGACTTAGCTAACTGAGTGGAATTAGGACCGTGAACATTCTGTGTTGGGATGGTCGGTAGTGAGGTCATCTGTCATCATTTGGGGCAGGGGATTGCTACATGTACCATGAACACAATGAAACCTCATTTCATACCCCATGACAATATAATTTTGTACATAAAATTTACATATATTATCGTATGTGGATAATGGGATTCTTAATCAATTCCAGTATTTCCTTAGTTACTTTATAGACTATTTCTTTGATCAAACTGATAGCAAGTTCGATCATTTTGCAAGCATTCTAAGTTGTATTCCTGATTTCAAAACAAAAAAGAAATGGGCAGTGTACTTGAAGGTAACACTAAAGATTCCCAAGAAAGAACAGGTGTACCTTATTTCTAACTTAACAATAATTGGTAAACCTAACAATTACAAGTCATTAAATAAAATATGCATAAATTTCAATAAATATTTTCAGTATTACACGTCTGTCATTTTTTTTTCAATTCAACAGTTTGAACCACACTGGATCTCTAAAAAATTGGTATTCCTAAGCATGGCTGTACGTCAGAATAGTTTACATAGCATACGCTTCTTTATTTTACTATAAGAAAAGTGGGAAATGATTTTTACTGTAGTAAATACACCTGCACTTAGGATTATGCAAGCTTATTTTCACTGCTGAGTAAATAAAAACGAAAATGAACAGCAAAGATATTTGTTTATAATCTTTTAAAAAGACAAGCCCTCACACCACATACACACAAACATCAAAATGGACTCAGTAGCTTGCAATTATATATTTGTGAAAATATGTATATATGTTTTCACAAATATATACTTTCAAAATAATACATATATTTTACAAATACAATATTTTCAAAACAGAACTGTCATAAATTCATATTCTAATGTCATCATTTAACTTTATCTAAATTTTAGAATTCTAGAATATTTTTGAATTGACTGTCTTTTATGAATCAATTTTTTTCTATGTTCTTTTCATATGTCTTCAATTATGGTGAGAATAACCATTGCACAATCTACAACAATGTTTCTCAATCTGTAGATTGCAACCCCTTTATCGGTCAAACTACCCTTTCACGGCAATTGCATATAAGATATCCTGCATATTCAAATATTTACATTATGATTCATAGCAATAGCAAATTGCAGTTATGGAATAGTAACCTTGCTCATTTATAACCTCAGCACTGACTCCATCTTTTCTAAGGTATTCACTGTTAGTGCAGGACAGTGTCTGCCTTGAGACAAACTTTCAAGATCTGTTGAAAAGGGAGCAGTTTTGTGAATGTGTCCCCAGTCCATTTGATTGTCCCAAACCCTCCCTTTCAATGATAAGGTTTTAGATTTCTGTCCTCCAAGAAAGGAAACATGGTCAGTATTCTTTGGGTTTGCATGCAAAATGACAACACGTTTATTTTATTCCTTTGTCAACTCAAGACTGAACTGGAGAATAGCCTGATAAATTTTAGAAAAGAAATACTCAAAACTCCCTTGAAAAATAAACTCTCTTATACTTTGTATTTTATAGCAAGACTATACTAAGCATTTTATCATAGCTCAAAAGAGCGTGTGTAGCATTTTGCATTTTTAGAGTCAAAGCAGAAGAATGCATTTGAGTCATTGTTCTGTATCTTGAGAAGAGGGAGGCAAATAAGCCAAAACAAAATGCCACAAAACCCTTGAGTGGAGTATATGGTGAAGGGAAAAAATAAGAAAGATTATACTAAGAAGGCTGCGCTAACCGTGGATACTATAAACAGCTCAGACCTCAGGAGGCTCCAAAGCCCACTGAGCACATTGCCTATACTCAGGAGTTCCCAACCTTTCTCTGCTCACCTATAGCAGCTAACTGTTATCAATGCTGTCAAGCAATGGTTATATCAATTCTCTCAGCACAGAGGATGTAAAACATGAGTTTAGAGCAAAAGAAAAAAAATGGCCAACTTCTAGGGCATGCTAGTTTGAAGCATCCTTCTTCATGGTGATGAACTAAAAAGTCATTATTATATAAAGTCTATAAAATTATACGTATATAATTATACATATTATAGATGAAAATTGTCAAAATTCTTGGAACAGTTTACTTGTCTCACAACTGAGTTCAACTTGCATAACAATGTTGTGTTACATTTAGTGTGAATAAAATACATTCATTAATTAAGATTAGTAGTGGTACAGATTATTAAACAAGAAAAATGTCCAGTCCTAAATACATCTTTGCTAGAAAAAAATAAAGCCTTAAAATGTACTTCTCTGAAAAAGAATCCCTTTTGCCAAAATCATTTAATAATGATATCATCCCAAAAAATGAGGAAAGAATTTCTAAATGGAACAGGTCAGACACAAATAACTTCATGACAAATGCTTCCTTAATGTCTGAACACTTGCTTCATTCAGTGTCTGAAGCAAGTGTATCCAGTACATGGTCTTGTTCTTGGTCTATTTCCTAATATGAAGTTCAGCACTGCAAGGTCAGATTGCATGAGTATTGTGTATGACCCCAGTAAACATTAACCCGCAGGAATGAAAGAGAGTTTGCCACAAAGGGAGAAAGTATATTAAACCTTAAGATCAAAGTGAGATTTAAATTATTTTATAAAAACACGAGGTAACAAAAAGAATACCATGAAAACAATTGTGTTTTGAACTACCTATGGAATTTAAATATGAAAAAATCACCCTGCAGACTGATCTTCATCTCTACCCATATTTAGTTCTGTTATTGACCAAGACATATGATTTGAATTAGTAAAGTATAAATGATCAGTAGATGTTGAAATCATAACATCACACACTTAATATACTTACTGGAGTCGAGGACACTTGAGTTGTTCTCAACCGGTTTTCTAAATCTTGTACTTTATTTTTAAGTTCCATATTTTCTGTTTCTAAGTCTTGGATCTAAAAATCAAAAGATTATTTATCTCAGCTACGTTAGGAAATCGCATTTTATTCTATTAAAATTCAAATATTATCTTGTATACAAGGAAGAAAATGATTTGAAAAAGCTAGGGAAATATCAGAAGATCCTAGGTCATTGGAAAGACATTAAATTAAAAAAAAATTCTTGTGTGCATAGATTTTATGTTCCTAATGTTCATTGCTGTATTTACTTGTTGAGCTGTACAATTTATACCCATAATCTTGAAGTACAACCACAAGACAAAGTTACTCATGATGACTCTGAAGGGTGGAGAAAGGGCATAATTGAATTACAAAGGAATCTGATCTGCATGGGAAACCACTTACCCAGCATCTGCTGCCTCTGCTGCTCTGATCCCCATGAGAAGCATCAGGAAGTGAAGAAAAGTCACATGAGAACACTAAGTTCTTGTGGGAATTCAATATAAAACAGTTAAAGACTGTGCAGAGGATCCAAGAGGAAGAATTATAGGAATATGGTGAAAGCAGCTCCCGTCTTGTGAGGGACAATTAATGGCAGGCCTTCTCAGTTTGTTTGATGATAGGCAAACTTGCCAGTGTGCACATCAGTCAAAGGTAAACAAGAAGCTTAGCTTACTCACTCTTTTCTGCATTCCAGCAATCTGTTTTCTTGTTTCCACATCTTTTCCTCCAGATTCTAGAAATTTCCTGTATGCTAAGTCAAATGCTTGGCCAATTGTTAATGTAATTTCTTCAGCCTTTGTAAAAAATCACACAATGAAGATCTTCACGTTAACAACAAAACATCAAACTGTGACTTAATAGCATCCCCCCCCAAAAAAAAAATTAGTAGCAGGCATTAGTAGGAAGTAATCTGGAAGGATAACAATGGTCAGGGCTAGAAACTTAACAGACAAGCAAAAAATTCTGCACTGGCGTAAGAATCTGATAACCCTTCATCCTCAAGAGTAAAATCAAGTATACAAGGAGACCACGAATGAACGGTTATTAAAGTGAGAAAGCTGTGTGAGTTCCCCATGCAGCCTGCTCTGGAAAAACTGAAGAGCTTTTCTGCCAGAGCCTAACAAATAAAGAAACCACAGCCAACCATTGGAGTAAGCACGGGGACTCCAATGGAGGATTTAAAGAAAGGACTGAAGGAGCTGAAGGGGTCTGCAAACTCACAGGAAGAACAACAATATCAACCAACCAGACACCCCAGAGCTCCCAGGGACTAAACCACCAACCAGAGTACACATGGAAGGACCCATGACTCCAGCCACATATGTAGCAGAGGATGGCATTGTCTGGCATCAATAGAAGAAGCAGCTTGGTTCTGTAATGGCTTGATTCCCCAATGTAAGTCAATGCCAGGGAGGTGAGGTGGGAGTAGGTGGGTGGAAGAGGTAGCCCCCCTCATAGAAGGGGGAGGGGAAATGAGATAGGGAGGTTCCAGAGGGGAAACTGGGAAAGGGATAACATTTGAAATGGAAATACATAAAATATCCAATAAAAAAAAATGAAGAGCTTTCTTTTGTTTTTCTCCCTTCCTTAAATACTTTCTACCAATTAAATATAAGCATTTAACTAGATTTTGGGAATTCTTTTGTTGTTAAGCTATTGTTTTCTTTTCCTAGTGAGAAGGTTTCCATACTCTGGGTGGGTAATATGATTAAAGCATCTTGGGTGGGGTCCACAGAAAACTCCAGGGAGTTTACAAGTGGAGCAAGTAAATGCAATTGGCTCACAATCCTCATAGAAGTGAGTAGTTTCAAACAAGAATCAGATCTTAAACAAGTGAGATGGTCAAAATGTAAAATATTATGACAGCTCCTAATTTTCAGAGATGGTAAATTGTTCATATTTTTGTATGATAATTATAATGGAACGAAGTAAAGCTGACATCTGAATTGAACATGGCATACATTCTTTCAAGAAAAAAAAAAAAAAAACTCCTGTAGATATCCAAAGTCCACCGGCTCATTCCTTCTTCATGTAAATCTCGACAATTTCATGACATTTGAGCATTCATGAAATAATGATTTACTTAATTAACCCAAAGAGTCTTAATAAGGCATTAACTAATGCAGTGAACTGACAACTGCCATATTTAATAAGATAAATTCCTGTTTTATGACAGGAAAATATTGCCAATATTAAATATTAAAAACATTCCCCTTTAACAAACTGACATTGTAATTCACTTTATCTATTATGAGCTACCAAAACCAAAGAATTAAAGGAGGACTTTTGCTATATAAAATAAAAATGTAAAATGAATACATAAATCATGGAGATCTCTATTTTATCAAAAGAAAGAGAGCTATGAAAATAAATCATGAGAAGCTACAGTAAAAGTGCTAAATAAATAAAAATGTTATGGATCAAATTAACATTTACCCAAAGAGTCAAGTTAAAAATCTACATTAAAAAAAAATCCGGAACTGAGAAAAAAAATCCAGGAGTGGTACCAGTCCCTTCCGGTCTGAACTTGTGCCCTGAACAAACCTTGGGCACTGGTTCCACACCCATTCCCGCTACACCCAGAAGAAGCCCATCACCCAGGTGCTCTAACACACCAAGGATCACAGAAACACAGGATCACAAAGGTACTAATAGGCCCAGGATTACAGGACCAGAGGATCACAGAGGAAGTTTGACTTCCAAGAGACAACCAGGAGCACTGGAGCTCTTACACACTCAAGGCACAGTTGAGGCAACAACATCTTCCCCAACAACCAGCATAACTGGGATCCACATAGGAACCAGGGAAACACAAACCCCGCCCACCCAGAGGCACAGGTTCCTTACAAATTATATTTGTGCCCAGAGCAAACTCAGGGCTCTGGCCTCCCCCAACTCACTCCTGCAACACCCAGAGAAAGCTTGATTCCCAGGGGCTCTGACACAACAGGACCTCAGGAGCTTGGTCACACCAGAACTTCAGTATTTTACAGGCAGTTTGACTCCCAGGAGCTCTGATACACTCAGGATCTTGGACCCATAGGATCCCGGAATAACAAGATCACAAAGACACCTGGACTCTGAGGAGTTCTGACACACAGGATCACAAGAAGGACAGGCTTCAGTCAGAGAGAGCTAGGGGAAGCACTAGAGAGAATCTAATGGCAAAGGTCAAGCACAAGAACATAAGCAACATAAACCAGGGCTGCTTGGCATCATCACAACCCAGTTCTCCCATTACACCAAGTCCTAGATACCCCATCACACCAGAAAAGCAAGATTCGGACTTCAAATCATATCTCATGATGATGATAGAGGATGTTAAGAAGGACATGAATAACTCTTTTAACAAAATACAGGAGAACACAACCAAACAGGTAAAGGAATTGAACAAAACCATCCAGAATATTTAAAAAAAGGAAATAGAAACAATAAAGAAATAACAAAAGTAGACAACCCTGGAAATAAAAAACCTAGGAAAGAAATCAAGAGTCATAGATGCAAGAATCACCAACAGAATACATGAGATAGAAGAAAGCATATCAGATATAGAAGATACCATAGAAAACATTGACAAAACAAAGAAAATGCAAAACAAAAAAAGATCCTAAACCAAAACATCCAAGAAATCCAGGACACAATGAGAAGACCAAACCTAAGAAAAAAAGATATAGAAGACAGTGAGAATCCCATATTAAAGGGCAGGTAAATATCTTCAATAAAATTATATAAGAAAACTTCCTTAACGTAAGAAAGAGATGCCCGTTAACATACAAGATGCCTAAAGAACTCCAAATTGACTGGAACAGAAAAGAAATTCCTCCCCACATATAATAGTCAAAACACCAAATACACAAAACCAACAAAGAATATTAAACACAGTAAGGGAAAAAAGGTCAAGTAACATAAATGCCGAATCACATCAAAAGTGAACATGAAAACTAGAAAATCCTGACAAATGTCATTTAGACCCTACGACACAAATGCCAGCCCAAGCTACTATACCTAGTAAAACTCTCAATTACCATACATGGAGAAACCAAAATATCCATGACAAAAACAAATTTACACAATATCTTTCCAAAAATCTAGCTCAACAAAGAAAATAGATGGAAATCTCCAACACAAGGAGGGAAACTACACCCTAGGAATATCAAGAGAGTAATCTTCTTGCAACAAACCCAAAAGAAGAAAGCCATACAAACATAATTCCACCTCTAACAACAAGAGTAACAGGAAACAAAAATCATTATTCCTTACTATCTTGTAATATCAAGGGACTCATTTCCCCAATAAAAAAGGCATAGACTAACAAACTGGACCCATACATAAAGAAGACCCAGCACTTTACTGCATACAGGAAACACACCTCAGTCACAAAGACAGACAGTACCTCAGAGTAAAAGGCTAGAAAACAATTTTCCAAGAAAATGGACCCAAGAAACAAGATGGATTAGCCATTCTAATATCGAATAAAATCAGTGTTCAACCAAAAGTTATCAAAGAAGATAAGGAAGGACCCTTCATATTCATCAAAGGAAAAAAGCACCAAGATGAACTCTCAACCCTGAATATCTATGCTTCAAATGCAAGGGCACCCACATTCATAAAGGAAACCTTAATAAAGCTCACAGCATACATTGCACCACACACAATAATAGTGGGAGACTTCAACACCCCACTCTTATC
This sequence comes from Rattus norvegicus, assembly GCF_021556685.1. Lineage (NCBI taxonomy): Eukaryota > Metazoa > Chordata > Mammalia > Rodentia > Muridae > Rattus > Rattus norvegicus. The sequence goes on along the minus strand of NC_141542.1, from coordinate 62,049,306 downwards.
AATGGACAGAACATGGAAACAGAAACTGAATAGAGACACAGTGAAACTAACAGAAGTTATGAACCAAATAAATTTGACAGATATCTGTAGGATATGTCATCCTAAAACAAAAAGAATATAATTTCTTCTTAAGACCTCATGGTATCTTCTCCTTAGTGAGTATAATCAGTAACAAAACAGGCCTCAACAGATACAAGAAGATTGAAATAATCCCATGCGTCCTATAAGATCATCATGAACTAAGGCTGGTCTTCAATAACAACAGAAACAACAGAAAGCCCACCTTCACGTGGAAGCTGAACAACATTCTACTCAGTGATAACCTGGTCAAGGAGGACATAAAGAAAAACAAAGACTTTTTAGAATTTAATGCAAATGAAGACACAACATGCCCAAACTTATCAGTGCTAAGAGGAAAATTCATAGCTCTGAGTGTCTACAAAAAGAAACTGAAGACAGCATATATTAACAGCTTGATAGCACACCTAAAAGCTCTAAAACAAAAAGAAGCAAATACACAGAAGAGGAGTAGAAGCAGAAAATAATCAAATTCAGGGCAGAAATCAACCAAGTAGAAACAAAAAGATCTATACAAAGAATCAAAAAAGCAGGAGCTGGTTCTTTGAAAAAAAATCAATAAGATAGACCTGTAGCCAGACTAACCATAGGGCACAGAGAGTGTATCCAAATTTACAAACTCAGAAATAAAAAGGGAGAGATAACAATAGAGTCTGAAGAAATTTAGAAAATCATCAGCTCCTACTACAAAGGCCTATATTCAACAAAACTGGAAATTCTGGAGGAAATGGACAATTTTGTAGACAAATACCAGGTACCAAAGTTAAATCAGGATCAGATAAAAAGTCTAAACAGTCCTATAACCTCTAAAGAAATAGAAGCAGTTATGAAGTCTACCAACCAGAAGAAGCCCATGAACAGATTGATTTAGTACAGAATCCTATCAGACCTTCAAAAAAGATCTAATACCAATATTCTTAAAACTATTTCACAAAATAGAAACAGAAGGAACATTACCCAATTTGTTGTATGAAGCCAAAATTACTCTTATGCATAATCCACACTAAGAAAGAGAACTTGTAAGCAATCTCCCTTATGACTATCAATGCAAAAATACTCAATATAATTCTTGTAACCCGAATCCAAGAACAGATCAAAACAAACATCTATTATGGTCAACTAAGCTTCATCCCAGGGAAGCAGGGATGGTGTAATAAATGGATATCCATCAACATAATCTACTATATAAACAAACTCAAAGAAAATAACCAGATGATCATCTCATTAGATGCTGAAAAAGTATTTGACAATTTCAACACCCCTTCATGTTAAAAGCCATGGAAAGATCAGTTATTCAAGGCCCATACATAAACATAGTAAAAGCAATATACACCAAACCAGTAGCCAACATCAAATTTAAAGGAGAGGAATTTGAAACAATCCCACTAAAATCAGTGGCTAGACAAGGCTGCCCATTCTCCCCCTACCTATTCAATATAGTACTCCAAGTCCTAGCCAGAGCAATTAATTAGAAAACAAAAGGAGATCAAAGGGATACAAATTGGAAAGGAAGAAGTCAAAATGTCACGATTTGCAGATGATATAATAGTATACGTAAGTGATCCCAAAATTTCCACCAGAGAACTCCTAAACCTGATTTAAAAACAAAACAAAACAACAAAACAAAACTTCAACAACGCGGCTGGATATATAATTAACTCAAACAAATCATTAGCCTTCCTATCTCAAAGGGCAAACAGGCTGAGAAAGAAATTAGGGAAATGAAACCCTTTACAATAGCCACAAATAATATAAAATACCTTGGTGTGACTCTAACCAAACAAGTGAATGATTTGTATGACAAGACCTTCAAGTCCCTGAGAAAGAAGTCAAAGATCTCAGAAGTGGGAAAGATCTCCCTTGCTCATGGATTGGCAGGATTAATATAGTTTAAAAAAATGGCCATTTTGCCAAAAACAATCCACAGTTTCAATGCAATCCCCATCAAAATTCCAACTCAAATCTTCATAGAGTTGGAAAGAGCAATTTGCAAATTCATTTGGAATCACAAAAATCCCTGGATAGCCAACGCTATTCGCAATAATAAATGAAATTCTGTAGGAATGACCACTCAACCTCAAGCTATATAACAGAGCAATAGCTATAAAAACTTTGTTATTGGTACAGAAACAGGCAGGTAGATCAGTGGAATAAAACTGAAAACTCAGACATGAACCCACACACCTATAGTCACTTGATCTTTGACAAAGGAGACAAAACCACCCAGTTTTATTGTAAAAGACAGCATTTTCAACAAATGGTTTTGTTTCAACTGGATGTCAACATGTAGAAGAATGTAAATCAATCCATTTATACCACATTGTACAAAGCTCAAGTCCGAGTGGACCAAGAACATCTAGAGAAAACCCAATACACCGAAACTAATAGAAGAGAAACTGGGGAAGAGACTCAAACACATAGACACGGGAAATTTTCCTTAACAGAACACAAATGGTTTATGCTCTAAGATCGAGAATCAACAAATGGGGGGTTGGGGATTTAGCTCAGTGGTAGAGTGCTTGCCTAGTAAGCACAAGGCCCTGGGTTCGGTTCTCAGCTCCGTGAAAAAAAAGAAAAAGAAAAAGGAAAAGAAAAAAGAAAAAAGAGAATCAACAAATGGAACCTGATAAAATTGCAAAGCCTCTGTAAGGCAAAGGACACTGTCAATAGGACAAAAATCAACCAACAGATTGGAAAATATCTTTATCAATCCTACATCCAATAGAGGGCTAATTTCCAATATATTCAAAAGCTTAAAAAGTTAGATTCCAGAGATTAAAATAACCCTGTTAAATAGCGTACAGAACTAAACAAAGAATTCTCAACTGAGGAATATCAAATGGCCAAGAAGCACTTAATGAAATTCAAACATCCTTGCTCATGAGGTAAGTGCAAATCGAAACAACCCTGAGATTCCACCGCACACCAGTCAGAATGGTGAAGATTAAAACTCAGGTGATAGCAGATGCTGGCGAGGATGTGGAGAAGGAAGGACACATTGTTGGTGGGATTGCAAGCTGGTACAAACACTCTGAAAATCAGGCTGGAGGTTCCTCAGAAAATTAGACATTGTACTACCTGACGACAAATCTATACCACTTCTGAACATATACCCAAAAGGTCCTCCAAAATATCACAAGGACACATGCTCCACTATGTACACAGCAGTCTTATTTATAATAGCCAGAAGCTGGAAAGAACTCAGGTGTCCTTCATTAGAATAACAGATACAGAATATGTGGTACATTTACACAATGCAGTACTATTCAGCTATTAAAAACAATGACTTCATGAAATTCTTAGGCAAATTGATGGAACTAGAAGATATCCTCCTGGGTTGGGGATTTAGCTCAGTGGTAGAGTGCTTGCCTAGCAAGCACAAGGCCCCGAGTATTGTAACCCAATCACAAATAAATAAATAAATAAATAAATAAATAAATAAATAAATAAATAAATAAATAACATACAACAACAACAAAAAACAAAAAAACAAAAAACAAAACAAAAAACAAAACAAAAAAACAAACAAAAAACCCACATGGTATACACTCACTGATAAGTTGATATTAGCCGAAAAGCTCCGAATACCCAAGATAGAATCCACAGATCCCATGAAGCTCAAGAAGTTGGAAGACGAAAGAGTAAATGCTTCAGTCCTTCTTAGAAGGGAGAACAAAAATTCACAGGAGGAAACACAGAGACAAAGTATGGAGCAGAGACTGAGGGTAAGGTCGCTCTGAAATGGCCCCATACGGTAATCCACCCCATATACTGTTACCAAACTCAGACAACATTGTGGATGCCAAGAAGTGCATGCTGACAGGAGGGTGATATAGCTGTCTCCTGAGAGGCTCTGCCAGAGCCTGAAAAATACCGAGTCAAATGCTCTCAACCAACCATTGAACTGAAAACTCCCCCAATTGAGGAGTTAGAAAAAAGACTTAAGGAGCTAAAGGGGTTTTCAAGCCCATAGGAAGAACAAAACCAACCAACCACACCCTCCAAAGCGCCCAGAGACTAAACCACCACCCTAATAGTACACATGGAGGGACCCTTGACTCCAGCCACACATGTAGCAGAGGATGACCTCCTTATGGGTATCAATGAGAGGAGAGGCCCTTGGCCCTGTGAAGGCTCAATTCCCCCTGTGTAGGGAATACCAGGGTGGGGAGATGGACAGGAGTGGGTGGGTGGGGTAGCACTCTCATAGAAGCAGGGGGAGGGGAAAAGAATAGGGGAATTCCAGAAGGGAAATATGGAAAGGGAAAGGGGATAACATTTGAAATGTAAATAAAAAAAATATCCAATTAAAAAAAAAAACTCCCCCCAAAAACTTTTAAGTTCAACAAAATGGCTTAAAAGGTATTGGTGCTTCTGTCAACCCTGACAACCATAATTCAACCAGGAATCTCACATAGTGGAAAGAGAGAGCCAACCCCCGCAGGTTGCCCTTTGATCTCCATGTTTGTGACATTATAAATGCATACCCACACACAAACATAGCAAACTCACACACACACACACACACACACACACACACACACATACACACACACAGAGAGAGAGAGAGAGAGAGAGAGAGAGAGAGAGAGAGAGAGGGAGAGAGAGAGAGAGAGAGAGAGAGGGAGAGAGGGAGGGAGGGAGGGACAGAGACAGAAAGACAGAGACAGAGACAGAGAAAGAGAGAGAGAAAGAGAGAAAGGCACAAACAAATTAAAAAATATGCAATGAAATTCTGTGGTATTAGATTCTGGAAATGTGTATAACACTAAAATATCATAGAAGTAGTTATGATAGATTGGAATTGTCATGAAATTTTGTTTCTACTTTCAAAATTTGGGATACCATGCTTATAATTTTTGTATAACAAAAGATAGGACCTACTTTCTTTTTTTATATACTAGATTTTGACCATGTTTTCAACCTCCTCCAGCTTGCGCACATTCTATCCAGCTCTCTACCACATACCCTTCTATTTTTATGGTGGTTAACTTCCTACTTTTCATTTTTAATTAAAACATGTTTCATGCATATACATGCTTTATCTTCAGGTATATCTGGATATTACATGCATGCTAGTATCTCCAGAAGCCAGCAAGATTACCTGAAACTGGGGTTAGAGATAGTGTGACCTACCATGTGGGTTCTGTGAATTGAACACTGGAATTTTGGAAGAGCAGCCAGTCTTCTCTCCAGTGTCAGTCTCCTACCCTTTAAATTACGGAAGTTCTTTATTTGATAGGATCACATGCTTTTCTCGGATAATTTAATATGTGCAGTTTAAAGGATAATTCAAATGGTAGCATTAATGATCCACCATCAATAACATTCAACTTCATATAAATTATCCATAACACCTTTTTGAAGGTCATACTTTTTTTAAACACCTAATTTCTTTTGAACATGCAGCTATTATAAAATTTTTACACATGATACAAACTTAGTTTATATAATGGCCCTGAAGACAGGATGATTAACATTCCCACAAGGCACATAATTAAAATGCAATTTTGTAAAATCTTATGTTTGTCTGATGTTCTCATTAAATAGTGGAAACCATGGCTCTCAAATACAGAAAGAACTATGGAGTTCCAACAGTTCAGTACGGAGGTGCAGTGGAGAAAGCATGAGGAAATAAAATAAAATTTTTAGTGTTTCCATCTGTAAATTTATCAAAATAAATCCCATTTTTTTAAATGATGGGCCTCAATTTTCTTCCTCTACTATTAATTTTTTTATTCTGGACTAGTTTTAAATCAATGATTCATCCCATTCATAGGGACTCACACTAAATTGGACATGGTCATTCATGTGAATGCTATTTTAAGCTTTATTTTTAGCAGGACTCTGTAATTTTCACTGTGCCTCGTCTTCAGAGTACTGATATTAAAGACATTGACCTCTTTACTAGATGTATGGAGTGCTGGAAAATAAAAACCAGGCCTCACAACAGCTAGGAAAGCATGCTACTGACTGAGCTTCATTCCTTATACTTTTAAGCTATTTTAAAAAGTAAAGCAGGGGTTGGGGATTTAGCTCAGTGGTAGAGCGCTTGCCTAGGAAGTGCGAGGCCCTGGGTTCGGTCCCCAGCTCCGAAAAAAAAGAACCAAAAAAAAAAAAAAGTCGGTGTTGAAAAAGTAAAGCAAGACTGAATTTTATTTTCCTATCCAATCAGCATTATGAACATATCAACAGTCAGTCCTAAACATTTCTAGAAATTGAACAACTTTTATATACTTAGATCAAAATAGTAAATGTCAGTCTTATTGTAAACAAATCTCCAATAATATTATTAGCTAAAATGATTTTTATGGCTTACAGACAGGCTTTGTCAGAATGAGGTAACTCAATCATGTTTAGAAGCTCAAGAATCTGATCCACAATTTATGATTTTTTTTAAAAAAATGAAGGAAATTAACTCAGCTTTCAGATTTGATTGTTAGCAAACCATGTTAGGGTGGATTATTGAACTAGAAAATTTATTTTTCACCTAATGTAACACAGTGACATATAATGAACAAAAGAATACTAATTTATAATGGAATTTCAAAAACTTGTAACATGAAATATAACCATAAGAATTTATTATAAAAATTTCCATTATAAACATATTAGGTGGGATAGGAACTAATGATGCATGTGTATCTTGGCAATAACACATTTTTTAACAGATAATTAGTGGAAGTTGCATAAGTCTAAAATTTTATTAACATAGCAGGCTTTAACCAGTAAAGGGAACTGCAAGCCATAGTATAGTAACTTAAGCCTTTATCTAAATTAGAAAGAAACTGAAAATCACAGAATTTTGCTTTGTTGTTTTGAGGTAGGCTCACACTGCATAGCCCTGGATATCCAAAAATGTGGACAAAGTTGGCTTGAAACTCACAGAGATCTCTGCCTGCTCTGCTTTCCACGTGCTGAAACTAAAGGTGTGTGTCCCTGCTTAGTTTTGTGGGTCTGGTGTCATCAGTGAATCTACAAGGAATGTATTTCTTTAAAATAAGAGGAAAATTTGGTGTCAGGAGCCATCTAGGAGAGGCTAAGGCTAACAGGTGATTTTCCTGGAGGAGGCCCACGATTTGTTTTTGCAGGGCCTATGATGGGTGAGCTCTGAGAGGCAAGGTACCAAGAGACTTCACACCAGTATTGCTTCTTAGGCTAATATGTCTTTTCCTATCACTATTACACAGCTTAATGGTTCATAGGTATCAGGTCACCCTCTTGAGATAATTTCCTTGAAATCAATATGAAGATGAACTGTCCTGAATTAATGCTGCTTAGAAGAATTAATGACCATATCGAATTCCTGGTTTGATAATTTTAGAAAGAAACTTTTTGGGAGGTGGTATTATCTGTTGCCAGAAAGATGGACTAAAGTCAGGATCAAGAATAGAATGTGCCCATAACTCATAGAATAGCAAATAAATACTGCATAATAAGAAAGACTCATAAGCTTTCACAATTACACTATAAAGAAAATAAACTTGGGACAAATTAGTGATCAAGGAAAAACATTCATTCTAGGTCAGATCAAAGGATGAACCCGCATGTGTGCACTATGATAAAGAAAGGCCATGTAAACCTGTTGCTTTGAACTTATAATGAGCTTATAGAATGAAACACTGCTTTGAACTTACTATCAACATCCTTCTGTAACTCCCCTTTTGTGTAACATCTTATCTCTGAGGAAGCTTTCTAAAGAACTTTTGTCTAAAAAAATATAAAAAGGTCAGAGGAAAGGAATAAAAGGTTGGCATCTGGGGCTCTGCCACATCCACTCACCAAATGTATGTGTGTGGCTTTGGGGATTGGGGTGGGGGGCTCTGCCCCATCAATCTAAAAGTATATGCCTATACATCTGTCTATATATACATATGTATGCATGCAAATATGCATGAACATGTGTAGAGCAGGAAAGACAGTTGATCAGGCTGACTAGAGTGTACATATGTATGAATGTGTATATCCCTGGGCATATTGCCTGAGTAAAAGATTTTCTTTCTGCATGTGTGACTTTCTTTTTTCATCTGGCTCTCAATGAGTTAACAAAACTCGGAGCCTCAGGGAGGGGCTTCTGAATAAAAGAACAAAGAGCCCAAATAAACTAACTTCTTTATCTCCAGACCCTGCTGTTAAACAGAGGGTGTTAATCTCCAGAGGCCAGCAGTTTCTGGCCCAGAATAGCCTAGAATTAGGAAAGAAAAAAATTGCCCTTTTGCAACCTTTGCCACTTCAATCACCAAAGTCCCTATCACTGACTTCCTTAGCAACCCTGTGATGATGTTAATGTCCCCAGCAATTTGGCTTCAAATAGGTCATCATCTTTTTGTGATTGTTTTAGATTTACCTTAAATTATACAAATTTGCATAGACATTTCATGTTAACCTGTATCCTGACCTTACCATGGTACCATGCCTCAAAAACTACAGTACAAATCATAGCTATAATCTGGATAATATGGCCAAAATGCAGAAAATTGCTTGCAATAATCCTTCATCTTGTCACTCTTCCCCAGTCAAGTCTCACTTCTCAGACCATCAGCAAGCATCAATTCGCTCCTTTCTATAATTTTGTCTTTTTTTAGAATGCTACAGAGAGCCATCAGGCTCTGACAGCTCATTCTTTTACACTGCTAAGTAGTGTTCTGAGGTTGAGATTTGGAAAAGAATGCTTATTAATCCACTTTAAAGGATGATTGTAGGTTGGAGCCATTAGCAATATGCTCAGGCAAACATGTATGCATACTAGTAAATATTACCAAGTTTGTCTTTCTAGGAATATTTTAAGCATTGGTTTCTGTGCTGTGAATTTCCAAAATATTCACAACAGTTGCATATTAAGTTTCTTAAGACTCAGGGGCTGTTTATCCCAGCAGCTACAATGAGTTTCCACATTCTCATCAGCATTTGGAGGCTTGGCCCTTTGGATAACTGTGGGGTAATGTCTCTGTCTGACTTTCAAACTGTGTTTTCCTAATAAATACCACCATGGAATACCTTTCACATACTTATTTCTTATCTATAGATTCTCTTCTTCAATGAAATGTCATTTGTTCATTTTCTATATTGATGGGTTATATGCTATAGAACACCGAGTGTTCTTGACGCTAGTCCTCTCTATCCTTTGAAGTTTGCAAACATCTTCTCCCAGGCTTCACTTACTTTGTCATTTCTTTTAGAAGTCTATTGCACAATAGCAACCTTCACAGAAAAAGAATAAATGAAACCATATTCATCAGCTGCTCTCAGTACACTGCTCTGGTGAGTTTCTTCTTCCAGGCATCTGTCAGTTACACAGAACCGACTAATTTTATTTAAGAAATTTAAATATCAATGATATTGAGACTTTGAATGTGAAGTCATGTTTGGTATCTGCAGCAGAGCACGGTGCACACTACAATTACTCCAAAGAAATAAAAAGAGCATAATTTATAACTCTATTGCTTTGATTGGCTCATAATTTGTCATTTATTTATTTGTGAAAATTACTTTAATTTACAGGACTAAATATAAGCATTTATGTAAGTAGTCTTTTTTTAAAAGGTAGAAAAGGCTGGGTTGCTATTGTACAGAAATTATGTGAGTTTAATACAAATGTATTTTTAGATACTTTACAATGGAATAGAATGTAACAAAGATGGATGTAATACAAAAAAACAACATAAAATGGGAGGTAGGAGGTGGAAGTTCTCGTTTTTCTTTTCGTCTTTTGTTTTAAATCATAAAAGGTAGTTTATAACTCTTTCTTGAATGGGATACTTTGGGTTCCTTATACAGTTGTATGAAATGTACCAATTTAATGCTGTGCTTTTCTAGCCTTTAAAGCACTTTTTTTTGTATGCCCTGCTAATTTCATTTTAATAGCAATTTATATTCTCTTGAATTGTTTTGGCATACTTGACTAGCTTCTATCTTTTGGCATATGCATTTCTACTATTTTCTCATAATTCTGTCTCCTCCTATATCTAATAGAATTCACTTAAGATAATCAGAATGATAATGGCTATGTCAAAGAATATAGAAAGTCAGTACACACTGCCAACTATATTTTAAGAGCTGTTGCTAAATCCACAATAACACTCATCCATTCTACTCTTACCAGTCACGTTCCTGAGACAATGGTGGTGGAACTATTATTGTCATTGTCATTATTGTCTTTCTACTGGAGTGGGTGCATAGTAATACATGCTTAATGAATGTCTCATGGATGCTTAAAAATCTTTAATCTATCGGGTACAAAAAAACCTTTGTTTTATGTATATGATTCATCAAATTTATTACTCATTTTGATAGCTTTACAGAATGTATGTAAAAAGGACTTGTATGTATTTCACACTCATGTAAGAAGTACCCAGTAAATTAACCATTACATCTTATATCCACTAGAAAGCTTTCTGTGTAATTGTGGATTTGCCCTCTCCTCTTTGCACTTCTCAGAGTACTTGGTTGAGTACTTTGAGGTTTCTGTTACATGCATAGAGTCATGGTTTTTCATGTAATGTTCAATTCTTTCTAACATCTAAAACTTGATTACCTCTCAATACTTTCCATGTTGACTTGTTTTTTTTTCCTACTATTAAATATTTCCAAGCCTAAAAAACAAAGTAATTTTGAGAAAAAGTATTCAACCCATAGGAAAATGTGTTTGCCTTAAACCCTGCTGAAGAGATAGACAGAATAATTATTTCTTTAAGGAGGTAGTACATCTTCCTTTCCCAGCATTTCAGGATCCTTGTGCAGTAACGGACTGAACTACATCAGTCAGCCTATTTTGTGAATTACTTACAAAAGCAATATTAGTTTTATTTTTCTTTTTATCTTTTTTCTAAGTATACTTTTGCCAACAATTTGGGCTTCCCTGGTACTTTAGATGTCCTTCTTGTTAGTAACTCAAATGACAGGGTTTTATCCCTTCATTCTTCCCATTCTTTTCCTAAAGACAGCTACTGATATTTATAGTTTGTTTGCCTTCCATATAAGTTCAACAATTAAGTTCTAATAAAACTTCCATGAAATTAGAAAAATTTATACTTTTTACAATGTGAGGTAGCACTATGAGAAACACACTTATGCCTTATGATCATACAACAGATTTAGATGGGTATCAAGGAAACATTATAAATCAGCACAAAACAATAACAATGCTAAAACTTATTATGAATTTTAATTGTGAACTACTTCAGAGAATTCCAATTAACTTGATTTCCAAGTTAAAGGCAATGAATGAAAGAAAATTAAGTTAACAACTTTGATATATACTGTAAAAGAGTGTAGCATCTTAAAATAAAAATTATTTTAAGAATATTAGCTTTAATATTCTCAGTCATACAAACAAATTTAACAGCAAATAACATGTTGTGAAAGCATAGGAAAAGGTAACAATGGTGCATTTGTGCAATGAGATAAATTTCAAAACTAATGTGGTCACCATATGAAGTTCCTTCTTGTCTACAGAATTCTGACTTTCACTGCTACATATATTTTTCAGATGAGATGTTCGGTATTTTTAAAAAAAATATGAATAGATCTTATAATGCTACATAGCCACCATGGGAACTTGATTATTAAAAGTTATAAAATTTAAATGATATAAAAATAGCAGCTACTTTGGGTAAATGTCAACATTGTATTTTGCATCCATCAGAAGATAAAATTACTGGGCATCTGTTATCTACCTGATGGAAGAAATAGATATGAAATAAACTTATTGTCAAAAAGACCATATGATAAAAGCAGGGAAAGATATTACTAATTTTCTATTTTTGAGAACAAGACTAAAATGGAATCTAAATGAGTTGAGTTCTATTTTCATTTTAATCAAAAAGTGTAGCTGAGGTTGGATGTTTGTCTCCTGACGCCATTAATGACTGCAATATGTGCTCACATCTTGGGTTTTATAACAGAACTCAGACTTAGTTATGAATAACATTAGCTTACACTTGTAAGCAAGAACAGGATTTTCCTTAAGATGTTGGATGATTAAGAAACTGGGTCATGACTCAGAATTTCCTAAATGTCCTTACTTGCTAAGAACTTCAAATTTTCATTCACAGTACACGCACATGCACAATGCACATGAGAACACACACTCGGAAGGGGACTCAACACTATTATTTATGTTATATGAAATGTTCTGAATAATAAACTTCAGAAACCAATTTTCAAAGAGTTGGAAATTTTTAAGAAGTTAAATAGCATTTGTTCCTTGGATTAAAATATCTGGCTTCACTAAATTCATCGTATTCCAGAAAGACTCAGTTTGCCTACTGTTCCTCTTTGCATCATGCAGCTGTTACTCGGTAATTTTTAGATAAAAATTTAAAATAAACTAAATTATTTTGAGATTAATGTAAACAAATAAAAGTAGCCGTGATGCTCTAATGAAAGAAATTTGCATGCAGGCATTTGCTAATGAACTTGAGATTTAGTTAGGATGAATCCTGAAGCCTGTTCTCTTGACAGGATGAATTCATTAGTGCAGTTAAGTGTTTGCAGGCCTTGTTCACTTCCACATACTTTGTTAGTGTGGGAAAGAAGACGATCTACGGCTTGTAAAAGCAAAAGAGCCACCCTGAAACATCTGGCATACTTACACACTTTTCGCTGTCAAACACAAAACACAAATGTTTGTTTGACTCAGAATCTTTGCATATGAAGGTGAAAATCCTCTTGTCGGTTTTATCATCTGCACAAAATGATATTCTATGAAGCTGGCAGTTGTGTTGAACTTCCTGTGAATAAGAATGAAAATACGGTTGATGGTATTTTCTTCCACATTCTAAAATGTCAGCCGTGTTAATAATATATCTTACAGTCCGGAAAGTATAGTATACATTTCTCAAGTTCTGCTCATACCCTTGTACATGCCTCAAATATAACGAATACAAAATGGATGTGGAACTCCTGATTCAAGGTTGAATTAAGATGCGCACTGCAATAGGATGTACAGTAACACATGCTGGATGCAAGAGAATCAGAGCGTCACTGGGCTTCTGAGCTACAAAGAATCGTAAAACAAACAAACAAGCAAAAATATTCTTTAAAATGTGAACATTTACCTAAGAGAATATTGAGCTGCAAAAGATTAAAAGTTGTTTCAAAGTTTATAGAAACAGACCAAATTCTGTAAAATTCCTTGTATTTTATTCTCACAGTAACAAAGATTGTAGTCTAGAACAGAATCACCTAGGCACAAGTTCCCCAAGACGCAGTAATAGCCAGGCATGGTTTTCTGAATAATTGGCTTCATTATGATAGTTCATACAAGCATGTAACCTATATTAATTATATCTAGCCTATTACCCATCTTCAATTTGACTACCTTACCGATCTCTTCTCTAAAAGTCTGTCTCCCTCTGACTTTCATACTCTTCATTTTGACAATAGGATATTGATGAGTGCATTTTCTCTTTCTTACCCTTAATATTTAGATAAACAATGGCCATGTAGGTCTCGGACATACATGTACTTTCTTTATTTTTCCTAATAACATTCACATTGACACATATTTTTGTTTTAATACAAATAGTCAATCAAATAACAGCCCTGAGCCATGCTGAAGTTTCTGAATATTGGTAGCTAGTATATATCCTTAGTAACTATGCAATCATGTTAATTTTTTATTATGGATATATTTTCATTTTTTTAATTAGATTTTTTTATTTACATTTCAAATGTTATTGCCTTTCCCGGTTTCCTGGACATAAGATTCCTAACCCAAATCCCTCCCCTTCTTCTATAAGGGTGTTCCACTTCCCATCCACCCCATTCCCACACCCCAAAATATTCCATTACACTGGGGTCCAAGCATGGCAGGAACAAGGGCTTCTCCTTCCATTGGTTCCCAATAAGGACATCCTCTGCTACATATGCAGTTCAAGCCACGGGTCAGTCCATGTATAGACTTTCCATAGTGGTTTAGTCCCTGGAAGCTCAGGTTGGTTGGCATTGTTGTTCTTATGGGGTTGCAAGTCCCTTCAGCTCTTTCAACCCTTTCTCTACTTCCTCCAATGGGGTTCCCACTTGCAGTTCAATGGTTTGCTGCTAGCATTCACCTCTGTATTTGACATGCTCTGGCTGTGTCTCTCAGTTGACCTCTATGTCCAGTTCCTGTCAGCATGCACTTCTTAGCTTAATTAATCTTATCTAGTTTTGGTGGCTGTATATATTTAGAGCACATGTGGGGCAGGCTCTGAAAGGCTGTTCCTTCAGTCTCTGCTCCAAACTTTGCCTCCATATCCCCTACTATGAATACTTTTGTTCCCCTTTTTAAGAAGGAGTGAAGCATTCTCACTTTGGTTATGCTTCTTCTTGAGCTTCATGTTGTCTGTGGATTGTATCTTGGGTAATTCGAGCTTTTGGGCTAATATCCACTTATTAGTGAGTGTATACCATGTGTGGTTTCTGTGACTGGGTTACCTCACAAAGGATGATATTTTCTAGTTCATTCCATTTGCCTATGAATTTCATGAAGTCATTGTTTCGATAGCTGAGTAGTACTCCATTGTGTAGGTGTACCACATTTTCTCATCCATGTATCCATTACTCTGTTGAAGGGCATCCGGGTTCTTTTCAGCTTCTGACTATTATACATAAGGCTGCTATGAACACAGTGGAGCATGTGTCCTTGTTATATTTTCAAGTATCTTCTGGGTATATGCCCAGGAAAAGTATAGCTGTGTCCTCAGAGAGTGAAATGTCCCATCTTCTGAAGAACCTCCAGACTGATTTCAGAGTGGTTGAACCAGTTTGCAATTCCACCAACAATGGAGGAGAGTTCCTCTTCCTCCACATCCTCGCCAGCTTCTGTTGTAACCTAAGTTATTATTCTTAGCCATTCTGACTGGCGTGAGGTGGTATCTCAGGATTATTTTGATTTGCATTTCCCTGATGACTAAGGATGCTGAGCATTCTTTTAGGTACTTCTCAGTCATTCAATATTCCTTACCTGAGAATTCTTTGTTTAGTTCTGTACACCATTTTTTAATAGGGTTATTTGCTTTCTGGAGTCTAACTTCTTGAGTTATTTGTGTACTTGGAAATTAGCCCTCTGTTAAATGTAGGATTGGTAAAGATATTTTCCCATTCTGTTGGTTGCTGTTTTGTCCTAATGACAGTGTCCTTTGCCTTACAAAAACTTTGCAGTTTTATGAAGTCCCATTTGTCAATTCTTGATATTTGAGAATAAGCCATTGGTGATTTCTTCAGGAAATTTTCCCCAGTGCCCATATGATCAAGACTCTTCCCCACTTTTCCTTCTAATAGTTTGAGTGTATGTGGTTTGATGTGGAGGTCCTTGATCCATTTGGACTTTAGCTTTGTACAGGATGATAAAAAAGGATTGATTTGCATTCTTCCACATGATGACCTCCAGTTGAACCAGCACCACTTGTTGAAATTGCTATCTTTTTTCCATTGAATGGTATTAGCTCCTTTGTCAAAGATCAAGTGACCATAGGTGTGTGGGTTCATTTCTGGGTCTTTGATTCTATTCCATCTACCTACCTGTCTCTGTACCAATACCATACAGTTTTATCACTATTAATCTGTAATACTGCTTGAGATCAGGGATGGTGATTTCCCACAGAAGTACTTTTATTGTTGAATAGAGTTATTGCTATCTAGGGTTTTTTGTTATTCAATATGAATTTTCAAATTGCTCTTTCTAACTCTATGAAGAACTGAATTGGAATTTTGATGGGAATAGTATTGAATTAGTAGATTGCTTTTGGCAAAATGGCCATTTTTACTATATTAATCCTGGTAAACCATGAGCATGGGAGTTCTTTCCATCATATGAGATCTTCTTCAATTTCTTTCTTCAAAGACTTGAAGTTCTTATTATACAGATATTTCATTTACTTGGTTAAAGTCACATGGAACTATTTTATATTATTTAGGATTATTGTGAAGGGTGTCATTTCCCTAATTTCTTTCTCAGCCTGTTTATCCTTTGACTAGAGAAAGGCTACTGATTTATTTGAGTTAATTTTATGCCCAGTCACTTTGCCAAAGTTGTTTATCAGGCTTAGTTTTTTGACCAATTATATGGTCAATTTTGGACAAGAGACCATGAGATGCTGAGAAGAGGGTATATCCTTTTGTTTTAGGATGAAATGTTCTATAAATATCTGTTTAATCCATTTGGTTCATAACTTCTGTTAGTTTCTCTATGTCTCTGTTAAATCTCTGTTTCCATGATCTGTCCACTGATGAGAGGGTGATGTTGAAATCTCCTACTATTATTGTGGGAAGTGCAGTGTGTGATTTGAGCTTTAGAAAGGTTTCTTTTAGGAATGTGGGTGCCCTTGCACTTGCAGCATAGATATTTAGAATTGAGACTTCATCTTGGTGGATTTTTCCTTTTGATGAGTATGCAGAGACTTTCCTTATCTTTTTCGATGACTTTTGGTTGAAAGGAGATTTTATTAGTTATTACAATGACTACTACAGCTTGTTTCTTTGGACCATTTGCTTGGAAAGTTGTTTGCTAGCCTTTTACTCTGAGGTAGTATCTGTCTTTGCCTCTGAGGTGTGTTTCTTGTATGGAGCAAAATGCTGGGTCCTCTTTACATATTCAGTCTGTTAGTCTATGTCTTTTTATTAGGAGTTGAGTCCACTGATGTTAACAGATATTAAGGAATAGTGATTGTTGCTTCACATTATTTTCATTGTTAGAGTTGGAATTATGTTTTTGTGTCTCTCTTCTTTTGGTTTCATTGCAAGGAGATTACAATAGTTTCCCTCCTTGTTTTAGAGCTTTACATCCATTATCCTCTGTAGGGCTGGATTTGTAGAAAGATACTGTGTAAATTTGGTTTTGTCATGGAATATCTTGGTGTCTCCATCTATGTTAATTGAGAATTTTGCTGGATATAGTAGCCTGAGCTGGCATTTGTACTCTCTTAGGGTCTGTATGACATCTGCCCAGGATCTTCTGGCTTTCATGGTCTCTGTGAGAAGTTTGGTCTGATTCTGATAGGTCTGCCTTTATATGTTACTTTACCTTTTTCCCCTTACTGCTTTTAATATTCTTTCTTTGTTTTGTGCATTTGGCGTTTTGACTATTATGTGAAGGGAGGACTTTCTTTTCTGGTCCACCATATTTGGAATTCTCAGGTGTGTAGGTGCTCCTGGTGGCTGGCTTTTAGCTTTCAGTGCAGGCAGGAACTGGAAGAATCCTGTTTCTGACTGCTCTTAGGGTCCTGTGCCCAGGGGGCACAGATGGCACTAGGCAATTTCCCCTTGGGTCAGGAATGTGGGCAGAGAGTAGTCTCCTCTGAGTTCTCAGGAGTGTCCATACTTCTGAGGGTCCAGCTCTCTCCCCAAGGGATTTGGGTGCAGGGAGCTCATAATCATGTTTGTGATACATAAGGAATTATCATTATATAGTCCAGAAAATGACTTATTATTCCTATTTACTTTTATATAAATTACATAAGACATGAAAAACATATACTTTCCATAGATAGTGGCAGAATATGCCATCTTTCATTCACCCAACAACCAGTGTAGTCACAGAAGGTAATGGTTGTATTAGGAAGTTTCTTAATATTTGTTGGTATTGGAGTGATGGTTTATGTTGTCACCTTGAGATAACCCCAGAATCACCCTAGGAAACTGGCCTCTGTACCAGTAGGGATTATATTGGTTTCATTAATTGATGTGAGAAGACCCATGTTAGTTGTGGGTAAGATCATTCCTTGGGAAGAATATTGAAGAATGAATAAAGTAGAGAAGAAAGTTGAACATAAACATGCCTTCATCATTTTCTTCCTGAGGATATAATGTCACCAGATGCTTCAAGACTCTTCCTGCTGCCTTGCTTTCACCTCCATTATGGACTGTAACAGAAATTGTGACTAAAATTCTCCCATTCATTGCTTTTGTTGTAGTATTTTACCACACCAACACAAAAATTCATCCTCCTACTGACAAGGTAGCTGAGTGTAGCAGATTTATAACCATAAATCTGTTCAAATTCCTAGCTGCCTGACCAATGCTCTGGTTTCTTGAATGAAACACACACACACACACACACACACACACACACACACACACAGCATGTGTACACTCAGCCTTATATTTAATATGCCTTAATCAGCTCAAACTTCCATGTTGCTAATGCCTCCCCTCCAACCCTCCTGATTATTACTTACTAAAATCTATATTTCATCTGTTACCCTGAATCCAATGTGGGGGAATGATGGGGCTGTCCTTCCCTGGCTCTTACATGATTGTACACTCTCTCTTCTGTAGTTCTCAATCCTGCAGCTCAGGAGCATAACTTCCTTCTCTTGTGATACCTTTTGTGTTTATGTTGCTTTGTTTTTGTTTTAGGTACTAGAGATTGAACTCAGAGCCTCTTGTATGATAAGCTACTTTAAAAAATAGTTAGACAGTCCATTTTGTGATAAAATTCATGTATATTAGACCTAGAACTATTTTTTGAGACCCAATAAAGAGATTAGGGAACAACAACATACAGTGAGAAAACACATATGTTTTATAATCCGTACCTTTATATTACAGCTAAAAAAAAAAGATCAATACATATTTCCCTCTGTGCCACCTGTTTGTGAACCATACACTCTCCATTGGAGAACAATCAAATAAAATGAAAAAAAAAAACATAGGTGCTAACTCTTAAAGAGATTGCATTTATTTCAATTATATCCACCCAAATGTAAAAGAAACATACTTTGTATAAAGAAAGGCCATCTTAGATTAATAATGTATTTTCAATCCTACCTCTTTCATGTATAACTATAAATAAATGTAAACACCTCATGTTTACTTGACCTTTTTCATACGTTTCAATCTAAATTAAGTGATTTTTATTATCAGATTCATTATCTCTCTTAAGGTATTGGTTTCTAAATCCATGTGTTAGTGTTTCCTGTAGTAGATATTTTTTCCCTCCTCTCACCTCTTCTCTCTCTCACACACATTCCACATGTCTCAGAGGCATAGGATAACTCTAAGCATCAACCTTGTGACAATGTTCTGGGGACACTAATGTTTAACAGAGCCTGTAACTCCCTACTTTGAGTGTCTTTTATTTTTTCTATGGAATAAAAAAAAATGACACTTTCTACATGTACACTCATTCCAATCTTCTGTAATGCATACAGTTAAACCTTCCTATATGCACATACAATGAAGTCTTCTGTGTGTGCATACAGTCAAATCTTCTGTGTGTGCATACAGTCAAGTCTTCCTGTATGTTCATATAGCCAAGGTTTACATGTTCTTATGTAGTACAGACATAAATGGTAGTTGTTCTCATGACAGATGTAATAAAATTAAATTACAAGATGATAACAGAGATTTTAAAATCCCAAGATTGTTTTTCAGATTGGAGAGGAACAGGTATGAATATCCTTCATTGCCATGAGCTTCATAAAACTTATTTTTGAGGAAAGCGTAAAATAATCCCTTTGGAAGAATGGCTTTCCAACATCTGAGCTAAATGTCTGGGACAAGGATGAAAATTGATATCAATGATCTGAGTAAGGCTGTCTAGAAGGATCAAAACTTAATTCAACAAGATTGTTTCATCAAACTCTGTTGTACTGACATTTTACTAAATGTGAAAAGTATCAAGTTTTGACAGTAACAGATTAGGAAAGAGAATGACAGACTGACAGACTGGCAATGAGGGGTCCTCAATAGCAGAAAAGAGGGTTATCCAATAACAAGAATAACAACAGGTAAACATTGTCCAGACTCCTGTCCATCCTGCCTTTCCTCTATTTTCTTCTATAATAAAACTGATTTTAAAGTCTACTTTGATTTTTTTATTGGACAGTAATGAACTATTAACATGCTTCCTTTCTTCCCTCTTTCCTATTACCTTGTTGCTGTTGTTCTTGTTGTTCTTGTTGTTGCTGTATTTCTATTTTCATATTTACTAATTAAATGAAAAATGTCTCTGCATTCCTGGGTGAAAAATCAAAAGCTGGGTGAAGCAGCTTAGACCAACTGAAAGACACTGTTTACATCATGTGGCTAAAAACCAAGAAAGAGGAACAAGAAAGACATGATATCTGAACTACCTGTTAGAGTCTTTTCTAGAACTTTTCAACGTTGTTTGTCTATAGACATGCTTTCTTGTGAAAGGCAGATTAAAATCATGTAGCACCTAACAGTTTAAATAAAAAGTTATAACGTACAACCCCAGTTTTTCTCACCTCCTGCTGAAGACACTAATTCGTATTCACTCTTCCTCAGGATTACACATGGACAGATCCATTGCACATATTAATAGTGACTGACAAAATGTGTCTTAAGTTTTCAAATTTTGTACATTTCTAAGAATACAACATTATTATTCAACCAAGGAGACTAAAGAAATTATCTGTTCATACACTATTTAGTCATATTTGTATTTCCTAAATATTAAGAACATAAGAAGGAAGTGTTTAGATCATCCTAAGTATTCACTGATAGGAACTAAGAAGATTGCAAGATACTGGTTGGACATATGTCATAGCGGTGTTCTGAGCTTATTTCTTTCTTGGGCTTTTTGCGCCTGCCATTTGCCTAATGGACTGTTCTCAGCCAAGGCAGGTGAAATGAGCCTCACTTCTATTACCCTCTATATAGGCGAATTACATGTGCATAGTGCAATGGACTCCTGCTTCCACTCTCCATCGCTTCTCTACTTTGACTTTAGCTCCTCAGCAGCAGTCGTACTGCAACAGCTGCAGCAGACCCCTTCATGTATTTGGTGTACAACCAAGACAGTGAAGTAGGAAAACACTACGCGGTGTATTAATAAGCCTTAAATTCATGCCTTGAATTTGAAAAGGACATCATTATTCTATAACATTGAATCTAGGAAGAGAAGCTACATGCTGATCCATGCTAAGATCTCTCAACTATTTACAAATACATCCAAAGATTAGGATTACAGGGCTAAAGAAATAACAAAGTAGTTAAGTCACTTAATGCTCTTCCACAAGGCCCAAGTCTGATATCCAGCCTTGGCATTGAGGTCACAAACATCTGAAACTCTAGTTTCATGTATCCAAAGATTTCTTCTGGCTTCTATCTGCACCATGAATTCAGGTGGCGGCACAGAGACACACGGGCAGGACAAACACCCATTTACATAAAATAAAATAAATTTTGAGAAGTAAGTTTAGGCAATGTGGGGCCTTAGACTTCATTTTTGCAACTTTGTCAAATAATTGCAATGAAATTATTCCGAGTGCCCTTAATTCTCCCTGAAGAGCTAATTTTCAGTATGGTTAACTATGATTATATTGGAAATGTTTAATGAAATCAGAAGGAGCTCATGAAATTGAAGTTGTCTATTTTATTTCTTACCTAACAAACAGCATGTTAAAAGTATGTACAGACTAACAATACACAATACATATAATAAACAGTGCGACTTCAGCCAATTCCACACAGCTATGCTTTAACCAACAATGGGCATCAGCTCATCACAGTATATCCAAATAAAGCATACATCTAGTCATACATCTAACCTGGTTAGAGAATCTCTTTTACCATATTTACATTTGCCCTTTAAACCTCATTGATCAGGATGGTGAATTATTGTGAGTAATCTATGATTCACGACTTATTTGACTAGAAAATATACACTATTATTCCAACCTTTCTACTTTCAAGGGAAATGTTAGGGGTGGCAATAATTGAACGGAGAAAGTAATAGGGATATGGAGGAAACGAAGGAGTTCTAAGAGAAAATCAACTAAAACTACAGCGTATGAATATGCCACAAGAAAGCCTGGCAATTGGTAAAATAAAAGTGAAATGTAAAAACAATGAGTTTAAATGAAAGAACCCTACATATGTAGATATAGCTGCTTCCAGAAGACAGAGATTACTAAATAATATTCCCTGAATCAGAGAAAGAGTATGTCTCTGTGAATTGTTGGTCAAGGATTCCCCTGAGAACCCCCAAATAAACAGACAATTACCACTGTGGCTTGTTGTCCAGCAGAACTAAATGGTAAGACCCTATGGCTGAAGATGCTTCACTCTCACTATATGAACAAATCAAACTGGAAATTTGCTGGGAGCTTCAATCCTTCTGGCTTGTTCTCATAGTACCAGCAGATGCTATGCAGGTTGCTAAGGTATAATTATGGAGTCTTTGTTATTGCAACCTTTGCATGCTGAAGTATCAACTGGACAGGCAAGATGAGCCCACTGGTACAATTGTACCAAGTCTATATTACAGAGAAAATCAAACATTTTTCTGATTGGATCTGAAGTCTGTACCACAGGAGGTAATTCCTTTCTAGTACTATAAACCTGGTCAAAGCCCATAGCCATGGAAGTTCTAAGTCCTAATGAGGAAAATACTGCTATTGTTTGCTAAATGGACACATGCATCATTAAATTACCTCCTAAAAAGCTATGTTTTTGCCCATAGATTAGTGCTGACAGTTTAAACCATAAAAGCTTATTTTCTGCAGTGGAGTGGTAGCTATATGGACTTATACAGCTATATAATACTGTATTCATTTATAAAGTAAAACTATGAGGAAAAATAACTCTTGAGTGCTCATTTGTAATTATACATTTATATTTTTTCCCTTGAGGTCTTGGGAAGCCTTACAAAAGATGGAGCAGAAAGGATTTAAGAAACCCACAGAACTCATTGATAAGTGGGTATTAGCCAAAAAGCTCGATTGCGCAAGATGCAATCCAGAGACCACATGAAGCTTGAGAAAAAGGATGATTAAAATGCGGATGCTCCCACTCCTTCTTAAAAGGGGGAAAAACATCCATAGGAGGGAATATGGAAGCAAAGTTTAGAGCAGCGACTCAAGGAACAGCCATTCAGAGCCTGCCCCACATGTGGCTCATATATATATCCACCAAAACTAGATAAGATTGATGAAGCTAAAAATGCATGCTGAAAGGGACTGGATATAGATATCTCCTGAGAGACACATCCAGAGCATGTCCAATACAGAGGTCAATGCTAGCAGCAAACCACTGACCTGAGAACAGGACCCCCTTGGGGGGAATTAGAGGAAGGATTGAAAGAGTTGAAGGAGCTTGCAACAATGTAAGAACAACAATGCCAACAACCAGAGCTTCCAGAGACTAAACCACTGCCGAAAGACTATACATGGACTGACCCAGGGCGCCAACTGCATATGTAGCAGAGAATAGCCTTGTTGGGGCCCCAGTGGAAGGGGAAGCCCTTGGTCCAAGAAAGATTGGACCCCCAGTCCAGGGGAATATGGGAGGCAGGCAGTAAGGGGGATGGATGGGGAATACCCTATGGGGGAGGGGCAGGGGATGGGAGCTTATGCACAGGAAATTGGGAAAGCAAATAACATTTGAAATGTAAGTAAAGAAATATATCTAATTAAAAAAAAAGAACCCTGCAGGAAAGGGTGGAGAAACTGTGGGATACCAAGGCTCTGGGTATGACATGTCTGTTGCAGACTGAACTCAAAGCAGCTGTGAAAACATGTAAGACCTAACACAGATCTTGTGAGCAGTGGAAAGTCTATGGTGAAGAGAGTGATCATAGCTTCAGGTGGATAACAATTGATAAAGTGAATATCGCTTCATCCAATTTCTGTAAGCAATAAAAATAACACTCTTTGAGAACAAAGAAAGATGAAAGTAAAAGGAGCCTGATTAGGCAAAGGAAGGGAACATTGGAAGTAAGAAGGAACCAAGAAAAGACAATTGAAGTAACTATAACCAAAATACACTGTACACATGTATGAAAATGTTATAATGAAACCAATTATTGTATATAATTAATATGTATTAATATGTGACTAGGGGTTGGGGATTTAGCTCAGTGGTAGAGCGCTTGCCTAGCAAGCGCAAGGCCCTGGGTTCGGTCCCCAGCTCCGAAAAAAAAGAAAAAAAATATGTGACTATATATAAATATATGCTATTATATATTTATATATTATATTATCAATTATTTATAATTATATAAATATATTATTATATAAAGATAAAGCAATTATTTAACTAATTTAGTTTAAATAAAGACATTTTGTGATCCTAAGTTAAATCTCATGTCCTTATTACAAACAAAGCAAGCAACAAAAAGCCTAGACAGACAAAGAATATGAAGTCTAGTGTACAGGGTAAGCTATAGGAGCCAACCATCTGAGACAAAGGAGAAGCCATGGAAGAAACTGAGCTTATGGATATGTGGATATTGAAATTGGGATTCTAGGCCCACAACTTTGAAGGAAATAAATTGCTATTGTTTAAATTACCCAGCCTTTGTCATTCTGTTATCAGCCCTAGAAAGCATATATGAACCAGTTGTATATCTAAGGCAGGACATTTTAATACATTGCACAGATTTTGTCTTCCTTCACACCCAGCAAGTCACACCATATACATCTTTCATGTAAAGTGAGTAGGAATCTTGAGGTTGGTAGAATAAGGGGACTGGATAGAAGAGGGAATATATAGGGGAGCAGATATGGGGGGATCATACATAGGGAGAGCAGGGGAGAGAGAAGGGAGATCCGTTGGGGTGGGGAGCTGGCATTCTCTAGGACATACCAAAGGTCTTGGATGTCGAGAAGCCCCAGAAGGTCTATAGGATTGAATCTCGCTGATATTCCAAGCAGTGCAGGATATGCATTCTGAAGTGGCCAAGAGGGAAAAGGATAGCAACTCACCTACAAAGCCTTAGACCCAAAATGTGTGCTGCCTACAAGATGTGCAAAGTTAAAGATAAAACAGAGATTGAGGGAATGGCCAACCAATGACTGCCCCAAATTGAGACCCATCCCATGGGCAAAAACCAATCCCTGACACCATTACTGACACTCCAGTGTGCTTGTACACAGCAACCTAGCATAGCCATCCGATGAGAGGCCCCACCCAGCAGGCAAAGGAAAGATGCAGAGAATGACACCCAAACATTAGATGGAGTTTCAGGAGATGAGAAAAAGATTGAGGGACCCAAAGAGGATGTGGACTCCACAGGAAGGCCAACAATGTCAACTAATCTGGACTACTGGGGGTTCCAAGAGACTGAATCACCAATCAAAGAGTGAGCACAGGCTGAACCTAGCCCCTGCACACATGTGTAAGATGAGGAACTTGGCCTTCATGCAGGTTTTCCAACAACTGCAATAGGGGCTGTCCCTGGACCTGCTGCTTACCTGCCTGTGGATCCACACTGCTAAGTGGACAGCCTTGCTTGCCCTCAGTGGGATAGCATGTGCCTAGTTCCAGTGAGGGGCAGGGGATGTAACACCCAGAGAGGGACTTCGGAGAACTTGTGTAAGGAGTCACTGGGAGGAGAAGAAGGGCTGATATTGGGTTGTAAAGTGAATAAATAAATACATAAATTTAATAACAAAAATAAATCTCTAAATATGGGTGCAACTACTACTGAATATATTTTATATAAGTTACTAGGTGTGGAACACAGGCTGCAGAATAGACAACTTCAAGATTCCGAAGGCTGTGCCCTTCCCCAAATTCCTACACATATTTAAATAAATCACGAAGAACCAAACATTTTAAGTTATTAATAAAATTCAATGTCAGTGAGAATAGATGTAATCATACTGGTTGAAGAGTAGGACAACATGGCTTTCAAAACAAGCCTTACCTTTGTTTTTGGTTCGAGAATTTTCACTCCATAAATTGATATTTGCAATTCAACTTTAGGAATCTTCTGGCCTTCAGATTTCTTGATGTGTCTTGCAAACTACAAAAGACAAAGAAATTTACAAAATTATAGTTCCATTCCGGTGGTGAATAAACATAATTGCACATTTGGAATTTGTGTCCTTAGCAGACATTCATTAATTCAGGTACTGCCCATTACAAAGCATTTCATAAAACAGTTTTCCTCGTAATTCCAATTCATTTTTAGGAACTTGTTTTTAATTTTTCCTTGGGTTTTTGTTCATTTGCTTAGCTTTTCTTTTTAAGGCAGACTCTTTAACATCCTATGCTAGCCTAGAAATCATTATATAGCTCCAGGTGGGCACAAATTTATGAAAATCCACTGCCTTAGCCTTGCAAGTGTGGTGATTACAGTATGAGGCACCAAGCCCAGCTGAAATTTTTCTTTTTTTAAAAAAAATACATAATTTGATTTGTTTGTGCATTTGTGACATGAAATTTAAAAACGTTGAACGCACACCAGCAACAAAGGAAAGCAATAGGTAGAAATTAATTCATTTTGAGATAATTTTTTATTTTAATAAGTTCTCGGAATTTGTTGATTACCTACTGTTAAATGTACAGCGTTGCCACAACTGAATATCTACCTAGTTATGTACTGTTGCATCAGGCAAACCAACAGAGATAACACAGACAACATATAAAAATGAAAGCTAAGAGCCTAGGCAATTTTCACAGGAGTGACTCCAATAGTGGTAAGATGTGGTCTAGAATCACAAGTAAAGCATCTTCAAGGTGGGGATAAGGGTTTCTCCTACTTTCATAGCTGTATTGACCTGTCTTTCCACTCATTTTGAGTACATATGCACATTTGTGTTAGGGTCTGTGTAAACTTTAAAAGGAAATTAGATAGGTTCTGCTCTCAGCCAGAGGAAGTACCTGCCATTGTTTCCCTAACAACGCCAGATTTAGAGGGATGTCTCTTTTTAATTTTATTGGATATTTATGTATTTACATTTCAAATGTTATCCCATTCCCCATCTCCCATCACCCCTTCCCTATGCCCCTGCTTCCATGAAGATGCTCCAACTCCCACCTCAACACCCTGGCATTCCCCTACACTGGGGAAATGAGCCTTCACTTGACCAAGGGCTTCTCCTACTGATACCAGACAATGCCATCCTCTGCTACATACGCGGCTGGAGTTATGGGTCCCTCCATGTGTACTCATTGGTTGGTGGTTTAGTCCCTGGAAACTCAGGGGTTGATTTGTATTTCCCTAGTTACTAAGGATGTTGAATATTTCTTTAGGTACTTCTCAGCCATTCAATATTCCTCAGTTGAGAATTTTTTGTTTAGCTCTGTACCCCATTTTAATAGGGTTATTTGATTCGCTGGAGTCTAACTTCTTGAGTTCTTTGTATATATAAGATATTAGCCCTGTATCGGATGTAGGATTGATTAATACCTTTTCCCAATCTCTCCATTGCCATTTTGTCCTAATGACAGTGTCCTTTGCCTTACAGAAGCTTTGCAATTTTATGAGGTCCCATTTGTCTATTGTTGATCTTAGAGTATAAGCCATTGGTATTCAGGACATTTTCCCTTGTGCCCATATTTTGAGGCTCTTCCCCATTTTCTCTTCTATTAGTTTTAGTGTATCCGTTTTTATGTGGAAGTACTGATGCACTTGGACGTGAGCTTTGTACATGGAGATAAAAATGGGTCAATTTGCATTCTTCTACATGCTGACCTCCAGTTGAACTAGCACCATTTGTTGAAAATTATGTCTTTTTTTCCATTGGATGATTTTAGCTCTTTTGTCAAAGATCAAGTGACCATATGTGTGTGTGTGTGTGTGTGTGTGTGTGTGTGTGTGTGTGTGTGTGTGTGTGTATGTGTTCATATTTGGGTCTTCAATTCTATTCCATTGCTTTACCTGCCTGCCTTTATACCAGTACCATGCAGTTTTTATCACTATTGCTCTGTAATACAGCCTGAGGTCAGGGATGGTGATTTTCCCCAGGAGTTCTTTTATTGTTGAAAATAGTTTTCGTGATCCTGGTTTTTATTATTTTATTATTATTATTATTATTATTATTATTATTATTATTATTGTTGTTGTTGTTGTTGTTGTTGTTGTTGTTATAAATGAATTTACAAATTGCTCTTTGTAACTCTATGAAAAATTGAGTTGAAAATTTTGGTGGGGATTGCACTGAATCTGTGGATTGCAAGATGGCCATTTTTACTGTATTAATCCTGCCAAACCATGAGCATGGGAGATCTTTCCATCTTCTGAGATCTTCTTCAATTTCTATCTTCAGAGACTTGAAGTTCTTGTCATACAGATCTTTCACTTGCTTGGTTAGAGTCACACAAAGGTTTTTTATTATTATTATTATTTCTGACTATTGTGAAGGGTGTCGTTTCCTAAATTTCTTTCTCAGCCTGCTTATCCTTTGAGTAGAGGAAGGCTACTGATTTGTTTGAGTTAATTTTATATCCAGCCACTTTGTTGAAGTTGTTTATCCCCTTTAGGCTTTCTCTGGTAGAAATTTTGGTGTCACTTTTAAGGATATGTTTCTAACTTCTTAACATTAAAATACATACAAATACATACATAAAATACATACAAAACCTATGCACATACATGCAACATATATGTGCTCTTAGAATACGTTTGTTCTCATCGATATTTTGTAATTCTTTTTAGTTTAACTGTTGCTTTCCTGGGTCCATGGTTTCACTTGGTATCCGACCTGCCTGCAACCCACTCTGACACCCTGTTTTCTTTTTAAGCTCCTTCTCTCCTGATTCCACATTAAAATGAGTCCGGTTTCTGTCTGGCAACCCCTCTACACTCCGTGTTTTCTTTCTTTGCTCCTTCTCTCCATATGTCTTTTTAAGAGAAGAAAAAGAAGAAAACTTTTAAAGTAGTAAGATTTCTTGTTCCCATCTCAAGGTTCCTTTAACTCATTTTCGGCATATGGAAAAACCTCTGAACTTGATTAAAATTGGATCAGATGTGAGGTCGGGCAGGACTCCAAGGCTCTTGTGTGTCCAATTTTTTGGCTGTGTGTAAGTCCCTCTAATTTAGGGCAGATGTGAACATTCATGCTATAGTTGGTCCTGGGGCAGCATGTTCAAAGTCTTCTTTTTTCACGTCTTTGCACTATCACAGAGAGCAACTTACTTAATGCCCACAGCAGTGCCTCGAAGTGTCTGCCTTTGAGTTCTAGCTAATGCCATTTGTTTTGTTCCCGTTTGGGTGGCTTCATTTTTCAGGCTGCTCTTTCCTGCATTTCTATGAATATAAGCTGCTTAGCTGTATTCTTTCTTTTATCTCTAGAGGGTTTAGAATGAGCACATGATATCCAATGTGTGCCAAATACTTTTCTGTCCTTAAGAAATGTGCTTTGCTTGCACGTAACAAAATTGTTTTAGCTCCCCCTCACAGAAAGTGTACTAATGTTCTTTTCAAATCAAACTATCCTTTTGCAACTTTGAGCTTTATTTTTTGAAGGCTTAACAGAACCACCAGTTGCTCTTCATCTACAGAAGGCCACCTGAGAAAAGCCAACCTGTGCTGGTGTCTTCCTGACAGTTTGTTTTCCACAAAAACAAAAACACAGTGGTTTCCAAGGCCTTTTTACCATCTGGAAACAGCAATTCCTATGACCTCTGACAAGAATTGTGTAACCCTGTATTTTTTAAACAGAGCCAATATTTGCTACAAAACGGCCAGTAATATTAAACTTACTGTTTAGAAAAAAAGAATCGAAGAAATTAAGAAAGAAAAGAAGGCTGATGTTACACAGAGTGGGTGCGGGGTGGGGGAGGGTGGAGGGAGGAAGGGAGGAAGAGGGGAGGGCTGGAGAAAGGGGAGTTTCAAGAGAGGGAGGATAAGAAGATGGAAGAATTAAACAGTGCTACAAGGACCCTGCGTTCTCACCCAACCCAAACTTGATTTTCCCTAACCCCTTATGCACACTTCTGAAAGCTACATTTGCACACATGCACGCACATTTGTTACTTTAAAAATGTTTTCCGTTTGTTTTCATGTATATCAAGGGTTATATCAGTCTTGTGACATGATTGCAAAAAGTAGGTTTCAAAAGTCTTGTATATAAGGTTAGGCTCACTCAGTTTACATCTTCAGTAGTTTGCTAATTACAGCGAAGGTCAAACTCATTTCTTTTTTTTTTTTTTTTAATCAGGACCTCATAGTGCTACAAACTTATAACAATATTTTTTTCATTTTTTATTAATTTGAGTATTTCTTATTTACATTTCGAATGTTATTCCCTTTCCTGGTTTCCAGGCAAACATCCCCCTAGCACCTCCCCCTCCCCTTCTTTATGGGTGTTCCCCTCCCCATCCTTCCCCCATTATCGTCCTTCCCACAACAATCACGTTCACTGGGGGTTCAGTCTTGGCAGGACCAAGGGCTTCCCCTTCCACTGGTGCTCTTACTAGGCTATTCATTGCTACCTATGAGGTCAGAGTCCAGGGTCAGTCCATGTATAGTCTTTGGGTAGTGGCTTAGTCCCTGGAAGCTCTGGTTGGTTGGCATTGTTGTTCATAAGGGGTCTCGAGCCCCTTCAAGCTCTTCCAGTTCTTTCTCTGATTCCTTCAACGGGGGTCCCTCGCCCCCCGAGGGGCATTCGCCTCTGTATTTGCTGTATTCTGGCTGTGTCTCTCAGGAGAGATCTACATCCGGCTCCTGTCGGCCTGAACTTCTTTGCTTCATCCATCTTCAAACTCATTTCTTGAAAGCCTTCCTTTCATGCTTCTGTATTAACTCTCCTTGATTTTCTTACTTGTAGAATTTCTTTCTTTCTCTCTCTCTCTTTCTTTCTTTCCTTTCTTTCTTCTTTCATTCCTTCCTCCCTCCCTCTCACTCTCCCTCCCTCCCTCCCTGCCTCCCTTCCTCCCCTCTTCTCTCCTCCCTCTCATTTTTTTCAAGACAAGGTTTCTCTGTGTACCTCTGGCTGTCCTGAACCTAATTCTGTAGACTAGGCTGGCCTTGATCTCAGAGATCTGCCTATTTCACCTTCCTGAGTGCTGTGAATAAAGGCATAAGACACTACTGCCTGGCTACTTGGGGACTTCTTAACTGTGTTCAGAAATACTTCTAATTCAGGACTGCTGGGAAACGGTGTACAAAGTGATGCTTACTTCTCCTTAGCTATATTCTTTTCTTATTTATTATTTTAATGTAAATACTTGAACAGTCTCATTTGTAAATTTCATCCAATTTTTGTTCTGGATTCCTTCCTTGATAGACCTATGTAGATAGAATAATCTATCATTGACACTTGAACATAATAATTCAATCCAGTGAAAAGGTCCTAAAGATGTAAAACACAATTGATACATTAGCACAGTACAGTGTCATTTTTGTACCAATAAAATGATAAAAGAATGAAGTGTTACTTGAAATTGTGAAGTCAGTTAAACATATGTCACTGCTATATAGGACCATTACATTTTGATGCTGTCATTCCACAATTTCCAAATAGCTCATAAAGGATAGTTTGAAAAGTGAAATCTAATTCCATTATTAATAGAATTTTCTTATACGATACATCCTGATTATAGTTTTCTTCCTGCTACTCCTCCCAATTTCTCATCATCTC
The DNA here is from genome assembly GCF_021556685.1 of Rattus norvegicus. NCBI lineage: Eukaryota > Metazoa > Chordata > Mammalia > Rodentia > Muridae > Rattus > Rattus norvegicus. Next base: position 62,017,969 of record NC_141542.1, on the reverse strand, counting down.
CCCTCCACTCTCCTGTTCTTTTTAGAAAAGAACAGGCTTAGAAGAGATCACAATCAAACATGACAAAATAAAAGATAATAAGATGAAGTAGAACCTATCATATTGATATTGGACGTAGGCAACCCAATAGGAGGAAAGAAGTCCCAAGAGCAGGCATGAGAGACAGAGACCCACTTGTAGTCATAGTCAGGGGTCCCAGAGAAATACCAAGCTAAAATCTATTCTATATCTGCAGAGGGCATGGTGTATACCCACATAGGCTCTCTGCTTGCTGCTTCAGTTTCTGTGAGCTCACGTTACTTTAATTAGTTAATTCAGAAGGCCTTTTTTTCTTGCAGTGTCCTCTATCCCTTCTGGCTCTTAAAAGTTTTCTGTCTCCTCTTCTAATGGATAGCATGAGCTCTGACAGGAGGAATTTGATAGAGACTTCAAAATTTAGACTCTCTCTCTCTGCATCTCTCATGGATCTCAGCATCTATTCCCCTCCGCTGCTGGAGGAAGTGTTTCTGGTGACTGTATAAAGCACGGACGTATGTACCATTAGAAATCATTTTTTTAAAATTTTTTTAAGAACTGTAGTGTTTGGTTTTATCCAGACTATCTGGTCTCTGGTTCTTGGTTATTCAAGCAGCATTAAGTATGGGTTCCTTCTCATCAAGTGGGTCTTAAGTCAAATCAGACATTGGTTGGTTATTCCTACAAGTTCTGTGCCACCATTATCCCAGTATATTTTACATGTAGGAGATTGTAGGTCAAAGGTTTTATGGTTGGGTTTCTCTCCCGGTAGCTTGAAGAGTACCTTCCTGTATGAAAGAGAGTACACAGATAGAAAAAGTTCCATGTAGGTACCAGTTTGATGGTTTCAAGTTCAATGAGAAACGTGGGTATTGTACCCAACAATGGGATGCTGCTGTCCATTTGTAGAGAGCAACCCTTTGTCTTAGCAACAGCAACACAACCAGACTGTTTGGGGATTTCCATGGGAACCCCTTGGCCAACAATTCAATTAAATGCAACCCAATTTGGCCACTGGAAGCCTAGCCTGGCTACAAGAGATAGTCAGCAGAGACTCCATATCCTCTATTACTAGGAATCTTCATTAAGATCACATTTATGGGTTCCAGGAAATTTCTTTCCACTGCAGTAAGTTTCCACACAACTTCCCAAATATCCCCCAATTCTAGCTTCTCTACCCATAATCTCTCCCTCCACCCCATGGCCCTTCCCAGCCACTTGATTCCCTGTTTCTGTCCCTACCTGCCACTAGTCTATTCTATTTCCCAATCCCAAGGGAGAACCCAGTTTCACCTCTAGAGCCTTCCTCTTTGGGTTGGTTATCATTTATTTAATTTAATGCATTTTATCATTTATTCCACCTTTTTGGGTCTAGGATACCTTACTTAGGATGATTTTTTTCTAGTTCTATTCATTTGCCTGAAAATTGCATGTCATTTATTTTAACAGCTGAATAATACTCTATTTTGTGTAATTCTTTTATTGTTCAGAATTGTTTTAGAAATTCCAATTGTGGTTTGTTCATTTATTTTTAATTTTCCATATGAACAGGTCTCTAAAGAATTGTGTTGGAATTTTGATAGGGATTGCATTGAATTTATAGACTGCTTTGGTAAGATGGCCAATTAAACTATTTTAATCCCTCTGATCCATGAGCATAAGAGATTTTTCTATTTTCTGATACTTTCTTCCAATCCTTTCAAAGACTTTAAGTTTTTATAATACAGGCCTTTCATCTGCATATGGAGAAGTACCCCCCAAGATATTTTATATTATCTGAGATTATTGTGAAAGGTATTATTTCCCTGATTTGTTCCTCATTCGGTTTGACTTTTGTATATAAAAGAACTATTTTTTTAAAAAAATTCTTGTATTCAGTTACTTTGCTGGATACTTTGCTGGTGTTTATCGGCTGTAAGAGTTCCCTGGTGGGATTTTTATGTATCCTATCATATAATGTATCCTATCATATAATCTGAAAATTATTTGGCACTACTTTGTATTTTTCCTACTTATTTGCTAAATAATTCCTAAATAAGTTCTAAATTATTGATCAGTTGAAGAAAAAGTAAAAGAAAACAGAAATACACTGCACAGAATGAAATACAGTGATGAAGACCTGGGCTGATGAATTTGTCTTGACAGTGACTTTTAAAGGCTATCTACCACATTAAAGCAGCTTTGTGTGTGTCAAGTGAGTTTCATTAACTAAAGTCTTTCGAACTGGGGACAGAAATATATATCCTGCTTATGTTTCAGGGATGCTGGTGAAATAATAGCAATGTTCCGGTGTGTATTCTTACTGAGGCATAACAAATTGTGAACACACATTGAGTCCTGGTATTTGTACTGAATGTACTGAAACAGACACTGTCTGAAAACAAAATTCATCATGATAACTGTGCTAAGTTTTAGAGGATCACACTTTTAGATACTTACTATTTTCTTAAATATCAGCTTAAGCATAAGAAACAGAAAAATGAACATTTTAGCAAACAGAATATGGAAATATTTATATTCTTGCACAAATTATTACATTAAAATTTTCAAACTTTGAATTCTTTACAGTTACACAGTAGTCAATATTTAAATTTTTAGAAACATTTTGTTAAAACTCAAGCAGATGCCATGAGGTACAGGGGGTAGAAAATACCATTATTGAAAATTCATTAAGCTTTTCATCACCCTGAATGATGTTTAAATTTCTAATTATCAAAACTCAAAAATCAAACACATTTAAAATGCAAACTTTGAAAGGGGAGTAAATATAAATAACATTTTGATTACACAAGAAAAAATCTGAGTATAGCACTGCAATATATGTATTAAAGAGTCAGGATTGTGTTTGAAAAAAATACGGAGAAAATCAAAATGAGGTCCTGAACAGTTGGTACTTTCCATTTCTAGTGGAGCCACAGCACCACCATCTGGTCTTATTTATATGACAGCAAAATTAAAATAAGTACAAATATTGCTATGATATTTGTATGATAGCTTCTGACCTCAAACACAACATAAAAGAAATATGACAACAAATTTACATAAAACCATTGTTTTCTTCATGTTTACTAGTAAAAGATTCTCTTCTACTAAGAACCTAAGAAACACATTTTTCCCTAAGAAACAAATTTTTCAGTCAAAATAGTTTATTTATTAAATGCATATTAATTGTAAAAGATACATTTAATAAAACCTACTGCCCACTAAGTGTACACTTAAACTATCTTATTGGTTTCCATTATATTCCCCAATAATATTCATTTCTTAGTGTGAAATTATACAGAAATGTCATATAGTATATATAAGTCATAGTTTTAGAAGCCATTTAAATTGGTTTCAGGTATAAGATGTTGAAGGAAGAATTCCCAAGATATAAAGAAATATCGCCAAAATAATTGTTCTTTTAAGATACCTTCTGATTGCAGTAAAGTTGGGCTTAAATCAGGATTTGTATCACTTTAAAAACAATTATATAGAATCATAGTTTAAGTGTTGCCACAAGCTGAATAGTCTTTCAATAAAACCCTCTACACTTAGATAGAAATGCTGCTCGGATAAAGTCCAGCCTCAATTACCACCCAAAGAACATTGTAAAGAAATGGCTGCTAAGCGCATTCTTCCCAAATGAAAGAGGATGTTATCTTGGGACTGCACAGAATGTATACTTAGGGAACTTCTGTGTCAAATATTCGACAGAATGAATGGATGAAATCACTTCCCACTTCACTTTTTCATCCATAATGCAAATCTCATCCTGATCTTTTCCCTCATTTGAAACTTTTGATATATTTTATGTAACTTTCTCAAAATACTGCAGCAATTATTATAGTTCATGATTCTTCCTGGAACAAACCACAGCACCTAATATTCCTGTGGAATGAGTATATCATCTCAAGGTTATCACTAAATTCTGAGAGCAGCCACAGAGAAGAAAAGCTAACTTTGTAAATAAAATAGAGGTCTGTAGACCTCTCACATCACGAGGATGGTCATCCTCTTGAAGGAAGGGATTATTCTAACTGTAATATCTCAGTGAGGCTGGCTTTTGAGAGGTGAGCTATTACATAAGCATTCTTGAGGCATGTCTTAAGAGTTTCTCAGGAAACTTGCCGGGCATGAGTTTTTGGGGTTTCTTAGATTTTACTCCAAAAATATATTACTCATGAATACTTAGGGTGTTTTGTCAATATTTTCTTTTGCTATTAGTCACATAAGATTCCCTAAAGCTGCTCATTGACATGGCCCATTAGGGTATCCTTAATATATAATAGCACTAAAAAATAATTCTACTTTGGAATGAATACTAACTGTATTTTCAACTGATAGATATGATAGCCTAATTGTCAGAAATTTATATAACTTTCATACTAGATTTGGTTTTGAGCATGGGGTACATATTGTCCAGGGCTTATAAAAGCAGATCACTGACCATAAACATTGACTGAGTTCTGCCTTAAAAGCCTTTAGTTACTGTAAGAAATTATACTGTAGAAAAATATAGTATATAAAGCAAAATAATTGCATGAACATGTAATGGAATTATAAATTCAAAATGTCTCCCTGAACAGGTAGTATTTATTTAATTGTAATTTGGAGAGAATTTAATTTCTCTTTTAATTTAAAGAGTGATTTAAACAGTTATTCATGCTTTAGCTTCTATCAATCTGCTAGAGACACAAGATCATTTTAATAGCCATTTGCCTGAAGGGCTCTTACCTTCAGCTTCCTGACAGCATCTCTCACAACTTCTGTTCCCTTTGGCTGCTCCACTTCAGTACTGCCAAGAAACTGAACATGAGCATGCATGAGACACAGACTTTACTAAACCCATCATTGAACCATCTGGAGCTGATACTTTGTGTATGAGAAAGTTAAACAGAAACTCAAACTCAAATCTTAATTAGGGAGAACAATTGCTACTCAATTTATATATACTACATGAAAATGCATAATTTGATCATTTGTAATTCCTATTTTCAGAAGTTTTTTTTAACAGATCTCACCTACTTTTTTTATTTGAAGATTCCTACTGGGATGAAAACTGAAATTATTTCATTGTCCCCAAAGAGATAAAGTTAGTCTCAACAGTTAGAAGTTAGTAAATGCTAACTCTGTGTCACTATCATACTGGCTCCATATTATCATTACTCATTTTCTCAAGGTTAAAATATAATTAGGTTGATGTGCACTAATAACTGTTTAAATTCAGAGAACGTACAAATATATGCTTTGATGAGGTCCAAGTAATATTTCTAGGTTTGCAGCACAGCCAGGAGATTTGTACATATTAAAGTTTCAGGGCTGGTTCAAGAGTACCACTAAACCTTTAAACCAAGAAAGTAGCGTGTCAGATCATACAGGACAAAGGGTTCAAAAACAAAAGATTTAACAAGAATGAGTTTTTAGATTAGAATTAATCCATATTAAGACTCCTTTTCTCAACTTCTAAAAAAGCCACATCACTAAGGTGTCATTAGCAAGAAGAATGGGAAAAGAATTTTTATATGCAAGCAAAACTTGAGCTAGTAAGTCATACAATGTCAATACCAGTAACAATAACTGACAATAATGTTGTAGAGTAATAACCATACTTTGACAGAAATGACAGGAGTCATAAGCATTATATGCAAATATGCCATATGGGAAAACTATGGATGAACTCCAGAATATTCTTAATAAGTCCATACACATCAGGTCCAGGACTGTTTTTAAAGCCACTTTTCATGGTTTATCATGACTTTTTATCTTTAAGTAAACTAATGGAATTGAACAAAAGTACATCTTAATGTGGACCTTGCTACTTACCTCAAATTTTATCTTACATAATCAAGAAATACACTTAGAGCATAACATAGTTCCTCATATCTGCAATACCTGCACTAGGAAGATTGAGGCAGGGAAACAGAGGGCAACCTGGACTACATAGTGAGTTCAAGACCTAACTTAGTATACATTCACCTTGGAGTGGGGAAGGCATACCTCTGTTTGTATCCCTGAGGTCAAAGAGGATGAACAGAGATGGGAAAACTCGGTTGGATTCAAGCAGCAACATCCAGTAGGCTAGATAATTCACAGACTTACAAAAGCAGAAGGAAAAAGGACTCTCTTGGCTATGTCTTGGCCATTATCTCAAGGTGTAAGCACCAACCTACTAATTCAGTAACAATACCATACCTCCTGCCGCTGCTATGCTCCCATCACCATGGTCATGGACTTATCTCCTTAAACTGTAAGCAACCCAGCTAAATTCTTTCTTTTATACGTTGCCTTGGTCTTATCACAGTAATAGAAAAGTAACCAGACAAACCTTAAGGTCAATACATTTTATTCATAATAAAAACACAAACTTGAAAAAACTCACTTAGAAAACAAAAATGCACATGGCTATTAAAAATACAATTCAGATAATTTGAGAAGTAAAGGAATACTAGAAGGATAAATTTGAAAAAATTAATCAAGAAGGATCATTCAGTCTGAGGATGTAGAGAGCTTACGTAGCATACACAAACACTGGGTTCAATCCCCAGCATCACATAAAACATATTGCATCTGTAACCCCAGTATTCTCAAGAGGTACTGAGGCAGGAAAATAAAAAATCCAGTAGATAGTCATAGTGGTGCACTCCTTTAATCACAGCACTGAACAAATGAAATTCTTTGAGATGGGATTCTACATAGCCATCCATGGCTATAAAATGATCCATTCTCACACACAAAATGTTAAAATTATCCTTAGTTACACAAAGTGCACAAGGTATACAAGGTTCAAGGCCATCTTGTGACTATATGACACTCTACTAAACGTAAAATTTAATATTGCATGTTTTATATTTGTCAAGTAATGTTATAGAAGTTGAGAATGTACTAGGGAATAAAATGAAGCAAAAACCAGCCTTAGAAAGTTTACATTCTAGTGGGAGAGACAGCAATGACTGATGTTAGGCATATAACTAAATTACTTGGAACTTCACATACCCCTTGGGAAAAAAACAAGAAGTGTGTGCTTGAAGACACCTGTGCCTGTTGACTATCTCTGTTTGTTGTCTATTTGTTTTTGCATTTTTAGACACACACTTTAGAGAAGAATTCACTGATAATATGAAATATAAGCCAGCCAAAAAAGATATTATTCAGCAGATAAATAAGGGAAGGAAGGTCAATCAAAGGGAATAGAAAACTATCAAGGTTAGATATTAAACATAGAACAATTAGAAAACTTGCCTCAGTAAGTCGAGACTAAAATTTGTTCATTGACTAGTAGTATTAGCACTGTCAGGAAAATTGTTATAAATACAAATTATAATGACTCAGAAACTGTGGATGGTGACCCAGCACCATGATTTCAGTATCTCTTTCATGAAATCTTTGAGAATATGAAAAGCAGTGTACCAGGAAACCCAACATCAAATCATAAATCAGCAGCTTTTCTGTCCCTCTGAATACAACCCCCTAGGAAAGAGGTAAGGAAGCACAGATATAAGTATCACCAAGAGAATACAAGAGATAGAAGAGAGAAACTCAGGTGCAGAAGATACAGTAGAAGAGATTGACACAGTCAAAGAAAATTCAAAACATGAAAAATTCCTAACCCAAAACATCAAGGAAATTCAGAACACAATGAAAAGACTGTCAGAAAGGTTTTAAGATGAAAACTGCAAGGAGCAAGGAATTGTTGTTTTCTCAGAAGATACTACTGTTCAAAAGGGTAATACTTGAATATTCAGAAAAAATAACAAGAGAAATTAGAATGTGAGACCACTAACAATGTAAAAGAAATAGAGTTAGTAATACAGTTCAGGATGATGCTTCTAGCAGAAACATAAAGGTCAATCTTTTGTTATTTCCTTACCTACAATAAAAAAATTTTGGTGCATTTTTAGTCTGTATGGTAACATGGTATATATTTTTTTCAAAGTTTACAAACTAATCCATGTATTTTTTTAATGTTTTAAAGTGATTTCAATGAATACAGGGATGTTTAATGCTGATAAATACTGTAGATGCAACTCTATATTCTACACAGAAAATATATCTCAGTTCAATGTAGTAGAAAACTTACAATCTAGGCAGTTGCACAAAAAAGGGGCATTTTGTAGTCTACAGTCTATTGAAATTGAAAGTCTTAAAATGTCCACTAAGTTCGCTAGTGTATAAAATATTTGCTTTATGTAATTTTTAAAGATCATATTACAGTAAGCCACATTTGATTAATTTGTAACTACCAATGGGTTAAAGCAGCACACACTTCAGGGAGTTCATTTTCTTATCTTTTCCTCTCACTGATTCTTTCATCCCATTATATTCACAATAGACACTATACAGAAGAGTTTGAGAGTTCTAGTCTCATTTTCAAGGATTACTTAAAATGAACTTTTTTGAGGTTTGTCTCTTTGCCACCAGAGAGCAGTCTTGCACATCAACAGGGAGCCATTTAAACTACTTTGCCTGCTCCCTCAAATATTTCAGAATCACTCTGGTGTCTGGCACCCTCCAGTGGCTCCCAGACACCAGGAAAGCATAAGGCTCCCAGGAACCAATAGGGATGACTTAAGCTGAAATGCAGAGAAGAGGGAGATAGATCCTGTAGAGACCTCCTCCAACAGATAGGCATGGTCCCTTGGGTCGAGGGACAGGGGCACCCACCCATCTCAAAGTTTTTAACCCAGAAATGTTCTTGTCCAAAGAACAGGGACAAAAAAATGGAACAGAGACTGAAGGAAGGGCCAACCAGGGACTGCCCCACCTGGGGATCCATCATCTCTGCAGACAGCAAACCCAACACTGTTGCAGTGCTCAAGAGGAGTTTACTGACAGAAACCTAGTTTGGCTGGTCCTGAGGAAGTCGGGTCAGCAACTGACCAAGGCAGATGTGGATGCTTGGAGCCAACCATCAGACAGAGCTCAGGGAGCCTGGTGGAGCTCCTGGTCGGGGAGCTGGTGGAAAAATTTGAGGAGAGGAGGGGGATTGCAACTCCATGAGAAGAACAACATAGGATGACCTAACACCCAGTTCTCCCAGAGTCTAGACCACCAACCAAGGAGTATACCTGGAAGGATTCATGGCTCCAGATACCTATGTAGCAGTGGATGAGCTTGCCTGACATCAACAGGAGGGGAGGTCCTTGGTGAAGGGGGATGCTAGAGCGAGCGGTGGGGCAGGAGAGTGTGGGTGGATGGGGGAGTACTCTCATACAGGCAAAGGGTAGGAGGGAAGGGCAGTTGTGGGATGTGGGGCTGGTGGAGAGGTAACCAGGAAGTGAGATATCATTTGAGATGTAAACGAATGTAATGATTTAAAAGAAAAAGAAAAAGAATCACTCTGGAAATAAAGTTAAAAACAAAATTAAATAAATGATTTATTGAGTCTGCCATGAAATATGTCACTATTAGGCACATGAAAAAATTATTTAAAAACAATAATATGAAATGTATGTTTTACTTATAGCAAATTCAAAATATGCCAATTTATTTTATATATTTACTCCATAATTGTTTTTGAAGTGGTAAGGAAAATACATACATGTTAAAATATTAAAATGTAAGACCAAGATTAATAAATAAAGAATATTGGTACCATATTTACCAATGATATTCTGATTAGAGAAAAATTGATTAATGAGAATATATATCTTTGTAAGCAAAAACACGATTATAGGATGAGTTTTCTGTGTCAGGCTAATATCACCATACTATGATTATTTTTAAAAAGTGATTTTTGACCTTTTTCTTCTCAATCAACTTAATAGATTAGCTATATGGAAGAAAGCCAGTTTAAATTTATGGATTTTATTTGGCTGAATAACCATGTCAGAGATCCAAGCAAGAGGAAAAATCATTTTTAAAAAGCACATCTTAACAGCCAGTTACTAAAGAAAGGTCAGATTCAATTGGATTTAAATCTACTGCCTGATTGCCAAAACCATAATACCCCCCCAAAATTAAAATGGATCTACCAAAAAGAGAGTTTTTAATTTCAACTCTAAGCAATATAAAAGGTACCTTTAAAAGTAGGTCCAAGTTGAAAAATAAGCTTAGTATTAAAAGGTCGATTTATCCTTTATATTTAATTTGAAATTTTGCATTTTATTTCGACATTTTTATGAAATCAATGTTCTTATTAGAGACAGATATGGGGTATGCTGTTTCAGCAGACTCATGCTTTTAAAAGATTAGCAAGTGCAAGCCTAATCAATGTGCTTTCTGCAAAGGAGCCACTTCAGACACTGTGCACAGGCTCCCACGCTGAGCTTGACGCCCACTGACGGAAAAGGCAGCAGGAAGGCTGCTCAGTCAGGAGTTCCACAACCTGCTGCCACTCAGCGCAGGACTCCGGCCGCTGGAATAAATGTAAGGCATCCTCTTCTAAAAAGGTTTAAGAAGTCTGAGCGAATATAAAATGAACATTTACAGGAAACAAAAAGCAAGGGCTTTCTAATCTATTTTCAAAAAGAATCACATGACTGTGAAATTGCAGGAACTATGGAGATACTCCAATCTCATCCCATCATTTTATAGAGGAAATATAGCCCTTATGGAGGTGAAGGGACTTCCACGAGTCCTCTTTGAAGAATCCCAGCCCTCCAAACTCTCTCTCCCTCTCACAATATTCACTCCTGTTCCCTCAAGCAAAAACAGAAAAGAATGGAAAGTGACTTGGTCCATTAGATCTGGCTAGTAGTTGGAATCACATATCTCTCTTTACATGCATTTGACCAGTTACGTTTTATACTATATATTTTCTTATATAACACAATGAAAACATTATGGAGTCAAAAAGTTTTTGCTTTGTTCTTCTGGAAATTAACTCAATGCCATGTTTTATCTAGCAAACTTCTTATTGTCTGGTTTCTCATTCATAAAATTTGAAAAACATGTTGATGTAAAAGGTTGCATAGCATTTTTGACAGAGTATGAGCAAATCAATGAAATTAATTTACATTAAGTTGGTAAATACAATGAACTAGCAGGAAAAATGGAGAAAGCATTTTAAGACATCAGATTTAGACTCTGACTAAGAGACAGCAAAGACTCAACATATACATATAAACTTTTTCCTCTCAAAATTGTGTTTTTTAAATACTTTTGGTTTTAAATTTTTCATTATAGCTCATTTAGAATATTCATTGCACTTTAATGAAATATGCATGCAATCTGAGACAAGCAACAATTTTAAGATATCTACATACATTCCTATGTCTAGAATGAAGGGTTCATTCTGGCTTTCACAGGACATTAGCATGTGCTTGGATAAATAAGATCTCAGTTGCATAAGAGTTTTTTAATAAATATGAACTATAAAGTTGTTATTAGCAAGCTACTACTACTCTAAGAAATATTAATCCTATTTCTAGACAACTTAAGAGACATTTTTGCATACTTTTATTTACATTTCAAATGTGATCCCCTTTCCCAGTTTCCCAACCATAAACACCCTGTCCCATCTCCCCTTCCCCATCTTGTATGGGGGTGTTCCCTTACCCAACCTACCAACCCCTTCCCTCCTCACCTCCCTGATATTCCCTGAAACTGGGGATTTCAGCCTTGGCAGGACCAAGGGTTTCTCCTACCATTGGTGCCATGAAGGCCATCCTCTGATATATACATAGCTGGAGCTATAGGTCCATCAATGTGTACTCTTTGGGTGGTGCTTTAGACCCTGGGAGCTCTGGTTGGTTGGTATTCATGATTTGGGGTTGCAAGTCCTTTCAGCTCCTCAATCCTTTATCTAACTCCTCCAATGGAGACCCCCTTCTCAGTTCAATAGTTAGATGCTACCATTCATCTCTGTATTTGTCACGAACTGGCAGAGCCTCTCAGGAGCTATATCAGGCTCCTGTCAGTATGAACTTGTTGGCATTAGCAATATTATCTGGGTTCGGTGGCCGGTTTATATGGACTGGATCCCAGGTGGAGCAGGCTCTGAATTGCCATTTCTCCAGTCTCTGCTCCAAACATTGTCTCCATATCTCCTACTATGAAAATTCTTGTTCCCCCTTTTAAGAAGGACTGAAGCACCTGCACTTTGGTTGCCCTTCTTCTTAAGCTTCATGTGGACTGTGGTTTGAATCTTGGATAATCCGAACTTTTATGCAAAAATCCACTTATCAGTGAGTGCACACCATGTATGTTTTTTTGTGATTGGGTTACCTCACTCAGGATGATATTTTCTAGTTCCATCCATTTGCCAAAGAATTTCATGAACTCATTGTTTTTGATAGCTGAGTAGTACTCCATTGTGTAGATGTACCACATTTTCTGTATCCATTCCTCTGTTGACGGGTATCTGGGTTCTTTTCAGCCTCTGGCTATTATAAATAAGGCTGCTATGAACATAGTGGAGCATATGTCCTTGTTATATGTTGGAGCATCTTTGGGTTTATGCCCAGGAGTAATATAGCTGGGTCCTCAGGTAGTACTATGCCCAATTTATGAAGAACCTTCAGACTGATTTTCAGAGTGGTGGTAACAACTTGCAATCCCACCAACAATGGATGGGTGTCCCTCTTTCTCCATATCCTCCGCAGCATCTGTTGTCACCTGTGTTTTTGATGTTAGACATTCTGGCAAGTGTGAGGTGGAATCAAAGGGTTGTTTTGATTTGTATTTCTATGGCAACTAAGGATATTGAATATTTCTTTAGGTACTTCTTAGCCATTCAATATTCCTCAACTGAGAATTATTTGTTTAACTCTGTACCACAATTCTTTCATGGGGTTATTTGATTCTCTGCAGTCTAACTTCTAGAGTTCTTTGTATATATTGGATATTAGCCCTCTATCAGATGTAGGATTGGTACTGACCTTTTCCCAGTCTGTTGGTTGCCATTTTGTTCTAATGACAGTGCCCTTTGCCTTACAGAAGCTTTGCAATTATATGAGGTCCCATTTGTCAATTCTTGATCTTAGAGTTTAAGACATTGGTGTACTGTAAAGGAAATTTTCCCTAGTGCCCATGTATTCGATCCAGGCTCTTGACCAATTTATCTTCTATTTGTTTGAGTTTATCTGGTTTTATGTGAAGGTCCTTGATCCACTTGAACTTGAGGTTTGTACAGGGCAAAGAGAATGAACTGATTTGCATTCCTCTACATGCTGACCTCCAGTTGAACCAGCACAATATGTTGAAAATGCTCTTTTTTTTCCACTGCATGGTTCTATCTCCTTTATCAAAGATCAAGTGACCATATGTGTGTGTGGGTTCATTTCAGGGTCTTCAATTCAATTCCATTTATCGACCTGCCAGAATCTGTACCAATACCATACCGTTTTTTATCACTATTGCTCTGAAATAGAGTTGAGGTCAGGGATGGTAATTCCCCCAGAAGTTCTTTTATTGTGCAGTATAGTTTTTGCTATCCTGGGTTTTTTGTTATTCCAAATGAATTTGCAAATTGCTCTGTCTAACCCTATGAAGAATTGAGTTGGAATTCTGATGGGGATTGCACTGAATCTGTAGATTGCTTTTGGCAAGGTAGACATTTTTACTGTATTAATCCTACTAGTTCATGAGCATGGGAGGTCTTTCCATCTTCTGAGATCTTCAATTATTTTCTTCAGAGACTCTAAGTACTTGTCATAGAGATCTTTCAATTACTTGGTTAGAGTCACACCAAGGTATTTTACGTTATTTGTGACTATTGTGAAGGGTGTTGTTTCCCTAAATTTTCTCAGCCTGTTTATCCTTTGAGTAGAGGAAGGCTACTGATTTGTTTGAGTTACTGTATATCCAGCCACTTTGCTGAAGCTGTTTATCAGGCTTAGTAGTTCTCTGGTGGAACTTTTGGGGTCACTTAAGTACAGTATCATATCATCTGCAAATACTGATATTTTGACTTCTTCCTTTCCTGTTGGTATCTCTTTTACCTCCTTTTGTTATCTGATTCCTCTGGCTAGGAATGAAGACCAGCCTTAGTCCCTGTTGTTCTGATAGGATGTGTGGAATTGTTTCATTCTTCTTGTGTATATTGAGGCCTGCTTTGTGATTGATTATATTGTCAGTTTTGGAGAAGGTACCATGAGGTGCTGAGAAAAAGGTATATTCTTTTGTTTAAAGGTGAAATGTTCTATAAATATCTGTTAAATCCATTTGGTTCATAAATTGTTAGTTTCTCTGTGTCTCTGTTTAGTTTGTTTCCATAATGTGTCCATTGCTGAGAGTGGGGTGTTGAAATCTCCTACTATTATTGTGTGAGGTGCAATGTGTACTTTGAACTTTTGTAAGGTTTCTTTTATGAATGTAGGTGCCTTTATATTTTAGAGCATAGATATTCAGGATTCAGAGTTCATCTTGGTGCAATTTTCCTTTGATGAATATGAAGTGTCCTTCCTTATCTTTTTTGATAATTTTTGGTTGAAAGTCAATATTGTCTGATATTAGAATGGCTATTCCAGCTTGTTTCTTGGGACCATTTGCTTGGAAATGGTCCAGCCTTTTACTCTGAGGTAGTGTCTGTCTATGTCACTGAGGTGTATTTCCTGTATGCAGCAAAGTCGGTCCTCTTTACATTTCTAGTCTCTTAATCTATGTTTTTTCATTGGGGAATTGCGTCCATTGATTTAAGAGATAGTAAGGAATGGTGATTGTTGTTTTCTGTTATTTTTGTTGTTAGAGGTGGAATTATGTTTGTGTGTCTCTTTTCTTTTGGGTTTGTTGCAAAATTACTTTCTTGATATTCCGAGGGTATAGTTTCCCTCCTTGTGTTGGATTTTTCCATATATTATCCTTTTAACGCTGAATTTGTGGAAAGATACTGTGTAAATTAGGTTTTGTCATGGAATATCTTGGTTTTTCCATCTATGTTAACTGAGAATTTCTGGATATAATAGCCTGGGCCGGCATTTGTGTTTTCTTAGGGTCTGTATGACATTTGCCCAGAATCTTCTGGCTTTCATAGTCTCTGATGAGAAGTCTAGTGTAATTCTAATAGGTCTGCCTTCATATGTTACTTGATCATTTTCCCTTACTACTTTTAATATTCTTTCTTTGTTTTGTGCATTTGGTGTTCTGACTATTATGTGATGAGAGAAATATCTTTTCTGGCCAAATCCATTTAGAGTTCTGTAGAGTTCTTCTATGTTTATGGGCATCTCTTTCTTTAGGTTAGGGAAGTTTTCTTCTATAATTATGTTGAAGATATTTACGGGCCTTTTAACTTGGGAAACTTCACTCTCCTCTATACCTATTATCTTTAGGTTTGATTTTCTCTTTATGTCCAGGATTTTCTTGATGTTTTAGGTTAGGAGCGTGTTGAGTTTTACATTTTCTTTGATAATTGTGTCAATGTTTTCTATGGTATCTTCTGCCGCTGAGATTCTCTCTTCTATCTCTTGTATTCTGTTGGTGATGCTTCCATCTATGACTCCTGATGTGTTTCCTAGGTTTTCTAGCTTCAGTGTTGTTTCCCTTTGTGGTTTCTTTATTGTTTTTATTTCCACTTTTAAATCCTGGATGGTTTTGTTCAAATCCTTCACCTGTTTTGTTGTGTTTTCCTGTAATTCTTTAAGGAATTTTTGTGTTTTCCTCTTTAAGGGCTTCTACTTGTTTGCCTGTGTTTTTCTGTATTTCTTTAAGGTAGTTATTTATTTCCTTCTTAAAGTCCTCTATCATCATCATGAGATGTGATTTTTAAATCCAAATCTTGCTTTTCCCATGTGTTGGGATATCCAGCATTTTCTTTGGTGGAAAAACTGGGCACTGTTGATGCCAAGTAGTCTTGGTTTCTGTTGTTTTGGTTCTTGCACTTGACTCTCACCCTCTGGTTGTCTCTGGTGTTAACTGGTCTTGCTGTATATGACAGTGGCTTGACCATCTTGTAAGCCTATGTGTCAGCATTCCTGGAGACTGGCTTTCTCCCAGTGGGATCTGGGTACAGAGAGCTGTGGGACTGGGTCAGCTCCAGTGGCAGACAGAAACCAGAAGTTTTCTGCTGCTGACTGCTCTTATATTCCTGTATCCAGAGGGCACTAGGCAGGTTCCTCTTGGGACAGGAATGTGAGCAGAAGTCGTGGTCTCTCCCTGAGCTCTCAGGACTATCCACACTTCTGAGAGTCCAGCCCCCCACCTCGGGATTTGGATACAGAGAGCTGTGCAGAGACTTTTTAAAAAAGTATGTTGATATATAATTATCAGTGAATGAAAATTCTTTTTATTTCCAATAGTGTTACCAATATAATTTTCCTCAGTTACTGTATTAGCAGCAAAATAACACTGAATTCAGTGATAGTGACTACTTAACCACACTGGTTCATTTGACACCAATTTGACACAATCTAATGTAATTTGGTATGAAGAAATCTCAATTGAAAAAAGAAATGGCCTCACAGAATTAGCCTGTGGACAAGTCTGTGAAACATGTTCTTGATTAATGACTGATTTGGGAGAGTTCAGCTCATGGTGAAAAGTGATGCCCCTGGACTATGCTTCTGGATGCTATAACAAACAGGCTGAGAAAACCATGTGAATAAGCTGCATGCTGTTTCTGGCTTCCAGATATCTGCTCTGATTTCCTACACTGGCTTCTCTTAATGATAGACTGATAAGATGAAAGCTGAAATAAGCCGCTTTCTCCAAGTACTTTTGGTCATTATGGTTTACCAAATCAGTAGAATTCCTGACCAAGACACTATCTTAGCCTTAATTCACCTTCGTCCCACTTTTTTAATAATACAGTACACAGTATAGTGAGCTGCCATTTACTCTAGATTTCAAATGCATTCACTTGAAGATCTTTCATATGCTCTATTCATCCTCCTAGGCTCTATTTGCCTCTTTCCCATCCTTTTTGAGAATACATCCCAGAAACACCCTCACTCCTTCCATTAAGTAATTCTCCTCGTACTTTTCACCCAAGGTATACTGTGATGGTGATTATCCCTATGGTCAATAGTTTTGTTCTTATATCCTACCTAGTATACATCCTTAATATTGACTGCACACCCAGTAGCACTCCAGGTACTAGAGACACAGCAGTGAATGAAACAAATGTAAATTCCCAATGGTCCAATGGTCAAATGCTACTTTATGTATTGCCCTTAACTTATAGCACCAATGATGGTATGTTTGGCCTTTCTCACAATTCATTTACCGAATCTCACTATTTAGAAGTAATATGAGTAGACTGTTAAAGAGACTGCCGAATATATAGTTGTTACCCAACAAAGATTGCTATCTGAAAGTAAATATTTTTGGTTAGGAAATATTAAGTCATTCTGAGGAAAGCATCATCATAAAAGATAAATGATCACATTAGGGACTTTACTCCTCAAACTTCCACCCTTATTGCTCTGGATGAAAGAGCATCACCTTTTTCAGGGTTTCTGAGCAGAAGCTGAGATTAGCTTCATTGAGTAAGAAAAGAATTTGGGTTACCAATACATGTAATACACGTCATTCCTGATTTCATTTCATAGACTACTATGGCCTAACAGATGCACTACAACCTTTCTAAGGCACAGCTCTCATTAATGTGTTACAACAGCTATGACACTGTATGCAGCCATGGCCTTATGGACTTTCAGCCCTTAGGCTTAGAGATGTAGCTTCAAGTCAGCAAAGGCAAAAGGGTAAACAGATAATAACCATTAAAAAAATTGTCAAGAACAGAGACTCCTGACACAGCAAATTATTGGTGACAAGAACAGATTGTTTTATGTAATCAGTCAGCATCTGCCCCAAATCCTAGCACTAATAAGAACAGGCTCTGTAGCCTTCTTCTACTCTTGAGTGGGTTAGCGAAAACATGCTATGTTCAGGGTATGCTTCATGTATGTAGATACAGGAATAAACAGAAAAACAAAGATCCCTATGGATGTGACAAGGTAGGACTGTATAAATAGGATTTAGTGAGAAAAATCACGTGGACTTGGGCCTTTAATTTTGCCTTTATCATATACTAGATCTATGAAGGCTGCCATGTGTAAACTTCAGTTTAGACAGATAAGCCCACAAGAAAAAAATGAGTATATTGTATTGGCATGGAGACATCCACCTGATATCACAGTAAGCTTTCAATAAACACTTCCTCTCAGGAACAATCTTTTCTGAGATGGGTACAGGTCTATACCACTTTGGTTTAGATCCCAAAGTGGTGCTAAAATAGGAGCTATGGGCTTTATTATTTTAAATTAGGGCAGGTTCATCTTTGAAAAAAATCAACAAAATTAAATACTTAAACCTGAAAGCTTCAAGAAATCAATAAATATGCTAGGAAGCTATCACCGGAACTGTAGGCAGCAGATGGGGAAAACTGAAGCCTCTAAATTCCAAAACAGTTGTGTCTTGGCAAGCAGACCAGTGTGCTTGTACATGATCAATTGGGTCTGCCTCCATTTATCAAGCCTGCCTTGTACACAGCTAAAGACATGTTGTAGTATGGGATTTTGGCTTGGCAGCTAATAGCCTAAATCTCTCATCACAATTTGTAAAAGTGAACAGCTATACTGATGTGCTGTCACAATTCAGGCCATTCTTCCAAAAGGCAAATATTCCTCTAAATTCAATTTGGCAATATTTAATTATTTTAAAGCATAGGTATTTTTCTTTCTAAAAAAATTTTATTTAGGCTTTTTCCACACTACTCCACAGCAATCATTAATTTTCACATCATATGCACTGCATTGCAGATTTGTATGAGGTTTTTTTGTTTGTTTGTTTGACCTTTTAAAAAAAAATCAATGACAACATTGATCTACCTTTAGCCAGGCTAAAAAGAGGGCACAGAAATAGTATCCAAATTAACAAAGTCAGAAATGAAAAGGGAGAAATACAAGAGAAACTGAGGAAATTCAAAAAATTGCCAGATCCTACTACAAAAGTCTATACTCAACAAAACTGGAACATCTTGATGAAATGGACAATTTTCTAGACAGATACCAAGTACCAAAGTTAAACTGTGATAAGATAAACCATCTAAGCAGTCCTATAAATCCCAAAGAAATACCAAAGAAATAGAAGTAGTCATTAAAAGTCCAAAAAAAAAAAAAAAAAAAAAAAAGCCCAGGACCAGGTGGGTTTAGTACAAAATTCCATCAGATCTTCAAAAAAGACCTAATACCAATACTCTTCAAACTGTTCCACAAAATAGAAATAGAAGTAATATTACCCAATTTGTACTCACAATTATGCTTATACCTAAACCACACAAAAACCCTACAAAGAAAGAGAATTTCAGACCAATTTTCCTTATGAATATCGAAGCAAAAATACTCAATAAAATCCAAGAACACATAAAGACCATCATTCACCAAAACCAAGTAGGTTTTGTCCCAGAGAAGCAAGAATGGTTCAATATACAGAAATCCATCAATATAATCTAGTATATAAACAAACTCAAAGAGAAAAACAACACGATCATCTCATTAGATGCTGAGAAACCATTTGACATAATTCAACACCTCTTCATGATAAAAGTCTTAGAAAGATCAGGAACTCAAAGCCCATATCTAAACATAGTAAAAGCAATATACAGCAAACCAGTAGCCAACATTAAACTGAATGGAGAGAAACTTGAAACAATCCCACTAAAATCAGAGATTATAAAGCTGCCCACTTTCTCCCTATGTATTCAATATAGTACTTGAAGTCCTAGTTGGAGCAATTAGACAATAAAAAGAGGTCACAAGGATACAAATTAGAAAAGAAGAAGTATACCTCTTCTTTTATATGATAGTACACTTAAGTGACCCCAAAAATTCCACCAGAGAAATACTAAGCCTGATAAACAACTTCAGTATAGTGGCTACATATAAAATTAACTCAAACAAATCAGTAGCCTCCTCTACTCAAAGGATAAACAGGCTGAGAAAGAAATTGAGGAAACGACACCTTTTACAATAGTCACAAATAATGTAAAATACCTTAGTGTGACTCTAGCCAAGCAAGTGAAAGACCTGTATAATAAGAACTTCAAGTCTCTGAAGATAGAAATCAAAGAAGATCTCAGAAGATAGAAAGATTTCCCATGCTCATGGCTTGGCAGGGTCAATATAGTAAAAATGGCCATTTTGCCAAAAGCAATCTACAGATTCAATTCATTCCCCATCAAAATTCCAACTCAATTCTTCATAGAATGAGCAATGTGCAAATTCATTTGGAATAACAAAAAACCCAGGATAGTAAAAACTATACTCGACAGTAAAAGAACTTCTCTGGAATCACCATCCCTGAACTCAAGCTCTATTACAAAGCAATTGTGATTAAAAACTACATAGTATTGGTTCAGAGACAGGCAGGGAGATTAATGGAATAGAATTGAAAATCCAGATATGAACCCACACAACTTGATCTTTGACAAAGGAGCTAAAACCATCCAATGGAAAAAAGGACAACAATGGTACTGGTACAACTGGTGGTCAGCATATATGTAGGATGATGTCATTATAGAGGTGAAGACAGGCACAAGATAGAACCAGGTCTGTCATTGGACAAGAAGGAAGGGTGAGCAGGAGAAAAGTTGTAGAGAGGAGGAGGAGACTGGAGCAAGAGTTGGGAGAAGAAGATGAGAGAACATGGAGGTGGATGTTAAATTTTCTCTCTGTACATTTATAGGTTGTTATGAATACTTTTAAGGGATGGATATGTACAGGGTTTTTTATGTCTAGGTGGGCAATTATATATTATCAATTGGATCAGAGGTTATTGTGTTTTGTGTTCTTTCTTGTGGCGATTTAATTGAACTTAAGAGAGTGTGTGGTGGTTGAAGACACTGGTCAGCCTTGGAATTGGGATGTGTGTGTCTGGCATGATGGCAGCCTGCCTCGGGAACTACACGGGTAGAGAGATTGTTGCCAGGCTCAGAGAGTAGCCATCTGCAGTGAGACGTGGGATGGAGCAAAGCGGGTGAGATGCTTTGCTGACGGATGAAAATATCAAACATGTCATGGGGCACTACAGAGCCAGATCTAGTGCAGGTTAAAGGAAAACATATTTTATTTTACTGCAACACATATAGAAGAATACAAATTGATCCACTCTTATCTCCTTATACAAAACTCAAGTCCAAGTGGATCAAGGACATCCACAGAAACCAGATACACACAAACTAACAGAAGAGAAAGTGAGGAGGAGCCTTGAATACATAGGCACAGGGTAAATTTTCCTGAACAGAATACCAACATCTTATGCTCTAAGATCAAAAATCAAAAAATGGAAACTCATAAAATTGCAAAGCTTCTGTAAGGAAAAGACACTGTCAGTAGGACAAAACAGCAACTAAAAGATTGAGAAAAGATCTTTAGCAATCCTACATCTGATAGAGAGCTAATATCCAAAATATACAAAGTACTCAAGAAGATAGACTTCAGAGAACCAAATAATCCCATTTAAAAACTGTGCTAAACAAAGAATTCTCAACTGAAGAATATTGAATGGCTGAGAAGCACCTAAAGAAATTTTCAACATCTTTAGTCATCAAGAAAATGCAAATCAAAACAACCCTGAAATTCCACCTCATATCAGTCAGAATGACTAAGATCAAAAACTCAGGTGATAACAAATGCTGGTGAGGATGTGGAGAAAGAGGGACACTCCTCCACTGATGGTGGGATTGCAAGCTGGTACAACCACTCTGGAAATCAGTCTGGAGGTTTCTCAGAAAATTAGACATACTGCTACCTGAGGATCTAGCTATACCAACTCCTGGGCATACACTCAAAAGATGTTCCAACATAAAACAAGGAAACATTCTCCATTATGTTCATAGAAGCCTTATTTATAAAATCCATAAGCTCAAAAGAACCCAGATGTCCTTCAACAGAGGAATGAATACAGCAAATGTGGGATATTTACACAATGGAGTACTACTTGGCTATTAAAAACAATGACTTCATGACATTCTTAAGCAAATGGATGGAACTAGAAAAATATTATCCTGAGTGAGGTAACCCAATCATAATAGAACACACATGGTATACACTCATTGATGTGGATATTAGCCTAAAAGCTCATTATCCCCAAGATACAATTCACAGAACACATGAAGCTCAAGAAGAAAGAAGACCAAAATGTGGATGTTTCAGTCCTTCTTAGAATGGGAAACAAAATATTCACGGGAAGAAATACAGGGACAAAGAGTGGAGCAGATACTGAAGGAGAGGCCATCCACATATTTCCCTACCCACGGATTCATCCCAAACACAGCCACCAAACCTAATCTCTATTGCTGATGCCAATCAGTGCTTTCTCACAGGAGTCTGATATGGATGTCTCCTGAGAGGCTCTGCCAGAGCCTTACTAATACAGATAGGGATGCTTGCAGCTAATTATCAGACTGAGCATGGGGATCCCAATGGAGGAATTAAAGAAAGGACTGAAGGAGCTGAAGGGGTTTGCAACCCCATAGGAAGAACATCAATACCAACCAATCAGACACCCCAGAGCTCCCAGGGACTAAACCACCAACCAATGAGTACACATGGACAGACCCATGGCTCAGTTGCATATGTCACAGAATATGGCATTATCTGGCATCAATAGGAGGAAAAGCCCTTAGTCTTGTGAAGACTCATTTCCTCATTGTAGGGCAATGCCTAGGTGTTGAGGTGTGAATGGGCATGTAGGAGCATTCTCATAGAAGCAGGGGGAGGGAGGATAGGAGAGCATGTAACTTCAAAAGGGAATAGCATTGGAAATGTAAATGTATAAAATATACAATTAAAAAATAAAAAGTATGTGGAAACCTGAGATTTTGAAGAGAATATAAAACATACAAATATGTCAGCAACATAACAAAAAGGCAATATATTATTTATAAAATGTTAGATTTCAAAACATTTACAAATATAACATTACATGAGACAATAATTATATGGTATATTAATTTTTCAAGAAATTTCTTTCTAAATTTAATAATCTAACTTATTTATCAGGTTACTATGATTATCTTTAATAAAGTATACCAGTAAACTGTGTGACCCTACTAATAATGTCATGCGGCCGGTTATATATGTTACAAAATAAGTTAGTTAGGGGTGCTCAAAGGACACAGGGTTCAGTGACTGTAATGTGCTTAAAAGGCATTTTGTTGACATACCCAGTGCATGCAAGCAAAGTCTCATGTACTTGATACAAACATGTTAATGCCCCTAATTTATATGTATATATTTCAAGGAAGATTAATGATTAAGACTTAAGACAAAGCATTTGGACTCTTGGTTATAATTTTTTATATATATAATATTTTTCACTAATGTCTATATTCATAAAAGACAATGGACAAATGAAATTTGGGTGAAATGTCATCAGATCTGGCATACTGGGTCCAATAGCAGATCTGGCATACTATGTCATGATGTTTGACATTATTCATTGACAGGTAGATGATTATACAAAAGAACATGTGATCCTGCATTAGTAGTATATAAAATGTTATAGTCTACAGATTAAAATATGTTTACTAATACAGAATTTTTGGAGGCAGAATGATTAAAGACCTCTATGCCAAGTGCCCTGTTACAGAAGAAGTTTCAGAAGAAACACCCATCACTGAAAGGCAAGGGGGACTTTGCCCAAGAAGTTTTTTTTCCCTTGAGTCAAGAAGTGGCAACCAGGTTCCGAGATTCAGAAGAGTCAAAAACAATGAAGACTTCATGAAGTCCTATCTCAAGTGCCTATGGGGCCAACCAAGCATACGTCTTCAAAGAGAAATAGAACTCCTGAATAAACAAGCAAGCAAACAACAACAAAGCAATACTACTTCATTTCTACTTCTATCTAAAATAGTTCAAATGTACAGGTTTTAAAAATCATGCACTAAAAATATGGAAAAATAAAACAAAAAAAGCAAAATCATAGAACTAGATTTGTAACATAAAGCCACACAGTCCTGTGTGGCTGCCAGAAGCCTTTCCTAAAATAAGGCATGACTCTCTTCAGTACCAGCAGGGAAGACACAATGAAGAAGCATGAGAGTCACTGCTGAGTGGTAACAAAGGCTGTTTTAGGTACGTGATAGGACTTGGCACTGCAGCCATATATGTGATTTTGCATAAGTGTCAAATAATCTATTAGATCTTTGTTTTATGTTTATAATTTCATGAAGATAAAAGCAGTTTCCCTGTCGTTACTGACTTTGTTTCAACACATGATCTTCTCAATTTTCAAAGAGAAAAGAAATAACAAATTTTGCAATTACCTTTTATTCTTTATTTTTCTTTATAAATAATATTCTTCATAATTATTTGATAAGTATAAGTAATTCAGTTCTGAGTAAAGTTTTGGATGTGAAGTGCACATCAGAGCATTGCACAACACATACTATCAATATATATTATATGTATATACACATATTCATATATGTATATATACATTCATATTATATAGGGCAAGGTATGAATGCTAGATAGAATTAACAACTAAAATTTAAAATGGTTCCCTTTAGTATGTAGTTGTATATCCAGTTGACTGTGGAGCTTTTAAAAGCCCAAATGAGTTTCTAGAACAATTTTGTACATCTAGCATTTATAAATCTTTTGTCGGTTTTATTTTTCATAATATAAACACTTTCTACAGTTTGCCTATCTCTATATTATTAACACCGAAAGCTGGTGTCATTGCATTTTTTCTCTTTTAACAGTCTGTGACAGCTGAATTATTGCTCCTGCTTAGATCTCTAAAGTGTTGTTCTTGGTGTGACTTTAGAGATATTCTGATGTACTGAATCAAGGGAAAGTAATTACTGGGAAAAATATGCAGCACCAGTTAAGTTCAGTATTTTCAAAAGAGTTGTCAAGTCTTTATTTTCATGCTTATCAACATACATAAAATTATGTATGCCGGCTCAATAAATAGAGATATGTAAGTCTGCAGAACTGAGTTCAATCCCTGGGTCCCATAAAATGACAAGCAAGAATAGAAGAGTTGTCTCTGACCTCAGCATGTATGTGGTGGCATGCAGGCACTCACATACACACACTCACTCACACTTCACACACTCTCACATACACTCATAATATACACACTCACAAATACACATACTCACAAATACACACATGTACATCACACACACACGTTCACTCATGCACTCACATCACACACACAGACTTACACAAACTCACAATACACTCACACACTCACAAATGCACACACATCACACTCATGCACTCACACACATACTTGCTCAATCACTCACATATATACACACTCACACACAGACTCACACACACACACTTGCACAGACTCAAACTCACATACTCAATAACACAATCACTCATACACACACACACACACATTGACAAACTTGCACAGACACACACCTAGACTCATCCATCCACACAACACTCATACATAATACACTCAAACTAATACCCACACAAATAAATAATAAAAACTCTTCAACTTTAAAGATAATATTGAGAATAGACCTCAAAAGATTAATTTGAATATACCATCTATTCCTCAGTGTTACCAAATAAACATGACATTTGCATACCTGATTCAATGACTTGATTGGCATTGTCACTGTAACTCTGCTGAAAGACTCAACGTTACATGTAAAATCCAAGTAAAGTTTAAAAGCAAATTCTAGTGTTCTTCATGTTGTTAGGTTTACAAGAAACGAAGACTCCTACAACCGGGGAAGTTTTTTTCCTACATGTAACCAGTGAGAGAGGTAAGCAGATATGGATGGTGCCATGAGCTCGAGATCCCAGTGCTTTGGAGACAAAGGTATGAAGATCCTCAGTTCAAAGGTAGCCTGATCTTACTTCACAGATCTTACTGTGGCACTAAAAACTAACAAGAATGCACTGTAAACAGGAACAAAAACGTGAATCTCCAAGACGGTCCTTATGTCATGAGGGCTTTGAGTACATGAATAGATTATAATACCAATGATAACTACTGGCATGGCATCTCTCCTGAAGAAAAGACAGTGTTTATTCTTACTGAAGGGTGCAAAGTTCAAGGCACGTCTTAGAAATAATCAATGCCTCACCAGACACCAAATATCTGAATAACTTGACCTTTGATTTCTCAGTCTCTCAGACTTCAGAAACAATAAATTTCTGCCTTTTTACAGTTACAGTGGCCTTTTACTTATAGCAGCAATAATGGACTCACGCCAAATTGGAAATTTTCATTAAAATACCCTCTATTGCTGTTATTGTTATTATATGTATTTTTTCTTAGTGAAACAAAGTCTCACTCTAAAACTCAGGGTGGCTGTGAATTCACTACATAAACCTGGCAAGCCACTAAATTCCCAATCCTCCTGCCTTGGTTGCCTTACTGCTAAGATTATAGTTACACACCACCATGCCTAACTACTATACTCTCTAGAAGTTTTTCTGTGAAGCTATACTCTATGCATATTTTTGAATACCCAAAATATCATTAAACTATTGCAAATTCATACCTATTGTACAAGTAAAGAGTTTATTTTCAATTTACATTAGCCTTTCATTGTGCTGCATGTGGCAAAAAAATTACCTTAATATAAAAATTTTCACCTAAGGGAAATAGAGTACCAGTGTATATCTGTAACTTTGGTATTAAAATAGTCACTTTTTTCGTTCAGCACAGTAATTAGTATCCATACTCACAGGGATTTACATTATAGTCATCATATTATAGAAAGATGAATAATCATTAAATTCATATAGGACTAATAGAAACATAATAGTATCTATGTTAAAAATGAGTCCATGAAGATAACTACATTCTGACAAACTAGTCAGTGACTGTTTAGCCTCAAGACAGGATCCATCTTTTCTTTAGGAGTTGTCTCAGCAGGAGTGAGGTATACCCTGCTAAATTAAACACAAAAGATGTAGCTGTTTCTCCCTCTCCCTCTTCTCATAGAAACCGTACCAGTTTTAAGAACATCCAGTGCACACTACTAACATGCTTTTGCAAACCTCTGTAACTAGGAACTGTAACCTTGCCATAACTTTTCTGTGTGCCCTGTATATCCTAACACTAACAAGGAAGAAATCAGTTATATATGAGATCAATACAAATGAAAACAAATACCCTTTCTGAAGAAAATAACATCTCAGATTAAGGGAATAAAAATAGAAAATATTATTGAGGAAATCAAAGAGTGCTGAAGCATATGGCTTTTCCTGGCTCACACATCTGGAAAGAACATAAGCACAAGACACTTGTTCTTCTCCATCACAATATATTCTCGAAGACTCTTACAAATTACTCATGACAGAAGAAGAGTCTATGGATGGACAAAGCGTGGGACACCCCTCTTTTGACCAAGAAGAACAAAGTCCATCCAGTCCTACAGAAACTGACTGTCACAATGAACATGTCATATTTTATTTTCACCTTAGTTAAGTTCTCTATCTGGTGTGTTTACTACAGAATTCTATCAGACCTTCATATAAGACCTAATACCAATACTGTCCAAACTATTCCACAAAACAGAAACAGAAGGAACACTGCCAAATTCCTTTTAGGAAGCCACAATTACGCTTATACCTAAAACACACAAAAACCCAACAAAGAGAAACTTGAGACTAATTTCCCTTATGAATTTCGATGCAAAAATACTCAATAAAATTCTCGCAAAACAAATTCAAGAACACGTCAGAACAATCATCCATCATGATCAAGTAAGTTTCATGCCAGGGATGCAGGGATGATTCAATATATGGAAATCCATCAACATAAACCACAACATAAACAAACTCAAAGAAAAAAAGCACATAATCATGACATTAGATACTGAAAAGCATTTGATAAAATTCAACAGTCCTTCATCTTAAAAGTCTTGGAAAGATCAGGAATTCAAGGCCTAAACCTAAACATAGTAAAAGCTATATACAACAAACCAGTAACCAATATCAAACTAAATGGAGAGAAACTTGAAGCAATCCCACTAAAATCAGGGACAAGACAAGGCTGCACACTCTCTCCCTACTTATTCAATATAGTACTTGAAGTCCTAGCCAGAGCAATCAGACAACAAAAGGAGGTCAAAGGGGTACAAACTGGAAAGGAAGAAGTCAAAATATCACTATTGGCAGATGATATGACACTACAATTAAATGACCCTAAAAGTTCCACCAGAGAACTACTCAGCCTGAAAAACAACTTCAGCAAAGTGGCTGAGTATAAAATTAACTCAAACAAATCAGTAGCCTTCCTCTACTCAAAGGAAAAACAGGCTGAGACAGAAATTAGAGAAATGAAACCCTTGACGATAGTCACAAAGAACAGAAAATACCTCACTATGACTCTAACCAGGCAAGTGAAAAATCTATATGGCAAGAACTTCAAGTCTTCTATGAAGGTCTGATAGAATTCTGCACTAAACCCATCTGGACTTGGGCTCTTTTTGGTTGGGAGACCTTTAATGACTGCTTCTATTTCCTTAGGAGTTATGGGGTTGTTTAACTGGCTTATCTGTTCCTGATTTAACTTCGGTACCTGGTATCTGTCTAGGAAATTGTCCATTTCGTGCAGATTTTCAAGTTTTGTTGAATATAGGCTTTTATAGTAAGATCTGATGATTTTTTGAATTTCCTCTGAATCTGTAGTTATGTCGCCCTTTTCATTTCTGATTTTGTTAATTTGGACACATTCTCTGTGTCCTCTCGTTAGTCTGGCTAAGGGTTTATCTATCTTGTTGATTTTCTCAAAGAACCAACTTTTGGTTCTGTTGATTCTTTCTATGGTCCTTTTTGTTCCTACTTGGCTGATTTCAGCTCTGAGTTTGATTATTTCCTGCCTTCTACTCCTCCTGGGTGTATGTGCTTCTTTTTGTTCTAGAGCTTTTAGGTGTGCTGTCAAGCTGCTGACATATGCTCTCTCCTGTTTCTTTCTGCAGGCACTCAGAGCTATAAGTTTTCCTCTTAGCACAGCTTTCATTGTGTCCCATAAGTTCGGGTATGTTGTACCTTCATTTTCATTAACTTCTAAGAAGTCTTTAACTTCTTTCTGTATTTCTTCCTTGACCAGGTTATCGTTGAGTAGAGCATTGTTCAACTTCCACGTATATGTGGGCATTCTTCCCTTATTGTTATTGAAGACCAGTTTTAGGCCGTGGTGATCTGATAGCACGCATGGGATTATTTCTATCTTTCTGTACCTGTTGAGGCCCATTTTTTGACCAATTATATGCTCCATTTTAGAGAAAGTACCATGAGGAGCTGAGAAGAATGTATATCCTTTTGCTTTAGGATAGAATGTTCTATACATATCTGTTAAGTCCATTTGGTTCATGACTTCTCTTAGTCTGTCTACGTCTCTGTTTAATTTCTGTTTCCATGATCTGTCCATTGATGAGAGTGGGGTGCTGAAATCTCCCACTATTATTGTGTGAGGTTCAATGTGTGTTTTGAGCTTTAGTAAGGTTTCTTTTACGTATGTAGGTGCCCTTGTATTTGGGGCATAGATATTTAGGATTGAGAGTTCATCTTGGTGGATTTTTCCTTTGATGAATATGAAGTGTCCTTCCTTATCTTTTTTGATGACTTTTAGTTGAAAATTGATTCTATTTGATATTAGAATGGCTACTCCAGCTTGCTTCTTCTGACCATTTGCTTGGAAAGATGTTTTCCAGGCTTTCACTCTGAGGTAGTGTCTGTCTTTGTCTCTGAGGTGTGTTTCCTGTAGGCAGCAGAATGCAGGGTCCTCATTGCATATACTGTTTGTTAATCTATGTCTTTTTATTGGGGAGTTGAGACCATTGATGTTGAGAGATATTAAGGAATAGTGATTATTGCTTCCTGTTATATTCATATTTGGATGTGAGGTTATGTTTGTGTGCTTTCACTCTCTTTGTTTTGTTGCCAAGACGATAAGTTTCTTGCTTTTTCTAGGCTGTAGCTTGTCTCCTTATGTTGGGCTTTACCATTTATTATCTTTGTCGTGCTGGATTTGTAGAAAGATATTGTGTAAATTTGGTTTTGTCATGGAATATCTTGGTTTCTCCATCTATGTTAATTGAGAGTTTTGCAGGATACAGTAACCTGGGCTGGCATGTGTGTTCTCTTAAGGTCTGTATGACATCTGTCCAGGATCTTCTGGCTTTCATAGTCTCTGGCAAATAGTCTGGTGTGATTCTGATAGGTCTGCCTTTATATGTTACTTGACCTTTTTCCCTTACTGCTTTTAATATTCTTTCTTTATTTTGTGCATTTGGTGTTTTGACTATTATGTGTTGGGAGGTGTTTCTTTTCTGGTCCAATCTATTTGGAGTTCTGTAGGCTTCTTGTATGCCTATGGGTATCTCTTTTTTTAGGTTAGGGAAGTTTTCTTCCATGATTTTGCTGAAGATATTTACTGGTCCTTTGAGCTGGGAGTCTTCACTCTCTTCTATACCTATTATCCTTAGGTTTGATCTTCTCTTTGAGTCCTGGATTTCCTGTATGTTTTGGACCAGTAGCCTTTTCTGCTTTACATTATCTTTGACAGTTGAGTCAATGATTTCTATGGAATCTTCTGCTCCTGAGATTCTCTCTTCTATCTCTTGTATTCTGTTGGTGATGCTTGTATCTATGGCTCCTTGTCTCTTCCTTTGGTTTTCTATATCCAGGGTTGTATCCATGTGTTCTTTCTTGATTGCTTCTATTTCCATTTTTAATTCCGTCAACTGTTTGATTGTGTTTTCCTGGAATTCTTTCAGGGATTTTTGTGATTCCTCTCTGTAGGCTTCTACTTGTTTATTTATGTTTTCCTGCGTTTCTCTAAGGGAGTTCTTTATATCTTTCTTGAAGTCCTCCAGCATCATGATCAAATATGATTTTGAAACTAGATCTTGCTTTTCTGATATGTTTGGATATTCGTGTTTGCTTTGGTGGGAGAATTGGGCTCCGATGATGCCATGTAGTCTTGGTTTCTGTTGCTTGGGTTTCTGCCCTTGCCTCTCGCCATCAGATTATCTCTAGTATTACTTTGTTCTGCTATTTCTGACAGTCGCTAGACTGTCCCATAAGCCTGTGTGTCAGGAGTGCTGTAGACCTGTTTTCCTGTTTTCTTTCAGCCAGTTATGGGGACAGAGTATTCTGCTTTCGGGCGTGTAGTTTTTCCTATCTACAGGTCTTCAGCTGTTCCTGTGGGCCTGTGCCCTGAGTTCACCAGGCAGGTCACTTGGAGCAGAAAAGTTGGTCTTACCTCTGGTCCTGAGGCTCAAGTTTGCTTGTGGGCTGTTGCTTATGTGCTCTCCCTGGGGGCAGCAACCAGGAGGATCGGCGCCGCCCTTTCCGGGACCCCAGTGCACCAGAGTCCCAGATGGCGTTTGGTGTTTTCCTCTGGAGTCAGAGATGTGGGCAGAGTGTAGTCTCTTCTGGTTTCCCAGGCGTGTCTGCCTCTCTGAAGGTTTAGCTCTCCCTCCCACGGGATTTGAATGCAGAGAACTGTTTATCTGGTTGGTCCCTTCAGGTTCTGGCGGTGTCTCAAACACAATGGACTTGCTGCTCCTGTGCCCTTATCCAAGGGAACCCAGAGGCCATATACAGTTTCCTCTTGGGCCAGGGATGTGGGCATGGGTGGGCAGTGTTGGTGGTCTCTTCTGCTCTGCAGTCTCAGGAGTGTCCACCTGTCCTGGCGGTGAGCTCTCTCTCAAATCGATTCATTCTTATCACCCTGTACAAAGCTTAAATCCAAGTGGATCAAGGACCTTCACATAAAATCAGATACACTAAAACTATTAGAAGAAGAAGTGGGCAAGAACCTTGAACACATGGACATTGTGGAAAATTTCCTGAACAAACTACCAATGGTTTATGCTCTAAGACAATGGGACCTCATAAAACTGCAAAACTTCTGTAAGGCAAAGGACACTGTCATTACAACAAAACGGTAACCAACAGACTGGGAGAAGATCTTTAGCACTCCTATATCTGATAGAGGGCTAATATCCAATATATACAAAGAACTCAAAAAGTTAGACTCCAGAGAATCAAATAACCTTATTAAAACTGGGGTACAGAGCTAACTGAAGAATTCTCAGCTGAGGAATATTGAATGGACAAGAAGTACCTAAAGAAATGTTCAACATCCTTAGTCATCAGAGAAATACAAATCAAAACAACCCTGAGATTCCACCTCATACCAGGCAGAATGGCTACAATCAAAAACTCATATGACAACAGATGCTAGCAAGGATGTGAAGAAAGAGGAACACTACTCCATTGTTTGTGGGATTGCAAGTTAGTACAACCACTCTGGAAAGCAGTCTGGAGGTTCCTCAGAAAATTGGACATAGTATTACCTAAGGACCCAGCTGTATCACTCCTGGGCATATACCCAAAAAATTCTCCAACATACAACAAAGACACATGCTCCACTATGATCGTAGCAGCCTTATTTATGATAGCCAAAAGCTGGATAACACCCAGATGCCCTTCAACAGAGGAATGGATACAGAAAATGTGGTACATTATACAATGAAGTACTACTCAGCTATCAAAAACAATGATTTCATGAAATTCTTTGGCAAAGGGGTGGAACTAGAAAATATCATCCTGAGTGAGGTAACCCAATTCCAGAAAACACACATGGTATTCATTCACTGATAAGTAGATATTAATTCAAAAGCTCGAATTACCCAAGATACAATCCAAGAAGAAAGATGACAAAAGTGTGGCTGCTTCAGTCCTTCTTAAATGGGGGGAAACAAAAAATTCCTAAGAGGAGATATGAAGACAATGTTTGGAGCATAGAGTGAAGGAATGGCCATTCAGAGCGTGCCCCACCTGGGGATCCAGCCCATCTATATACAACCACCAAAACCTAGACAATATTGATGAAGCCAAGACGTGAATGCTGACAGAAGCCTTATACAGTCGTCTCCTGAGAGGATCAGCCAGAGAGTGATATATACAGAGGTGAATGCTAGCACCAAACCATTGAACTGAGTTAGAGAAAGGATTGAAGGATCTGAAGGGGCTTGCAATCTCATAAGAACATTACTAACCAACCAGAGGTTTTAGAGACTAAACCACTACCCAAAGAGTACCCATGGACAGAACCATAGGTTCAGCTGCATATGTAGTAGAGGATGGCCTTGTTGGGCACCAATGGGAGGAGAAGCCTTTGGATCTGCCATGGATGGACACCCTCCCCCCTAGTGTAGAGGAATGTCATGGTGGGGAGGTGGGATAGATGGCAAACCAGGAAAGGGGATAACATTTGAAATGTGAATAAAAAATATCCAATAAAAAAAGAAAGATTTTAGAAAACAAAAACAAAAATAAAAGTTTTCTATCTCGTGTAAAATACAAAAAAACAACATCTATTCAGGATACAGGCCCTGTTTAAGCACAGAAAGGGGACTTTGAGTTCTCCTGCCTGAGAACAAGCCAAAAGTCATGCCATGTGCCAGTACAATTGCTGATTACTATCTGTAAACTTGAAGGAGGTATTTGATTTCACTTAGTTTTCACTTACTTGTTTGCAAAATGCAGTCATAGTAACAACCAATATGACAACACATAATGGTTTCATAATTGCATTAGGGAGATCAAAGGACTGCCAGTGCAACAGAAAGACTATAAGACTGATATGTTATACAATTGGCCAAATTGTTGGTAGAATTTGGTCCCACCAAGTGCAAGTTAGGTTTTAAAAGTTAGCTGAGATCAATATCCAATCTCAGCTAATCTTAACCAATTTGATCAAACCTACAGGTTTGAGGTTCTTAACTCAGAAAAAGGGGAGTTTGGGAGAAAATAATGGTCCTCAGCTAAGTGGGAAGAGAAGAGCAAATATATGGGGACAAGTAATAGCTAGAGTAAACTACTTTTCAATTTTGGCTGTATCAATTTTATTAAGCACACATGGACATTCAGAGTCTTGGTGGTGGTGCATCTGTGCTATGCAGGAGCAAAGAACTTTTTTCCCATTCATGGGATGGCCCCTTAAACACCCAACTAGGGTCATTACAAGGCTACTGTCAATGTGACTTCAGGACAATAGATTCAGTTCCTGAAATTTTCATTTCAACATCCTGGGTCATTATCATTGGATAGTCTGACACTTATTAACACTGTCACAGTTGCTGCATAGGCAGAAGGATTGAAACTCGCACTTTTCAATTTTGCTCCTCATTATCAGCTTCCCATAAATAGTGGAGGGAACATGTTAGCTGCTACTGGAATACTGGCTTTTCCTGTTCATTTCATTTAGTTTGCTACTTGACCTTCAAATACCAATAAAATAACATTTTCTTTCCCAGTGCTACTCAAACACTGAAGGAATAATACAGATTTCTGAACTCCTTTTAAACCCACTGAAGCAAAAAGACTGGACAAGGAAATGGTATTGCAAAACAAAGCACATCATTTTAAGAAACACTTCCCCCCCCCCTTTAAATACAAATAGAGTAAATTCTTCATGTTGAATAATAACATTGCACTTTGCCGCTAAGTACCGTGCAGCTCTGCAGACAGTCAATGACAAATACTCCCAAGTGCCATAGTTCAGAAAGGACGGGAATATATTAAAAATGAAACAGCAAGAGGCAACAGGGCACTACCTAATATAGCAGCATTTTCATTTCATGATTTAAGACGATGATTCTCATCCTTCCTAATTCTGTGACCTTTTAATACAGTTCTTCACATTGTGGTGACCCCCTTAACCATAAAATTATTTTCCTTGCTACTTCATAACTATAATTTCGTTAATGTTATAAATTGTAATGTAAATATCTATGTTTTCAGATGGTCTTAGGTAACCCCTGTGCAAGGGTCATTTAACCTCCCAAAGGATTGTGACCCACAGGTAGAGAGCTGCTTGCTGGTTTAAGAGCTTCCCGCTTTCAACACGGTTTGCCTCTTTTTCTAAAGGCTGTTTTCATATAAAAATGAAAATAAAAGTAGTCTATGTCATAATTTACTAACTCTACATTATGTCTAACATAAGTCAAAGTGTTATGCTATATATACGTCTACTCTTCAACTTCGGAACCCAGAAAAGGTAATATATATCAAGAGAAAAGACTTTGTGTCATAAAGGTTTGAACCTAAAGAAACCTTGCCTATAAGAAAAGGCCAGCCTTCAATCTTTACATGAGGGAAACTCAGACACATACTGTATGCGCGTGTTAACCGGATTGCTTTCTATGAGCTATAATGATATTGGTGCGACTACATTGCTAGAATGGAGTAGCACAGATGTGAAACTGAAGCACTCCTGAGTGACACGGAAGCCTGCAAAAGTAGAGAGGACACTGAACTTGATGACATTCGGAATTTTGTGCTTTGCATAAAATGGCTTTCTGATATTTTTCATTACTTTGTAGACATTTTGCCATGAGCCAGGATGAGGTACAATATAATATTGATAACCCTTGATATTCAGCACTTTGTAGTGGTCTGTCAATCAGGAAAGAAAAATGTTAACTTTCTGTTTCTCCACATTTTAAGAAGATTACTTATGTGACAGTATTTTTGTAAACACGCAGCCAATCATATTTGTCAATGTATCTAACAGCTATAATGAATTCATAGTTTTGAAATGTGTGTGACACACACACACACACACACACACACACACACACACACACACACACACACACTGAATATGTACATGCCCATATAAAAATTTTCCCAGAAAATTCTAAGTTAAGAGATTGATTAAAATTCTGGGCTAAAGAACACACTGAAAACGTTAGAGGAGAAATATTGCAATGACTCTGGAGTGTAGAGATTAGAAATGAAGAAAATCCCATCTCTGTCTCCTACTCCAAAGGAAACTGACATTTACTGCATCATGTGTAAGAAGGAGTTTCTAGTGAAGACAGCACCTTTCCTTTAGCCATGTTAAAACTTGAAAAGAGTAGTTTATTATAGTATTAAGTGCAAAGAGTAAATCATTTAAAATAATATTATTTCCTGTTCATAGTTTCTGAAGGGACACATTGAAACCCTTTAGATTGGGATATCCATTTAGGTTTTGCTGGATTATTGCAAAATATTTTGTTTTCTATATTGATATTTTAATGATGCTGTGGGTAGAAGATATTTAAATTCTCCATAGAGTCTAAACTTCAATGTTTAGATTTAAGAGATATAGTACCCTGTTATGTTTTATCTCAGGTTGAAGTGTTTTGCTGTGTTTCTGACCCTGAAAATATCATTGTGTTGATATCATTATATGAATTCTGTATTTTTCTACTGACACTCTAAATTATAACTATCCCAAATGTTTTCAAATGTGTCATGTTTTGGTATGCCTCTGGGATGTTAGCGACAATGAACCCCCATTTCCATTGCTATGATAATATTTATTAGTTCTTTTTATATCATCTAGATGGTTGGAAATATGATAGTTTTCTGAAACCAAAACACTTCCCACATATGCTGTTGATTGAATATTTGGCAATGAATCTTGTGACTGACAAGGGACCTCAGGAAGCATTGCTGAACGCTTCTTCTGATATTTTGTGTATGGCATTCCTCTGAGTATGTAGTATATTTGCTTTGAGTAATTGGCCATTCTTTCAACCATATAATTTTGTAAAATCCTCATAGTGGGATGTTCAGTGAGACTGGAAGGAAGGCATTTCATACCCCTAAAACTGATATGTGGTATATACTATAGGAAAATAAACATTTATGTCTTCCTGAGTATTTCTGGTAGAATCTCAAACTTGTTTCTGGAACTCAGTTAAAATGTTATTAATTTATAAACTAAAATAAAAAACTTCCTAAAAATAGACAATTATTAAGACATGTTAACTCTGAAACAATTTAATAATGGACTAATTTAAATCTGTAATATATTATCTTTTATTATTAATTTTTATTTTTGTGATTATAACATAATTACAATACTTCTTTCCCTTTTTTCTTTCCAAACCCTCTCATAATCTTTTCCTTGTTCTCTTTCAAGTTCATGACATGTTTTTGATTGTTATAATATGCATGTATGTATTATTATATTCTTAAATGTAATGTACTTAAGTCTATACAATGCTATTTGTAGTACGCTTTCATGGCTGATCATTCAGTATTTGGGTACCCGTCTATTGTGTTCTTCACTGGAGAAAACTTTCGCTAGCTATCAGCCATCCATAATGGCCTGTAGTTCTCTGTGTGCTTTTCACTATGCACTTTAGCAAATCTAATGTCAGGGTCTTTTTCAATTCGTTTTTCAGTAGTCAGGTTGGTGGGACTTCTTAGGTGTAGCATCTGACATGGTTTTAACAAAATTATTTTTATTTGCTAGTGATGGTCAAAGAAACGGCCATGAGCTGCTTAGATTTGTTATTCTGTTCCAGTACATTTTAAAAAGTCAAATGCACTGAAGTGTTAATCAAAATAACTCTCATTGCTCTCTCAATAATTGAGCTTATTCAGTCTAACTTAGTTTCCCTTAGAAGTTCCTCTAACATGCTTTTAAAATTCTGAACATTTGCAAATGGAAATACTTTCTTTGATAATGGACTAGCTTATTTCTGCCCCCATGGCTTGGCAAACATTTGTGTTAGTAAGTATGGAGCAATATCATTCTAGTAAGCAATCAAAACAGATATGTAACTAGGAAAGTGATGTCACAGTCACTGGAAATAAATCCAGCCTGAGATGCTTAGTTATTTAGGATTTTAGCTGTGGGTCAACTAAGTGAAGATTAGGCCTCTGCCTCCTGTGCTCTCCCACTCAGGTACCATCTCTAATCTCATCCTGCAGAGAATGACGAGGGTGATTTATGCTTCTCGGAATCTAAATCTCTCAGGAAGTAATTAGCTTTAGCTGCCATACTTGACATCATTAGTGAGCAATTCTGTTACAAATAAAATATGTGTAGAAGAGAGTGTAGGGGGAAAAGAGACTGTGTATGTCTAGGCAGTTTATATCTACTATTTCATAAAGCTGAAACTTAGAATGGTTGTTATTAAAATGTGCCAAGGACTGCTCTCCTAATAAAGTGATAGTCTAAAATCCCATCTGTAATTGTGGCCATGAATGAAATTGTAGAAGCCTTCCCCATAGCAGTAATTTTATATCAAATTGGGGAAACAATGAAACTCAACATCTAGTAATAAGAAAATCACGTGCTATCAATTGTGCTGATGTTATAGGAATTGTACCAAATGCTTAAAAAGAAGGTACCACTTTCAATTTATATGTAAATTAAACAGTATAAAGTACTACAGTTATGTTCAACTAGTTTTCCTGAGACCTTAAAGCCATAATCTTTGGATTAAAACACAGATCTTCGGGCTGGAGAGATGGCTCAGCGGTTAAGAGCACCCGACTGCTCTTCCAGAGGTCATGAGTTCAATTCCCAGCAACCACATGGTGGCTCACAACCATCTGTAAAGAGATCCGATGCCCTCTTCTGGTGTATCTGAGGACAGCTACAGTGTACTTGTATATAATAAATAAATAAATCTTTAAAAAAAAAAAACACAGATCTTCTACAGACTCAAATTTGGTTCTGGTGTATTAATAGCAGAACCACCCATTATTCCATCACTGATGGTTTTAATTTTGGACTTTGAAGACACAGGCCTACTCTCCTATTTATTTCTTGGGATATTTTCAAAAGGGAGATATAGACTCTACTTTCTGAGTCTAGGGTATTAGAAATGGGTGCTGAGATTTAAATTAGGATGCAGTTAATAAATGAGATAACATAGTAATCTGAAAAAGTTGAAAGCGTATGCATGAGGAAATATAATCAGTCTACATCATGACAGAACCCTATTTTTTTATGATTGTTCAGTCTTCACATGAAGGGGAGACCAAATATTTGTCTTCTCCATTTTTCCACCCTTAACCTTTTCAAATAGTTCTAGTTTTCCAGAGTAAGCTGCTCTATTTTGTCTTACCATCTCTTTCTCATTCTTGTTCTCTTTTGAAGCTTTACATATACTTTGAGCATACCAAGATCCTATCTTCTTTCTTAGTTGAATCTCCATGGTCTATAGGTTACTACAGTTCTTTTCCCCTGGCACACTTAGCTTATGTCCCTTGATTTCCAACTGAGTTTCTGAAAAAAGTTTTCCTGATCTCTTTTGCTCAAGCTTACTATCCCCAGTTTTATAACTGTATACTGAAATTTTCCAGTTTATTTTAATTTTAAAATGTATTTATTCTTTTAAAAGTTATAAAAAGAGGCACTGCATATTAAACTACAATGAAGATATAGTCCTATATGGCTTGTCCTTCTCATTTTCTTGGGTGGACCACGAAATAGTGATCACCAATCATTAAGGTATAAGCCTTACCACAGGCATAGAAATTTGACAATCAATATCTGACCCTAACTGCTAGAAGCTAATGGTCTAATGACAGTGGCAACTGGTGGACTCCCCACAACCCAGTGGATGACCTTCATGCCCATTAACATAAGGGCAGCATTAACTCAACTCAATAGAATAAAAAGACATAATCCATTGAAAAATGTATAAATACTGAAGTATAGAAGGGAGATGTGATTGAGAATCATGTGGGTTGTTGGAATGGGTGTGAGTGATGGCTGTGATCAAGATACATCACATGTGGAGTATGAACTCCTAAAAGAATAAATTAAAAGAGAAAAAACACAGATATCTTCAGAATATAGTTATGAGTGAGGAAATGATGCTTAAGCACAAGGGATTACAAAGTGTGCATGGTGAAAGAACTACAGTAATCCACAGACCACTGAGGCAGCAGAGTCTAGCTATGCTCACATATATACAATGTCTCTGAAGACAACAATAATGAGAAAGATGTTGAGACAAAACACAATAGCCTATATTAGGAAACAAGAGTATTTAAGAGGACATAGCTGAAAAAGCAGAGAAGGCAAATATTGGCCACTCCTATGAGTGAGAGATAGGTTATGACAGAAATATAGCTCTACCATCAGGATGTAGGATGATCGAATTTCATTATAAATAGATCATTCCTGGGCTGGAGATCTTAAGACCTAGGAAAAAGAAGAGAAATAACTACATCATGGAATTTATTATATCAGCCTATTGTGCAAGAAATGAGCACGGCCTTACAAGTATATGACACGCAGGACCAGGCTAGGAATAACATGAACTGTCTTCCTGCTGCCAGCAAGACAGATACAGGAATCAACACTTAACCATGGCTAAATTCTCAAGGCATTTTGACAAGAAGTATATTTTTTATTTTCTGTAGAATTTCTGAAAAGTATTGATTTGTGAGAAAATGGTCTCCATGAAAGTTTCTCCTATAAAAAATAAAACATGAAGTCCTTTTATTGTTGAGGTTAGTTTTAGCTATCCTGGGTTTTTTGTTATTCCAGATGAATTTGCAAATTGTTCTGTCTAACTCTTTGAAGAATTGGATTGGTATTTTGATGGGGATTGCATTGAATCTGTAGATCGCTTTTGGTAAAATGGCCATTTTTACTATATTAATCCTGCCAATCCATGAGCATGGGAGATCTTTCCATCTTCTGTGGTCTTCTTCAATTTCTTTCTTCAGTGTCTTGAAGTTCTTATTGTACAGATCTTTTACTTACTTGGTTAAAGTCACACCGAGGTATTTTATATTATTTGGGTCTATTATGAAGGGTGTCGTTTCCCTAATTTCTTTCTCGCCTTGTTTCTCCTTTGTGTAGAGGAAGGCTACTGATTTATTTGAGTTAATTTTATACCCAGCCACTTTGCTGAAGTTGTTTATCAGCATTAGTAGTTCTCTGGTGGAACTTTTGGGATCACTTAAATAAACTATCATATCATCTGCAAATAGTGATATTTTGACTTCTTCTTTTCTGATCTGTATCCTCTTGACCTCCTTTTGTTGTCTGATTGCTCTGGCTAGAACTTCAAGAACTATATTGAATAAGTAGGGAGAGAGTGGGCAGCCTTGTCTAGTCCCTGATTTTAATGGGATTGCTTCAAGTTTCTCTCCATTTAGTTTAATGTTAGCAACTGGTTTGCTGTATAAAGGATTTCAGGGGGAATCACTATCCCTGAACTCAAGCAGTATTACAAAGCAATACTGATAAAAACTGCATGGTATTGGTACAGAGACAGACAGATAGACCAATGGAATAGAATTGAAGACCCAGAAATGAACCCACACACCTATGGTCACTGGATTTTTGACAAAGGAGCCAAAACCATCCAATGGAAAAAACATAGCATTTTCAGCAAATGGTGCTGGTTCAACTGGAGGTCAACATGTAGAAGAATCCAGATTGATCCATGCTTATCACCCTGTACAAAGATTAAGTCCAAGTGGATCAAGGACCTCCACATCAAACCTGATACACTCAAACTAATAGAAGAAAAACTAGGGAAGCATCTGGAACACATGGGCACTGGAAAAAATTTCCTGAACAAAACACCAATGGCTTATGCTCTAAGATCAAGAATCGACAAATGGGATCTCATAAAACTGCAAAGCTTCTGTAAGGCAAAGAACACTGTGGTTAGGACAAATCGGCAACCAACAGATTGCGAAAAGATCTTTACCAATCCTACAACAGATAGAGGCCTTATATCCAAAATATACAAAGAACTCAAGAAGTTAGACCGCAGGGAGACAAATAACCCTATTAAAAAATGGGGTTAAGAGCTAAACAAAGAATTCACAGCTGAGGAATGCCAAATGGCTGAGAAACACCTAAAGAAATGTTCAACATCTTTAGTCATAAGGGAAATGCAAATCAAAACAACCCTGAGATTTCACCTCACACCAGTGAGAATGGCTAAGATCAAAAACTCAGGTGACAGCAGATGCTGGCGAGGATGCGGAGAAAGAGGAACACTCCTCCATTGTTGGTGGGATTGCAAACTGGTACAACCATTCTGGAAATCAGTCTGGAGGTTCCTCAGAAAATTGGACATTGAACTGCCTGAGGATCCAGCTATACCTCTCTTGGGCATATACCCAAAAGATGCCCCAACATATAAAAAAAGACACATGCTCCACTATGTTCATCGCAGCCTTATTTATAATAGCCAGAAGCTGGAAAGAACCCAGATGCCCTTCAACAGAGGAATGGATACAGAAAATGTGGTACATCTACACAATGGAATATTACTCAGCTATCAAAAACAACGGCTTTATGAAATTCGTAGGCAAATGGTTGGAACTGGAAAATATCATCCTGAGTGAGCTAACCCAATCACAGAAAGACATACATGGTATGCACTCACTGATAAGTGGCTATTAGCCCAAATGCTTGAATTACCCTAGATGCCTAGAACAAATGAAACTCAAGACAGATGATCAAAATGTGAATGCTTCACTCCTTCTTTAAAAGGGGAACAAGAATACCCTTGGCAGGGAAGAGAGAGGCAAAGATTAAAACAGAGACTGAAGGAACACCCATTCAGAGCCTGCCCCACATGTGGCCCATACATATGCAGCCACCCAATTAGACAAGATGGATGAAGCAAAGAAGTGCAGACCGACAGGAGCCGGATGTAGATCGCTCCTGAGAGACACAGCCAGAATACCGCAAATACAGAGGCGAATGCCAGCAGCAAACCACTGAACTGAGAATAGGACCCCCGTTGAAGGAATCAGAGAAAGAACTGGAAGAGATTGAAGGGGCTCGAGACCCCATATGTACAACAATGCCAAGCAACCAGAGCTTCCAGGGACTAAGCCACTACCTAAAGACTATACATGGACTGACCGTGGACTCTGACCTCATAGGTAGCAATGAATATCCTAGTAAGATCACCAGTGGAAGGGGAAGCCCTGGGTCCTGCTAAGACTGAACCCCCAGTGAACTAGATTGTTGGGGGGAGGGCGGCAATGGGGGGAGGATGGGGAGGGGAACACCCATAAAGAAGGGGAAGGGGAGGGATAGGGGGATGTTTGCCCGGAAACCGGGAAAGGGAATAACACTTGAAATGTAAATAAGAAATACTCGTTAATAAAAAAAAAAGTAAAAAAAAAAAAAAGAAAAGAAAACATGAAAATTCACCATAGATATTTTGAGGAGTACCATACCATACCTGGTTGTTGTTGGGAATTTCATTGAGAAGGACACATACACAAGACATATGATGTGTGGATAGGGAGGAAGTCGAAGACAGGGCAAAGCCTATCTTGGTGAAAGAGTGTTTGTGATTCTTGTACCTATAGTTGTCTTTTTACCTTCTTCCAGTAGAGGTCTGTTTTTTTCTTCAAAGACATGACTTTCTCCCAGAATTACCTTACAAAATCTCAGACATTGTAACATGGGCTGAGCCAATAAATTCATCCTCCCTCCATAGATATTGGTCTATGAAGAGCACAAAAACCATTCATGTTTATTAGACCTAGTTAGGTTACATTTGGACAAATCTGATACTTGTGACAATCTGAATCTAATACTGCCAGCAGTGATGAGAACAAAGGCATCTCAAGGAAAACTTCAGTGAGAAGGTCATGCTGATGATGGCAGCTGAGCTCGAAAGAGAAGTGTCTTTCAAATGGTGCCTCATTTTCTCACTTACGCAAACAATTCAGGGAGCCAAGAGCTTTCTGCAGCAGTTCTGCTAGGTGGAAGAGAATAAACTTACTGAAAGGTATCATAAGCCTGATTTAGAACACTATTGGGCAATATTAAAGTCTTTTCCTGATAATGTGCCTGCAGGAAGAATACATGAGGCTTTGATTCAGTAATAAGGTCTAGAGGGCAAAGCGATTAAGAGATGGGGAATGAGCCTTGAGTGTGTGAGAGAGCATCTAGTAGGAACAGAATAAAGTACCATACTTGGGAGGATAAACCTATTTGTCAGCAAAAACAACTGGAAAAGAGTCCAAAAAAGGGTAAAAGGAAAACGTGAAGAATATCAAATGTAGAGTGATCTGTCTTGCAATTGTAAACACAAAACAAAACCAGACTCAGCAGATTGTATTTATAGCACATAAGAATAACAAGGAAAGAAAAGGAGTCTATCAACCTGAGGGAGTGTGGCTTAGGTAAGGTAAAAAAGAAAAAAAGGGTAGCAGGGAGGGGCTAGAGTAAAGAAAGGGAGATGGGAAGGTAACATAATTCTATTTCAATTTAAAACATTTTTAAAAGATAAAAACTGTAAAA
Organism: Rattus norvegicus; assembly: GCF_021556685.1. Taxonomy (NCBI): domain Eukaryota; kingdom Metazoa; phylum Chordata; class Mammalia; order Rodentia; family Muridae; genus Rattus; species Rattus norvegicus. The sequence continues at coordinate 61,974,049 of NC_141542.1, read as the reverse complement.
TAACAAAACAACTTTAAATTTAACAAAAGTGTATACTGTATCTGGGAAACCAAGTGACATATAATACTCAACACTAAACAGCCATTGTGTTGTTCAAAGTTAACAATGAAGCCTCTGGTATGTGTCCCTAAAGAAAATGTGAGGCACTATTAATGGAGGAGAGGGGGGAAACTGTAAAGTTAGATATTTTCCCCCCAAGAAAAGAGAGAAAGACTGCTTATTACAGACTAATGTTCTGAGTGGGAGAAAGATCCAGAAAGACAGGTGTCAGGCAGACATTCTGAAATAGAAAACATTCCACAGAAACTTGCATTCACTGGGTCTCCTTTAGGAAAATTTTTTGAGGGAAAATAAAATTAATCAAAGCCTCGGGCACAGAGGAGAAATGGTTCCAAAGGGCTGTAAACAAGAGTCATTGCAATATGAAATTGAGATTAAGCCACTTAGCAATTATGCTTTTAAAACTAAATGTAGTTTAGTGAATCTTGACAAGACAAGCAAAATGAGCAGAGAAAAGAGGGCCATTGAGATACTTCACACTGGCTGTTCCTTATTTGTACATGCACACGCTGGAAAGAAGCTGGCCAGAAGCTGAGATCTCTGAGTTCCTTTCTGCTCACTCTCCACCAACCTTCCTTGAGCTAATATCCAAAGAGACACATTTCTGGACGTTAGTAACTTGATTCACTTTAACTTTTTTTATCTGAGAATTCAAGTCAAATGCTTTTATTTTAAAATAGCATGTCTACTAGAATTTACCCTCTATAAAGCTAGCTCTTTCTATCTGTCCACTCAACCTCAGCACCACTTTCCTATTTACATTTTTTAAAGTTACAGTTTAGTTCTTCAATTATAAATAGTAACGGTCTTATTCTCATTGCTCTTTGTGAGAGCTAATGAGGTAGTTAAAATGTGCTCACAAGGTTACTGCTAAAAGTTAGTCACCTATACTTAAGTCATTTCTGATTTATATACCCATGGTTACACATTTGTATAGAATGAATTTCTTGAAATATCTTTAGCTAAAAGTTAACCCTGGGTCATTTGTGCCTGGTAGGATTAGAAGAAGTATGTTAATTTTAATAATTCTGTGTTTTTCTTTATTTGCTAAATCTTAATCATTACCATGCATCATCTTCTGGCACACCATTATTATTCTTACAAAATATAGCCCAGGGTTGACCTACAAATGTAAATGGCCGACTTGCGAGTACTTGCAATTTATTCTCTGTGCTTTGTGTTGGCATTTAGTATAGGCTCCACCCAAACACAGTTACCTAGCAATAGTCAGGTGGGCCTGACTCTCACTGTAAAAGGGGCTGCTTGCCCCCTCCTGTCTCTTGCCCTCTTTCTATTGCTCCCACTTCTTACCTTCTCTCTCCCTATCCCCTTCTCCTTCTCATTGTGCTCATGGCTTTTCCTCTACTCCTCTACTCCTCTAGTGCTCTACTCCTCTATTACCTCTCTCTCTGCGTTTCTCTGTCTCTACTACCCACTTAAATCCCCTCCCCATGCCCTGAATAAACTCTATTCTATACTATACCTTCCTGAGGCTGGTCCGTCAGGGAAAGGAATGGCTAAGCATGGGCCCACAGAGATACCCCATTCTCCCACACCTTACAGCACCTACAGCAAACATATTCCCTCTCTCCTTTATTTTTATAAAACACAACACTTTGGAACACTGTTTCTCAGACTGAGGCTGCAGAGCATACATTGGGTCTTTTGGTCATCAGTGGTTCCATTTTTTCTGTTTAGATATCTCATCTGGGCAAAGGCGGATGTCTGATAATATCTAGTGCACACAAGGACTGACATGGAGAACACTTTTACTTCTTTGATTTGATGCTAAACATTCAGAAGAAAATTCACTTAGTTCCTATCAGGGGAGGATGGAGGAGTGGCAGATGAAGATAAACAGATTCCTAGGAAATGGAAAAAAAAAAGACAAATAGATTTTTTTAAATGTAAAATAGATGCAAAGTTGTTTGGGAGACAAAGTTTCCCATAGTTTCTGCCATTGAAAAAGAGAGAAAACATAGCTTCAGTATGATTTAAAATGTACATATTTATCTGTATAATGCCTAAGAGATAAGAGATTATTTCCTTAAAATGTCTGTAGAAAGTCTTCAGAGGACCATAAACTAAGGCTATGCTAAAGAGCTATGCTAAAAAGACTTCAGGGAGACAAATAACCCTATTAAAAATGGGGTTCAGAGCTAAAAAAGAATTCACAGCTGAGGAATGTCCAATGGCTGAGGAGCACCTAAAGAAATGTTCAATATCTTTAGTAATGAGGGGAATGAAAATCAAAACAACCTTGAGATTCCACCTCACACCAGTCAGAATGGCTAAGATGCTGGCGAGGATGTGGAGAAAGAGGAACACTCCTCCATTGTTGGTGGGATTGCAGACTGGTACAACCATTCTGGAAATCAGTCTGGAGGTTCCTCAGAAAATTGGACATTGAACTACCTGAGGACCCAGCTATACCCCTCATGGGCATACACCCAAAAGATGCTCCAACATATAACAAAGACACATGCTACACTATGTTCATAGCAGCCTTATTTATAATAGCCAGAAGCTGGAAAGAACACAGATGCCCTTCAACAGAGGAATGGATACAGAAAATGTGGTCCATCTACACAATGGAATATTACTCAGCTATCAAAAACCATGACTTTATGAAATTCATAGGCAAAGGGATGGAACTGGAAAATATCATCCTGAATGAGGTTACCCAATCACAGAAAAACACACATGGTATGCACTCATTGATAACTGGATATTAGCCCAAATGCCCAAATTACCTTAGATGCACAGAACACATGAAACTCAAAAATGATGACCAAAGGAGTTCACTCCTTCTTTAAAAGGGGAACAAGAAAACCTTTGGGAGGGGTTAGGGAGGCAAAGTTTAGAACAGAGGCTGAAGGAACGCCCATTCAGAGCCTGGCCCACGTATGGCCCATACATATACAGCCACCAAAGTAGATAAAATGGATGAAGCAAAGAAGTGCAGGCTGACAGGAACCGGATGTAGAACACTCCTGAGAGACACAGCCAGAACATGGAAAATACATAGGCGAATGCCAGCAGCAAACCACTGAACTGAGAAGGGGACCCCCGTTGAAGGATTCAGAGAAAGGACTGAAAGAGCTTGAAGGGGCTCGAGACCCCATATGAACAACAATGCCAACCAACCAGAGCTTCCAGGGACTAAGCCACTACCCAAAGACTATACATGGACTGACCCTGGGCTCCAACTGCATAGGTAGCAATGAATAGCCTAGTAAGGGCACCAGCGGAAGGGGAAGCCCTTGGTCCTGCCAAGGCTGGACCCCCAGTGAACTGGATTCTTGGGGAGAGGGCGGTAATGGGGGGAGGATGGGAAGGGGAACACCCATATAGAAGAGGAGGAGGAGGGGTTAGGGGGATGTTGGACTGGAAACCGAGAAAGGGAGTAATATTTGAAATATAAATAAGAAATACCCAATTTAATAAATATGGGAAAAAATAAAAAATAAAAAATAAAGCTATGCTGTGCCTGGATAATCTGGTTACTGCCTCATCTCATGCCTTGGAAGGAGAACAATAAGGAGAAAAGCTGGAGGCTACTTGACCCCTACTCTTTTCCTAAACAATGAAGCTCTCCCATAGTGTTTATGAGGAGGGGTGCAGGTCACAGACAAATGTACCTATCACTCAAGTCCCTCAGGCAGGTAAAATAGCACATGTATAACATGCATATATCCATTTTAGAGTACCTAGATCACAACACAATCTAGCCATTATACAAACACTTGGTATTTTGCACTATCTTGAGAACAATTATAAGAAAAATAATTTATATTGGTACAGTTTTCCTCCAAATGATTTCCTTCCTCTGTTGACTGAATCCAAAGATGAAGAGTCATTTAACTGCAGTTAAAAATAAGACCATAGAATCCAGTAAGGATGCTGGTTCTCTGATCAATTTATATCATTGTTTAACCTTCAGCGGTAAGTCCTTTATCCTTACTTCTCATTTCTCCTGGATCTTTCTTTCAAAGAAATGTTCATCTCCTGCCTAGGTTTTTGATGTAGCATGTGCTGATTTTAGCCACTCATCAAAGCCACTCCTGAGTCTTGATCAAAGCTTTGAATTTTTTGCCTTTTCTCAAATATTTCTCAGCTTTATTTTTTGCGCAGCTCCTTGAATTCACATCTCAAGCTTCAGAATTCTACTGGTTGACCCTTTAAGGATCAGATCAATTAATTTGTTCTATTTTCAAAAATATCATTTGTCCACAAACAAGTTTTCTTGTTCCTTCACAAAATGATAGAATATCCAACCTTCATACAATCCCTCTAATAACTAAGTGCTTTTGTAGAATTCTGTAGGACCATAAGTCACACAGATTCTTTAAGAGTCTATTGGAAGACCCCCACTCAATAAGGTCACAGAGACCGGAATCACTGCAATCTCAAGAGGTTTATTGTTCCAACATATGTTGGGGTCGCCCAGCATGGAGGCAAGAGGAGACCCGGAGCTCACAAAGCACACACTTTTTATAAACATTTTGGCAGGGGAATTCAGTGATTGCCTGAGTTGGATGACTGCGATTGGTTACCCTGAACAACATTTAAAATTATTGGTCAACTCGAATGGGAAGGCTGTGTCCTTCATTTGGTCCTGTCCTGCCCATCTTGTGGAATTTGTGGTATTTCCTGGCATTGTCTTCCCCTACCCCCTGTCATTATTAAATATATATATAACAATTGTTATATAATAGCCTACCCCTTTGGAGCAGATCACTGCATATATATGAAGATATACTGTCTTATAATGATGCTATATAGACAAAGAGATGACTTCTTAAGTCTTAATGACAATCCTATAAGGAGGCATAAAATCCCCCTTAGATAGCTTTTATAGAAAACTTTTTACAACTTAGCAATATACTCTGTAATCACTTTTCAAAATGTCCCTTTTTCTTCCTGTGACTTTTGACTTGACTAGTAGGCTGAAAGTTAGAGCCCAGCAGTTCTTGCTTAGGTAGTACAAAGGCTAAGGTGCTAAGTGCCAGAGACTGCAGTTTCTGGCCTCAGAGGAACACAGAAGGCAGGGCAGCTACGATAGCATAGTAACTTAGACTTTGATAAGTAAATTTTTTATTATAGCACAACCTAAATATCTCGTAAGACAATGTCTCACCCTCCACCGACGCTTTTCCCCCTCTGCTGCCTCAAGAGGAACCCACAAGAAAGACGCTCCCCCAGCAGGTGCTATGTTAAACAAAGACCGTGATATACAGCTACAGAAATGGAATTGCCTAGAATTATTACAGAATATAAAATTTACCATCATCGCTTCTCGGCCTTTTGGCTAAGATCAAGTATAAAATTTACCATTGCACGAAGTGAACTAACATTTAACATACATAATCGTCTGTCCATCTTCAAATGTTAGAAATGAACATTATTGTATGTGCTAGCATAACCAAAGAACAAGTCTAAGATTCCACATAACGGTTTCAGAAGGCTTGTACAGAGCTGACTTTTATTATCAGTTCCCACATTTTAATAAAAAATATAGTTGAGTGAAATAAGTGAAATGGATTGTAAAAAGTACTTCTGAGCCTTGCACTCTAATCTTCATATATAATACTTTTTAACATTCTCCTTGTACCACACATCTAAGAAACTTGGTAAGTTGTTATATTTATGGGTTTATAAAAGTACAGTAAAATGTCTTTAAAAACTTAGAAAACCATTTTGTGTGTTTCAGGAATGTATTAGATACTTAAGAAAAATTGTAACTTCTGTTCTTTTTAAGGGACACAGAGTTGAGTCATATATATATATATATATATATATATATATATATATATATATATACATATATATATATATACAATTATACATTCCTTATCCATAAATGTTTGAATCCTATAATAAATATGGAGGTTCATGTAATTAGGAACCTCTTCAACTAATGAAAATGAAAAAATATACAGAAAACTTTCATCAATTTGATTTGAGTTAACAAAGTGAAAATTCAACCAAGACAATTTGCAAAGTAATCGTTCCGATCACAGAAACAGGATATGTTAAGCAGGGTGAATGTCTTGTTCTTGTGGGATGCAAAGGAACCTCTGCTTCACCAAGATTTTAAGTTTTCCTATTCTAAGTCCTATTGAACAGATTTATTCAGAGGTTTCAAACAGCAGGAGCAAAGATGTTTTTAAACAAATAGCAAACTTAAAGCTCTACCACCTCACTGACTTATCTAATCTTCTGTCTTCCCCCCAACCCCATGTTTTACCATTCAATATCAGACACACACACACACACACACACACACACACACACACACATTATTGGCTTGGTTTTGTACTTTGCTCATTTACATTTGTCAAATAAGAGTTTATAGACTATAAATATTTCAAGATCTGATTGTGAGAAGGAAAGGCTAGCTAGAAGTCCTCCAGTTCACCAAGTCAGCAGTCCTTTAGGCACACCTAGAGGGGATCAGCACACATTTCATTTTGTCCTGTAGGAAAAGCCAACATCTCTAGAAAACACCGGCATCTGCTGTAATCTCCGTGTTAAATGTTTCTTTGATATTTGTATTTCACAGTGTTTCTCGTCACCTACATAGTTCTCATCCAGAATTTTTTATTCTTTTTTCTAACAGTTCTCTTTTATCAGAAAAGCCACAATTTTTAAGGTCAAAGTCTGTGTTTCTGTTTGGATTTGCTCATTTTCAGAGCCTGCAACAAAAGAATGCCTAAAACATCACATAACCTGCCAATGTCCTTAAGAATCCATTTCTTCGGGGCTGGGGATTTAGCTCAGTGGTAGAGCGCTTACCTAGGAAGCGCAAGGCCCTGGGTTCAGTCCCCAGCTCCGAAAAAAAGAACCCAAAAAAAAAAAAAAAAGAATCCATTGCTTCATATATTACATTACATTGTATTAAATATTACTTGTATTATACATATAATGTGTACTTCTTAAATATATGAAGATGTTGAACTAGAGTTTCATAAAGGTTACTCATTGTCAGAGCCCGAATGTGCAGAACTAGAGTTTCATAAAGGTTGCTCATTGTCAGAGTCTGGATGTGCAGGGCGGGACGTGCCTGAGGGAGAGCCAGAGATAGGACTTGCCAAACCAGCTATCAGCCCCAAGGACACTGACCATCCATAGCTACCCCCTCCCCTTCCTTCACCCCCCTGAGTGAGATGAGCCACCCTACCTGCCTGCCGAGCTGCTAGAGAGCACGTACTCCTTGCTGATGTAATTTCGCACCGAAAGTAACTGTGCACCATTTGAATTGACCAATCATGTGTAACCGCGCGAATGCCCCTTACCTCCCCTATATAAACCCCAGAGTTTGGAAGCTCGGGGTCGATTCCTCTGTCTCCTGTGTGAGATATGTGTCGACCCGGGATCCCGCTAAGACCCGGGATGTCGTTAATAAAAGCTACCTCTTGCTGTTACATCAGGAATGGCTCCTCGTGGTTCCTGGGGGCACCCCATCCCACAATTGGAGCAAGAGACACGTTCCCCATTTAGGGGTACGCTCTTTCATTTGGGGGCTCGTCCGGGATCGGAGCGTGACCCCCGGAACCCCGAATGCCACTTGGAGGTACATTAGTGTGAGTGCTGGAAAGCGGCCGCTGTGTATGTGTATGTATGTGTGTGTGTGTATATGTTGTGCTTCTCGTACTGTGTATTGTGCCATGCTCTAAGGTTTAAGTTGGGTGTGCTCGGGTGGAAGGGCTTCCCACCCCGAATTTGAGTGCACCCTGTTTTCGAGTACATTTGGGCAGATGGGTTTCCTGCCCCGTATTTGAGTGCACTCGGGCGGAAGGGTTTCCCGCCCCGGACAGACAGTACACTTGGGCAGATGGGTTTCCTGCCCCGTATTTGAGTGTACTTGGGCGGAAGGGTTTCCCGCTCCGGACAGGCGCCTGTGAGTAGAAGGGTTTCCTACTCCAAATAGTCTTTTTCTTTCTTTTTTTCCTTTTTAGAAAGCGCACCGGGGGACACCCCAATCGCGCAGGCTCTGAGACACGTGAGAGACGTTCCACGAGCCAAATTTTGTCAGGAGGACCCGGCAACGGACAGTCAAAAAGATCTGACTGTGACTTTGGAGGTCGCATTCGGCTGCCTATTTAAGTATAGGCACGGACAAGTGTGCTTAGATGTGTTAGTGTCTATTGTCTGTATTCTGTTTCTGTGTTTGGTATCCCAGAAGTGGTTAAGCTGCAGTTTGGGCCAGGTACTGAAGGTACCAGGCATCTGTGGAAATTGGTTATAGGATGCTTTGTTTTAGTCTTGCTTGTCTGGTTTGTTTTCTGTGGTATTGTCGAGTGTCTTTTTTTTTTTTTTTTTTTTTTGGCTTTTGTCTCGTGTTTGACTTTGGACTGATGACTGTGTTTGAAATCATGTTTTGCTTTGTTCGTCGAAGAGTTTTACTTGGTCCCCTTAATGCTTAGTGAGTAAGAAACTTAATCTTATGGACCCCGCTCTAGTGGCGGTGTGTTGGTTGATAGCCAAAGTTAATTTTTAAAATAGTGTTTTATCTGTGCTTGTGCTCGCAGCACACAGTAGAGGGGAGTGAAATTAGCTGCGGAGCTGCTGCAGGGAGCATGGGGACTTCTCAAGTCTCACCCAATTTTTCTGGCTCTTCAGGAGCTGTTTAAAAGGAAAAGGCTTAAGGTAAAAAGAAACACTATAGAGAGATTTCTTAGTGAATTACTACACCTTGGTTCGCGATCTCTGGGAATCTCACGGTGGACAGCTGAGATAAGCTGGAAAAGGATTTAAATTTTGCTTGGGAGCAAAGAATCTTAAAGGCGGAGTTTCAGCCGGTATGACACTTAGTGCGTAGCTGCCTAAAAGATCAGAAATGCTGTTAACAGGCTATAAAGGGGGGACAGGCTGTGTTAGAAATGCTACAGGAAGAATGATCCAAAAAGGCTGAGAGCTAGGTGGGGCTATAAGGAATTTCTGACATTTGCTCACAGTAGGAGAGTGCTCATTTAGAAAAGTTCTTTAAGGAAGCCTGCCTTATCTGCTGTCTTTATTCCAAGGGAGGAGTCAGTCTCCAGCACTAAATTACTTGGCAGTGCCCAAGGTCAGGATTAATGTTTTCTTTTCCTTGGGCCCTTTAAACCCAGTGAGACAGTTTGGTAAAGGGCTACTACTGAGGTCCTGATAGCCCCAGGTGAACTGGTCACAATTCTTTTATCAGCCCCCTGGCATCTAGCACCCAGGTTCTAACCATCTCTCCATCCTTTTGTTATTAGTTGTTACTAGAAGCCTAGTGTCATTTGGAGGCTGGTTCTCTTGAGAGGCAAAGCCATGGAGCTGACACTGACAATGGCCTTTTTGTTCCAAGAAAGGCCTCCTGGTTTAGCTGTGTGACTAAATGCTGTTTGCCCTCTTCAGTAGACCTCTATTCTCAAGATTCTCTTGTTTTCTCACCATCCCATTTGAGATGCTTGTTAGTAACTGTTACAGGTCTCTTTACCACCGAGGAAAGACCTGGAGACCAGAAAAAAGGTTCCAACACGGATAGAAGGCCCTCACTTCTGCCTGCTCTCTTCAGACGCCTGAAGGTAGGGAGTGCTCCAGGTCTGCTGCCAGGCTCCAAGGGTGGGTCTCTGAGGGGCTGGAAAGTGCCCCACCAATCTGGCTAAGATAAGGAAAGGATATGAAGAAAAAGTTACAGAAATTTAAAGAGTTAAGCTAAGTTGCTGAGAGTTAGTATAAGTTACAGAGAAAGGAAAGTTAAAAAAGAAAGAGGTAAAGAGAGCAGGAAGCTAGGGAAGAAAAGAGACAAAAAGAAGAGGAAATTAGAGAGCTAAAGAGAGATAAAAGATGAGAGAGGAACATATACTGGCCACAGTAGTTAGGGAACCTAGGAAGATAGTACCTGGCAACAGAAGAGAATTCCTGGCTAAAGATCAGTGTGCCTAATACGAAGAAAAAAGACACTGGGTCAGGGACTGCCCAAGAAGAACAAGAGGGGACACTGGAAAGCCTCTTGGTGCTGGCTATGCACAGAGATAGACAGGAAGCCCGCCCAGTTGTTTTGTGGAGACAGGGACCCAATGCTCTGTGCTCCTATGCCCCCCAGTGGGCCAATATCCAAAGACCTTGAGTGCAAGGGGCTACTGGCAACGAACAATACTTATGGACTGCCCGAAGAACAGTGGACCTTGGCGTGGGCTGGGTGACCCACCCACTAGTTCATAGTCATCCCTGACTGCCCCATCCCTTGCTCATGAGAAAATTGCTCTCCAAAATGGCTTGCGTGGGCTAAAATGACTGGGTGAGGCCATGTGTATGCATATCTACAGACTGTGTATGTGGAGCTTAAGACCTGTCTCAGTGCACCAGTACCTGATGCTGGGAGATGAATGGCTTAGCGCTGTTCTACTTGGAACATATCACTCCTGCCAGCCGGGCACTAACAATTATCACCCAATCCAGGACTTAAACTGTGATAGAGTGGCTGATGTTCTGCCTTTGAATAGAGTGTCCCAAAAGATGGGACCACTGGTCAGCTACCATGGACTACATTTTCCACCGGTTGGGGACAATCTGGTCCTGGAGCCACCACAGCATGAGTGTCAAGCACTGGCAGAAGCCCATGGGTGGAGGAAAGACCTCTGCGACTGGCTGATTGACCCCTGCTGGAAGCCAGGGCTACCTTGTCTACAGACGGGAACAGTTCTCTTCATGAAGGTCAGAGATAAGTGGGTGCTGCCATGGTGGACAACACAATGTCATCTGGGATGGCTGAACCTCAACCCCCCAGTACATCAGTGCCGCAGATGCCTTTACCATCTCTTGGATGCCCTGGTGAAGCCAACAACTGTGAGTACTATTCATTGCTCAGGATATCAGGAGGGAAGAGATTCAGTGGCATGGGGCAATAACAAAGCAGATCAAGTGGCTCGAAAAATGGCTATGCAGGAGCCTATCCTGGTTGCAGACCTGCAAGAGACAGCCACTGAGAACTAGGATCGGACTAAGGGATGGCCTCACTTAGAAAAGGCCCAAATTGCTTAAAAGATAAAGGACAATGGCACACTTGAGGGAAAAGCTATACTCCCCAGAGAACAAAGAAAAGACTCACTTTGCCAAATACCGAAATGGACTCATTTAGGAGATAAAAAGTTTGTCCAAGTAGTTAAGTGTATGTAATAGACTTTAAGATTTTAGCCAGAGAGGCAGTAGAAAGTATAAGGTATGTCAATAAGTGAATGCTTAGCAAGCGAACAGGGCAAAGAGACCTAGAGAGTTTGGTGAAAAGTCGAAGTGAACTTCACTGAGATAAAACCAGAAAAATATAATCACAAGTATCTCCTAGTGCTTGTAGATACTTTTTCAGGAATAGATAGAAGCTTTCCTCACCAAACGAGAGACGGCCTCTGCAATCATCAAGAAGATACTGGAAGAAGTCTTCCCCCGATTTGGAATGCCCAAGGTAATCTGGTCAGACAACGGCCCTACTTTCGTTGCCAAGGTAAGCCAGGGTGTGGCCAAGTATTTAGAGGTCGATTGGAAGTTACATTGTATTTACAGACCTCAAAGTTCAGGACAGGTAGAGTAAATAAATAGAACTCTAAAAGAGACCCTGACCAAATTAACCATGGAGACTGGCGCAGACTGGGTGACACTCCTTCCCTCTTGCTCTCTTCAGAGCAAGAAATACCCCTTCCAGATTCAGCCTTACCCCCTTTGAGATCTTATATGGGGCCTCAGCTCCCCTGACTGTATTAGATGATGTTACTGAACCAACATGTCATAGTGCCATAGTAATAATGATTTGTGTGCCAGGCTAAAAGACCTACAGGTGACACAGAAAGAAATCTGCTCACAGCTGACAGCAGCCTATGACCCGGAGATCCCTGAGACATCCCATCAGTTCCAGGTTGCAGCTACACTGAGCCCAGACACTCGAGCCTCGCTGGAAAGGACCGTACTTGGTGCTGCTGACCACCCTGACAGCTGTCAATTCTTAGCCCTCACCAGCCGCGTACTAGCTGTTGGGGCTGAGAGCTGGGACCTAGAGGGAAATTCAGTCATGTTTGTCCTGGGTTCTATCAAGATAGGTGTGGGATAGGCTTGATTTCCATTACAAATGATGTAATATTGCATATGTTAGTACTCTTAACACTTCTTGGGACTGTGCCTCAGGGATCACAGTCTGTATAAGCTTAGAAGTTCTAAAAGCTAGTCATGACCTTGGTGTATAGGCTTGGATAGTGTCCAGGTTAGAATCCTCATGTTAAGACAACAATACCAAGCTGTTGTGCTAGATGAAGCTGAGTTCTCCATGAAGTTCTAAGATTAGAACTATTAATGAAAAAAAAAAGAAGTGGGGAATGTAGAACTAGAGTTTCATAAAGGTTACTCATTGTCAGAGCCCGAATGTGCAGAACTAGAGTTTCATAAAGGTTGCTCATTGTCAGAGTCCAGATGTGCAGGGCGGGACGTGCCTGAGGGAGAGCCAGAGATAGGACTTGCCAAACCAGCTATCAGCCCCAAGGACACTGACCATCCATAGCTACCCCCTCCCCTTCCTTCACCCCCCTGAGTGAGATGAGCCACCCTACCTGCCTGCCGAGCTGCTAGAGAGCACGTACTCCTTGCTGATGTAATTTCGCACCGAAAGTAACTGTGCACCATTTGAATTGACCAATCATGTGTAACCGCGCGAATGCCCCTTACCTCCCCTATATAAACCCCAGAGTTTGGAAGCTCGGGGTCGATTCCTCTGTCTCCTGTGTGAGATATGTGTCGACCCGGGATCCCGCTAAGACCCGGGATCTCGTTAATAAAAGCTACCTCTTGCTGTTACATCAAGAATGGCTCCTCGTGGTTCCTGGGGGCACCCCATCCCACAATTGGAGCGAGAGACACGTTCCCCATTTAGGGGTACGCTCTTTCAAAGACATGGGTATACAAGTCCCAGGGATTGATGCTATAGCTTTGCATACATTATGCAAGTGTCCCACGACCAAACTAGAACTCCAGTCCCCTTATACTGTAGAACTAGAGTTTTAAAAGGTTATTCATTGTCAGAGTCCGGATGTGCAGGGCCGGACGTGCCTGAGGGAGAGCCAGAGATAGGACTTGCCAAACCAGCTATCAGCCCCAAGGACATTGATCATCTGTAGCCACCCTCTCCCCTTCCTTCACCCCCCTGAGTGAGATGAGCCACCCTACCTGCCTGCCGAGCTGCTAGAGAGCACGTACACCTTGCTGATGTAATTTCACGCCGAAAGTAACTCTGCACCATTTGAATTGACCAATCATGTGTAACCGCGAGAATGCCCCTATATAAACCCCTGAGTTTGGAAGCTCGGGGTCGATTCCTCTGTCTCCTGTGTGAGATACGGGTCGACCCAGGATCCCGCTAAGACCCGGGATCTCCTTAATAAAAGCTACCTCCTGCTGTTACATCAAGATGGCTACTCGTGATTCCTGGGAGCACCCCATCCTACGATTGGAGCGAGAGACACGGCTCCCCGTTTAGGGGTACACTCTTTCATTTGGAGGTCCCACCGAGATCGGAGCGTGACCCCCCGGAACCCCAAATGCCACTTGGAGGTACGTTGGTGTGAGTGCTAGAAAGCGGCCGCTGAGTGTGTGTGTGTATACATGTGGATGTGAGTTGGATGTTTGTCTGAGTGTTTCTGTGTGAGCAGCGCCGCAATTGTCAGTCTTGTGTCTGTCTCTGTTTTGGTTCTGCCGTGTGTGTATATATGTGTGTCTTAGTACTGGTCAGTGTTAAGAGGGCAGATGTGTATTCCTGCCCTGTGCTAAAAGGGCAGATGTGTATTCCTGCCTTGTGGTAAGCGGGCAGATGTGTATTCCTGCCTTGTGGTAAGAGGGCAGATGTGTATTCCTGCCTTGTGGCTGCGGAAGGGGGTATGCCCTGGGCCCGCAAGCTGCAGCCCCTGGAAGACATTCCACAGGCGGAGAACAGTCGGGAGAGCTCGGCTGTGGCCAGTCAAGAGGAAGAGAGTGGATGTGAAATCCCACTCTGTGTCTGTGTTGAGAGAGTGGATGTGGAATCCCACTCTGTGTACCTGATTGTGGTTTTCTGGATAGGATGCTTTGTCTTGGTCTTGTTTGCCTGGATTGTTTTCTGTGGTATTGTCCAGTGTCTTTTTAACTTTTGTTTCGTATTTGAATTTGGACTGACGACTTGGTTTAAATCTTGGACCGACGACTGTGTTTGAAATCATGAAACTGTTTGCTTTGTTCGTCGAAGAGTTTTACTTGGTCCCCTTAATGCTCAGTGAGTAAGGAACTTAATTGTGTGGACCCCGCTCTAGTGGCGGTGTGTTGGTTGATAGCCAAAGTTAATTTTTAAAGCATAGTGTTTTATCTGTGCTTGTGCTCGCAGGCAGCTGTGATGAGCTGGGAAAGATTTACATTTTGCTTGGGAGTAAGGAATCTTAAAGGTGGAGTTTTAGCCGGTTGTGGTGGCACACACCAGTAGGATTTGCTGAAGGAGGCAGAGGCAGGAGGAACTATCTGAAAAGGCTGAGAGCCAGGTGGGAGAGGACTCTAAGGAAAACAAGAACAAGAAAGGAATTTCTGACATTTGCTCACAGAAGCTCACTCATTAAGAGAAGTTCTTTAAGGAAGCCTCTCCCTGTAATTTAGGGCACAAGAAGTTTGCATTCATGGAATGTTTTCAGCCAGAACAAGACCCTTCTGGGTCTCCAGCAAGGTTTGACCCCTGCTGAGCCCTGCCCTTACATGTGGAAGCCTTTTGTTCCCAACTGGCAGTCTGGCCAGGTACTTCTCACTTGAGTCAGAATTAGGCTGGCCTTCCTGGTTATTTCCCTAATTTATTCAGGCCACATAGTCGGTCCATTGTTACCGAAGTCTCAGCCAGGGTTCCCCACTGTGCTTGACAGATACCTGCTAAGTGCTGTTCTTATTCCAAGGGAGGAGTCAGTCTCCAGCATTAAATTACTTTTCTCATTGATCATCATTAACATGGAGAGTGCCTTTGATCCTATCCCCACAGCAGCCAGTTCCTGCCCCTGTGGTCAAAATGCCCCAGGTTGGGGGACAAAAAGAGCCCCTAAAATAGTTTCAAAGAATCTACAACAAGGTGTAAAGAACTTTGTTTTGTTTTGCCAGCCAAAATTTAGAATTCAGGCTTTGGCGGTGGCCAAGGTCAGGATTAATGTTTTCTTTTCCAAAGGCCTTTTAAACCCAGTGAGACAGTTTGGTAAAGGGCTACTACTGAGGTCCTGATAGCCCCAAGTGAACTGGTTACGATTCTTTTGTCAGTCACCTGGCATCTAGCAACCAGGTTCTAACCATCTCTCCATCCTTTTGTTATTAGTTGTTACTAAAAGCCTAGTGTCATTTGGAGGCTAGTTCTCTTGAGAGACAAAGCCATGGAGCTGACACTGAAGAGAGATGCTCCTTGAGGGAAAATCTAAGTCTAGAGAGATAGTCGATAACAGATCGGCTGCCTCTCTGATCACCTTTCCATTTCATAGACAAAGCTTGTGCTTATTTGTACAATGGCCTTTTTGTTCCAAGAAAGGCCTCTGGTTTAGCTGTGTGACTAAATGCTGTTTGACCTCTTAAGTAGACCTCTATTCTCAAGATTCTCTTGTTTTCTCACCATCCTATTTGAGATGCTTGTTAGTAACTGTTACAGGTCTTCTTTACCACTGAGGAAAGACAGAATCCTACTGGAGGCCAGAAAGAATGTTCCAGACACGGATAGAAGGCCCTCACTTCTGCCTGCTCTCTTCAGACGCCTGGAGGTAGGGAGTGCTTCAGGTCTGTAGCCAGACTCCAAGGGTGGGTCTCTGAGGGGCTGGAAAATGCCCCACCAATCTGGCTAAGATAAGAAAAGGATATAAAAAGAATGTTACAGAAATTTAAAGGGTTAAGTTAAGTTGCTGAGAGTTAGTATAAGTTACAGAGAAAGTAAAGTTAAGAAGAAGAAGTTAGAGAGCTAAAGAGAGATAAAAGATGAGCGAGGAACATATACTGGCCACAGTAGTTAGGGAACCTAGGAAGATAGTACCTGGTAACAGAAGAGAATCCCTGGCTAAAGATCAGCGTGCCTAATGCAAAGAAAAAGGACACTGGGTCAGGGACTGCCCAAGAAGAACAAGAGGGGCCATTGGAGAGCTTCTTGGTCCTAGAATGCTGACTATGTACAGAGATAGAAGGGAAGCCCGCCCAGTTGTTTTGTGGAGACAGGGACCCAATGCTCTGTGCTCCTATGCCCCCCAGTGGGCCAATATCCAAAGACCTAGAGTGCAAGGGGCTACTGGCAACGAACAATACTTATGGACTGCCCGAAGAACAGTGGACCTTGGTGTGGGCCGGGAAACCCACTAGTTCATGGTCATCCCTGACTGCCCCTATCCCTTGCTCATGAGAAAATTGCTCTCCAAAATGGCTTGCGTGGGCTGAAATGGCTGGGTGAGGCCATGTGTATGCATATCTACAGACTGTGTATGTGGAGCTTAAGACCTGTCTCAATGCACCAGTACCTGATGCTGGGAGATGTGTGACTTAGTCCTGATCTGCCTGGAGCACATCACTCCTGCCAGCCGGCGCTGGCAATTATCACCCAGTCCAGGACTTAGACTGTGATAGAGTGCCTGATGTTCTGCCTTTGAATAGAGTGTCCGAAAAGATGGTACCACTGGTCAGCTGCCATGGACTAGATTCTCCACTGGTTGGGGACAATCTGCTCACCTTGCTGCCCAATCCGGACCTGGAGCCACCACAGCACGAGTGTCAAGTACTGGCAGAAGCCCATGGGTGGAGGAAAGACCTCTGCGACTGACCGGTTGACCCCTGCTGAAAGCCAAGGACCTTGTCCACAGACGGGAACAGTTCTCTTCATGAATGAAGGTCAGAGACAAGTGGGTACTGCCATGGTGAACAACACGACGTCGTCTGGGATGGCTGAACTTCTACCCCTCAGCACATCAGTGCTGCAGATGCCTTTACAATCTCTTGGATGCCCTGGTGAAGCCAACAACTGCAAGAGATGGCCTCGATAGTCATCAAGAAGATACTGGAAGAAATCTTCCCCAGTCTGGAGTGCCCAAGGTAATCTGGTCAGACAACGGCCCTACTTTCCTTGCCAAGGTAAGCCAGGGTGTGGCCAAGTATTTAGAGGTCGATTAGAAATTACATTGTATCTACAGACCTCAAAGTTCAGGACAGGTAGAGTAAATAAATAAAATTTTAAAAGAGACCCTGACCAAATTAAATTAACCATGGAGACTGGCGCAGACTGGGTGACACTCCTTCCCTCTTGCTCTCTTCAGAGCAAGAAATACCCCTTCCAGATTCAGCCTAACCCCTTTTGAGATCTTATATGGGGCCTCAGCTCCCCTGACCGTATTAGATTATGTTACTGAACCAACATGTCATAGTGCCATAGTAATAATGATTTGTGTGCCAGGCTAAAAGACCTACAGGTGATACAGAAAGAAATCTGCTCACAGCTGACAGCAGCCTATGCTCCGGAGACCCCTGAGACATCTCATCACTCATCAGTTCCAGGAGACTGCAGCTACACTGAGCCCAGACACTCGAGCCTCACTGAAAAGGACCATACCTGGTGCTGCTGACCACCCTGACAGCCGTCAATTCTCAGCCATCACCAGCCGTGTACTAGCTGTTAGGACTGAGAGCTGGGACCTAGAGGGAAATTCAGTGATGTTTGTCCTGGGTTCTATCAAGATAGGTGTGGGATAGGCTTGATTTCCATTACAAATGATGTAACATTACATATGTTAGTACTCCTAATACTTCTTGGGACTGTGCCTCAGAGATCACAGTCTGTATGAGTTTAGAAGTTCTAAAAGCTAGTCATGACCTTGGTGTATAGGCTTGGATAGTGTCCAGATTAGAATCCTCATGTTAAGACAACAATACCAAGCTGTTATGCTAGATGAAGCTGAGTTCTCCATGAAGTTCTAAGATTAGAACTATTAACAAAAAAGGAGAAGGGAATGTAGAACTAGAGTTTTAAAAAGGTTACTCATTGTCAGAGTCCGGATGTGCAGGGCCGGACATGCCTGAGGGAGAGCCAGAGATAGGACTTGCCAGACCAGCTATCAGCCCCAAGGACATTGATCATCTGTAGCCACCCTCTCCCCTTCCTTCACCCCCCTGAGTGAGATGAGCCACCCTACCTGCCTGCCGAGCTGCTAGAGAGCACGTACACCTTGCTGATGTAATTTCACGCCGAAAGTAACTGTGCACCATTTGAATTGACCAATCATGTGTAACCGCGCGAATGCCCCTATATAAACCCCTGAGTTTGGAAGCTCGGGGTCGATTCCTCTGTCTCCTGTGTGGGATACGTGTCGACCCGGGATCCCGCTAAGACCCGGGATCTCGTTAATAAAAGCTACCTCCTGATGTTACATCAAGATGGCTACTCGTGATTCCTGGGGGCACCCCATCCTACGATTGGAGCGAGAGACGCGGCTCCCCGTTTAGGGGTACGCTCTTTCAATACCATATCCTAAATCTAAACATTTCATGAATGTATCAAGGTATCAACCTTCTAGAGAAATTATACATTTTAAAATAAAATATTTAATAACTGTTACATAGGAGACATTTGTCACAAGACTTCATCTAGAAAATCACTCTTACATGAATAGAATAATAAACTGATTAAAATAAAAAAAATCTATCAGCATTTCACCTTCATAGAAAAGACATTTTAGCATTTCTGTCAGAAGTGGGCGAGCATGAAAATGCAGCTTCCTTATGGGTGATATCTTTGAAAGATTTTGCTTTAGTGTTCTAAGTATAGCAATGGGAGGTGAATATAAAAATCCATCTTTAGAGCCTGTCAGCCTTATTTTCAAAATGAATTCAGGCTCTGCAGCACTTTTCCTGTCTAGTTTGATTCAAGTAGCCATCACATCTGTCACGGGCTCAGTGAATATATTTTGGCTCCTTATGGTCAATTTTAGTTAAAAGTTTATCTCAGAAATCAGGCACACTTGTAATTTCAATCATTAAAGAGCCTAAAACAAGGACTACGAGTTTGGGTCTAGCACAATAAAAAAGAAAAAAAGAAAAAAATGAGAAGCTATTTCATAAAACAACAGTAGAAAGAAAGTAAGGTCAAAGAATCAGGAAGAAAGAAAAGACTGAACAATACAACTAGATTGTAAGATCTTATTGCTTCCCTTCATTGTTTTGTACATTTTCCACAACTCAGTAGTTCCATGTGAAGAATCACAGTAAGCATCTATATTCAATGGGGCATGTGAGTAAACTTGATAAGCATCTCTTCTACCGTGAGTGTACCAGCATCCGGTTTTAAGGGCACATACCTTTAACACCCAGGATGCAGAGGCAGGCGGCATGCAGATGTCTGTGAGTCTGCTTAGCTAAGACTAGAGAGACAAGCTGCCTCCAAAACTGGCAATTGCTTACACAGGCAGTTTTTCACTTTTAAATTAGTTAAATATGGTTGCCTTGTCTGTTGAAAAGCAGGTTACAGGTTACAAGAGGAAAGTAGTGACTTACAAATTCTTTGACTGTAGACCATAAATCTGCAGTGCAAATACACATTGGCCACATGCATTCTGAGAGTTTCTTTCTTTTTTATATTTTATTCTGTCTCAAAAGGCAGGCTTCTAATGATCTACACTAATTTTATAACGGACTCTCCTTCTCCATGGTTACATAGTACAGAATAGTATATGATAACTTCCCAGGGAACTAGCACTAATGTCACGACATATAAAGAAAATACCCAAACTATTGAACCTTACGTAGAGTGATACTTACTAAATCTAACATTCTATATCTCCAGGTAGCTGTATATTCAACATGGTTTAAATATAAAGACCAAGGCAAAATTTTATAATCAATACTCTATAAAATGAAAGAATATGGAACTAAAATGTATTCCTACAAATAAATGAAAGGGACAATAATATTCAAACAAAAAATAAAAGTTTAAAGACATCTCAATTAAATGACATCACATATTTTTCCAGGAAAAAATTACCTTTCTTAAACAGTTTTGTTAACCTTATATTCTTAATTTTAAACCAGTACAAGCCAAAAGTGAAGTGATGTCCAACTTCATACAGACAATCTTCTCTTTTATCCAATTAGAAAGTAGGCATATTTCTGTTTTCCTTATACCAACTATTCATACTGTGTTACATCCAGTATTTGTCTCATGTTTACCTTTTTTATATGACATATGTATTTCCCACCATTCAGTAAACTTATTACCAGTACTCGTGGACAAATTCCTAAGAGTTCTAATGACATCTTCAATCTAGTGATAAAGATCAAGTTTCACATCATGGCAGAGATCATTTAAATCTTCTACATTTAGTTTATGATTTAAACTGTGTGCTCAGCCATCCAAAATTCTTCTTAGTTTCCCTTTTTAGTTTTGTCTGTGACTAGACTGAAGACCAGCAGTCCTATGTTCAAATTCGCCGAGTAATGGTGCCAATAGTCAAATTCTAATCAAGCAACTGTGATGGAATTATTTTGTAGAGTGCTTAATGCCTACAGTCATTGAATACTTTGTAGAACATCCATTATTCTAGGTTGTCTGGACAGGCCTGATCCAAGCAACTGAAAAAGCCTTGGCTCAAAATAGAGATGGAATTGCATTTCCCTGCCAAGAAGGGAATTTTACCTGTGGTCTTCAGGGTCAGCAAATTTCTGGCAAAAATTGCAGCAATTTTGTTTGGCCTATCATGTAGATTCATCCTCTCCCTACTTCTCTTGCCTTAGTACTTCTCTTTTTTAGCATTTCTATGGCTATGATAAAACACCTTGACCAAAACAACTTTGGGAAGGAAAGGATTTAACCCACTTTACAAATTTCAGGCCACATTCCACCCCTGAAGAAGTCAGGGCCAAAAAATGTGAGTCAGCAACACAAAGATAGGAAATGAAAAAGAAGCCAAAGAGGAATACTTATTAGCTTGCTTACTCTGCTTTCTTATAACCGCAGGGCAACTAAGAAGAGTTGACATCATTCAACATTGGTTGGGACTCCACCATCAATCATTAATCAAGAGCATTCCCAGTAAACTTACCTAAAGGCCAGTTTTATGGAGCCATTTTTCTCAACTAAAAGTCCCTCTTCTCAAAATACTCTAGCTTGAGTCAAATTGACATAAAAACAGCCAACACAGTCCTATTGATCCCACTTCATGGAGAGATCTTTGATATGTATTGTTTTATCACTTTTAGTATCCGGGCTACAGTTCAGTTCTTATCACATCCATTGTATATGTCATATCTGTTGACTGCTTACCCTAAAAACTGTCTCTCAAACCTGATGGATGAAAATGATATTCTGCATCTTCTTAACTATGGGAATCCTACATCACAGGGGTGACTCACTGTTCTCTGATTCTCTAAAACTTTTCAAAAGTGCCATGTGAATGGCAAAGAACATGGTATGTGCTGGTTAATTTTAGCCAATTTAACTTAAACTGGAGACACCTAGGAAGAGTGTATCAGAAGATTCACCTCCAACAGATTGGCCTATGGACATCTGTGTTAAATGTTTTTGCTTAATGACTTATGGGAGGGGTTCAGCCCAGTGTGGGCAGTGCCAACTCTAGGGAGGTGGTTCTAAGTAGTATAAGAAAACAAACAGAGAAGACCAGGGAACATGCCAGTTCCTTCAATAGTCTCTTGCTTCTGGGTTCCTGCCTTGGCTTTCCTTGATGATGGGCTCAATCCTGTTAGACAAATAATCCCTTTTTTTCCAATGTTGTTTTGGCTAGTGTTTGATCACAGCAATATAAACCAAACAAAGACATATTGTGGCCTTTATGCTGGCTATTGTCCTTCCTTATGATAGCAGCCACCACACACATAGGAAAGATCTAGAAAGCTCTGGAATACACAAACCTTCAGTAAAGCCTTAGTTAACAATGTTTCCCAATCAGTTTTCTAACTTGTAACGTAAAGACAATATTGTTAGTCAGTATACAAGATTATCATATACAATCCCTACTAACAGAGGTCATGCAAAAAAAACACTATCACAAGTTTAATGAAATATGCATTTGTGACAATATTCTGCACTGACACACCAATCGTGTATAAAAAAAACTTATGAAGTCACTTTGATAAACTCTGGAGAAAGAAAAGTGCTTATGGTTGCTAATATCAACTAGGTAGTTATGTCATTTGCTGCTTCAAACTTCATCCACCTTATTTATATCTCAAATAACTCAAAGAAGAATTTGCTATCACTGACTACCTTATATTTGAATGCACAGTCCAGATACAGGAAAGTTCGTACAGCTAAATTGTTAGTTAGGATATATCTCATGGCAATTTAGTTCCATTGTCTGTAACCTTCCATGCTGCACTGAATACCTCCTGTGAACACAGGCTGACTTTTCATAGGGCATATTGTTGAACAAGAGAGTACGTCTT
The DNA here is from genome assembly GCF_021556685.1 of Rattus norvegicus. Taxonomy (NCBI): domain Eukaryota; kingdom Metazoa; phylum Chordata; class Mammalia; order Rodentia; family Muridae; genus Rattus; species Rattus norvegicus. The sequence goes on along the minus strand of NC_141542.1, from coordinate 61,951,573 downwards.
TAAAATTGGTCCAAAAAAGACCAAATGCTATGATGGAGGGAATGGAATGTACTTCAGATCGCGGCAATGCTACTTGATGTCCATATGTTATACATCCTCACAAATTCCATCAAATTAAAACAGACAAAAGCAAACTGTTTCTCCATAATAAGCTGCATGAAGAACAAAAGTTTCTATGAATGCACGTAATAACACCTAGCCAGTCTCTTACTTATTAAACAGCTTGTGTGGTAGGCACTGTTGCTGAAATCTTAAGAGAACGTAGGTGGCCCCATCTGAGAAAGTGTTCTATAGTTTTTCTTTAGTGTCAGTTATTTTTTAACTATGAATCTGGTTCAGCACAAGGAATTTAATACTGTCTACATACAGATCTCCATCATCACAGAAACATTGTAGTACTAAAGAGAAAACTAGTTCTTGCTAGAATAGAACCTCCCGATATTGACAAACAGGTGATTCACAGTGATCCATTTTAATTACACAAAGTGAAATAGGCCTTGCTTCTGCCTAAACGGTAGAATTGTACAGTGAGTAGCAATGTCTGAATGTGCAGCTCAAACTACTAATAGCACTATAATCTATCTACCTTTCTTTCTATCTATCTATCTATTTATCTATCTATCTATCTATCTATACATAATCACATGCCATTTATAATTAATATTTGGTATGACAGGCAGTAAAATTTTCCTTTAGTTCATAAACTTTGTATGATAAGAAGTGGCAATTAACCTCCATATCAATTTTACAGGAAAATTCATAAATATTCCTGTTCCATAGAAAGTATTTGGGAGCATTTTTTTCTGTGAAATCACTTTTTTTTTTCTGTCCCTAACAAATATTGATGCAGAACAAATATCCTGAGGGAGTTTCTTGCTCAGATCTTTTAGACATTTCTCCCGGCCAGTGTGGACATGAATCAACACTATTGAAGGGACCCATTGGTTTTCTATTTTACAAACGTTTCATTTTTTCTAAAATAACCCCTAAGTTTGTTCCTAATACCCTATATTATATAAATATAAATATATGTATATATATATGTGTGTATAGTTAACTATATATAATACATATTGGTATTTTAAATAACGTAGTATATTAGTAAAAATACTTAGGTTTCTGACTTCCTCCATGCTATCTTCGAAGTCAAACAGTCAAAGCTTACCATAACCTCATATTCAAAATCTCAAATGTTACATTTGTTTCTATTTCTTTAAGATTTTAATTCAGCTTTCTCTGAAAACTAGTTCAGATCTTTTGTTAACTATAAAGTCACTTCTCTCTAGGGTCCATTTTAGAAATTATATCCTTTCAGTAGTATTTCAGATAGTAGATCAAATCATTAAAATGATGGCATATGTATAAATGTTTCTTCATCTAAGTACAGTAATCCACGAAAATGCATTTTATGTCATGGTTTGCATTTTGTTTGTCCCCACCCCCACCTTTGTTGTTCTGCTTGTTACTGTTTTTTCGAGACAGGATTTTTTTCTGTAGCCCTGATGTCCTGAAATTTGCTCTATAGACCAGGCTGGGCACAAACTCAGATATCCACATGCCTCTGTCTCTGCTGGGATTAAAGGTGTACACCACTACCGGCTGGCACTTGTTTTCTTAATTGTCAATTACATATTAAAATTGTATCTCATTTTCCATGATTAGCTGTCTGTGTACTATGATATGAAGATGTATTTAAGGAAAAATAATTTTAAAATTGTTAAATTTCCCAGAGAATATGATATTTGCAAAACAATTTAAATAAAGTCTAACTAATGATTTTTTAAAAGTTTCAGTGAAATACATGACTATAGAGAGGCTAAATAGAATATATTTTTCTTTTCAAAGAAATTTGGAGATAAAAACAACATTTAATATGTTATATTACTTGTTTCAGTAATATCAAAATAGTTTCAATACTTCTTACCAGGACATGTCAATGCATAACATTTTTTTTAATTAGCACCATTATTTCAATATAACATATAACAATGTAAAATTAGATGATATCTCAATAGGTATTTTACCTTTGCATTATAGGGAACGTAATGTTTTGATAAGGCTTCAGGCATATGCATCCATGTTTTGTCTGTAACAGAAAAAATGCAGCAATGAATTAAACCATGAATTTCTATGATGCCATACGCATACATTCTCACCTGAAGGATGCCTTGCTGGAGAATGCAGTCTAATTTCCTGAACCTTTCTTAATTTAAGAAAGTAAGGTCTTGTAAATGAAAATGTTAATTTTGTGGTATGTCAGTATATAGCCAAGGCTAACCTCAAGCTCACTGTCCTCTTACACACGCATCACTTCCCCTGGTTCTCATTTTATAAGAACAGCAGGGAACTAGGAATAGTAACAATTATGCAAATTAACACGAGTTTTATTTTGCGTTTACTGCTTTCATAAATGCTAAGGTATACTGAATAATTGCCAGGTAAGAAAAATATTATGTTCTTTTATAGTTATGATAACTTTAGTAAAAAGGTTTGCAAAATCTAAAGGGAAAAATACATTAAGGGAGGAACTGCTCTTCCATGAAGTTGATTATGTTCATTAAATGCAGTGGGCTATAGGGATAATCTCTACTTCAAATTTAGAAAGCAATAGTTGAAGGTCTACTATCAGAAGTTTTGAAAAGTAATTATCTTAATTGTAATAATTGGAAATGGTAGGCAAATGTAATCAAATATTAGAAATAAAATAATTCCAGAAGGATAGGTTGCAGGGCTGGGGAGTTGGATCAGGAGTTAGCATGAGCAAAATGCTCTCAGAGCAAGCATGAGGACCTGAGTTCAGATCTGGCTTTTGCATGTAGCACCTTCATCCAGTATTTCACATCTCAGTACTGAGGAAGCAGAGGTATGAGGAGGCCTGGATCCCAGTGACCTGGATTTTATATATATATATATATATATATATATATATATATATATATATATATATATATGTATGTCTAGTGGCTCATGCCAGTAATTCAAGAACTAAAGAGGCCAGGTCAGGTGGATGACTATAAGCTGAGTTAAACAACTCCTGGACAATTTGACTACAAAGTGAGACTCTGTCTCACAAAACAAAGAAAAATATATATTAAGTATTACACAATGAAAAGGTGGAAATATAAAAAAATTATCAACAAGAAATCTAAAAATATATACAACTTTTTTATCTAACCTCTTATGGGAACAAATATGTCAGATACTTGAGTGGAATAGGGATCCTTCATTTGTGGACACTGATGGTGATGATGATAGTGATGATTGTAGGAAGCCGTATTGGATTTGGGCCTGGCCGCTTTGTGACTGTATGGCCACAGTTAAGATGACTGCCGTAAAGTCTTGAGATTGTTGGACAAAAGCCTCTCCCATGAATTTACGGCACAAGAAGATAACAATCACAGAATGCTTTCAGCCCGAACAAGACCCTTCTGGTGTCTTGCAGGGTTTGACCCCCGCTGAGCCCTGCTGATGCATATGGAAGCCTTTTGTTCCTAACAAAGGAGCAGTCTGGCCTGGTACCAACACACCTGGGTGGTGGTCAATTCGTTCCTGCCTTTTGTCTTCTCTGTCTTTGTCTTTGAAATTTAGGCTGGTCTTCCTGGATATTTCCCTAGTTTATTCAGGTCACATAGTTGGTCTTTTGTTATGGAAGTCTTGAGCCAGGGTTTCACACTGTGCTTCCCAGATATTTTCTACCTGGTGTACTTAGGGTATATATTTTGGTGAATAAAGTTACAGGAGGCCCTTCCTCTTCTGGCTTGACACGAATAACCTGTGTGTGTGTGTGTGTGTGTGTGTGTGTGTGTTTCTTTAATCCCGCAGGCTTTCACCCAATTCTCGGTACGGATTCTCGGTACCGTGTCGGTGCAGGCACTGACTGATGATGATGATGAAGATGAAGATGAAGATGATGAAGATGATGATGATGATGACGACGACGACGATGAAGACGACGACGACGACATCATTTGTGTCCACAAATGCAAAATCTTTTTTAATCATCTTTTTGACTAAGGAAAGTGAAGCCACCAAGCTTAGTAAGAACTTGTCTCTTCCCTTTCCCTTGAAAACCTCCATCATCTGATTGCAATCAAAACAGCAAGTAATGAGTGGAAGGGAAAGACCCCAGTGAGGAAAAGAGAACAGAGGCCTAGACTCCTTGTTCTGTAAAGGTTTCCAGATCTGAGCTGATGAAAGAAAGATTTCCTACTATGTACACATAGCACTATTATTTAACAGCAAAATCAGACTCTCTATGAATTATTCTATAACACATGGAAGTCAAAACTAACAGCTAAAGTTAAAGTAAAGTGTTTGGTTAAGTTCTAACCTAGAGGTAGAACAAAATGCTGATCAACAATTTTATGATGAAGATAATCATTTAACTTAAACATGGGTAACATGAAGGTGAAGAACGTTTTAGAAGAATGAAATAATGCACAAGTGCCTGTATTTCCTACTTCCCAATATGTCCTCCCACTGTGCACATGTTGAATTGGAAAGGAATATTGGTCCTTGAAATTTTTCAATGGAAATCAATTCAATTATCTTTCAAGTGTATATTGACTTCTAGATGGGACCTTTGGCTTTAAAGCTTTCAGGAAGACAACTGTAACCATATCTATGTATCGCAAAAGGACTGGAGAGATTTGTGGCCCAGCTGATCAATCATGACGTAAGTATTTTCCTGCAGACCGTACAGTGTTGGAGAGCTATTTCTTGACTGTGCTACTACAAAAAGGGAAACATTTCCCTTTTGGTGGGTTTTAAATCAGAAGCAAGTTGTAGACATCAAACAATGTCACTTTGCTTTTCTTTACTCAGACTATAAATAAATGTTTTCAGATTCACAGGTTTGAACAGGGTCTGAAAGATCACATTATCTAAATTCCTACTGAATACACTAGTCTGCACGCCACAGCCAAGTGTTTGCACCTGTTTACAAACAACAATTTAATAATTTCTATAAACCTTCACAAACTATGTGAATTTTCTTATGCTAAATCAGTGGCTTTACAGTTTATATTTGTTCGCCCTTCGTTACAGTAAATGTCAAGTTTGAAAATATAACCCTTCAAATAAGTAATGTAATACATTCCTCATTGCATACAACGAATTCTCAAACTTGACTTCCAGTGAAAGTGTTAAAAGTTGCCCCAATTTGATTTGTGATCTGATCATGTTGTATGTGTCAGACCATCATTTGCTCATTTTAATTCCAACAGTAGAATGCTCGCTCGGCTGGTATGCATAGCCCCATGAATAGGTGCAATGGTTCATGCCTCTACTCCCAACACTTGCCATGTGGAAGCCAGATTATCAAAATTCAAGTTCATTCTCCTAGCGACACAGTGAGTTTGAGATCAGAAAGGGATAGAGTAACAGAGAACATACTTCACTAAATAAAATAGAACACTAACTCTATAGTTGCTGGTTCTGGGTATCTATTGTCCATACACTAAATAATCATAGTTGATTTTACTGTTGGGTCATTTTTTTCTTATTCAAGATAGTTAAGGTCAACCTCCAAAACTTTATGTGCACAGTAATGCAATAGTTGGATTGTCTATATCCTTCTTGGGCAATTTACAATATCTACCTAAACTTTAGTGTAGAATACAACCTAATTGCTCATTTATGTCTGTTTATCTATTAATTGTAACTAATTGTCATCTCTTCCAGCTTTCAGTCATCTAGAAATCTGATTAACACTATTTAAATATTCACTCTAAAATCCCCTGAAACAAGTTAAATAGAAGATAGTTCCTGGGCCTCTACTAAAAACACCCTTTCCATAAGGAAAGAATTAGGGTCATTTTATTCTATACAGTTTAATAGTATAGCATACAATGATATGTTCATATGTATTGTGAACTAAGAATATTAATTCTTTTTAATTTAATGAAAACATATTAATTAGTAGTAACTACAAATGTGAATTGCTCTAATATAATCAAATTGCTTTGATAAATAGAAACAGCACATGTCTTATTTGTACTTTATTAGTAAAAATACTGATTTGACTGCCAAGTTCTTACCTTTCTTCCTGCTGAAAGCCCGGTTCATGATGTTGATACTCCCAACTGCTCAGCTCAGTAATGCCCAGTACCCTGTTATAAACATAAAGGAAGCATTGATGACCAACCTCTGTTGTTTGCCAATTGTTTTGTTTGCTTTTTTGGAAAAAAATCTTGCTATGTAGCCCAATCTGGTTCAAATTCAGGGTAATTTTCCTGCCTCAGTCTCACAAATGCTGGGGTTGCATATGCATCACAGCACCCAGCTTTCAGTGCATTTTAAATGACAAAGCATTTAAGAGATGTTAAATACTCAATATACATAATAGTCTACTAACTCCCAAAGGGCAATAGGTAAGGATAAACCTAAATACCTAACATAATGAGGGACAGACTTAAGTGCAATATGTCAGCTAAAAGTCCTCCAAGACATGCATATTGTTTATTATAATTATCTGTAAATTTAAGGAAGACGGTTACTTTTCCTCTGAATTTGCTGAAAATAGTCAAGTTTGGAGTTCTTCTTAACAACTGAGATGGACAGGGGAAAAGTTAATATATCTTTAAAAGCAAAATCATTTTATAAATACATTCACAATGTACAACAACTTGGCTAATGGACTTTTTGTTCTGCAAAAGGGGCTATCCATCTCAGACACTTAACTTATTCAGCCAACCTTTTCATGTAAAAATTATTTCTATATACAAGCTCAGACATCTTACAAAATAACAGTTTATGGGGTGGTTAATGTTAGAATCTCTATTTGCGGACCCATGGGAGTGTTAAGTTTTTGGATGAGTATGGAAGGAATCTTCTCTTTAAGAAGGCAGACATTTTTCCTCATTAATTAATTAATTAATTGACTTTACAGCCTTTATAGCAGCTTTTCTCCCTCCTCTCCTCCCACCTTCACACCCCTCTCCCATTTCTCTATCTCCTTTTCCTCAGAGAAGGGGAGGTTTCCCATCAAAATCTCAGCAGGACTAACTGCCTCCTTTCCCACTGAGTCCAGACAAGATAGCTGAGCTACTGGAAAGTGATTCAAAGGGCAACAGAGTCAGAAACATCCCCTGCTCTAATTGTTAGGGAACCCACATGAAGAACAAGCTGAACATCTGTTACATACATGTATAGGCCTACATCTAGCTCGCACAGACATAGATTAGTTTACTCTGTAGGTCTTCTTGTGGTGCCCTTGATCATTCTGGTTCCTTCATTCAATCCCCCCACCCTACTGTTCCACAAGACTATGGGGTGTTCCGTCTATTGTTTGGCTGTGGGTCTCTGCATATGTTTCCATCAGCTGCAGGATGAAGTCTCAGAAGACAATGGATAACATAAATGCTCATTTACACAACAGAATACTATTTAACTATCAAACTTACAGGGTAAGATGGAACTAGAAAATACACTGAATGAAGTAACCCAGACCCAGAAAGATATGCACGGTATGCGTGTGGGAAGCTATGTGGGAGAGGAGTAGGGAGGAGGGAAGGCTGAAAGAGAGAATGGATCAGTGTCCGGGGTGTGAACTCTGGGTCCAGGGAACCTTCTGGGTTTCGATGGGGTTAACCCTAGCTGAGACCTCTATCAGAGGAGATAAGGAAACTAATGAGGCCACCTCATGTAGCCAGATAAGACTTTCCATGGAGGGAGGGGGACACCATTCCACACAAAATTAGACTGAAACAGAGAAGGAAAGGCTATAAAGAAGAAAAAGAGGAAGGAGGAGGAAGAGGAGGAGGAGGAGGAGGAGGAGGAAGAGGAGAAGGAGGAGGAAGAGGAGGAGGAGGAAGAGGAGGAGGAGGAGGAGGAGGGGGGGAAGAGAAGGAGGAGGAGGAAGAGGAGGAGGAGGAGGAGGAGGAGGAGGAGTCTGTCAGGCAGTTGTTAGAGGATGCCAGGCAATCTTAAATTCTGAATTAACTCTAAAGAGGAGGAGGAAGAAGAGGAGGAGGAGGAGGAAGAACCTTAAAGGGGGGAGGGGGCTCTGAACTGTAGGAAAGTTTCAAGTAGCCAAATACTTCTTGAAGTCAGAGGAGGGGAGGAAATACTGAAGGGACAAAGGCTGAGAATTTTCCAAATTTGGTGAAAGCTATAGACCCACAGACCCAAGAAGAAGGTCCAAACCCTAAATGTATACAACAATGCAAAAACTGCACCATGGTGCATCCTTGCTTAACTCTTCCAATGGAAAATAAATTTAAAATCATCCAATGAGATGGACAGGTTTGGGAAATCAGAGTAGGTGATGGAAGGGGAGACTGGAGAGGGCAGAAGAGAGAAACATAGACTTTAGATCTAATTAGACTATTTTTATCTTATGTTTTCTTTACGTCCTATTAACACCAGATAAAATACAAAGGCCACTTTATATTTAACTTACTTCATAAGTAAAATATTTATAAACATCTAAAGTCAAAGAACATTGCTTAAATAAACCCCATAGTCAGGTCAAAACATTATTGGGTAGAAATTAAACCACTGGTATTTATAAGCTAGTTTAGAAGTTTTAAATTGGGCAGTTTTTAAAGGAAAAGCAGTCTTCTGCTTATCAATCTGATATTTAAACTCATTTTTTAAAAGCCCAAATATTTTGTTATGATTATGGAAACTAGAAGTAGATCTAATATTAGAACTCATAAAACAGTTCTGGGTTCATTGGAATTCAATGTTCAGGGAACTGTTTTGAAGTATTAAAAGGGGGTTGATGAGTCAAAACCTGATTAAAACACACATGGCATCAATATATTTAAGTGGTTTATTAAAAACTTCCTTGTTTACAAACATGATGCATGGTAATTCATGTGGTCAGTATTCAGTTAAAGATAGGAAGGTAAATTTGTTTTTGTGAATACTAAAGATGCATTTAAATTGTACTCAGGCTTCATATACATTTGTGAAAATGCAAGTCTGTCTGGCAGTTGTTAGAGGATGCCAGTCAACCTTAAATTCTGAATTAACTCTAAAGAGGACATTGGAACTATTAAAACCTGCTAGTGTGCAGATTGACAGCTTCCTAAGTCCTGCTAGCACATCACTGCTAGTTTGTGATGCTTGTCTTGATTCACTTAGTGTCTGCTGTAAAGGCTCTTTACTAAAATCCTCCAATAGGAAGAGATGTTCAAGCATATTCTGCAACAATTAATGGGACACAGAAAGGACTACAAGGAACATCTGGGTTCTTTGTTTAAAGAATCAAACAGAAAAATGATAAGATGCACCCTATCCTTCAGGGCATTTAAATTCATGAAATTAAAGACCTTACTTTTGATAACAGGATTTTGGTAGGGTACATCAGAAGTGACTTCTGCAGCTATAGCCCTCTCATTTTATAGTCAGAACTTGGCCCAATGCTGGTATAAAGGTTTTGTAGCTAAATAAATAAAGCATTCTGCTTTTTTTTCTGGCACTCATTCTCCAGGTGAGGACAGTTATAGGCCCAGGTATCCTTAGAACCAGAGGGTGACACAAGGCCACAGCAATTTTTTCATGTCAGTATAAATTTACTCCTTATATTAGTACTTCAGTGTCTGTGCTATCTTTAGCTCAACTTCTCAGGCTCCAGCCATGTTTCAATAGGTGGAGGTTTTCATTATGATTCTTTCCAATGTCAACCAAACTGGTTTCTTCCTGGGGTTTTCATTACAAAGTTGTGTCCTTAATGAAAGAGTCAGCTACCTTTCTCTAAAGTGAGATAATTATATAGAAAATAATGATACTAAGAAAAATATTCTCAAAGACTAATGGAATATTTAAGACAGTTTTTTATACTGAAACAAATATTTATGGCACACTTGACTTCTGTAGATTGTGGAAGACCTTAAATGTGATGTTCCTTTTTGAACTACGAACTTTGAAGTTCTTTGCAGAAATGCCACATGATACTTTATGTTTTTCTCAATTTAATAGAAACATTTCATTATAAGGAACTCACATGTTTATTAGAGAGCTTCAGAATGACCATTAGAACCTTATAGAAACTCCCTTAGATGTAAAGAACTTGGATCTGGGCAAAGGTTTGAGATTGCCTTTTTGCTAGTTTTTAAAACATTGCCAGAAAATGTATTTTATCCAACTTATGTGGGTGCCCCTGAGAGGGAATCAAGCATAGATTCAAAGAAGTCTTCATATGCACATAGAGGGAAGCCACACTCTTCTGACAGTTGGGAACAAAGGTATCTTAGCCCCAGGCTTGCACACAGGACTACTTGGACATAGTAAATAACACCTGCTTCTTCCATTGCCACCATGACCATTTTCCTTTCAACCTCAGTGCGACTATAATAAACTGAATTAAGTCAGTTTTCTACTTTGATTACTTATTAATGCTTCAATTATAACTGATTATTATAAATTATTTCTCCTCAGCCATCCCTTCATGGGTTCATCACATGTTCGAAAAAAAATTTACTTGACCCTGGGCCTGTGATTCAATGTCAAGAAATTCTTACTTCTCTTTCTTTCTTTCTTTTCCTTTCTTACGTTCTTCCTTTTTCTTTCTCTCTTTCTTTTTAAAAAATATTTATTAGTAGTAATGTGAGAATGAATATTTAAAATAAAGTACACAGGAACAATTTTTATTTTTATAGGTTTTTTTTGTCAGAGTATATCTTATTTTCTTTGGTGACCACATGGGAAATGGTAGCAATTAAAACTTTGGGAAGTTAGGCACAGAAAAATCAAAGGTTGCTACAGTTCAAATAGGTGCAAAAATATTGAGAAGGGAATAGTCTGCCTGCAATTCATATTTAAGATAATAAGTATAATTATTTTTTACTTTTACTTTTTTACAATGTAGTCATTGCCTACCTCCTGGTCTGCCCACCCAAAGTTCCTCATTGCATTCCTCCTCCCCCTGACTCCAAGAGGATGTTCATCCCCCACTCCCCTTCCAGGAATCCCTGCTCCCTGGGGGCCTCAAGTCTCTCCACTTAAGAGGAGCATATCTTCTCCACTGAGGCCAGACCAGGCAGTTCTCTGCTGTATATGTGTTGGGCAGCCTTGGACCAGCTCATGTATGCTGCCTGTGCAGTGTTGGTGGTGCAGTGTCTGAGAGATCTCAGAGATCCGTGGTAATTGAGACTGTTAGTCTTCCAATCAGGGTCACCTCCTTCTCAGCTTCTTCCAGCCTTTCTCTAATTCAATCACAGTGGTCCCCGATTTCAATCCAATGATTGGGTGTAAGTATATGCATCTGTCTCAGTCAGCTGCTTGTTGGGCCTTTCAAAGGGCAGCCATGCTAGGCGCCTGTTTGTAAGCATACCATAGCATCAGTAATAGGGTTAAGCCTTGGAGTTTACCCTTAAATTGGATCTCAATTGGGACAGGTTACTGGACCTCCTTCTCTCAGTCTCTTTTCCATTTTTGTCTCTGCAGGTTTTTTTTAGACAGGACCAATTCTGGGTCAGAGTTTTTCACTGTGGGATGGCAACCTCACCCCTCCACTTAATGCCCTGTCTTTCTACTGGAGGTGGACTCTACAAGTTCCTTCTCCCCACTGTTGGGCATTTATCTAAGGTCCTTCCCTTTGAGTCCTGAGAGTCTCTCACTTCCCAGCTCTCTGGTTCTTTCTAGTGAGTCCCCCATCCACCTTCTACCCCTCCAGGTTGCATAGTTCCATTCATTTTGCTGGCCCTCAGGACTTCTATCCTTTATCGCCCCCATACCTGATCATGTTCCCCTTTTCCCTTCGCCTTCCTCTCTCCAACCCAGATCTCCAACACACAGCCAATACAAGTTAAATGGAGAGAAACTTGAAGCAAAATCAGGGACACAAAAATCAGGGACAAGACAAAGCTGCACACTCTCCCCACATCTATTCAATATAGCACTAGAAGTTCTAGGCAGAGCAATGAGACAACAAAAGGAGATCTCCCTTCTTTTTCAAGTCCAAACACAGCTAATGCCATTTCACAGTTGGATTAATGAGGTTAAGGAATCTTGCTTTGTATGCAGAGACAATTTCGAACCTGCAAATCACTATTCTGAACCACTTGTGCCCCAGGACCAACTGAAAAACATCTACTATTTATTCTTTTCTTTTTTTTTTCTTTTTTTTTTTTTTCGGAGCTGGGGACCGAACCCATGGCCTTACAGTTGCTAGGCAAGCACTCTACCACTGAGCTAAGTCCCCAACCCCTCTACTATTTATTCTTAATCATTGTCTCTCTTTGACCCAGGATTCTTGGATGTGGGGCTCACCCTTAATACCATAATCTCCAGCACTTCCTTCCGGAACTGCTGACACGAATAAGAAATAGTCTCAGATCTGCCTCTCAACTCACAGCTTTGTGTTCCTCAGCCTACCCTGCACTCTGCACCCTGCACCCTGCACCCTACACCCTGCACCCTGCTCACTGCACCCTGCACCCATTTTTTTCTGCCCTTCTCCTTATTTGCTCACATTGTAACTAGCTTGTTATCCCTGTCACATTTGTCCTTCTTCCCTAGAGAAATAATTCTCTCAAACACTCTTTTCTTACCTAAGGCTACATTTCTTTTTCATGTAACGAAACATTTGAACATATTTAGAAAACATTCTGACAACAAACTTCAACTTACTTTTTGAATTAATTTGAAAAGACTTCCTTTTAGGGCATCCATGCAAATGAAGTAACCATTTTATTCCCGGACTAATGAGTATGATCATATCTCTATCTACAGTAAGCCATGAAATGAATAGTAAATGATGCTGTAGAGAAACATACCACACCAGTCAGAATGTCTAAGATCAAAAACTCAGGTGACAACAGATGCTGGCCAGGATGTGGAGAAAGAGAAACACTCCTCTGTTAGTGGTGGGATTGCAAGTTGGTACAATCACTCTGGAAATCAGTCTGGAGGTTCCTCAGAAAATTGAACATAGGACTACCTGAGGACCCAACTATACCATTCCTGTGCATATACCCAAAAGGTGCTCCAACATATAATAAGGACACCTGTTCTACTATGTTCATAGCAGCCTTATTTATAATAATCAGAAGCTGGAAAGAACCCAGATGTCCCTCAACAGAGGAATGGATACAGAAAATGTGGTACATCTACACAATGGAGTACTACTCAGCTATCAAAAACAATGACTACATGAAATTTATAGGCAAATGGATGGAACTAAAAAATATCATCCTGAGTGAGGTAACCAATCACCAAAAAAGAGAAACCAAAAACAAACATCACACACACACACACACACACACACACACACACACACACACACACACACACTGATGAGTAGATATTAGCCCCAAAACTCAGATTACCCAATATACAATCCATATACCACTTGAAGCTCAAGAAGAAGGATGACCAAAATGCAGATGCTTCAGTCCTTCTTAGAGGGGGAACAAAAATATTCATAGGAGGAAATATGGAGACAGAGTTTGGAGCAGAGACTGAAGGAATGGCCATTCAGAGACTGCCTCACCTGGGGATCCAGCCCATATACATACAGCCACCAAACCCAGACAATGTTGTTGATGCCAAGAAATGTATGCTGACACGAGCCTGATATAGCAGTCTTCCGAGAGACTCTGCCAGAGCATGACAAATACAGAGGCAAACTCTTGAAGCCAATCATTGAACTGAGAACGAGGTCCTCACTGGAGGAGTTAGAGAAAGGACTGAAGAAGCTAAAGGGGTTTGCAACCCCATAAGAACAACAATATCAACCAACCAGAGCTCCCAGGGACTAAACCACATGGACAAACCCGTGGCTCCAGAGGCATATGTAGCAGACAGTGGCCTTGTTGGGCACCAATGAGAGGAGAAACCTTTGGTCCTGACAAGGCTGGATCCCCCAGTGTAGGGGAATGTCAGGGTGTGGAGGTGGGAAGGGATGGGTTGATGGGTGGGGGAACAATCTCACAGAAGAAGGGGGAAGGCGATGGTAGAGGGGGCCATAGGAACTGTTTACTAAAACAGTACAAAGTCTTTTGGTATGAAAAACATGCATTTCCAAAATTTGCTGAAAATATCTAACAGTTTAAAAACATAATATTTTGAAAATGTATTCAATAATAAATAACATTTTTTATCAGCACAGGTTTTTTATTCAGTACAAGAATCTGAGAGGCCCCAGAGCTGAAACTGACTTTAAAGCCTCCTCTCTGAGGAGCAGCTTTCATGGTATGAGAAGGAACTATGTGTGCTACCAAAGGAGGGAAGTAACCAAAATTGTAGCCAGCTATGATACCTATGAACCACATCAATGACCATTATGACCTAATAACCCTATGGAACAATAGTAGCAAGCATGCTTTGGAGATACCAATAACCCTAATTAGACTTAAAGCCTACTCAACACAGGGAAACACCATGTTACTGGAAAGTAGCTAATTACTCAGTGCTGGTGAAGCATTAGGCATTGGAGGAAAACCTACAACTGTCACTTTATTAAACCATTCTAATCCCTACTCACACTCTTTATGTTTCTATCTCCACAGATAACTATAGTTCCCTCAAGGAAACTTACCTCTGCAACAGATGGAGAACACTAAATGAAACTATAAATAATCAAATGTAGCATTGTGGAGCCTAGTCCCAGTGGATATATCTACAAGATACTACTGCACAACAAGGCTCTGAGGACATTGCAGGAGAGGGGTGGGAATATTTAAAGAGCCAGAGAATCTGTGAATTTGCTGTGAAATTGTGTCTCCCAGTAATTTCAGAAATGACACTCAATGTCTTACCAATATGACTACCCGAACACGAGTTGAACAAGTACAACATTAATGCCAACATGAAAGGAGTAATCCCACAAGGCCTTAACACTACACAAAGAATCACAGACAAATAAGAAATACTAAGATTATTTTGTTCTGCCTTCTAGGTATTACTGAAGCATCCACACTTTGGTCTTCATTCTTCTTGAGCTTCATATGGCCAGTGAGTTGTACTCTGGGTATTCAGAGAGTTTTTTCTTAATATCCACTTATCAGTGAGTACAAACCATGTGTCTTTTTTGTGACCAGGTTAACTCACTCAGGATGATATATTCTAGTTCCATCCATTTGCCTGTGAAATTCATGAAGTCATTGTTTTTAGTACATGAGAAGCACTCCATTGTTTAAAATACACATTTTTCTGTATCCATTCCTCTGCTGAGGGACATCTGGGTTGTTTCCAGTTTGTGGCTATTATAAGTAAGGCTGCTATGAACATAGCGTAGCACATGTCCTTGGTATATGTTGGACCCTGCCCTTCTCCCTTCCTGTCCTTTGTTACTCTCAAGTCCCTCCCTCCTTCCACCTGTCAACAAAACGGCAACCTACAGATTAGGCAAACATCTTTACCAGTCCTACATCCGATAGAGGGCTAATATCCAAAATATACAAAGGACTCAAGATGTTAGGTCCAGAGAATCAAATAACCCTATTAAAAATTGGATACAAAGCTAAAGAAAGAATTCTCAACTCGGGAATCTCCAATGGGTGAGAAGCACCTAAAGAAATGTTCAACATCCTTAATCGTCAGGGAAATGTAAATCAAAACAATCCTGAGATTCCACCTCACACCAGTCAGAATGGCTAAGGATCAAAATCTTTGGTGACAGCAAATGCTGGTGAGGATGTGGAGAAAGAGGAACATTCCTGCATTGCTGGTGGGATTGCAATCTGGTACAACCACTCTGGAAACCAGTCTGTTGGTTTCTCAGAAAATAGGACTACCTGAGGACCTAGCTATACAACTCCCTGGAATATACCCAAAAGATGCTCCAATATATAACAAGGACACATGCTCCACTATGTTCATAGCAGCCTTATTTATAATAGCCAGAAACCGAAAATACCCAGATATCCCTCAACAGAGGAATGGATACAGAAAATGTAGTACATTTACACAATGGAGTACTACTCAGCTATTAAAAACAGTGACTTCATGAAATTGGCAGTCAAATGACCAAACTAGAAAATATCATCCTGAGTGAGGTAACCCAGCAGCAATTATTTTATTCAGTTTGATATCTCACAGGAGCCTTTTCAAACACTTTAGTCTTAAGTTAGTTCATCAGGAATAGCTTGCCTTTTCTGTTTGCTGAGATAATTGATATCAACTTTCTCATCTTCCCTCAGTTTCCTCTAAAGCTGGGCAATGACAACTACACACTTGAGAGCCTCTTTGGTTTTTGTTCCAATATAAGCCCAATTCTTTCCAACTCTTAAGAACAGGTACTGTTACCTCTTTCCATCTTTTGAAATGTGCAAGTTATGGGTTTTCTTTTTCAACTTGTGTCACAAGTTTCTTGAAAGTTTGGTTGCTTTTCTCACTTATTATGTCTCTTTCAAAGTGAGAAATGAGTACTCTAAATTAGTAGATAAAAGAGAGAACTGACTGATAACAGACACTTTCTCATTTAAAATAGATGTAACAAATGATGAATATATTCTTTGGAAAAGCAAAATTTGAAAGGTGAAATTCAAGACTTTTCCTTGTAGACCTAAAGAAATGACTAAGTTGTTAAGATTGCTACACAATCCTAAGGACCATGGTTCAAATCTCAGCACTACCTAACAAGTCAGGCACCCTGCCCACAATGCCTGTGACTACTGGTCTGAGTGTTTGTCAACCTCTTCTGCTTTTCTGTCCTCTCCTCTCAAAGGCTTACTCTTTTTTACATGCCTATAAATAAATATACCCACACACACACACAGTCACCCACATGCATATTTTTAAAAAGGCTTCTTATTAGGATATGGTTGTTCCGAGATAACAATGGGACAGCTGAGAATGAGTGGTTGATTTTAGAGTTGTGAATAGTGGGGCAGAGATGAATAGTAAGACACAAGACAAACAGCTTAGCTTATAGATGATGGCTCAGTCAGAGTGTGTCAGGTCGTTTAGAGAGTAAACAAATTTAGGATTCACATACACATAAATAAAAATCTCTGCTGTTGGACATGAACCCAACAAAATTCACAGAAGTCCACATTGGCATGTCTGTGGATGATAACATTCTCTAGGCATGTGGGCCTGAACAGGATAAGAAAGGAAGAAGCTTGCTGGGCTGACATGTGAAGAATCCAGGTGAAAAGCATGAATTAGATAGAAAAAAATGATGATACAGAATTAAAAAAAAACAAAAATCCAAAACCAAAACCAAATCAAGCAAAACAAAACAAAACAAAAAACAAAAACAAAAACAAAAAGACAAGATAAACACATAAAAGTTTCTTGAGCAGGAATGAAGGTATATTGCTACATCCAAAAGTGAAGTAAGTATTCCTAGATAATTAGAACAATTCAAACATTTACAGAAAAGAGAGCTGACTAAGGAGAACCCAAAGATGTACTGTGGAACTGGTCATTTGGTGATGGGAGAATTTAGATTTCCATTTTGAGTAGAGTTTCCTCATTTAAATAAAGTGTAGGTCGTTCTTCCTATGATGTTTCAAATCCCTTCACCTCCTTCAGTCTTTTCTCTAACTCCTCCATTGGAGTTCCTTTGTTTAGTCTGATGTTTATCCTCATCTGTATAAGTAAGGCTCTGGCACAGCCTCTCAGGAGACACCCATATCTGGCTCCTGTCAGCAAGCACTTCTTGGCATCAGGAATAGTGACTGGGTTTGGTGACTGCATGTGGGGTGGATCCCCAGGTGGGGCAGTCTCTGGATGACCTTTTCTTCAGTACCTGCTCTACTCTTTCTACTTGTATTTCCTCCCATGAGTATTTTGTTCTCCCTTCTAAGAAGGAATGAAGCATCTACATTTTGGTCTTACCATCAGACCCACCGGAGCTCCCAGGGACTAAACCACTAACCAATGAGTACACATGAAAGGACCCACGACTCCAGCTACATATGGAGCAGAGGATGGCATTGTCCCTTGGTCCTATGAAGGCTCGTTTCCCCAGTGTAGGTTAATGCGAGGGCATAGCATTTGCAGTGGGTGAGTAGGGGTTGGAGCATCTTCACAGACGCAGGGGGAGGGGGAAAGAATATGGGAGAGGAGAGAAAGGGGATAACATTTGAGATGTAAATACATAAAATATCCAAGAAAAATAAAATTAAAAAAATGAAAACTGAGGTATGATTCATAGTACCAAAATATCTAATAAATATCAAAATCATACAGTGGAAAAATAAGTTGTATGTCACTGGCTCTTAGTGAAAACAGTAAGATGTGGGAATATTAGAGAAAAGAGAAGCGGAGAATGGAAACCAAAATAGTCACCTCAAATAAGGGAGTGAATTGAAAAGGGAACACAATTTGGGGGAGTGAGACTGTTAATTCATGGATGAGACTTATAATCCACATAAAAACATAAGAAATATGAAGGTGTGTTTTTATCTGTAAATGTGTATGTTCGTGTGTGTGTGTGTGTGTGTGTGTGTGTGTGTGTGTGTGTGTGTGTGTATTCTGGCCATTGATACCGACTGAAATTTATACATCAGCAGTGGCTGAGATTTTTCCAGGCTTGAAATTCAAAGAGGGAATGCAAAACGTCTTTGGAAGTTATATGCTTTAAGTAGAAACAAACTGCCTTTGACAATAGTATAGTTTTAGATACACTGTTTAACAATTAATTACCTTTTATCATATTCCCTTATCGAAGTCAATATAATTATTTAGCTAAGCGAACTATTTTAGGAATACTTTAAAATTATTGCAAAGTAAATAGTAGCTCAAGAACTAACAAGCAAAAATAAAAATTATACATATACATACAGCTGTATACATTTGGTTTGTCATAGTTTAACATATTTATCCCAGTGAATATTCTTTTGAGACATCTTAGGACATTATGGGTAAAAGGAAGGACATTTCAGTGGCACTATGCCTAATGTGGACTTCAGCAAAACCAATGATCAATGTTAAAAATAAGTACCAATGTTTCTATGCATTAGCGTCATGATTTTAAATCTTTGACTTCCCTGTCTTTGCCACAAGCAGTCCTCTTGCTCAATTTAAATTCTATCCCTTATCTGTCAGACTGGGTGAGAAGACCTGGGCTGAGTAGCCAGCTACACAGTGAACATAAACCTGAAGGTGTCTGAGGCACATGCGCCAATCACTCCCAAAGCACATAGCATCCTATGCACCGTCCCGCTCCTCTCCTCCACACTCTCCCTGACTCTCGGATCTCCTCTTCCCTCCTCCCAGTTTTAAGCCAAGGAATCCTAAAGTCCTGCCTTTGTCTGTCTTCCCCAGTTATTGGCTGTTGGTATCTTTATTTACCAGTCAGAACCAACTGGGTGCAGGTTCCCAGAAGCTATGCACAGACCCTCTCATACAGTTTTTTTGGGGGGGGGCATAATTAACATTCATAATACAAACAGCTACAATAAATTAATTCTGTTCATTATGTTAGACACCTAGAAATGCCCTTCTCCCTGTGCAACCTCTAGAAAATTGCACTGTAGAAATGAGACAAAATATTCTTAAATGATTTGAGTTGGAAAGTTTCACAAACATGGCCAAAATTAATCACGGGTTTTTGAGTATTTTTGTTTTGTTGTTTGTTTGTTTGATCTAACATTGGCACAGTGGACAGAGGCCATCTTGGGCTACTTTATATGACTATATTTTTCTCTTCTTCCTTTTTGTCTTTGCTTTCTTTTTTCACGGATGGTATTTTATGGAGTTCAAAATTAACCAAAAATGAATTTGACAACAGGACAGGTAGGGTTTCACATTCGAGATTTCAGAGAAGGTGTATAGGAAGTAATCAGCAGGTATGATTAAAAAAATATGATATAGACAAAACAAAATTAAACATTTTTAACAAAAAATGTTTTAACATCAATTTAATTGTGGGTGAGAGTTATTCAAGAAAAGGACAATACCCAGACAAAATACAGGTTAGATTTTCTCAATAGATGGATTAACTTTGTCTATCTTTTTAGGTTGAATTTTTATACCATAGAACTGCACTCAGGAGCAATCCCACAAGGCTTTCTTCGCTTTGGAGCTAGAGAGCAGGAGGTGAAAAGCTTACTCAGTCTGAGATTCCTTGCATGGATCACACAATGGTTTCTGGCCACTGAGCCTTCACATACAAAAGCGCAGTCACGAGGTACATTCTTCACACTTAATGGTAAGCAAATGGGGAAATGAAAATCAGCCTGGAGTAGCAAGATCGACTGTCTCTAATGTTCTTCTAAACAGTAGGCTGTATGGAAATATTAGATAATATTTACTGTTGTGCATGTAATAATCTTTAATGATCCAAAGTTTCAAAAATACTTTAAAAATTATAAGGAATTCCTCACAACCCCATAAATCATTACTTTAAGAGTTTCTATCTGCTGCTATAGTAATATTGCACCTGTACATATTTAAAATCATAAATTGATATTTACTTTTAATTATCATTTGGTGTGTCTCTATGTGTGTGCATACGCACGCTTACATGTATATGTTTAAGCATGTGGGTGATACAGAAAAGGTGTGGAGATCAGAGGACAATTTCTAGTGTCAGTTCTCATCTTCCACATTGTTTGACACAGGCCTGTTTGCTGGTGCACACATGAAGGTAACTGGCCTTGGATTCAGACATTCTCTTGACTTTGACTCCTACAGCTATACTACGATTAACAATACATGCATGCACACCCAACTTTAAGTGAGTCCTGAGGATTTAACTTGTGTTCTCATGCTCGTACAGCAAGGACTTTACTCACTGAGCTCTTTGCCCAACTTAATGCTTTTAAACTAGAATATCAATTTAGTGTATGAATACCATAGACACATTTTCCTCATATATGAAAATTAAAAACGCTATATATAAATTGCATTAATACAACTATTCTCTCATAGTTTACTCCACCACGGCACTCATGGGTAAGAGAAAACTGTAAAGATGGTTTAAGGTGTAATTTCCCAATGAATTTGTTTAGAAAGGAGAAGAAAATACACCTTAAAGCAATGTATTTTTAATTATGATAGTAATAAAGAGAATAACTATAAGAAGTACAAAATTAAAATAAGCATTTTTAAATCGTGTAAAGATTGGTCCAAATACATTTTAAGGGCGGAAAATTATGTATTAAATTCTTAAACCATCAATATACAGAAACACAGTACAGGCACCATCCCAAAGAAATCCTGTTTTGATAGAAGGAAAGAAAGCACAACCTTCCTTTAAAGAAAAACAAATACTAAGCTCTTTTATATTTGCAATACTCTGCTTTCCCTCTCATTTTATTTTATGACTCTGCTCTCATAATGCAAACCATATGCTGCAATGCCCAGCCAGAGCTCATTCCTTTAATACTGAACACATGTGCTCACCCAGCAGGCTAACACAGTGACTGGGTACCTAAACATGTCTTCGATCATTTCTGTGCCAACACAGGCTAGATAAAACAAAGCAACGATGTGTCTTTCTCTGGCTTATGTCAAGTCGGTGTTCAATAATAATTGCTAATAATATTCAGTAGAAAACTAGCTCTTTAGAAATATATTGCTAATAATTTAAATATCCATGTGCCAGTGTTCTAAGCATCATACTTCCAACTTCATAGGTGAACTGGAAGCCGGTTTACATTACTAACTCAGCAATCTGCCCAATGGTGCCAGGAAACTTGCTCAGGAAAAGCCAGGAAGTGAGGAGGCCTTTTGTTTGTGACAGTTACTTATTTTCAGCTGTGGTGGAAATGGCATCAGCTCTGAGAGCTGTACTGAGTGGCAGTGACTAAGCTCCTGAAACACAAACCTTGTTCTCTGTGGCCTATCGAAGAACCTTCTGCACTTTATTGTATAAAAGCAGTTACTAACAGAAAGCGGGAGCCATTGCCCCAATGTCCACCTGTTTCTTTTACAATAGGGAAAACATTTTGAACAACTGAAACTTGAAGAAAGCAACACTAACTCATCTTGGCCTACCGAATTCAGTGTTTCAATGCTTCAGAAAAGTATAGAACTGAGCATAGATGTGTACAGATAATATATGTTCATATGAGTTCAAAATAGTAATTTTAAGTAGGAAGAATTAGTTCATAATCTGACACTACAACTAGCTTCTTACTCAAGGTCACTATTGGTTCCTTAGTTCAATTTTCAGCTAGAAAATTTCAACAGGAAGGGTTCGGCTGAGGGTGGAGGTTGGTAGTTCAGGTTTGTGTTTACTGCCTGAGAAGTCCCCTTTTCAATTTTGGTGGTGCATATCTGTAAATCCTACCACTCTGGAGATGGAGGCAAGAAGTCTGGAAGTTCAAGATTATCTTTGGCTACACAGTAGGTTTCCAGGCCATACTAGCATATATTGAACCTGTATCAAAACCAGAAACTAAAAAAAAAAAAAAAAAAGATTTAGGAACCCTATCAATTTAACTATGCTATTCACATGTTGCTCAAATGTTATTCATCAAAAACAATTAAACAGTTGAAGAAAGGGTATAAATCATGCAGGATGAATTATGTGAACAGGGGGATTATAAAGACACAGGAACCAGAAGTGAAAGAGGAATTCTATTCCCGAGGTCTGGCTGAAGGCTCTCACCAACTAGGAATCAGGAAGTGAAACAATTAACACTTGTTCAATACCTTCCTCCCTTCCCAGCTACCAACTTCCTTTCCTAGGAATCTTGCCAGAAACATCAAGAACATACCCTTAAACTTTGCTTAACCCACTTGGACCTGGTTTCATCAGATTGCAATCAGATCCAAGATACCTCCATAGCTACTCTATAATTTAATAATCACATAGGAAAGAGAGATAAAAGAGAAGAGGGTCTCTTAAGATCCTAAAGAATAATGACATTCTAAAAGCTCCAAAAAACTCTACATACAGTCAGAATTTCGACAATGAGACCAGAATTTCCTTTGAGGTGCCCACGTTCGTGCTCTATTGAACATCTTCTAATTTAGCTTAACTAAGTTCTAATTCTGCTTCTCATTGGCTTAGTCAGAAATTCTTTTCCCCAGTGTGGTCAAGAATCTGACTTTACCCAAACTGAGATCCCTAAACAATTAAGAAAAATTCCTAGGTCACGGTGGAAGACAGCATGTAGCTATGCCCGCACACCCTCTTCTGCTCTAAATTTGCATATTAGGGTCATTATATTACAATTAGACAAACAAATTAAGTCTGAGAGAACGTTCCTAGATTCTCTTTAGAAGGCAGCATGAGTTGCTAGTGCTAAAACAAATGCTAAGACACCTGCTATAGGAAAGGAATGTAGCACATGATTACAAAATACCTTTCTAAGTATCATTCATGGTAACAGAAAAAGATATATGTTGGGCTGCACCATCATATGTTGTACATTATTAGTATGTATAATCATCACATCATATACATTAATAAGCAATCCGTGGGTATGTAGCATTGGCAAGACTTATAATTGGCTAAAAGATAGGTGCAGAGCATCAGAAAAACACATGGAAAGAGATAAAGAAAAAGACAACAAACAATTTTTTTAATATTTGAAAGAGTGTAAAAATGAATAAAGTCTATAATTGCCACATGAGCTACTACTAAACACTGCCTCTTTTTAAAATTCAAGAAAAATTAAATTTTCACTGAATTTTCTAACAATATAACAATAATACATTTTGTCTCTAATCTCATAGGATGCTTCCGATGCATTTTTTTCCAGCATCACTCCAAGTCTCTGAATCCTAAGAGCAGCAATGGGAATTGTTTGCATTAGTAGAACATAGTCTCATTGGGAAATTTTGTAGCAGAAATACTACCTTTAATTTCCTAGCTTTATCATTGTGTGACACACTCTTGTGTTGCATGACTAACCAAGAAAGCAATGGTACTTTACAAGGCTCATGTATTTCTATCCTGATATTGTTGTGTACTAAGTTTCATGCGGTTATGACTAGAACTTTATCTACAATACAATTTCTTTAGCGAGCAATATATTTAGATACATTGAAGAGGTTGTCACAAACTATGAGTCATAGACATCCAAAATGTGTATGGGAAATACAAACAAATTTATAAAAGAAACAAAAAATGGACACAGCAAAATTTATTGAAAGACATTTCCTATACGTGAGCTTAGCCTTATGACTTGAAACGCTAAATGAAATAAATGATAGTTACCATAAGACTAACCCATTTTTGGCAAAGTTAATATTCTGGTTTTCTGCAGAGCTGGAGGTAGAGAAGAGATGAACAGTGGTGAAAGCAAGGATTTAGCATGCCTGAGATGTGCACCTGTTCCATGTCATGGACCTGTGATTTGCAAGAATATTCTTATTTAACACAGCTCTCCTCTTAAGCATGTTATAATACCTTCATTTTGTGAACACACATGTATGAGGATTATCACTGCCCCAAGTTCCCACATCAAGAAAGAGACCTAGCTAAACTTAAATCTTCTAAAGACAGGTTCAGAGTTTTTCTGAGGTGCTAGCATATGATATAGTTTGCTTCTTACAATGTGCTTTCTAGGGGAGATAATCTTTTATTTTAAAACCTCCTAACTTTTTGAGTCTTGTGGAGAAGCAAATTTGAAGAGTAATGTAGTAGAAGTAAAATTGCTATTGCTAAGAAAGAAATATTTTGTTCTAAATGACTGTAATATAGGAATGGAGAGTAGTAGAAGGAGAGAATGAGATGGAAAATAGGACTATGTCTCGATCACACGCTTTAAACAGCTAATCTTTATTACAAAATTATTTTTATTAAATTTAGTAATTGCTGGAGAAGGTCACATGCAAGTAAAGCAACTATCTTGGAGTCAGATCATTCCAGTAAAATCTGTGTCCTGCCCCAGTGTGGTATGAGAGTGTGTGTGTGTGTGTGTGTGTGGGTAAATTTTGAACACAGACTTGGTGATTATAAGGAAGGATTGTCAGGATGAGGAAGAAATCAACCTAAGCAAAAAACATCACTTCTAGGATAATTAAACTAGAAATAACAAAGAATTGAAGTTGTATCAACATATTCAGTGGGTCTCATACATCAGCAAATTATTTTTATTAAAAATTTCAAGGATTATAAAAATGCCAACACAAAAATTAGGTAACAAAATTTGAAGATCTGTTCAGAAATTCTTTCATATTCTAAAAGTCCTGTCATTCATTATTATCCTAGACTCCTAAAAGGACTTTGTAAAATCAAATTATGGCTGCATAACACAGATTGGGATATTCTTAATAAAATTTATTTATACCTTAGAAGATAATATGGAGAAGCTTTTATGTCTTGGAACACACAAAAATAGAATTTTAATTACAAAATTAAATGCTTGTGACATACGCAGTGCTGGTTTTTTTAGTAGAACAGAACAGTAATGTGCTAGTTGTGGAATATGTCTGGGTTATACACAAATTCCAGTGTATACAGTAGTCACTGTTACCTGCCATGACACTGAAGGAAAGTGGGTCTCGAAGTCAAAAGTCACTGTTTCCTGGCTAACAGGGCAGTTAGCTTTTACAATAAAAACACTTTGTCCATGAATGGCCAATAAAATAGATGCTGTTCTGCTAGTAATGAAGACTCTGTTATCCTTTCAGTCTTTAAATGGAAAGAATAAAATGTATGCAATTTTCATTCATAATATGTTTTTAAAACCTACCCTACAGTTTAACAAGTCTTTGTTTTTGTTTGTTTCTTTTTTTCTTTTAATGAGACTTCACAACCACACTTGGAATTTATCAAGAAATTAATGTATTGTTAACTATAATCACTGTGGGGAGAGTACGTAGAGGGGAATTCACCAACACGGAGAACCTACTATGTACCAAGTGTTTTCTAGAGTTCTTTTATTTTCTGAATCTTCACGAATCCTTAGAAAATAGATAGTGTGAAATTCATTGTAGAGGGGAATGTAAGCCTTGAATGGTGGTATAAATTAATGTAGATACACAGCTCTTGAGGGATAGAATTAAGTTTTGAACTCCAAGTAATCCTATTAAAAATGGGGTCCAGAGCTAAACAATTAATTCTCAAATGAGGAATACTGAATGGCCAAGAAGCACCTAAAGAAATGTTCAACATCCTTAGTCATCAGGGCAAGGCAAATCAAAACAACCCTGGTCTGCCATCTCAGACCAGTTAGAATGGCTAAGATCAAAAACTCAGGTGATAGCAGATGCTGGTGAGGATGTGGGGAAATAGTAACACTCCATTATTAGTGGAATTGCAAGCTGGTACAATCATTCTGGAAATCAGTGTAGCAATTCCTCAGAAAATTGACATAGTACTACCTGAGGACCCAGCTATACCACTCCTGGGCATACACCCAAACAATGTTTCAACATATAACAAGGACACATGCTCCACTCTGTTCATAGCAACCTTATTTATAGTAGCCAGAAGCTGAAACGAACCCAGATGCCCTTCGACAGAGGAATGGATACAGAAAATGTGGTATATTTACGCAATGGAGTACTACTTAGCTATTAAAAACAATGACTTCATGAAATTCTTAGGCAAAGGAATGGAACTAGAAAATATCATCCTGAGTGAGGTAACCAAGTCACAAAAGAACACACATGGTATACACTCACTGATAAGTGAATATTAGTCCAAAAGCTCGGAATACCCAAGAAACAATTTGCAAACCATATGAAGCTCAAGAAGGAAAATCAAAATGTGAATGCTTCAGTCTTTCTTAGAAGGGGGAACAAAATACTTATGGGAGGAAATACAAGGACAAAGAGTGGAGCAGGGACTGAAGGAAAGGTCATCCAGAGACTGCCCCACCTGGGAATCCATTCCATATGCAGCCACCAAACCCAGTCACTATTGCTGATGCCAAGACATGCTTGCTAATAGAAGCCAGATATGGGTGTCTCCTATAGAGTCTGCCAGAGCTTTACTAATACAGATTAAGATGCTTGCAGCTAACCATCAGACTGAACTCGGGGACCCCGATGGAGGAGTTAGAGAAAGGACTGAAGGAGCTAAAGGGGTTTGCAACCCCATAGGAAGAATAACAATACCAACCAAACAGATTCCCCAGAGCTCCCAGAGACCAAACCAGCAACCAAAGAGTACACATTGAGGGAGGGGTATCCATGACTTTTGCCACATATGAAGAAGAGGATGGCATTGTCTGGCAACAATAGGAGGAGAAGCCTTTGGTCCTGTGAAAGCTCATTTCCCCTAGTGTAGGGAATGCCAGGGTATTGAGGTGGGAGTGGGAGCATGTTCATAGACGCAGAAGGAGAGGAGATGATAGAGGAGGAAAAGGAGATAAAATTTGAAATGTAAATACATAAAATAGTCAATAAAAATAAATTTAAAAAGAGTTGAATTAAAAAATACTATAATCACTGTGCTGCAAAAAAAGTTTTAGAGCTTCTGGTCCAATCTACCTGACATTTGTACCACCGAAAAATCAGTTCAATGTGTAAAGTTCGCAAGGCAGGAAGGTCAGCTTCTGGGGCAGCACCTTGGGGACACACCAGGACCTGGGTGGAGACAGTGAAGACCAACAAACAGAGCAGAGAGAATGAGTCTCAGATCCTGGCCTGTTCACTAGAAAGGAAGGCAGAATGTCATTTGACTCTAAGGTCCTTTTCTATAAGTAAATGGATTTTTTGAATGAAAAGAAACAATAATCAGAAACAAAACAGACACACACATTCCAACTGATGACTTCTCTTCCAGAGCAACTGTGAGTCTCTTTCCAAGATGCATGCTTTTAATTCCACCTTTAATTCTAACTAGAAATCTAACTTCTGGTTAGAAATTTGATTTAGTTTAAGCTATTTTATTAAATCATCAATTAGCAAAGGGTCTGTATTGTACTATTTTCCTTTTGTTTTTATAGCAGCTTGCTGTATACCCCAGCTGACTGTAAATTCCTCCTTCTATACAGCTTCACAATGTATATGCCACCCTGCCTGGCAGAAAAAAGGATTTTTTCATAGAACTATGTATAAACTTTTAACTTTTTTTAAAAAGTTTCTGTTTTTATACTTTTATTGGATATTTTCTTTATTTACATTTCAAAGGTTATTCCCTTTCCAAATATGGTTATTTGATTCTCTGGAGTCTAACTTCTTGAGTTGTTTGTATATATTGGATATGAGCCCTCTATTGTATGGGTAAAGACCTTTTCCCAATCTGTTGGTTGCTGTTTTGTCCTCATGACAGTGTCCTTTGACTTACAGAAGCTTTGCAATTTTATGAGGTCACATTTCTTGATTCTGGATCTTAGAGCATAAGCCATTGGTATTCTCTTCAGGAAATTTTCCCAAGTGCCCATGTGTTCGAGGCACTGCCCCACTTTTTCTTCTATTAGTTTGAAGGTATCTGGTGTGATGTGGAGGTCCTCGATCCACTTGGACTTGAGCTTTGTACAGGGCAATAAGAATGGATCGATTTGCATTCTTCTACATGCTGACCTCCAGTTGAACCAGCACCATTTGTTGAAAATGCTATCTTTTTTCCATTGGATGGTTTTAGCTCCTCTGTCAAAAATCAAGTGACCATAGGTGTGTGGGTTCATTTCTGGGTCTTCATTTCTATTCCATTGATCTCCCTGCCTGTCTCTGTACCAATACCATGCAGTTTTTTATCACTGTTGCTGGATAATACAGCTTGAGGTCAGGGATGGTGATTCCCACAGACATTCTTTCATCAGTGAGGATATTTTTCGCTATGCTGGGTCATTTGTTATTCCAAAGGAATTTGCAAATTGTTCTTTCTATCTCTATGAAGAATTGAATTGGAATTTTGATGGGGATTGCATTGAATCTGTAGATTGCTTTTGGCAAGATAGCCATTTTTACAATATTAATCTTGCCAATCCATGAGCATGGGAGATCCTTCCATCTTCTGAGATATCCTTCATTTTTCTTCAGAGACTTGAAGGTCTTGTCATTCATATCTGTCACTTGTTGGTTAGAGTCACACTGAGGTATTTTATATTATTTGTGACTATTGTTAAGGGTTTCATTTCCCCAATTTCTTTCTCAGCCTGTTTATTCTTTGAGTAGAGGAAAGCTACTGATTTGTTTTAGTTAATTTTATACCCAGCCACTTTGCTGAAGTTGTTTATCAGGCTTAGTAGTTCTCTGGTGGAACTTTTGGGGTCACTTAAGTATACTATCATATCATATGCAAATAGTGATATTGACCTCTTCCTTTATAATTTGTATCTCTTTGACCTCTTTTTACTGTCTAATTGCTCTGGCTAGGACTTCAAGCACTATATTGAATAGGTAGGAAGAGAGTGGGCAGCCTTGTCTAGTCCCCGGTTTTAGTGGGGTTGCTTCAAGTTTCTTTCCATTTAGTTTGATGTTGGTTACTGGCTTGCTGTTTATTGCTTTTACTATGTTTAGGCATGAGCCTTGAATTCCTGATCTTTCTAAGACTTTTACCATGAAGGGATGTTAAATTTTGTCAAATCCTTTCTCAGCATCTAATGAGATGACCATGTGTTTTTTTTTCTTCTTTGAGTTTGTTTATATAGTGGATTACATTGATGGATTTTTGTATATTGAACCATCCCTTCATTCCTGGGATAAAGCCTACTTGATCGTGATGGATGATCATTTTGATGTGTTCTTGGATTTACTTTGCAAGAATTTTATTGAGTGTTTTTGGGTCAATGTTCACAAAGTAAATTGGTCTGAAGTTTTCTTTCTTTGTTGGGTCTTTGTGTGGTTTAGGTATGAGTGTAATTGTGGATTCATAGAAGTATTTGGGTAGTGGTTAATGAAAAAAATCCACATGACTATCTCATTAAACACTGAGAAACATTTGACAAAATTCAACCCTGCTTCATTGTAAAAGTCTTAGAAAGATCAGGAATTCAAGGCCCATAACTTCTAATAATACAAACTGATAAAATGATGTTTTGCTGGAATATTCTATGTTAACATTGGATTACCTTTACCTATTGGGTCTAGTGTTTTGGTCACGCCTCTTTTTTTTTTTTATGTGAGAGAGTCAACATTGTGTTTGAGGTTAATTGAGAAGACATCTGCATTCTCATTCAATGTCTATACTGTGATAGATGTTGGCTTAGATAAGACATTCAGAGGCATTCAAGCATCAAGAGGCAAAACACCAGGTAAATCATTCAGTCTAATACAAGAGGGGCTGATAAAGAATTAAAGTCACCTCCAATTTCAAGGTACTTGGATAACTAAAGTACAAGCAAGAAAATGGCCCCCCTCCACCACAAGCCCTGCAACTGTCTCTTGGGATTCTTGCTCATTCTTTTATTTTTTTTTCTTTTTCTTTCTTTCTTTCTTTCTTTCTTTTTTTTTTTTTTTTGGAACTGGGGACCGAATCCAGGACCTTGTGCTTGCTAGGCAAGCGCTCTACCACTGAACTAAATCCCCAACTTCTTGCTCATTCTTATTTCCATGGTATATATTCCCAGAAAGACTATTTGATAAACCCAATGGGGAGTGAAAACATGAATAAGCTATGAATAATCCAAATGTTATTATTCAAACGTTTTTAACAGTGAATAATCCAGATCTCTAGTTTTCTAAAACTACTTCCCCATGCCTAAATAGTTTCATAAATAACTCTCTTATATTATAAGAGTGGGGGACAGGCTGCTTGTCAGAAAGAAATATGAGAAAGCAGGAAAAAGAAAGACAACCTAATTCTTCAAATAAAACCCAGAGTTTATAAAAAAAAAGTTGTGAATTACGAAAGCAGATTAGCCATTTCATAATATACAAACAATTAATTCTTAAGACATTTTGTTAAAAGTCAACCATCATTATAAAAACTTTGTAAATATCTCCAATAATTCTCACAACAGTGCTATCTAAGTAGGTCTTCTAATTGCTCAATTATACAAGCAAGGACATAGAGGTTAAGAAATTCATTTAGAGAAATTAAAGTAGTAAAAGATTCAGAATCATTTTCTGATTGTTCTAAGTTTCCAAAAAGCATTTATTAATAAGATAAAACTGAAACAAACAAGACTAATGGTAACCTATATATGTTCACCTTTTAAAGAAGGTATTAGAAGATGTTTTTATAGTGTATAGAGTATGATTTGCCTTGCAAGGAAAACCCAGGTTTTACTCAGAATTTACATACAAGCTAGTTACATTTGTATTCTAGGTACTAAATAGTCAGAGACAAACTGACTTTTCTGACCATCCTGCCTTGTGCATTTCAAACTAATGAAAGATCCATCTTCAGAATATGATAAAGAGTGTTCCTGGGGTAAAATAAACACAGGAAGCTGTTTCCTCCATAGGCACAAATGTCTGAGTCCACAGGCAAACATACACACACACACACACTCTTATGGTTCATTCTTTCGCACCTCATTTTATAAACTACTAAATATGTTCTATGAAAGCTAACGGCCTTACTTATGGCTCCAGAACTCAAGTAGACTAACAATATTTGCCTGTCATAATTAAAAATAAGATGTTAAAAATAATAACAGTGAAAATCTGTCACACTTCTTTAGGGATAATGTATCATGTTTATGTAGTAAAACTGTTTTCTTCAAAGATTCTAAGTGGTAGAAAATTAATTGTGACCTTTAGGTATGAATTTAAAATATCACCAACCTTTCTTTTAATCCTGAGTCCATTATTTTGCTTTCAGCAAAAAAGAATCTATCCTCTGTAATTATTGTTGGAAGAAAAATTATACTGGCATTTTAAAATTGAAAGAACATTCCTATTAGCTGACATTTGATATTTTTCACTCAGATTTTTTCAAAGTATGCTTTTTTTAATGTTTTTGAAAACTAATACTCTTGAACTGTCAACACATCATTGTAAAGTCTGATTTAAAATGTCTGTTTGCTCAGTAAACAGAAGCCATTTTAGATCTTTTGTCTTGTTAATCTTACAAAACTCTCTTGGTCTTGGTCTTATAGCCTCAAGGAAATGATGTCTGGCATATGCAGTAAATATGCTTCTTTGAAAAGCAGAGCCAGCAGAAAACTCAGTGTCCCTCCCACACATTAAAGCAGGGTTGTGTGGAAGGTGACTCATAGGCTTCAGGCTGTTGTATTAATATTTACTTTTTTGTTTTCAAACTTAATTTTATAAAAAAATTATAGCCTTTTTGTCTTTTTCTTTCAGATATCTTTCTGGAAGATTCACTGTACATATAGTCTCTATGCAAATACCCCTAAAGGTGTCACTCTATATGCCAGGTTATTAGTAGAGCCCATGTCTGTGGAACAGTCTGCTAACAGTGGTCTTGTCTCCCAGCACTGGGGGATTTGAAAAAGAACCAACATGGATTAAACCCAAGATTCAAAACAAAGAAGATGAGCTAACCTAAACATTTAGCCTCCTCAACCTCATCTGCTCCAACTTTAAAAGTTAAAGTAATCACTTAGTTTTTAATTATCGTTCAATGAAAGATCATGTTAATGGGCTTAAAAAGACTTGATAAATAGCTACCACTGTGCTGGTTGGATTTTGTCAACTTGACATGAATTAGATACCTGGAAAGATGAGTGAGGAACTGCTTCCCCCAGATTCGCCTATGAGTGTGCCTTTGAGGACAGTCCTTTAGTTGCTACTTAGCATAGGAGCGTCCAGCCTACCATGGACAGCACCATCCCTAAGTGGGTAAGTCTGAACTGTATAAGCAAAGTAGCTGAGTGGTGAGGAAGTGAGCAAGCCAGTAAGCTGTGTACCTCCCAGTTCTCTGCTTCAGATCCCACCTCCTGGTTCCTACCTTACTTCTTCAAAGACGGGGTGTGATCAGGAAGAAGTGAAACTCAAACAAATGCTCTCTCTCTGTGTAAGTTGTGTTTCATCACAGCAACAGAGGATGTAATTAATACAACTGCTTGGGTTTACTCTGAGATTGTACTATCCCACACAGAAATGAATTATTGGAGGATCAAAATATTGTCTTACACAATACATGGACTGACCCTGAACTCTGACCTCATAGGTAGCAATGAATATCCTAGTAAGAGCACCAGTGGAAGGGGAAGCCCTGGGTCCTGCTAAGACTGAACCCCCAGTGAACTAGATTGTTGGGGGGAGGGCGGCAATGGGGGGAGGATGGGGAGGGGAACACCCATAAAGAAGTGGAGAAGGAGGGATTAGGGGGATGTTTGCCCGGAAACCGGGAAAGGGAATAACACTCGAAATGTAAATAAGAAATACTCAAGTTAATATATATATATTGTCTTACAGCTGTGAAGAGACACCATGACAAAGGCAACTCCTATAAGGACAACATTTAATTGGGGCTGGCTTATGGGTTCAGAGGTTCAGCCCATTATCATTAAGGCAGGAACATGGCAGCATCCAGGCAGGCCAGGTACAGGCAGAGCTGAGGGTTCAACATCTTCATTTGAAAACTTCACATTACTCACTTCCAGGCAGCTAGGAGTAGAGTCTTAAAGCCCACACCCACAGTGATACACCTACTCCAACAAGGCCACAACTAAAAATAATGCCACTACCTGGGCCAACATATACAAACTATCAGAAATACGGTCAAATTTTTGTAAAAATTTAAAGATGTATTGAGCAGTGACACATTTGAGTTAGGAACTATACATTACTTATAATATGAATATACATAATAATTATGTATATGGTTATAATATATTCCTTGAGAAACTTTATGTGAGTTCTTTGCTTGGATTGAGCCAGTCAGTGTTCTTGACTTCTCCCAGAAAACCTCATGATGGCATGCCAAATCCTTCTGTGGGGGAACAAGACCCATAAACAAAGCAGTTCTCTATACATTCTTTCTTGCCTCCTGCCTTTCCTCAATTAAGATGATCATAATACAAGGGCCCAACTCCTCTAACAAAATAGTTACAACCATGTTTACCTCAAAAAAGATTAAATAAAAATCCCCAGTATAAGGAGTTCCTCTGTCTTCTCCACCAAAAGTCCTATAGAACAAATGTTGAATTAAAAGGAGCATGGATATTTACAGGTGCACATTCAAGTTGTCAATAAACTTTTGTGTGCGTAGATTTTAAATCTACCTTATTTCTTACAAATACAAAATGGTCATGTAACAACACAGCTACGATAATTGTAGCTCTGATATAAATGATATAGATGGTAAACTGAAGACCGAAGTTTCCAGGTTGATATACTATGACATTGAAATAAATCTTTGTAGGGATATAAAGTTTTCAGTAGTATAGCCATGCCTTGTATATTCCTAGGGATGAAAAGGAGAACCACAGAGCAACTTTTAACCTAGCCTCCTAGCCTACATGCTTAGACAACTTAGATGTTAGTGTGTGTGTGTGTGTGTGTGTGTGTGTGTGTGTGTGTGTGTGTGTGTGTTGGGGGGTATCTTAGCAGCTTTTCAGTGCATGATTTATGACAACTTCTTTTATCTTGGAGCAGAAACAAGTTTATGAAGAGAATGGACACATATTTAGTCTTCTAGATTAGAGCAGCTGAGATCAGGAATGCAAAATCTTTTTAGCATGACTATATAAATAACATTTAATCTAATGGGCATGGACATATTTTATTACTTCAAAAATAATGACTAAAGTAACAGAATGCAAATTGCCTCTGTAAGCTATTTATACTATCAATTAAAGAATGGGAGAAAAACATCTAAAATAGGAAACGAGTAATTAAATTCTCACAATTGAAATATTGAATAATATAGGTCGTTTAAAACATCGTTAAATCATCTCTTGTCAAGTCAAATATGGGCGCTTTTGTTGGCAAATGTGTACAATGGCTTAAATATAAGTAGTCATATCATAGTTTTAGCTTTAGTACTGATAATTCATTTTAAATATTAAAATAAATGTCCTACTTTTCATTTATAAAATAAAAAGAAGTATTCAGGTCAGAGAGGATTAAGACATGCTAAGTAATCAGAATTTCTACTGAGATTCACCTGTCTGCTTTCTTGTCCTTGGAGAACAGGGAAGAGTCTGAGTCATGCTGTTACACAGTACCTTTCACGCTCCACATGAAGCCAGATCCAGGCTGAAGGAAAGAGAAAATGTGGGGGTAGGGGCTGCTTTAAGATCATCTTTAGATAAAATGTTCTCCCTTATTCAAAAGAAGTAGTCCAGTCCAGAACTTCAGAATATAACAGTTTTACATGAGAGGCTGAACTGACATTTACGTTCCTGTGTAATGTAGTTTTCACACATTTTACACATTTGTAAAAACCCAATGATCATCACACAGTCTTAACCTACTCTCACGTGCTCTATCCCAGACCCACATTGCTCTCACTGGTGGATCTGCTTTCAAAGAAATTTCAGAATCATTTTTATTACCTTGCAAACACCCTTGAGCAAACAAACTTTTTGAGGTTATGGTACAAACATGCATTTATGAAAAGAGAATTGTTTACAGAAAAAAGAATGTAGTGCCCAGAACATCTAGGTAGTTACCAGAAAACCTTCACTTATCTTTAAGGCAGCTCAAATATGTATTGCCTCTTTTATTCAAGTAGTGAATATCACAAACCAAGGAGTAGTGATTCACTTTGCAGTTAGGGCATAAAAACAACTCCCACCTTCACTGTCCTGCAACGAAACATGCTGAGAAAAAGCAGTGGGGAGAAAAGTTGGCCAACATGGTGAACGAGATCCCTATATGCAGTGTAACTAAGTGAACAAGACTGGATGCAACTCTGCCCTTTCTGAGGATGAAAGTGCCTTACTTACTTGGCTACTAGGTAGAATGATGAGAATAGTGGTCCACTTCCTGTACAGTAGTGTTTCTCAAGCTTCCTAATGCTGTGACCCTTTAATAAAATACCTCATGGTAATCCCAACCATAAAAATTGTTTTCATTGCTACTTTGTAACTGTAATTTCTATCATTATGAATCATAATGAAACACCTGTGTTTCTAATGGTCTTAGGTTACCTCTGTTTAAGGGTCATTTGACCCCAAATGGTTTTGACCCACAGGTTGAGAAATAGCTGCTATAGAAAATTCATATAGGTTCCTAAGAATAAGAATATGTCTAAAGAACATAAAACTTGAAGAAATCTGCTATTGTATATTTCTCACTGTTGCATAAAGTCTGGATCTCTGATGGTTTTTAAGCCCAAGCTCACTGGACACTGCAGATCTTTGCTACTGCTGGTATTTTACATTTATATTTTATAGTAACATTCCAACAACCCATTCTTTGCAGATAATTAGGCTAAAGCATTCTGAACTAAATCCATCTAGTCCTGGGCTTCTTTACTTTTTTCTTTTTCTTTTTGGTTGGAAGGTTTTTAATGACTTCTTCTGTTTCTGTATGTGATGTGGACCTGTCCAGAAAGTTTACCTGCTCTTGATTTAACTTTGGTATGTGGTATCTGTCTAGAAAACTAACTATTTCATCTAGATTTTCCAGTTATGTTGAGAAAAGGTTTTTGTAGTAGGATCTGATGATTTTTTTTTTAATTTCCTCCATTTCTGTTGTCATGCCTCCTTTTTCATTTCTGATTTTGTTAATCTGGATACTGCCTCTGGGCCCTTTAGTTAGTTATCTATCTTGTTGATTCTCTCAAAGAACCAGCTTTTGGTTTTGCTGTTTCTTTGTATTGTTCTCTTTGTTTCACTTGGTTGATTTTCACCCTGCGTTTGACTGTTTCCTTCCTTCTACTCCTTTTGGGTGAGTTTGTTTCTTTTTGTTCTAGAGCTCTCAGGTGTGCTATTAAGTTGCTAGGGCAAGATCTCTCCAGTTTCTTTACCAGTGCACTTAGTGTTATGAATTTTCCAGTTAGCACTAGTTTTACTGTGTCCCATAAGTTTGGGTATGATATGTCAACATTTTCATTAAATTCCAGGAAGTCTTTAATGTCTTTTTTTATTTCATCCTGGACCAAATTATCATTGAGTAGAGAGCTGTTCAGTTTCCACATGTATGTGGGTTTTCTGCTATTTGTTCTGTTATTGCAAACCAGCTTTAGGTCATGGTGGTCTGATAGGATGCATGGGATTATTTCAATCTTCTTGTATCAGTTGAAGATTGTTTTGTGACCAATTATATGACCGATTTTGAAGTGCTGAAAAGAGGTGTATTCTTTTGTTTTAGGGAGAAATGTTCTGTAAATATCTGTTAAATCCATTTTGTTCATAACCTCTATTAGCTTCACTCTGTCTCTGTTTAGTTTTTGTTTCAATGACCTGTCCACTGGTGAGTGTGGGGTGTTGAAGTCTCTCACTATTACTGTGGAGAGTTCAACTTTAGTAAAGTTCCTTTTATGAATGTGGGTGTCCTTGCATTTGGGGCATAGATGTTCAGAATTGAGACTTTCTCTTAGTGGATTTTCCCTTTGATGAATATGAAGTATCCTTCCTCATTATGCTTGATAACTTTAGGTTGAAAGTCTATTTTTTTGGATATTAGGATGACAACTCCAGCTTGTTTCTTGGGACCATTTGCTTGGAACAACTTTTTCCATCCCTTTACTCTGAGGTAGTTTCTTGTGTGCAGCAAAATGCTGGATCTTATTTGCATATCCAATCTGTTAGCTTATGTCTTTTTATAGGTGAGTTGAGTCTGTTAATATTGAGAGATATTAAAGACAGATGACTGTTGGCCCCTTTTATATTTGGTTTTGTAGGTAGCTTTCTGTGCTTGTGGGTCTCTCCTTCTGGCTTTGTTGTGAGATGCTTAATATCCTGTCTTCCTTGTATTGGAGTTTTCCTCCTAAGATCTGCTGTAGGGCTAGATTGGTAGACAAATACCACTTGAATTTGATTTTGTCCTGGAATATTATAGTTTCTTCATCTATGTTGATTGAGAGTTTTGCTGGGTATACTAGCCTCAGCTGACATTTGTGTTCTCTTAGAGTCTGCATGACCTCTGACCAGGTTCTTCTGGCTTTCATAGTCTCTGTTTAGAAGTCTGATATAATTCTGATAGGTCTGTCTTTGTATGTTACTGGGCCCTTTCCTTTGCAGCTTATATTATTCTTTCTTTGTTCTCTGCATTTATTGTTTTGATTACTTTGTGATAAGAGGATTTTCTTTACTATTCCCATTTGTTTGGTGTTCTGTAGGCTTCTTGTAACACATCAAAACCATCATTCACCACGATCAAGTAGGCTTCATCCCAGGGATGCAAGGTCGGTTCAATATATGAAAATTCATTAACATAATCCACCATATAAACAAACTCAAAGAAAAAAATCACATGATCATCTGCTTTGATACACAAAAAAACATTTTAAAAACACACCCCTTCATATTTAAAGTATTGGAGAGATCAGGAATGAAAGTCCCATACCTAAAGATAATAAATAATAAATGCAATTTTCATCAAACCAACACCCAACATTAAATTAAATGGAGAGATACTTAAAGCAATCCCACTAAAATCAGAGACAAGAAAAGGATGCCTATTCTTCCTATATCTATTCAATATAGTACTCAAAGTACTAGTTAGAACAATAAAACAGCAGAAAGAGATCAAGGGGATACAATTCGGGAATGAAGAATTAAAGGTATCACTATTTGCAGATTATATGAAGTAAACATAAGTGCCCCCAAAAATTCTACCAGAGAATTTCTCCAGCAGATAAGCAACTTCAGCAAAGTGACTGGATATAAAATTAACTCAAATAAATGAATAGTCTTCCTTTATACAAATTGTAAACAGGCTGAGACAGAAATTAGGGAGATAACTCCCTTCACAATAGCCATAGATAATAAAAACTATCTTGGGGTAACTTTAACCTAACAAGTGAAAGATCTATATGATAAGAACTTCAAGTCTCTCAAGAAGGAAATCAAAGAAGAACTCAGAAAATGGAGAGATCTCCCATGTTCATGGTTTGGCAAAATTAACATAGTAAAAATGGCCATCCTACCTAAGGTGATCTATAGCTTCAATGCAATACCCAACAAAATCCCAAGACAATTCCTCAGAGAAATGGAAAGAGCAATTCTTAAATTCTTCTGGAGGCAAACAACCCAGAATAGTGAAAACAATTCCTAACAATAAAAAAAGACTGGTGGAATCACTATCCCTGACCTGGAGCTCTACTACAGGGCTATAGTGATTAAAAAAAGAAAACAAAAAACTGCATGGTATGGGTACAGAGACAGACAAGCTGATCAATGGAATAGAATTAAAGACCCCCCCCCAAAAAAAAATCCACACACCTGCCTCCACTTGATCTTTGACAAAGAAGCTAAAAATATACAATGAAAAAGAAAAAGCATCTTCAATAAATGGTGCTGGTCTAACTGGCTGTCTGTACGTAGAAAACAAAACTAGACACGACCCTGAGAGAGAGACCCAACCGCCTGGTCAGGTGGGCACTCCTGAGGCTGCAGAGCGGAAGAGACCACCAACACTGCGAACCCCTGCCCACATCCCTGGCCCAAGAGGAAACTGTATAAGGCCTCTGGGCTCCCGTGGGGGAGGGCCCAGGAGCGGCAGGACCCCTGCCTGAGATACCGCCGGAACCTGAGGGAAACAGACCAGATAAACAGTTCTCTGCACCCAAATCCCATGGGAGGGAGAGCTGAACCTTCAGAGAGGCAGACAAGCCTGGGAAACCAGAAGAGACTGCTCTCTGCACACACATCTCGGACGCCAGAGGAAAAAGCTAAAGACCATCTGGAACCCTGGTGCACTGAAGCTCCCGGAAACGGCGGCACAGGTCTTCCTGGTTGCTGCCGCTGCAGAGAGCCGTGGGCAGCACCCCACGAGCGAACCTGAGCCTCGGGACCACAGGTCACGTGACCAACTTTTCTGCTGCAAGAAAGCTGCCTGGTGAACTCAAGACACAGGCCCACAGGAACAGCTGAAGACCTGTAGAAAAACTACACGCCGGAAAGCAGAACACTCTGTCCCCATAACTGACTGAAAGAGAGGAAAACAGGTCTACAGCACTCCTGACACACAGGCTTATAGGACAGTCTAGCCACTGTCAGAAATAGCAGAACAAAGTAACACTAGAGATAATCCGATGGCGAAAGGCAAGCGCAGGAACCCAAGCAACAGAAACCAAGACTACATGGCACCATCGGAGCCCAATTCTCCCATCAAAACAAACATGGAATATCCAAACACACCAGAAAACAAGATCTAGTTTCAAAATCATTTTTGATCATGATGCTGGAGGACTTCAAGAAAGACGTGAAGAACTCCCTTAGAGAACAAGTAGAAGCCTACAGAGAGGAATCGCAAAAATGCCTGAAAGAATCGCAAAAATCCCTGAAAGAATTCCAGGAAAACATGAATAAACAAGTAGAAGCCAATACAGAGGAGACACAAAAATCCCTGAAAGAATTCCAGGAAAACATAAATAAACAAGTAGAAGCCCATAGAGAGGAGACACAAAAATCCCTGAAAGAATTCCAGGAAAACACAATCAAACAGTTGAAGGAATTAAAAATGGAAATAGAAGCAATCAAGAAAGAACACATGGAAACAACCCTGGATATAGAAAACCAAAAGAAGAGACAAGGAGCTGTAGATATAAGCTTCACCAACAGAATACAGGAGATGGAAGAGAGAATCTCGGGAGCAGAAGATTCCATAGAAATCATTGACTCAACTGTCAAAGATAATGTAAAGCGGAAAAAGCTACTGGTCCAAAACATACAGGAAATCCAGGACTCAATGAGAAGATCAAACCTAAGGATAATAGGTATAGAAGAGGGTGAAGACTCCCAGCTCAAAGGACCAGTAAATATCTTCAACAAAATCATAGAAGAAAACTTCCCTAACCTAAAAAAAGAGATACCCATAGACATACAAGAAGCCTACAGAACTCCAAATAGATTGGACCAGAAAAGAAACACCTCCCGTCACATAATTGTCAAAACACCAAACGCACAAAATAAAGAAAGAATATTAAAAGCAGTAAGGGAAA
Organism: Rattus norvegicus; assembly: GCF_021556685.1. Classification (NCBI taxonomy): domain Eukaryota; kingdom Metazoa; phylum Chordata; class Mammalia; order Rodentia; family Muridae; genus Rattus; species Rattus norvegicus. The sequence continues at coordinate 61,910,907 of NC_141542.1, read as the reverse complement.
AAGGTCAAGTAACATATAAAGGGAGACCTATCAGAATCACACCAGACTTATCACCAGAAACTATGAAGGCCAGAAGATCCTGGACTGATGTCATACAGACCCTAAGAGAACACAAATGCCAGCCCAGGTTACTGTATCCAGCAAAACTCTCAATTAACATTGATGGAGAAACCAAGATATTCCATGACAAAACCAAATTTACACAATATCTTTCTACAAATTCAGCACTACAAAGGATAATAAATGGTAAAGCCCAACATAAGGAGGCAAGCTATACCCTAGAAGAAGCAAGAAACTAATCGTCTTGGCAACAAAACAAAGAGAATGAAAGCACACAAACGTAACCTCACATCCAAATATGAATATAACAGGAAGCAATAATCACTATTCCTTATTATCTCTCAATATCAATGGCCTCAACTCCCCAATAAAAAGACATAGATTAACAAACTGGATACGCAACGAGGACCCTGCATTCTGCTGCCTACAGGAAACACACCTCAGACACAAAGACAGACACTACCTCAGAGTGAAAGGCTGGAAAACAACTTTCCAAGCAAATGGTCAGAAGAAGCAAGCTGGAGTAGCCATTCTAATATCAAATAAAATCAATATCCAACTAAAAGTCATCAAAAAAGATAAGGAAGGACACTTCATATTCATCAAAGGAAAAATCCACCAAGATGAACTCTCAATCCTAAATATCTATGCCCCAAATACAAGGGCACCTACATACGTAAAAGAAACCTTACTAAAGCTCAAAACACACATTGCACCTCACACAATAATAGTGGGAGATTTCAACACCCCACTCTCATCAATGGACAGATCATGGAAACAGAAATTAAACAGTGATGTCGACAGACTAAGAGAAGTCATGAGCCAAATGGACTTAACGGATATTTATAGAACATTCTATCCTAAAGCAAAAGGATATACCTTCTTCTCAGCTCCTCATGGTACTTTCTCCAAAATTGACCATATAATTGGTCAAAAAACGGGCCTCAACAGGTACAGAAAGATAGAAATAATCCCATGCGTGCTATCGGACCACCACGGCCTAAAACTGGTCTTCAATAACAATAAGGGAAGAACGCCCACATATACGTGGAAATTGAACAATGCTCTACTCAATGATAACCTGGTCAAGGAAGAAATAAAGAAAGAAATTAAAAACTTTTTAGAATTTAATGAAAATGAAGATACAACATACCCAAACTTATGGGACACAATGAAAGCTGTGCTAAGAGGAAAACTCATAGCGCTGAGTGCCTGCAGAAAGAAACAGGAAAGACCATATGTCAGCAGCTTGACAGCACACCTAAAAGCTCTAGAACAAAAAGAAGCAAATACACCCAGGAGGAGTAGAAGGCAGGAAATAATCAAACTCAGAGCTGAAATCAACCAAGTAGAAACAAAAAGGACCATAGAAAGAATCAACAGAACCAAAAGGTGGTTCTTTGAGAAAATCAACAAGATAGATAAACCCTTAGCCAGACTAACGAGAGGACACAGAGAGTGCGTCCAAATTAACAAAATCAGAAATGAAAAGGGAGACATAACTACAGATTCAGAGGAAATTCAAAAAATCATCAGATCTTACTATAAAAACCTATATTCAACAAAACTTGAAAATCTTCAGGAAATGGACAATTTCCTAGACAGATACCAGGTATCGAAGTTAAATCAGGAACAGATAAACCAGTTAAACAACCCCATAACTCCTTAGGAAATAGAAGCAGTCATTAAAGGTCTCCCAACAAAAAGAGCCCAGGTCCAGACGGGTTTAGTGCAGAATTCTATCAAACCTTCATAGAAGACCTCATACCAATATTATCCAAACTATTCCACAAAATTGAAACAGATGGAGCACTACCGAATTCCTTCTACGAAGCCACAATTACTCTTATACCTAAACCACACAAAGACACAACAAAGAAAGAGAACTTCAGACCAATTTCCCTTATGAATATCGACGCGAAAATACTCAATAAAATTCTGGCAAACCGAATTCAAGAGCACATCAAAACAATCATCCACCATGATCAAGTAGGCTTCATCCCAGGCATGCAGGGATGGTTTAATATACGGAAAACCATCAACGTGATCCATTATATAAACAAACTGAAAGAACAGAACCACATGATTATTTCATTAGATGCTGAGAAAGCATTTGACAACATTCAACACCCCTTCATGATAAAAGTCCTGGAAAGAATAGGAATTCAAGGTCCATACCTAAACATAGTAAAAGCCATATACAGCAAATCAGTTGTTAACATTAAACTAAATGGAGAGAAACTTGAAGCAATCCCACTAAAATCAGGGACTAGACAAGGCTGCCAACTCTCTCCCTACTTATTCAATATAGTTCTTTAAGTTCTAGCCAGAGCAATCAGACAACAAAAGGAGATCAAGGGGATACAGATCGGAAAAGAAGAGGTCAAAATATCACTATTTGCAGATGACATGATAGTATATTTAAGTGATCCCAAAAGTTCCACCAGAGAACTACTAAAGCTGATAAACAACTTCAGCAAAGTGGCTGGGTATAAAATTAACTCAAATAAATCAGTTGCCTTCCTCTATACAAAAGAGAAACAAGCCGAGAGAGAAATTAGGGAAACGACACCCTTCATAATAGACCCAAATAATATAAAGTACCTCGGTGTGACTTTAACCAAGCAAGTAAAAGATCTGTACAATAAGAACTTCAAGACACTGAGAAAAGAAATTGAAGAAGACCTCAGAAGATGGAAAGATCTCCCATGCTCATGGATTGGCAGGATTAATATAGTAAAAATGGCCATTTTACCAAAAGCAATCTACAGATTCAATGCAATCCCCATCAAAATACCAATCCAATTCTTCAAAGAGTTAGACAGAACAATTTGCAAATTCATCTGGAATAACAAAAAACCCAGGATAGCTAAAGCTATCCTCAACAATAAAAGGACGTCAGGGGGAATCACTATCCCTGAACTCAAGCAGTATTACAGAGCAATAGTGATAAAAACTGCATGGTATTGGTACAGAGACAGACAGATAGACCAATGGAATAGAATTGAAGACCCAGAAATGAACCCACACACCTATGGTCACTTGATTTTTGACAAAGGAGCCAAAACCATCCAATGGAAAAAGATAGCATTTTCAGTAAATGGTGCTGGTTCAACTGGAGGGCAACATGTAGAAGAATGCAGATCGATCCATCCTTATCACCCTGTACAAAGCTTAAGTCCAAGTGGATCAAGGACCTCCACATCAAACCAGACACACTCAAACTAATAGAAGAAAAACTAGGGATGCATCTGGAACACATGGGCACTGGAAAAAATTTCCTGAACAAAACACCAATGGCTTATGCTCTAAGATCAAGAATCGACAAATGGGATCTCATAAAACTGCAAAGCTTCTGTAAGGCAAAGGACACTGTGGTTAGGACAAAATGGCAACCAACAGATTGGGAAAAGATCTTTACCAATCCTACAACAGATAGAGGCCTTATATCCAAAATATACAAAGAACTCAAGAAGTTAGACCGCAGGGAAACAAATACCCTATTAAAAATGGGGTTCAGAGCTAAACAAAGAATTCACAGCTGAGGAATGCCGAATGGCTGAGAAACACCTAAAGAAATGTTCAACATCTTTAGTCATAAGGGAAATGCAAATCAAAACAACCCTGAGAATCACCTCACACCAGTGAGAATGGCTAAGATCAAAAACTCAGGTGATAGCAGATGCTGGCGAGGATGTGGAGAAAGAGGAACACTCCTCCATTGTTGGTGGGATTGCAGACTGGTAAAACCATTCTGGAAATCAGTCTGGTGGTTCCTCAGAAAATTGGACATTGAACTGCCTGAGGATCCAGCTATACCTCTCTTGGGCATATACCCAAAAGATGCCTCAACATATAAAAGAGACACGTGCTCCACTATGTTCATCGCAGCCTTATTTATAATAGCCAGAAACTGGAAAGAACCCAGATGCCCTTCAACAGAGGAATGGATACAGAAAATGTGGTACATCTACACAATGGAATATTACTCAGCTATCAAAAACAACGAGTTTATGAAATTCGTAGGCAAATGGTTGGAACTGGAAAATATCATCCTGAGTGAGCTAACCCAATCACAGAAAGACATACATGGTATGCACTCATTGATAAGTGGCTATTAGCCCAAATGCTCGAATTACCCTAGATCCCTAGAACAAATGAAACTCAAGACGGATGATCAAAATGTGAATGCTTCACTCCTTCTTTAAATGAGGAACAAGTATACCCTTGGCAGGGAATAGAGAGGCAAAGATTAAAACAGAGACTAAAGGAACACCCATTCAGAGCCTGCCCCACATGTGGCCCATACATATACAGCCACCCAATTAGACAAGATGGATGAAGCAAAGAAGTGCAGACCGACAGGAGCCGGATGTAGAGCGCTCCTGAGAGACACAGCCAGAATACAGCAAATACAGAGGCGAATGCCAGCAGCAAACCACTGAACTGAGAATAGGTCCCCAGTTGAAGGAATCAGAGAAAGAACTGGAAGAACTTGAAGGGGCTCGAGACCCCAAAAGTACAACAATGCCAAGCAACCAGAGCTTCCAGGGACTAAGCCACTACCTAAATACTATACATGGACTGACCCTGGACTCTGACCCCATAGGTAGCAATGAATATCCTAGTAAGAGCACCAGTGGAAAGGGAAGCCCTGGGTCCTGCTAAGACTGAACCCCCAGTGAACTAGACTATTGGGGGAGGGCGGCAATGGGGGGAGGGTTGGGAGGGGAACACCCATAAGGAAGGGGAGGGGGGAGGGGGATGTTTGCTGGGAAACCGGGAAAGGGAATAACACTTGAAATGTATATAAGAAATACTCAAGTTAATAAAAAAAAAATCTAAAAAAAAAAAAACAAACTAGACACATATTTGTCACTTTGCATAAAAATCGAGTCCAAGTGAATCAAGGACCTCAACATAAAACCATATACACTGAATCTAATAGAAGAGAAAGTGGGAAAGGGCACTCATTGGCACAGGGGGAAATTTCTTAAACAGAATGTCAATGGCTCATGCTCTAAGATCAAGAATTGATAAGTAGGACCTCATGAAACTGGAAAGCTTCTGTAAGGCAAAGGTCTTTATCAATAAGACAAATGGGCAACCTACAGATTGGGAAAAATCTTCACTAACCCTACATCTGATAGAGGGCTAATATCCAAAATATATAAAGAACTCAAGAAGCTAAACATCAAAAAACTAAACAACCCAATCAAAAATGTGGTGTAGAACTAAACACAGAATTCACCACAGAGGAATCTTGAATGGCTGAGAAGCACCTAAAGAAATGTTCGAAGTCCTTAGTGATCAGAGAAATGCAAATCAAATGACCCTGAGATTCCACCTTACACTTGTCAAAATCAAAACCTCAGGTGACAACACATATTGGCAAGGATATAGAGAAACAGGAACACTCCTCTATTGCTGGTGGGATTGCAAACTGGTATAACCACTCTGGAAATCAATTTGGAGGTTCCTCAGTAAACTGGAAATAGCTAAAGACCCAGAAATACCACTCTTGGGAATATACCCAAAAGATGCTCTACCATGCCACAGGGGCACGTGCTCCACTATGTTCATAGCAGCCTTATTTGTGATATCAAGAAGCCAGAAACAATCCAGATGTCTCACAACAGAAGAATAGATACAGAAAATGTGGTTCATTTACACAATGATTCCATTCATTCGTACTCAGCTATTACGAATGAGGACATCCTGAGGTTTGCAGGCAAATGGATGGAACTAGAAAATAGCATCCTTAATGTGGTATCTCAGACCCAAAATGGCATGCATGGTATGCTCTCACTAATAAATGGATATTAGCCAAAAATTTTTTAAAAAGGTACAGAATACCCAAGATACAATCCACAGAACTTAAAAAGGTCCTCAAGCTGAATGGGCCAAGTGAGTACATCTCAGTCCCACTTGGGAGGGAGAAGAAAGAAACCACAAGGGTGAAGGGAAGGAGAAAGGGAGGGAGGGAGGGAGGGAGGGAGGAACAAGGGAGGGGAAGTAGATGGGTATGGGGGGAGAGAGGAATGTGATCTGATATTGGGTGGTGGAAAAGTTCTGAAGCCCTGAGGGCCAGCAGAAAGAATTCAAATAGATGACCTTGGGAGGAAGGAGGTTTGGAGGACCCTCCAGAATGTACCAGAGACCTGGGAAATGAGAGAGTCCCAGGATTCAAAGAGGGGGGCCCTAGATGAAAAGCCCTACAATGGGGAAAGGGAACTTGTTGAGACCACCTCCAGCAGAAAGACAATGCATCAAGTGAGGGATGGGGTTGCTATCTCACAGTCGAAACTCTGACCCATAATTCTTCCTGTCTGAAAGCAATGCAGGGATGGAAATGGAGAAGAGCCTGAGGAAAAGAAGGCCAAGCAACAGGCCCAAAGGGAAATCCAGCTCAAGGGAAGGTCCCAAGACCTGACACCATTACTGAGGCTATGGAGTGCTCACAAAATGGGACCTATCATGACTGTCCTCTGAAAGACCAAACAAGCAGCTGAAAGAATCATATGCAGATATGTGCATCCAACCAATGAACAGAAGCTGCTGACCCCTCTGGTTGAAGCTGTGTGAGTGATGGGAACTGAACCCAGGTCCTCTACAAGAGCAAAAAGTGCTCTTCACTTCTGCGCTATCTAGCCCCTAGAATTATGACACATTTATTTAGACTTTTATATTTGTACAATTTTCAAGACTAAACATTTTGGCAGATAAATAATACACTTTTTTGCCTAGTATGGAAGAGAATAGCTAGGAAGGCTCATTTGAATGGACATTTGATATTTCAACCCTTTACTAAAAGAGTAAAACACAACAATTAACATCTTCCAAACAGAAAAATAGCTTTATGCTTACCTAGCAATCTAGACAAGTCTGCCCAAGATGCCTGTCTGAGCAATACCAGATACTACATACCAGGACCCTGGCCTGCTGTGATTTCAGAACTAAGAATTATTTTTAAGGAAAAATATATTTATTATTTCCATATTTAATGTTTTTATGTGTGTGCATATATGTGCATACACACACACACACACACACACACACACACACACACACCACAGTTGTGCAGGAGTACAGGAAAAACATAAGAGGGAGTCAGATCCGTTGGACCCGGAATGACAGGAAATTGTGAGAAGCTGTGTGAGTGATGGGAACTGAACCCAGGTCCTCTACAAGAGCAGTAAGTGCTTTTCACCTCTGTGCTATATGTCTAGCCCTTAGAATTATGACACATTTATTTAGATTTTTAATTTTATACAATTTTTAAGACTGAACACTTTGTCAGACAAATAATGAAGAAGTAATAAGGGGAAACATGCCTTCCCACCTTCCAATAGAACAAAGAGATAAATCTCGTATATAGCAAATTCTAACACTGGCTTGGTATGTATAACTGCTGATTAGACTGCATCAGCTTTGAAGTAGAGAGTTCTATAGATCAGCTTCAAAGAGAATCAACACACTTAGTTCTGAATACACCTCATTGTTAGAAAACCCTACAGCCTATAAAGTGGTAGTGCTACATTTCTAACAACAATTCTCTGTCATTTCCTCATAGTACTCATCCTACTGGTTAGCAGATTTGAAGTGGATTGTACCAATATGATTATACAGTGACACATAGTAAAACAAGGCTATATTAGAATAGTTGTTCTACAAGGACTGGTGTGGTAATACACAAAACTCTAACTGTGGTACTGGTAAATAAAATCACAGGTCCCTGAAGGTCAAACAAATTATAGAGTTTTTAACCTGAGGAAATACACATTCAGGTAACTTATATGGCTCCTCTGAAGGAAATTCAGTCTCTGTGACATGGTTTAGAAAGATATTTTCTTCATGAAGATGGAATGAATATAAGACATTTACATACATGTGTTATATAAATCATATTCAGACTGCAATTTAATTTACATATTCATGTCTTAATATACAAGCCACACAATACAAGCAAAGCATAAAAGTATGAGAGAAATAAAGTTTCAGTAAAGTTTTAATATTTATTTTTCCCTTGAATTCACCATAGAAATTTATCTGACCTACTGATCAAAGGAAACAGCAATGAAAATGTGTGAATTACTAAGAAAGAAGTGTGAAGACACATCTGTTATTAGAGATTGGGAGATGATGCATGAAAATCAGAGAGGAGCATAATAACCACACAGCATGAGAGAAGAGGGGCCTGGGGTGACCTTCAAGTAGAGGCTATGACTATGATGTAGTAGGACCTTTGATGATGACAGATGATTCTATTAACAGAAAATTCAATGAAGGAAGTTCACGAGAACAGGATTAGGGGGTCATAATTACTGAATCTTCTGAAAAAATGCAACCAAGGTAACACCGCAAAATCTGAGAAAGAAAATCAACAACAAAAGCAGATGACAGTAGGTGACAGTTAACTAAGAGTTTTACCCAATATGTGTATTGCTTACATAGTACTACACTGATTTGGGGCAGACCCTGTGAAAAAAGGTCAAACAACCTACTGACTAATTGCCTTACTGAATAGATGGAGACTCTGAAAGAGTCTCAAAACTATCAATTTTTCAAACCTAGACTTGTCAGAGTATGTGAGATCTCTTATATTAAATACTGAGCCTTTCTAAGGAGTCTTGTGGATATGAAGAAGTAAATACAGTATTATTTATAAGCTGTCTTTGAAATCCTCTTAAAAAGAACAAGCTTTGTTTCTCCTTTGTTGTGTCTGAAGAAGCAATAGCTTCTGTCAGGTACACAGCTATGAGAAAATAAACTCAGACAACAATCTGAGGGATCATGGAGGCAGGTCTTCCTGGAAACAGCCCACAGATCACAGCACAGCCAGGCAACATTCAAATCAGCCCTGTAAGGCTCTATGGTAGACCTGGGGAAGGTGATGAGACTCCTTATGCAGTTGAAATTGTGAGATAATAATTGCTCTGAACACAAGCAATGTCCATAGAAATTAAGACTAAAACTGTCTTGAAGTCTCATTCAGGAAGTGAGGACAACCCATTAGAAGATTTGTAAGAATGTGGAGTAAATTAATGAAAATTAAAACATCATATACTACACAAAAGTATCCAATATTTTATGAGAGTAGTACCAAGTAAGAAAGCATTTTTCTATGCGAAACCTCTGGAAAAAATAAAAGGTTTGTGTTAAGATTTAAAAACATGTCAGGAAAATGCCACCATTATAAGTTTGCAAAAGTGACCTTCAGAAATCGTAAAGGTAAGTTTTGAAAACAAAAATAAATTGAAAAATAAATCTGAATAATAGTTACTATATACAAAAGATGACCAGAAAATAATGTTAAGGGAAAAGTCACAACCATTATAAATTGGAGAATACAAAGCTATACTTTCAATACATGAAGAAATGTAAAGTTTTGAAAGTAGAAAGAGGTTGGTGAGGGACAGAAGTCATGTAGTCTAACAGTAGAAGTAGAATCCTGGAGTTCAGAAGGCAGAGCAGAGAAAGGAAGAGGTAAGGAGATGGAGGAAGGAAAAGGAAGATCAATTAAATGAAGTAGTGGAAATTCTGCCAGGAACCTTTACATTGTAGCCTAATTAAATTAATAAATTAAGTTTTTGAAAACTCTAATTCCATGTCATACATTAATACTAGTAAAATGATTCTGTTGACATCTTACTAAAATTACAAGAAGAATATGTAAGAAAATGAGCTGAGAGCAGGGTGTAAAACAGGAAAGCCTACAAGACTGTCAACAAATAAAGATAAATTTTAAAATTACTCAGATTAAGTGAAGTTCAAAGCATAAAATACATATAAAAATGAATAAATCTCAGAAAATTTCAAAATATCAATGATACAGTTTGAGAATTTTAGATATGAAAACTATAATAAAAAACAAAAGTAGATAATGATATGAAGAAAAAAAGGATAACTTTTCATATTTTAAGTTAAGATAAATTAAGATATGCTGTAGACCTTCCAGTTTCCACCTGTGCACAGAGCTAAGGCTGTCCCAGAGTCCTCCAAACCCAAAATCCTGCAGAGAGAGAGAGCAGGTCTCTCAGGAGAGCTCTCACTCCTAAGATCAAAGGCAAACAGGCCTACAGGAGGGATAAGCTCCAGTCAGAGAAAGCAAGAGACAACTAACACCAGAGATAACCAGATGGCAAGAGGCAAGCACAAGAACCTAAGAAAAAGAAACCAAGGCAATTTGGCATCATCAAAATCCAGTTCAGCCACCACAGCAAGTCCTGGATACTCCAACACACCTGAAAACTAAGATTGAGATTTAAGATCACATTTCATGATGATGATAGAGGACTTTAAGAATGACATAAATAACTCCTTTAAAGAAATACAGGAGAAGACAGGCAAACAAGGAGAAACCCTTAAAAAGGAAACCCAGAAATCCCTTAAAGAATTACAGGAAAACACAACAAAACAGGTGAAGGAATTGAACAAAACCATCCAAGATTTAAAATGAAAAAAAAAAAAAACAATAAAGAAATCACAAATGACAACAACCCTGGAGATCAAAAACCTAGGAAATGATTAGAATACAAGAGATGGAAGAAAAATCTCAGGGGCAGAAGATACTGTAGAAAACATGGAATCAACAGTCAAAGAAAATGCAAAATGTAAAAAGGTCCTAACCCAAAACATTCAGGAAATCCAGAACACAATGAAAAGACCAAACCTAAGGATGATAGTTATAGAACAGAGCAAAGATTCCCAACTTAAAGGGCCAGCAAATATCTTCAAAAAAATTATAAAAGAAAACTTCCCTAACCTAAAGAAAGTGATGCCCATGAATATACAAGAAGTTAACTGAACTCCAAAGAGATAGGACCAGAAAAGAAATCCCTCTCATCAAAATATTAAATGCAAAAAAAAGAAAGAATATTGAAAGTAGTAAGAAAAAAAGGGGATCAAGTAACATAAAGGTAGACCTATCAAAATTACACCCGACTTCTCAATACATACTATGAAAGCAAGAAGATCCTGAGTAGATGTCATACAGACCCTAAGAGAACAGAAATGCCAGCCCAAGCTACTATATCCAGCAAAACTCTCAATTAACATAGATGAAGAAGCCAAGATATTCCATTGTAAGAACAAATTTACACAATAACTTTTCACAAATCAAACCCTAAAATGACAATAGATGGAAAATTCCAACACAAGGAGGGAAACTACACACTAGAAAAAGCAAGAAAGTAATTGTTTTTCAACAAACCCAAAAGAAGATAGCCACGCAATCATGATTCCACCTCTAATACCAAAAATAGCAGGAAAAAAATCACTATGCCTTAATGTCTCTTAACATGAAAGGACTCAATTTGCAATAAAAAGTCATAGACAGACTGGATACATAAACAGGACCCTGCATTTTGCTGCATGTGTAAACAAACCTCAGTGACAAAGACAGATACTTCATCAAAGTAAAAGGCTAGGAAAATATTTTCCAAGCAAATGGTCCCAAGAAACAAGCTGAAGTAGCCATTGTAATATCAAATAAAGTTAACTTCAACCAAAAGTAGTCAAAAAAGATAAGGAAGGACAGTTCATACACATCAAAAGAAAAATTTACCAAGATGAACTATCAATTCTGAACATCTATGCTGGAAATACAAGGGCACTCACATCCATAAAAGAAACTTTACTAAAGCTCAAACATGCATTCCTCCACACGTAATAATAGTAGGAGACTTCAACTTCAACACCACTCTCATCAATGGACAGATAATGGAAACAGAAATTAAACACACAGAGAAACTAACAGAAGTTATGAACCAAATAGATTTAACAGATATCTATAGAATATTTCTTCCTAAAACAAAAGAATGTACCTTCTTCTCAGCACTTCTCTGGTATCTTCTCCAAAATTGACCTATAATTTGTCACAGAACAGGCTTCTAAGTTTACAAGGAGATTGAAATAAACCCATGAACCCTATGAGATCACCATGGAAGTAGGCTAATATTCAATAACAACAAAGTAACTTACACATGGAACCTGAACAACACTCTACTCAATGCCAACTTGATCAAGGAAGAAATAAAGAAATTAAAGACTTTTTAGAAATTAATGAAAATGAAGGCACAACTCGCCCAAGCTTATGGGATGCAATTAAAGGGGTGCTAAGAGGAAAACTCATAGCTCTGAGTGCCTCCAAAAAGAAACTGGGGACAGCATACACTAACAGCTTGACAGCACACCTGAAAGCTCTAGAACAAAAAGAAAGAAATTCACCCAAGGTGAGTAGACAGCAGGAAATAATCAAACTTAGAGCTGAAATCAACCAAGTAGAAAAAAAGAAAAGAATTATACAAAGAACCAACAAAGCCAGGTGCTGGTTCTTTGAGAAAATCAACAACATAGATAAACCTTAGCCAAACTAACCAGAGGGCAGAAAGACAGTATCCAAATTAACAAAATTAGAAATGAAAAGGGAGACATAACAACAGAAACTGAGGAGATTCAAAAAATTATCAGATTCTACTACAAAAGCCCATACTCAACAAAACTGGAATATTTCGAGGAAATGGACAATTTTCTACACAGATACCAGGTACCAAAATTAAGTCAGTATCAGATAAACAATGTAAACAGTCCAAAGTCTTCCAACCAAAAAAAAAAAAAAAAAAAAAAGAGGAAGAAGGAGGAGGAGGAAGAGGAAGAGGAGGAGGAGGAGGAAAGAAAAAAAAGGCCCAGAACTAGATAGGTTTAGTGGAGAATTCTATCAGACCTTCAAAAGACCTAATACCAATATTCTTCAAACTATTCCACAAAATAAAAACAAAAGAAACACTACCCAATTATGCTTATACTTTAACCACACAAAGACCTAACAAAGAAAGAGAACTTCAAGCCAATTTACCTATAAATATTGATGAAAAAATGCCCAATAAAATTCTCACAAACCAAATCCATGAACACATCAAAACTATCATTCACCATGATCAAGTAGGTTTCATGCCAGGGATTCAAAGATGCTTCAATATAAGGAAATTCACCAACGTAAACAATTATGTAAACAAATTAAAAGAAAAAGGAACTACACAATCATCTCATGAGACGCTGAGAATGCATTTGACAAAATTCAACACCCCTTCATGTTAAAAGTCTTGGAAAGATCAGAAATTTAAGGCCCATGCCTAAGCACAATAAAAGCAATATACAGCGAACCAATAGCTAACGTTAAACTAAATGGAGAGAAACTTGAAACAATCCCAGTAAAATCAGGGACTAGACAAGGCTGCCCGCTCTCTCCCTACTTATCAAAATAGTACTTGAAGTCCCAGCCAGAGCAATTAGACAACAAAAAGAGGTAAAAGGGATAAAATTGGAAAAGAAGAAGTCAAAATATCACTATTTGAAGATGATATGGTAGTATACTTAAGTGACCACCAAAATCTGCTACAGCTGATAAACAACTTCAGCAAGTAGCTGCAAATAAAATTGACTCAAACAAATCTGTAGCCTTCCTGTACTAAAGGGATAAACAAGCTGAGAAAGAAATTAGAAAAATGACACCCTTCACAATAGTCACTAATAATATAAAATGCCTTGGTAATTCTAACCAATCAAGTGGAAAATCTGTATGACAAGAACTTCAAGTCTCTGAAGAAAGAAATTGAGGAAGATCTCAGAAGATGGAAAGATCTTCCATGCTCATGGATTGGCAGGATTAATATAGTAAAGATGGCCACCATTCGAAAAGCAATCTACAGATTCAATGCAATCTCCATCAAAATTCCAACTCAATTCTTCATAGAGTTAGAAAGAGCAATTTGCAAATTCATTTGGAATAACAAAAAACTCAGGATAGTGGAAAAATGTCAGCAATAAAATAATTTCTGAGGGAATCACCATCTTTGAACTCAAGCTATATTACAGAGCTGTCATGATAAAAAAAAATGGTATGGTAATAGTGTAAAAACTTGCAAGTAGATCAGTGGAATAGAATTGAAGACCCAGAATTAAACCCACACACCTATGGTCACTTGATCTTTGAAAAAGGATCTAAATGTATCCAATGGAAAGAGATAGCATTTTCAACAAATGGTGCTGGTTCGATTATTGATCAGCATGTAGAAGAATACAAATTCATCCATTCTCATCACCCTGTACAAATCTCATGTCCAAGGAGATCAAGGATCTCCACCTAAAACCGGATACAGTGAAACTAATAAAATAGAAAGTGGGGAAGGGCCTCAAACACATAGGCACAGGGGAACATTTCCTGAAGAGAACACCAATGGCTTATGCTCCAAGATCAAGAATTGACAAATCGGACCTCAGAAAACTGCAAAGCTTCTGTAAGCAAAGGAAACTGTCATTAGGATAAAATGGCAACCAATAGATTGGGGAAAGATCTTTACCAATCCTACATTCAAGACAGGGCTAATATCTAATATATACAAAGAACTCAAGGAGTTAGACTCCAGAGAACCAAATAATCCTATTTTTAAAAAAGAGGTACAGAGCTAAACAATGAATTCTCAACTGAGGAATATTGAATGGCTGAGAAGCACCTAAAGAAATGTTCAACATCCTTAGTCATCAGGGAAATGCAAATCAAAATAACCCTGAGATAACACTTCACACCAGTCAGAATGGCTAAGATCAAAAACTCTGGTAACAGTAGATGCTGGCAAGAATGTGGAGAAATAGGAATGTTCCTCCATTTTTGTGTGTGTGTGATTGCAAGCTGGTACAAATACTCTGTAAATCAGTCTGACAGTTGGTCAGAAAGTTGGACATACTACTTACTACATGAGGACCCAGCTATACCACTCCTGGGCACACACCTAAAATATGTTCCAATATTTAATAAGGCCACATGCACCCCTATGTTCATAGCAGCCCTAATTATAACAGTCAAAAGCTGTAAAGAACCCAGATGTCCTTCAACACGGGAATGGGTACAGAAAATATGGTACATTTATACAATGGGGAACTACTCAGCTATTAAACATAATGACTACATGAAATTCTTAGGCAAATGGATGGAACTAGAAAATATCTTCATGAGTGAGTTAAGCCAGTCACAAAAGAACACACATGGTATGCACTCCAAGCTGTTGGACTACCTAAGAAAAAATTCACAATTATGAAGCTCAAGAACAAAGACCAAAATGTGGATGCTTCATTCCTTCTTAGAAGGGAGAACAAAATACTCATGGGAGGAAATTCAGGGACAAAGGATGGAGCAGGGAATAAGGAAAAGGTCATTCGGGGACTGCCCCTCCTGGGGATCCGTCCCATATAAAGTCACCTAACTCAGTCACTTTTGCTGATGCCAAGAAATGCTTGCTGAAAGGAGCCTGATACGGGTGTCTCCTAAGAGGCTCTGCCAGAGCCCTACTGATACAGATGAGGATGGTTGCAGCTAACCATCGGACGAAACATGGGGATCCCAATGGAATAGAGAAAAGACTGAAAGAGCTGAAGGGATTTGCAACCTCATAGGAAGAACAACAATATCAACCAACCATACCCACCAGAGCTCCCAGTGTCTAAACCTCCAACCAATGAGTACACATGATTCCAGCAGCATATGTAACAGAGGTTGGCATTGTCCAGTATTAATAGTAGGAAAAGTTCTTGGTCCTGGGAAGGCTCATTTCCCCAGTGTAGGGGAATTCGAGGGTTTTGAGGTGATAGTGGACTGGTGGGAATGGTAGCGTCGTCATTGAAGCAGGGGAGTGGGCAACAGGGATGTAAGGAGGGGAGTGGATAATATTTGAATTGTAAATACATAAAATATCAAAGAAAAATAAAATTTAAAAAGAAAAAAGGTATTAATTGTTTATTATTATCAATAAAGAGGAAATATGAAGACAAAAAAGTTTAGTAATATTCAATAATAAAAATTGAAATTAATCTTCTGTCGTAATTTATATGAGAATTGAACAATTGTGATCAATTGAAAACTTCCAGTAATTCACAATTAATGATAAGCCTTATTAGGTGATTTGGCAAACTACTAATGACATGCTTCTCTCAGAGTCTTCTGAACATTATAGGAGATGAACACGTCATCTCTCATATCCCTCCTCCCTAACCTCCTACCTGTCTTCCTGTCTTTGTACCCTTCCACTATCCATTCTTCTACTCTGCTTGTGCATAGTCTACAAAATATTAGGTTTAATTATGATATTTCCATGTATGCAAATAGTAAATTTATTTACCCTTTTAAAAAATCCTTGTATCTCTTACAGGTCTCCCTTTAGACATTAACCCTGTCTAAAGATCACACTCAAGTTTTTGAAACTTTTAGCTTTTCAGTATAGTACAGTGACTTAAAATGACAGCCAGCTGGCTAGAATCACTGTGACAAGCATAAAAAAATGTCTGTCAAGTGGTTATACAGTTGCATTCTACAGCCCACTTATAAATGTATTCAAATAGCCTTTCTATAAAAAGTTTCAGCTTAATAGATGGGACATGAAGGCATTACAAGCCACACCCAGAAGTATGATTAATCGGTCTCAACCGTTCACTAACAATACACAATTTATTTTAATGTATACAGTAAATGATAGGAACATTTCCTGATAATTACAAGAACACACATAAATTAACAACAAGATAGTCATTTCAATATTTAATTTTAATATATAAATGAAGGTATATAAAATATAGACCTTTAAGCTGTACAATTATTTTATTTAGATAAAATATCAGAGAAACTAAAATGCTGATAGAAGCAGAGAAGGGATATAGTTGATCCTTTCAAAAACTCCTGCAGGAAAACTATAATATGGCTAATATTATGAGTGACTAGGATATAACTTATGCCTTGATAATGCTTACAGACTTACAATGAATAGCAGGTATTAGGGTATAAGAATAATTTCACACAAGATAGGATCTACTTTTTAAACAAATAACATCCTGTGGTTTATGAGGGTATCAATTCATATAAAAAATGCAAGATGAGCACTTCCAGGGAGCTAATGACCAAGCCATGAGTAGAAAGACGCACACACCAAACAGAAATATGTGAAGGTGTAAGCGGAACATTCTAAGAGAACAGACCAAAAAGAAAGAAAAGTTTGGGAAACTTGGAAAGAGTTCACTTGGTGCATTTGTCCTTGCAGTTGAAAGAAGTGTACATTAAAATAAGTGCACTGCTGCGTGAGGATTTTTATGTCTTCATCAGGATATTACCCTATAATTTTCTTATAAAATCCCTATCTGATTTTCTGCCAGGCTAAGTATGGATTCTTAAATTGATCTTGAAGGTTTCTCATTTTGAATGAATTTATGAAAAACTAATGTTTTACCTACTTTGAATGTGTACTATAATTTGACAGTGAAGCCATCAGGTCCTGATCTTTACTCTGAAGTAAGTTTTTTATACAGCAACTTCCTGATTCATTAAAGGTAAACCCCAGACATTGCAGAGTGGCTCAGTGATTAGGAGAATTAATTGCTCTAGCAGAAGACTTAACTTTGCCCTTTATAGATTTACCCATTTTCTAGGGTAATAGGACTGTGATATCATAGCTAGAAGCATATTTTCAAGTTCCACATATTTATAGTTTTCAAAATACCTACTATAAGTTATTTTTCTCTATCATCACCTTCTAATTTCATATCACTGTAGTCAGAAAAGATATCTGATGTGGTTTCAGTCTTCTTAAATTTACTGATATATGCTATGTGGCATAACGCACAATCCCTGCTGAAGAAGACCCCACATGCACTTGAGTACCAAGGGCTATAGCCATAGAATCTAAGGGTTGATGTGGTGTAGAATGCAGTCTAGATCCAGCATATCCCTTTAAAACTTTCTGTCTGAATGATACTTCTATTTTTCAAAGTAGTATATGAAAGTAATACATAGTTCAATATGAATGTGTTGTGTAGAATATGTCTCTTCAGATGTATATACTCATACACATCTTTGTATCTTTGTGTATGTATATCATGTGTATCTTTGTATACATGAGCACTTCAATCTTAGTGAATATTTGTAACTGTTTGATCTGCAAGGTGAATGGTACCTTTGTCATTATGTATGGACTTTCTTTGTCTCACTTCACTATTTAGAGTTGACATTTATTTTATCACATATGATCACCATGACTACTGCTCCCTTTTACTTTTCATTGTAGAGGATGATTTTGTCCATCTTTCAATGCTGTTAAAAATTAAATAAATCTCTTGTAACGAGTACAGAGTTGGGTTTTTTAAGAAAAAATACTCAGTTGGGCTGGAGAAATGGCTCAGATGTTAAGAGCACCCACTGCTTTTGGGGAGTTCCTGTAGTTTAATTTCCATCATATACACATACATGTTGACTGACACCTGTCTATAACTGGATCTGATGCCCTCTTGCCTCCACTGGCCCTTGCAATCACACACACACACACACACACACACACACACACACACACACACACACACATCAATAAATACCAAAATAAAGCTTTAACAAAAAAGAAATTTAAAATACTCAGATAAATTTTGATGGGAATATTGGGTCTTGTTATATTCAGAATAGCTAATGAAATAGAGATGCTGTTGTGCTATTTTCTGGGCTGTAAAGCATGTGCTCCCTTCTCTTTTTGTCTTCCTCTGTGAGCAGATTTTTTTCCTCTCCTGTCATGTGATGAATCCCTGCATTTTGCATTGAATGTATATCTACAATAGATTTTCTGTGTAGTTACCTGAGGCTCACATAAGAACTACCAAAACTTTGTACAATGAATAATTGCTTAATTTTGATTGCAGACCAACAGAATGGTTTTGCTTCCTGTAAAGAAATTTTGTTTTCAGCATAAAAATGTCTTTATGCTTTTACCATTTCTTTTACCATTTATGCTAAGCCTATAGCTAATTTACATAGCAATATCACAAAACTAGGTGAAGCACTATAAACATGGTTGCATACTTAATTACACCTATGAGTTAGACAATTGTGTGCTTGTAATACTAATTAATTCCTTACTTTTAGCTGAAAGTTACACTTAACATTCTTTTTGCATTTATCGGTAGCAAGCTTTCTCAAGTTTAGGTCTAGAAGAGTCTTTACCGCCTTAGTTCACAGGGCCACCTGTGCTGGGAAAGCACACTTGGTTAGAAGCATTTTGATCCTCAGTGCTCAGATTGACTTCTAGCTCTCTTCTTCCTACCATTATGTGACATCCATTTCTCCCCTTGTCCCTAACAAGGCAAGTTCTGCCCAGATGACTGCCAGCCTCATTGGAACTCCTTTATACCTGAGATGTTATATTTTTCTTAATAATTTCAAGGGAAGCCTTCTCTTTACCTTAGATTTGACAATTTGAACCGTCTTATTTAGGGTTTTTGAATGTAATACCTACTATTTCCATACTAGGACATTTATATCTTTCTGAAAATATGAAAAAAAAAAGTGTGCTTAGTTTTAATAACTTTCAGGACTCTTTGTCATTCTCTTTTCATTTGCCAATTTCCATAACAAAAAGATTTATTCTTTTGATGGTATCAAGTGAGACCTAATATATTGTTCATTCATTTCCTTCTTCTATTTCTCAATTTCTGTATGTTTTCTAATGACCTCTGACTGGCTCCACAGATTTTTCTGTTTTACAGTCCCAGGGCTGACATTCTTCATTCCATTTTCTACTTCACTAGCTTTATTTTCAGATCTAGGACCAGAGTTTGATTTCCTCTGTTGACCTCCTCCCCCATGGAATGTATTGCTTTGCTAATTTCACTGAATTATTTCATTGCATGTTCATATTGAAACTTTCTTGAACTTTCACAGAAGAGTCGATGTGAATTTTTTGTCAGGCAGTTCAGAGATAAATATTGGTTTGGGCCAGGCCCCTGGTACCTTCTTTTGGTTATTTGTTAGTGTCATTATTTTCTTGCTTATTTATGGATTTTCCAGCCATTGTACAACAGAATGATTTAATCCAGTATCTACAGACTGGCTTGTTCTGGGAAAGTCTTTGTATCAATCAAGCCATCTAGAAATCCTGAGGAAGTTGTCTGATATAGCCCCACACATAGGCTTGATGCTGTAGTCCACGGTCAAGACTGACCATTATCTTCAACTGTGGGGATCCATTGGAATATATTTTTCAATTTAGTCAGCAAGAAAAATCCTGGATGCTGGGTCCATAAGAAAAGAGCCTGGAATCTTAGTCTATGAAGACAAATGAGGACAAAATCTGACATACAAGACCCTGAGTAACCTGCAATGTGGTGAGCTGAGAACCAGCCTGTAGATTGTACTAGTAAGGAACAGACACAACCTATCTGTGTTGGTGTGGCTCTCTATGAGAGTCTAAGTCCTAAGTCTGTGGAGAAAACTTGAGTCCTCATGTATAGAAGCTATAGTAGAGGAGCACAATAGCATTGTACAAACGTGGAATTTGAGCATCATAGGAAGAGGCTTGGATTCTGACTCTTGTTGGCCAGAAAGGGTGATCTTGAGGAGTGAACTGCTGAGACCAAGCCAGCACCAAGCATTCCTAGGCCTATGTCCAGAAGTGCAAGCCATGTGTCTGACACCAGTAGGACTGATCTGATGTTGAGGTAGGTCTGAAGTGTAATGCTATGTTACATATCTAGTTCTGGGGTGGTCTAGAATATAGGACAGTATAGAGCATGAAACCTCAGGACAGACATACACTCTATGCCACTGAGGTCAGCCAAGCCAAGCAATCAGGTATCCCAGAAACTAAAACGACTGACCATATGCTCAGCTCAACTGTAGGATATGCTTTAACACTGGTGAAGGAGAACATATGTATGAATTATGTATTTATGTACTATATATCAATATGTATCTTACTTAAAAATACCATGACATACCGTCAGCAAATTTCTGAATTAAATTATATATGCTATGTTTATTTCCTGGTCTACTCAGGAATTTAAAGTATGATTACTATGTGCTTAGTATATTATAAGAAATAACCTACAATTTTCTTCTTAGAGAGTTAATTATAATTTTAATATAAAGTGATGTCAATAATTATAAAATTACAATAATTCTGTCTTCCAGAAAATGTAGTGTTATTGTTTTCATTAGTGACAGCATAAGGTGTATATCTAATATTTTTATGTTTTTCTATCTCAGTATATTGTCAACACTTTGTAATTGATCAAAATAATAAATTTACCTTGGAAACTCTTTTGGCAATATGGTACATTTTCATCAAATGCTTTCTAGGATGTTAACACTTACCTATTGGGACAGATGAAAGACCAAACTTGGCTCTGTTTTTTGGCATTTTTTTCTCACTCAAGTTTAGTTTACCTTTGAATACCGAAGCGTTCTCATCTCTGGACTAATATGTTGATCTCATTTATACATACAATCCCCTTGTAAAGCAGCAGTTGGACCACACTAAAGATTGTCATAATGTTGCTATAATTGTTATGGCTACTTTTAATGCTCTCCGGGCAAATATTTGAAAATCATAATTTTAGCAAACTGTTCTCAAAAATCAAGTATAAGAGACCCATAGAATACTAACAGCAAAGGTCTCTAGGGAATTTTGTATTTACCTTTCTAATTAAGTCAAGATTTTTAGATTGGGCAAGTCATTTTACATAGTGACGGCACAATGTAATTAAGTGATATAAGAGTAGATCACTTTGGATAAGTTTCCACTAAAATTTAACTTCATTCTTTTTTAAATTATCATTACTATGTACTTTTCTTTATTAAGTGATCAGTGATGAAATATATTACTAGTACACCCATTACTATATTTATTAAAAACTATTTCCAAAAAAGTTCGTCTACTTATTTACATTTGTTATCAAATAAAATATATTTGTATGTTTACAATTTATTTGAAAAGAAAGTTTACACTATCCCAGTATAACATAAAACAATGCTTGATTGGTGAGTCAGTAAACAATATGGTGTAAACAATTATCAAAATTTTAAACCACAACAAAGATCCACATTAATCTCAAAAGACTTTCTTGATTGAAGGGAATAGCCAACATTTGACCATATACTAAAGTTCCTGTGTGGCATGTTTGGGAGTTTTAATAAAATCATATTTGTGAGTATTCTTTAACAAAATATTGTCTTAGCAGTCTGAAAGCAGATTGCAGAATAAACAGAGCATGTAAATAAGGTCCCCTCTTTTCACAGCAAAGTTCCCTGAATTTGCAAAGTAGATTTAATGTTAAAGCTCTTCCTTCTTTAAAGGGGAACAAGAATACCCTTGGAAGGGAATAGGGAGGCAAAGTTTAGAACAGAGGCAGAAGGAACTCCCATTCAGAGCCTGCCCCACATGTGGTCCATACATATACAGCCACCAAACTAGATAAGATGGATGAAGCAAAGAAGTGCAGGTGGACAGGAGCCGGATGTAGATCTCTCCTGAGAGACACAGCCAGGATAGAGCAAATGCATAGGCGAATGCCAGCAGCAAACCACGGAACTGAGAACGGGACCCCCGTTGAAGGAATCAGAGAAAGGACTGAAAGAGCTTGAAGGAGCTTGAGACCCCATATGCCAACCAACCAGAGCTTCCAGGGACTAAGCCACTACCCAAAGACTATACATGGACTCCAACTGCAAAGGTAGCAATGAATAGCCTAGTAAGAGCACCAGTGGAAGGGGAAGCCCTTGGTCCTGCCAAGGCTGGACCCCCAGTGAATGGGATTGTTGGGGGGAGGGTGGTAATGGTGGGAGGATGGGGAAGGGAACACCCACATAGAAGGGGAGGGGCAGGGGCTAGGGAGTTGTTAGCCTGAAAATTGGGAAAGGGATTAACAATTGAAATGTAAATAAGAAATACCCAATTTAATAAAGATGGAAAAAAATTTAAAAAGCTTTAACTTTATGTCCCAGAAAATCAGATATCATTTGCACCACACAAATTAGCACAGTATGCACAGGTATGCAATCATTTACCAATGGCAGACTGGTGCGAATGATCAGTTTGCACAAAAAGATCACTTGTCAGAAATAAGCAACAACTATTTCTGGATTAATTTGCTTGTATGACCCTCAGTGGCACTTCCCCAGGATTCATCAAATAGCTATTAACCTGAAGACATGTGATCTGTATCCACACATATAGTTAAGCGAAACAACTTGGCCAAGTGGAACAATTTTTCATTCTCTTGCTCTCCTAAGTTGAAAGGTGCCCAAGCTTTTGAAATCAGCTCCTTGCTTCGTTACATACTATATTTCAGAGATGGATGCTACACTGGGTCCATTTTAAGTGCTCAAATTAAACTATGTTTTCCTGTTATAGATGTAGTATATGCTTGCTGGACACACAAGCTTTAAAACCAAGTCGTTGGGATTTTTTGGAGACAATTAAAACTACATGGAAACAGGTAGTACACGTGCCTTCATCATGTTACTGTTTGAGTCCAGATGCACTCAGATCCCGCTGCAGACCCAGCTGAGTCTACTTCACTTGTCATTTTGCTATGGCTATTTCCTGTGTCCATGAAAATTATTCATATTGTCATGTTTAAATTCAGTTCCATAGTTGGTTACTGGGTATAGTTATAAAGGCTTTCTAAGTATCTCCACATTCATCTACAATTCACATGCTAAGATGGCTTTGTTGGAAAGCAGAAGGCAGCACCTGAGCCATCATGTGACTACTGATATCTTTTTGCCTTTAATTCAGAAAGTGTCTAATCCAGACTGTTCCTTATTCCCACCAGCATCTCCTTTCCTAAACAGTCATTATTATTTCACACGTACACTACCATGCCATACCCTGACCAGTTTTTCTTTCTCCAGCATTGCTTAAAGTACTCAAACAATGCCTGATGTGCTTATTGTAAAACATGAGTCTGCTCATGTCATTCTCTGGTTTGCTCCTTCTGGTGGCAATTCCATATCTTCATAGTAATGTGTCCATCTTTAAAATGTTTTCTTACCATCTGTCTCATGATCTCTCTTCTTTCACCCTTATGCAGACCATGCAATGAACATGAAATTTACTGTCTACTCTTCTTCATAAGATTTCATACAGTCTCAGAATTGTGCAGATATTACCAGCTCAGGATCGTGAGATGAGAGCCCCTGTGAATTTAGGATCGACTGTATTTTCAGAAAGAAAAGAAGAAATAGATATGAAGGGAGAAAGCCAAGCAGAAACTAGGATCTACTCTATCAGAAGGAATACCAACAGGATCTCCCCAAAGCACTTGGATTTTGTAGTCTTGCCTCCATATCCCTTAGCAAACTAATGCTCATTCTCCTAAGGTACCTACTTTGTTTTTCTTTGTAATAGTAGCCCTATGTGTTTAATGAGCACCCAGTCACAGGACTCTTATGTTAATAGTTGTTTACCAGTCTTTTTCTCTGTGTCAGGCATGCAGACTGTCTAGGATAAAAAAGGCAATAGGTGTGTGTGTGTGTGTGTGTGTGTGTGTGTGTGTGTGTGTGTGTGTGTGTGTGTATGTGTGTGTGTAAGAAAGAACACACTAATTTCTTGTTACTTTCTAACACCTCGGCACACATTATCATTGAATTTGCTTTCATTTTACTGGTAAAGCTCTTTGTTTGAGATTTTATTACCATTATGATTCGAGGTCTTTCAGATGCCACTTCTGAGGAACAGTTGTAGCTAAGATCGCTTGTTTCATACAGAGCACACACTCCCTGTGCTGGCTTGACAACCAGTAAGATCCTTTGGGAACCTACCCTCTTCATCGTATCTGCAGGCCTCGGGGAACTGTTAATCAGGTGTCTAGCACTGAGACATCATTTGTGACCAAGGAAGCTCTGAAACACATGATTCATTCAGTTTTGCTTCAGGGCAATACCCTTCAGCATTCACCCCCGTTCTTCAGATCTCTGGAACAATTTGGCTCGAATCATCAGTTGAGAGACCTGTTTCATCCGATCACCCTCCAGTCCTCTTAACAAACTATGTCTTTTCAACAAAATGCCATTTTTTTTGTTTAAATATCAAGAACTGATTTCGGCAACTTGCAATCTAACAGTAATTATACTGTTCAAATGTAGATGTAATTAGCACATATCTTAGGCTGCTTATGTAAGAGTATCATCAAAAGTCACCCAATCAAGAAATTTCTAGTTCAGGTGTGTGTGTGTGTGTGTGTGTGTGTGTGTGTGTGTGTGTGTGTGTGTGTAAGCACATATGAGACTAGAGATCACCCTCTACCTTAGTTTTTGAGATACATTCTTTCACTGGAACTTGAGGTTCAGAAATTTGAGCAGCTCTAGGAAGTGTGCTTCTGGAATCATCCCATCTTTGCTTCCCCAGAACTCAATTGTAGGGACTAATCACCATCTCTCTTTTTCACATGACGTCAGAGGATGGACTTAGGTGTGTGAACTTGCAGGGCAAGCACTTGATTGACAGAACTATCTCTGCAGTTCCCATTCCGCCCTTCCCAAATGTAAGTATAAAAATTTCCCTTGAATAATTTTTTTAATTTTGTAAATAAGCAGAATGCAAAAGAAATTAAAACATGTTGTATGTAACAATACATCAAAGTCAGTTAAGGTTTGGTATAATATATGATGCCTACCTTTAGGCTAAACTAATTACCACTTTGTACCATAATGACCAACATATCTGATAAGAAACAAAACATTCCTTCCTACATCTCATTATTTCTCTACTTTAACTCCCTATTAGTTTATGACAGAACCATTCAAGTATTACATCAACATCAGATATTTTTGTTTAAATTTCTTTACTAAATAAAAGCCAAAGTTAGCACATTATACAGCAAGAGGAGCCTGATTTAGACAGGACTATATCTTATACATTTATATGTACTAAAATGTAAACTTTAAAATGTCAGTGAAGTAAAATAATTTAAATCGTGAACAGATAAACCATCTAAACAACCCCATAACTACTAAAGAAATTGAAGCAAATGATCTACCTTCATGAATTTACTTTATCTAAATACATAAAGTAAAATTTAAATATAAATAAGGCAGGATAAAAAGAGAAATTACTGGGACATGGAAAAGAAGAGGAGCTCCTTGTTGGAGTGCTGTTTCCACACATTTTGTGAAGGTATGTCTGTTCTTCCTTGCCTGCCTAAAGCACCTTTCACTCATTAAAATAAAAAGCCTAAAACCTAGAGTAACGGCAATAGAGCAGGGTGGGACTTCCAGACTGAGGGAGGAAACTGGGGAAAGAGGGTTGCTTGAGCAAGTCACCTGACTTGGAGGAAGTTGGATGTCTGAAACTGAGGAAAGGTCATAAACTAGCTACCTGGCAGAACTTAGATTAGTATAAACAGAAGAATTGAGTTACGAGTTAGTGGAAAACAGGCCCAGCACAGAGCCTGGGCATTCGTTAATAAATATAAACCTCGGTGTCATTGTTCCAAAAGCACAGAAAGGATCCACATAGTTTCAGCCCCTTACTCCAGAGTGCAATGAAACTGTAGCTCAAGGATTCCAACGCATATATTTGCTGTGACGTTTTCTGCTTCCAAAACATAACTTTTATATAAAAATATTCTCAAATAAGAATTTTAAGTGATCAAAAAGATACATGTAAGGCTTAAACATGTATAACCTTAAGTGTGGCCTACTCCTTTCCTTTCTAAAATGTTTTCTGGAGAGCAGGTAAGCAAGACTACTCACTTTTGTTTACAGTGAAAATATCCCATCAGCTCTTAGGACTGTCTGTTATCAGTTATAATCCTGATAGCAATTCTATCAAGGTAATAACTTCTGAACTGAACAAAATTATGTATATGACCACTGCACAGACAGTGAGTCTTTCCATTGACCCCTGAGGTGATATCTATGTTAAAACTTTCTCTGCTTCTCACTGGCTCATTCTTCCCAGAGCTGTTCTCTTCAGTGTGCTGATTTGCCTGTAGTTATCTCTCTTTTACTATCCTAGAGATAAATCATTCCAAATTATCTCAGTTTCATTAGAAAACAAATGAGGATGCTGATACCTTCTACTGTAAATTCTCCTCAAAGATATCATTCTACTGAAAAGCAACACAAGTTCCCTGGGTGTGAGCAGACCACCTTTTGGGGAGTTTGTAGGTTCTGATTTACAATAGGTTTGCTGTAATGACTAATACTGCTTGTTCACTGGGCACAATCCAGAATCCACTTATAGACAAACTTTTAGGTTAGGGAGTTTCTCAATTGGCTTGAAGTGGGAGGGCTCACCCTAAATGTAAGTGGTGGATTTTCATGGACTGGGATGCTAGATAGAATAAAAAGAAGACCACGACTTGAGCATTGTACTAGTTTGAGTAAGAATGACCCTTACAGGTTCTTGTATTTGAATGCTTATTCAGATTAGGTGTCATATGGTTGCAGTAGCTATAGCCTTGTTGGAAGAGAAGTATGTCACTAGGGTTACTGTTAGATATTCACTCCACTCAAGTGGCAGGAAAGGCTTTCCCCCGCAGTGGATTCTGTTTGTATATGTACGTTGTATTCTTTGTAAACTTTGTAAACTCTTAAGGCAAGAAATGGGCTTGGCCCTTACCTGAGGAGCTCCAGCAGCCAGACCTCTCCCCGGAACCTCTCTAACTATCAAAAGGGCTTTTCCAACCTCTGAAACTATCACAAAGGTTGTCTCTGGCCCTCAACAGGACCCTCCACAGATTATGCTAATTTTAGGTGAAAAGTCTGAATAAAAGACACCAATCCCTGAACAGGAAAACCCACAAATCCCTGAGCTACCCCCAGCTCAGGACTTAAAATCCTATCAATCCTCACCCCAAAAATCTCCACCCTAAAAGCGCTCTCTCTCTCTCTCTCTCTCTCTCACACACACACACACACACACACACACACACACACACACACACACCACCTATATAAGCACTGAACTTTGAACTTTGTCCAACTCCAAGCTGTTTCCTCCCTCCTGGGACCATAGGCAGCCACTCCTGGATTCATCCTTCCACACTCTAGACCCTCCAATAAATCTCTTTTATGAGGTTTTCTGCTTGGTATGGCTCTTTCATTGGAAGAAGACAAAAAGCAAGGCGAGGCTGAGGTTCCTAAGTTCATGGCTCAACTAGCGATACCCTCACGTGGGCACTGCAATGCCTCTGTGGAGGAGGCTTCCTCTCAGTTATGTGGTTCCTAGGCTCCCACGTCTCAGGATGCCCTTCCCTTGGGACACTGTCCCATCTCAGAGCTGTATGGTTCCTGTGCTCCCAAATCCCAGGACACGTTCCCATCCAAACAGGGTGTCCAACAGTGGGCTTCGCTAGACCCAGTATCCCTCTTGCTCCTTGATGCCTATAGATCTTGGCTTCATTGTCCTGCCTGCCTGTCTGATACCATTCATCCCTCTATGACTGATAATAGACTAAACCTATAAAGTGTAAACAAGCCGTCAATTAAATGTTTTCTTTCTCTTGGTCATGTTTTCTCTTAACAGCAACAGAGCAGTGATGGACAAGTGTCAACCACCATTCATCTTTTGCTGTGTTCTGTCTGTGAACATAGGCCGATCAAGCTCATCCTGACTTCCCCTCTCCACTACGGTGAACCAACAAACTGGAAGCCAATATTAAACCTGCCTAACCTGAAGTTGATTTTGTCTAGGTATTTTTTTTCATATTCACAAAACTGTTGCTTTAGCACTGTGAAGAGAATAAGCCTATAGAAACTATATGGTACACTAAATTTTTAGCCATTATAAGTCATTCTTACAAGTACAGAGGGAATTCAGCTAGCTCATAATAAGGCCAAGTGAAACCTACTACATGTAAAGTGAAGACATGCGTAAAATACATTTTGAAATTAATTATGTGGCATGGTATATGTAATACAATGAAGTCTGTAAGCCTCAGGGTGCCACAAGTCTGGGAAGCAAACTTAGCAGAGCTCAATGCTGCCGGTGAGCAGCCAGCAGACCCAAATTAAGCACAGCATAAAATACCTCCTCTTCTCTAGGACTGACAAAGTTCTTCAAACTTCTTACCATGTAAATGTTATAAATTCTTCAGGTTATACAGTCTTTCTTTTTCTTTTACTCAACATTTTCCATCACAACTTTTTATTTTGCTTTCAAAAAGCAGTCTAGGATGTCCGCATCTTCTTCCCATCACGCAGGCATAACAATGATGGATACTGGACCTTATGCCAGTGATTTCAATAGCTGTTGCTGTTACCCCAGAGTGACGTAAACCTTGACTTTTTTTTTCTCTCAATTATTCACGATCCTCAATGCTGCCTTGGAGTCCTCAAGGTCATTTTTATACTACATCATGATTTAATTGCCATAACCATCTGATTTTCAGCTCCTATGCCTTGCATTCAGCAATTGCTCTGTTCCTCAAGGGCCACGAAATTATTACGAAGGATCTACCAATTCGCATTTGAACCTTCCTCTAAAGCTGTCGTGTACAGGAGCATGTTACAATCATTCCAAGGTACAAAAATAATTCTTGGAGGTTAAACAATTAAACAAAAAAAATTCCAAATTACTGCAAACACAATTGACTCCTAAAATATTTTCTAAGAAAAGGAGCAGATTGTAATGTTTATTGAAAATTTGCTTTGGGAATATTAAGGGCAGAAAGGGATTTCCAGTCACTGTTGTTTCATCCATTTATGTTTTATGTTCCGTTTTGTTACGTTTCAATTAGACAATGAGAGAACTCATTTCCTATCAGTCACCAGTTTCCTTTTCTAAAATCAGAATAGTAGTAAAAGCTATGGAACACAAAAAGGAATTAAAGAGCATTCTACTCTTTTATCCAGCAGTATCTGGTAGCTTTTAAATCAGATAGTGAAGGAAAAGATGCAGAAAAAAAAAGTCATCTTAAAGTCCAGATGCTTGTGCAAGGAACAGTGCCATGCTGTTGGGGGATACACTGTGAACCCTGAGATTGTGCTAATTATTAGAAAACAATGTTTTTAGTTGTAGTGTGGCTCAACCCTAGCACACACATTTACTCCAAGAGCTTTCTGTTTATTGTAAATATGATTAAATAGAAGGTCAACAGGCTGAGTAAACAAACAGTTAACAGGGAGCGAACATAGGAAATTAAAAAAAAAAACAGGATAAAGAGTAAGAGGAGTCAGGAGGACATATATAGAGAGTCACAGGAAGTAGGAAGGAGAGATATTCAGTTAGAATGGGGGTTTGAGGTGTGTGGAGGAGAACTTTGTTTTCCTTTTGGGAGGTCAACTGAGGAATGTCAGCTTGGAGCTTTCTGTGCCTCTCTGAGATAGCAAGTTTTTACTCCAGCATCTGGCTCCCAATTCCTTAAGGGTAAAGCTGAGATCTTGTATAAAAAATAGCCAACTGCTAGAAAGCTAGAAAACTGGAATTCTTCTTTGTAAAAACAAACAGAAACAAAACCAAGCTGGAGTCATCTGCAAATTTAAAAGAATAAGCAACAACATGCTGACAGGGTTGTATGCAAGTCTTGTAAGGATTAATGAGGTAATAAAGTTTACATCTGTTCAGCATGGTAAAGAGTAATATCCTCACCACCAGGTTCAACAACATTTTTTAAAAAGTTAATTCTGTGGGTGGAATGCAAAGAAGGTAAAAAGGTTTCATGGTCAGATCTCTTTGAGAAATACTTAAGTGAAACATGTTAAACAATTATTACTATAGCTCTTCATGTATTTCAGCACATATTTTAAAACATATGTTTTAAAGCCTCCAGAAGATATAACATTAGCATGACATTTTTAAAGAAGAAAGTGCTTTTTCACAGAGTATATCCAGAGTTTTGATCATTATGCCCTATAAATAAATGAACAAACAAACAAACAAGGACAGTGAAAGGAGACAGTGAGTAAGGCTGTTTGCCCCAAAGTCCTGTACTAGAAGGAAAGAAGAGATTCCCATGTGGGTCCTCTTACCTCCACAAATACACCTTAATACATACATGCCACTGTAGCAGTGAATTAGTTAAACTGCTTTGTCACACTTCCAGCTACTCACCAGAGCCCTCTGGATTCTCAAATGAAAGACACACACGCGCACACACGCACACACACACACACACACACACACACACACACACACACAAACACAAGATAGTTAATTTTGATATGCCTTGGCTAGCTCAATGGTTGGGTACTTCTAATCTTCCTTGCTGGTAACATGTATTTCCTTCCAGTACTCCTAGCTTAACACCTTGTAATTCTGTTTTATCTTTGCTAACCTGTCACCTTCTGGGCAGCCCCCCCCAATAGGAGACTTTTGTTTTTTTGTTGTTGTTGGTTTTTGTTTTTTATGGGTTTTTTTTGGATGATTTTTCTTCTTTAACTCCTAAATCTGATTTGAGAATCTGCCTCCTTCTCTCTCTCTCCTAACTGTCTCAAGCCTGGGAAATGGAATTGGCTCCTGGCATTTTTATTTACCAGTCGAAACCAACTTGGGGCAGGGTCCCTTAGTGGCTTACATGCAGACACTCCTTTAAGTGGTTGTAGAAACCAAAATTAGTATTATAACACAAGCAACATTAGGCCAAACCTACTTCACGCAACTTATACACAACAACACACTAGCAAGTATACAATGTAACCGCAACAACACACACTAAATAAATTATATAATAATTTAATAAAAACAAACAAGTGATAAAAGAGGTACTTTCACCATTAAAAGTTATTTCCAGAAATAATCCAACCGCCTGGTTACTTTTGACTATACCCATAAGAACATTAAGTCAGGTTCATGAAGCATTTTTTATTTTTAAAAATGAAGAAACAGTATATTCTACATTTACAAAGCACATTCATCATCAAGAAAGAAATACCAAAAAAAAAAAAAAGAGATAGCAAGAGTGGCTTCCTTTCCTTTTAAAAAGTTTATTTAAAAACAAGAATAGGGCCCTGGACAGTAGGGAGATAGTGAATCGCTTCCCTCAGAGGGTGGTCTCGAAGGCTGGAGGATAAAGATATATATATGTTTTGTTCTGCTCTTTGTGATTTAATTTTTACATTTTTTTTCTTTTCTTTTCTTTTTTTTTTTTTTCTTTTTTTGGCAGAGGTTAAATTCTTGCTATTTTCTAAGGCTGGCTCAACATGAAACATCACGATTTTGGAAAGGAAAAAGATGTGAAACACACAGAATGAGAGAGAGGGAGCGCCTCAGCATAGAGGGGATCCCCTGTACCCTAGGAAGCCTTTGCTCTCTCATCAAACCAATCAAATATAGAAACCAAGAAAAGAAACCCCCAAATGGGACAAAAATGGAAGGAAAAAATATTTTCACAGATGAAGTTTATATCCATTTGCTTCAGTTGCCTACAGAGAGGGAGAGACAGGAATGGTCATGGCAGGAGGGCGACCTGGCTGCAAGAGGCTGTGATTCCAGGCAGTGGGCCAAGAGGCTGAGCCCAAGCCTCCATAGGCTAAGCAGGGGGCTGTGACTGTCTGTCTTGGGAACTCCACTGGTCAGACTGCTCCTTGGTGCAGAAACAGGAGAAACAGGAGAAAGAGGAGGAGGAGGAAGGGGAAGGGGAGGGGGAAGGGGAGAGGAGGAGGAGGAGGAGGAGCCTGCAGCAGAAGCCAGAGGTGTGGAAGAGGGCACACAGGGGAGAAGTGCCAGGAGGGAGGGATACAGAGGAAGAAGGCGGTGGCTGGGTGTCACAACATTCAGATCATGGTGTCCCCACAACACCCCTGTGAGGTAAGTTGGAAGGTGAACCCACTTCACAGACAAGACCAGGACACAGAGGCAAGCACAGCAGAGGTAGCCTCGCCAGGAAGGGAGGGCACAGTCCCCTCAGTGGGCTCCCCTCCATCCCAGCAGAGCCAGGGCTGACTGCAACACGCAGTTTTTGGACAAGGGGGATAAAGATGGTGGCTAGAAAAGAAAAGAAAAACAAAACCCAAAATAGTGATGGTGAGACAGGAGGGAAAAATAGACATTTTCTTCCCAAGTGGTCAGATTGTGAACAAGCGGGTTCAGTAACCAGTGTGGCACCCAGCACACACTGCCTAAGAACATACTCAGGGGTCACATTGCACATATTGGACTGGATCCTCCCACATTAATCAAGAAAATGCCCCTACAGACATACCCATGGGCACATCTAATGGAAGCAACTCTTCAAGTGAGGTTCCCTTTTCCTTGGTGAGCATTCACTGTCAAGCTGCTAAAACTAACCCAACACACAGTGTAACTTTGATGTGTGGAGAGGTAAGCAGAAACCCAAGCAGCCAGGCATGGAGCAAAATGAATGGATCTTTGTTTTCTGTTTTCAGCTAGGTTTTCTCTCTTGTATGTTATTTAAGATCCCGAATCAGATAAAGGTGTATAGTGGCTATTTCTGGTTGTCAACATGACTATATCTGGAATGAGCTACAATCCAGAATTGGACTGTGATCTAGATCTGGAGGCTGGAAAACACAAGTTACTGACCTGGATCTTGTCATGGAGATCATGAGGCATAGTGGCTATGAAAACCTTAGGTCCAGGAAAGGTGGTGCACATTTTTAATCCCAGGAGACTAAGGCAAAGAGATCTCTTGAGTTCAAGATCAGCCTAGGACAAAACAAGTCCCAGATCCAGGTGTGGTGGTACACACCTTTAATCTGGGCCATACCTTCTGCTGGAGACCTACATAAGGACATTGGAAGAAGAAAGATTCTCTCTTCTGCTTGCATTTACTTGCCAGCACATCTGTTGGAATCTACTTCTGTAGGAGACAAACTGAAACAACTAGCTTCGTGGGACTGACCAACTACTAGAGTCTTGGACTTCCCATTCACGGCTGACCATTGTTGGGATTCTTAGACTACAGACTGTAAGTCATCACAACAAATTCCCTTAATACATAGAGATATTCCATAAGTTCTGTGACTCTAGAGAACCATGACTGAGATAGGGTGTCAGCTACAATAGGCAAGTCTTCTTACAATCCACACAGACATGCATACCAGCCAACCCCTTCTTAATACCACCTCAGTTGAGGCTGTCTTCCCAGGTGAGTTAAGAACATGGCAAATTGAAATTTAAAATTAACCACCTTCGTCTGGTAAAGTAAAAGTACCGCAGAGAAACATTTGTCAGATAACACACAGTTACCCTTCTCCAGTAATGGACCAAGTTAATTATTTTATACACTTTGAAAAATGCTAACCACTTTTCTTACTTTCTGTGTCAAAACAAAACAAACAAACAAAACCCCTAGGAAATGGACTGGTTAATTAAATACCCTGAAAGAAATTGATGGAAAACTGAGTATAAGTTTTCTTATACTCAGTAAAACTCAAGTTGGACTATTTTCCTAAGAAGAGTAAGAGATGAGAGGAAAAGAACAAAAATTATGGGGGAAAAGAGCAGACCACCAAGGAGTGCAGACATCCTGAGACCACAGGACAGACTGCCACCTCTGCACACCTCGTCCCACATCCCTGGTCTAAGGGGAAACTGCACAGTGCCCTAGACACAGGGATATAGGAACAGACAGCCACCGGTACCCGAGGTTCTGATCTGCGCCCACCAACGAACTGATCCTGCCGAACAGCTCCCTGCACCCAAATCCCGTGGGGGAGAGAGCCGGACCCTCAGAAGTGTGGATACTCCTGAGAATTCAGAGGAGAATACCCTCTGCCCACAGTCCAGACCCAAGAGGGAATCGCATAGTGCCAACTGTGCCCGCAGGGTGCAAGAATATACACGAGCAATCACGGGCAGGACTTTCAACCAAAAGTCATTAAAAAAAGATAAGGAAGGACACTTCATAGTCATCAAAGGAAAAATCCACCAAGATAAACTCTCAATCCTAAATATCTATGCTCCAAATACAAGGGCTCCTACATTCATAAAAGAAACCTTACTAAAGCTCAAAGCACACACTGCACCTCACATGATAATAGTAGATTTCAACACCCCACTCTCATCACTGGACAGATCATGGAAACAGAAATTAAACAGGGACATAGAGAAACTAAGAGAAGTTATGAACCAAATGGAGTTACCAGATATTTATAGAACATTTCATCCTAAAACAAAAGGATATACCTTCTTCTCAGCACCTCATGGTACGTTCTCCAAAACTGACCATATAATCCACCACAAAACAGGCCTCAACAGATACAGAAAGATAGAAATAATCCCATGCGTCCTATCAGACCACCACGTGCTAAGGCTAGTCTTCAATAACTATAAGGGAAGAATGCCCACATATACATGGAAGTTGAACAAGTCTCTACTCAATGATAACCTTGTCAAGGAAGAAATAAAGAAGGAAATTAAAGACTTCTTAGAATTTAAAGAAAATGAAGATACAACATTCCCAAACTTATGGGACACAATGGAAGTGGTATTAAGAGGAAAATTCATAGCTCTGAGTGCCTGCGAAAAGAAACAAGAGAGAGCATATGTCAGCAGCTTGACAGCACACCTAAAAGCTCTAGAACAAAAAGAAATAAATAAACACAAGAGGAGTAGAAGGCAGGAAATAATCAAACTCAGAACTGAAATCAACCAAATAGAAACAAAAAGGACTATACAAAGAATCAACGAAACCAGGAGATGGTTCTTTGAGAAAATCAACAACATAGATAAACCCTTAGCCAGACTAACCAAAGGTCTCAGAGAATGTATCCAAATTAACAAAATAGAAATGAAAAGGGAGACATAACAATAGAATCTGAAGAAATTTTAAAAAATCATCAGATCCTACTATAATAGCCTATATTCAACAAAATCTGGAGGAATTGGACACTTTTCTAGACAGATACAAGGTACCAAAGTTAACTCAGGAACAAATAAACCATCAAAACAACCGCATAACTCCTAATGAAATAGAAGCAGTCATTAAAAGTCTCCCAACCAAAAAAGAGCCCAGGTCCAGACGGGTTTAGTGCAGAATTCAATCAGACCTCCATAGAAGACCTCATACCAATACTGTCCAAACTATTCTACAAAATTGAAACAGACGGAGCATTACCAAATTCCTTCTATGAAGCCAAAATTACTCTTATACCAAAACCACGCAAAGACCCAACAAAGAAGGGGAATTCAGGCCAATTTTCCTTATGAATATTGACACAAAAATAATCAATAAAATTCTTGCAAACTGATTTGAAGAATATATCAAAATGATCATCCATCATGATCAAGTAGGCTTTATCCCAGGGGTGAAGGGATGTTTTAATATGTGAAAATCCATCAATGTAATCCACCATATAAACAAATTCAAAGATAAGAACCACATGATCATTTTATTAGATGCTGAGAAATCATTTGGAAAAATTCAACATCCCTTCATGATAAAAGTCCTGGAAAGATAAAGAATTCAGGCCCATATCTAAACATAGTAAAAGCCATATACAACAAATCAGTAGCTAACATCAAACTAAAAGGAGAGAAACTTGAAGCAATCCCACTAAAATCAGACTAGATAAGGCTTCCCACTTCCTCCCTACTTATTCAATATAGTACTCGAAGTCCTAGCCAGAGCAATCAGACAGCGAAAGGAGGTCAAAGGGATACAAATTGGAAGGGAGAAGTCAAAATATTACTATTCCCATATGATATGATAGTGTACATAAGTGGCCCAAAAGTTCCACCAGAGAACTACTTAACCTGATAAACAACTTCAGCAAAGTGTTGGGGTATAAAATTAACTCAAACAAATCAGTAGCCTTCCTCTACTCAAAGGATAAATGGGCTGAGAAAGAAATTAAGGAAATGACACCCTTCACAATAGTCCCAAATAATATAAAATATCTTGGTGTGACTTTAACCAAGCAAGTGAAAGATCTGTATGACAATAACTTCAAGTCTCTGAAGAAAGAAAGTGAGGAAGATCTCAGAAGATGGAAAGATCTTCGATGCTCGTGGACTGGCAGGATTAATATAGTAAAGATGGACATTTTGCCAAAAGCAATCTACACATTCAATGCAATCCCCATCAAAATTCCTACTCAACTCTTTAGAAAGATAGAAAGAGCAATTTGCAAATTTATTTGGAATAAAAAAAATCCCAGGAAACCAAAAACTATACTCAACAATAAAAGAACTTCTGGGGGAATCACCATCCCTGACTTCAAGCTGTATTACAGAGCAATAGTCATAAAAACTGTATGGCATACAGAGAGAGGCAGATAGATCAGTGGATCAGAATTGAAGACCCAGAAATGAACCCACATGACTACGGTTACTTGATCTTTGACAAAGGAACTAAAACCACCCAATGGAAGGAATTTTCAACAAATGGTGCTGGTTCAACTGGAGGTCAGCATGTAGAAGAATGCAAATCAATCCATTCTTATCACCATGTACAAAGCTTAAGTCCAAGTGAACTAAGGACCTCCATATCAAACCAGATACACTCAAACTAATAGAAGAAAAAGTGGGAAAGAATCTCGAACACATGGACCCTGGGGAAAATTTCCTGAACAAAACACCAATGGCTCATGCTCTAAGATCAAGAATCAACAAATGGGACCTCAAGAAACTGCAAAGCTTCTGTAAGGCAAAAGACACTGTCATTAGGACAAAACAGCAACCAACAGATTGGGAAAAGATCTTTACTAATCCTACATCTGATGGAGGGCTAATATCCAAAATATACAAAGAACTCAAGAAGTTAGACTCCAGAGACCCAAATGACCCTAGTAAAAAATGGGGTTCAGAGCTAAACAAAACATTCCCAGCTGAGAATTATCGAATGGCAAAAAGCACCTAAAGAAATGTTCAACATCCTTAGTCATCAGAAAAATACAAATCAAAACAACCCTGAGGTTTCACCTCACACCAGTCAGAATGGCTAAGATCAAAAACTCAGGGGACAGCAGATGCTGGTGAGGATGTGGAGAAAGAGGAACACTCCTCCATTGTTGGTGGGATTGCAGACTGGTACAACCATTCTGGAAATCAGTCTGGAGGTTCCTCAGAAAACTAGACATAGTACTACCTAAGGACCCAGCTATATCACTCCTGGGAATATATCCAAAAGATGCTCCAACATACAAACAACAAAGATACATGCTCCACTATGTTCATAGCAGCCTTCTTTATAATAGCCAGAAGCTGGAAAGAACACAGATGCCCTTCAACAGAGGAATGGATACAGAAAATGTGGTACATCTACACAATGGAGTACTACTCAGCTATCAAAAACAATGACTTTATGAAATTCGTAGGCAAAAGGAATGAACTAGAAAATATCATCCTGAGTGAGGTTACTCAGTTACAGAAAAGCACACTTAGTATGCACTCATTGATAAGTGGATATTAGCCAGAAAGCTTCAATTACCCAAGATGCAATCCACAGACCACAGGAAGCTCAAGAAGAAGGATGACCAAAATGAGGATGCTCCCACTCCTTCTTAAAAGGGGAAAAAAATATCTAAAGGAGGAAATATGGGAGCAAAGTTTAGAGCAGCAACTCAAGGAAAGGCCACTCAGAGTCTGTCCCACATGTGGCCCATATATATATAGATAAGCCAGCAAAACTAGATAAGATTGATGAAGTTAAAAAATGCATGCGGAAAGGGACTGGATGCAGATCTCTCCTGAGAGACACATCCAGAATATGTCTAATTCAGAGGTCAATGCTAGCAGCAAACCACCAAACTGAGAATAGGACCCCTTTGG
Source organism: Rattus norvegicus (assembly GCF_021556685.1). Taxonomy (NCBI): domain Eukaryota; kingdom Metazoa; phylum Chordata; class Mammalia; order Rodentia; family Muridae; genus Rattus; species Rattus norvegicus. The sequence continues at coordinate 61,872,370 of NC_141542.1, read as the reverse complement.
GGGGGATTAGAGGAAGGATTGAAAGAGGTGAAGGAGCTTACAACACCATAAAAACAATGCCAACCAACCAGAGCTTCCAGGGACTAAACCACTACCCAAAGACTATACATGGACTGACCCAGGGCTCCAACTGCATATGTAGCAAAGAATAGCCCTGTTGGGGCACCAGTGGAAGGGGAAGCCCTTGGTCCTGCCAAGGCTGTACCACCAGTGCAGGGGAATATGGGAGGATAAGGGGAATGTATAGGGGGAATACCAGTATGGGGAGGGGAGGGGAGGGAATGACGGCTTATGGACAGGAAACCTGGAAGGTTAATAACATTTCAAATGGAGGTAAAGAAATATATCTAATAAAAAAATTTTAAAAATAAAAAAAATAATTAAAAATATCCAATAAGACAAAAAAAAAGAACAGAAATTATTCTTCTACCTACATAAATAAAAACACAAAGGGTACATTTCAAATAATATTTTGTCCTATTTCTTATGGTTACCTGTTAAACATACCTTTCAATATTGATCTTTTAATTGAAGTGTACAAGCAGTACACTGTTTTGTTTTTAAAAACCAACTACTCTCCTTCTGTTTCATTAATTGGCCTTTACATCAGCTTTTTAGTGAATGTCACAAAGTCACAGGAAGGGCTATCCATCAACATTTCTTCCTTACAATCATGATTGTTAGTTTTGTGTCAAGTTGACTCTTCTGTATCCTTTTAACTTTCACAAACTGAATGGACTATTAGAGCCTAAAACATGTTCTTTCTCAATTTTAGGTTTGATTGTGGTTAAATATGGACATATTTATTATTTTAATTGTTTTAAGTCCAGTGACGTTAAATATATCCTTGCTGTTGTTGACACAACTTTCAGCAGTCTTTTGATTGAGAACTGAATCTCTGTGTCCATTCAGCTTCAAACTCTCATTAATTTTCCCTTTCTCATAGACAAATAAAATACATTTTCCAATAGATATGAAAGAATAAACTCTATGCAAATAATCTTAATATTGCTTTTAAATTTCTCTGAAATATTCAATGCATAGAAATTTTTGCTCAAAATACATAGACATCATTGATGGTACCTTTTCATATTTAATATAAATATGAACATGTTGCATTATTTTTTTGGTTCTTTTTTTTTGGAGCTTGGGACCAAACCCAGGGCCTTGCGCTTCCTAGGCAAGCGTTCTACCACTGAGCTAAATCCCCAACCCCTATTTTTAGATATCAATATGTCTTTATATCTCCTAGTGAACTAGGAGATGTTTTTAGCAATGCAGGTAATTTCTAATTAGCTATCTATATTTGAAATTCATTTTTTATTAACAATGTTAGGAAAAATTAGAGTGCCAGACACTATTTTATGTACCTAACAGATGTGTTTGTTATTCTGTTTTTAGCTATTATTATTGCATTCTGAAGTGTTAGGAGTTTCCAGCATGGCAGCTTAAACCGTCAGCTTTAATACTAAGGAATGTCCAACACAAAAGTCAGTAAGCATCTTGGTTTCAGTTCCTCAACTTCCAAGTGATGGTAATCGCAGCATATGCATTTCTCTTTTCTACACTATGGAATGAGATGCCCAGAGGCAATTATTCTATGTAATCAGGGTAAATAACTGTAGCTTTTGATACTCCTAATAGACATGATCTCACAGCAATCTTCACATTCTTCTGTTCCTCAGAATCTTTCCAATCCCTCTTTCATAATATTCTTGGGCAGAAGTTGTATCATGTATGCATCAGTTGGTACTGGGTTCTACAAGTTTGCATTTTGATTGATTGTGATTTTATGTAATGCTCCTTGTCTGTTGTGAAAAGAACTATTTTCCCCCTTGACATGAGACAGTTTTGTGCAAAGCATGATTCAATATTAGCCAGAGGAATTCAAGGGATAATGAATGTGTGGGAGAGACACATTCAATTATTCTCTCATTTCCTTTATGAGAGAGAGGACTATACTAATCTGTGAGTATGAGAAAACATATTTAGAATACAGTTGGGATTTATGCTGGTTTATTAAAATGGTGGTGGATAAACAGTCTTCCCCAGAGAACAGCACATTATTTGGTTACCAAATACCAAGTTGTCAGTCCTGAAAAGATATGCAGGCCGTATGTGTATATTTAGAAATATGAGAACATACATAGATATACATACATGTACATAAATGTAGCAATAATTACTCATTGCTACATTACATATATGTGTGTAAAGAGGCAATGAATTTAAAAGAGAGCAGGAAAGGGCATATGGAGGGTTTGAATGGATGAAAGTGACAGGGGAATGATGCAATTATAATCTGTAAAAGGAAAAGAAATAATTTTTAAACAGTTCTAAAATGAAAAAAAAACAGAAACTGGCACTAGACAGAGGTAAATGCAAAGCCACTGGAGAAAGAATGTCCCCTATGAAGAGCTGCTACATGGTCCTTCAAACTGTTCAGTTACTCTCTGCTTCATTCCTGCATTTGTGAAATTTAAAGAATGTTCTCATGGGTTGGAAGAACAGAGTTATACATGGACGCACACAGACTATTATGTGGTACATAACGAATATTCATAAACTTCAGAATTCATTTTTACTTCGTATTTCCCATTGTGTGGTGCAATTTTTTCATCACGTCTCATTCCTTTCCTAAAAACAATCTTTGTTAAAGCTTAGCAAAGCATTTGCCACACAGTAAAAACTCAAGAAAGGTGTCTTGGGCCTTGAACTCCCACACATTCATTATCCCTTGAATTCCTCTGGCTAATATTGTATCATGTTTTGCACAAAACTGTCTCATGTCAAGGGGGAAAATAGTTTTTTTAACTGATTTAATTTAAAGTAGAAATACTCAGTGGGTACCACCAAATCAGTACTATCATATGAAAATTATCAAATTATTTACCCCTAGCTTGTGTGATGTCCTTGGAAATAAATACAGTAATACAGACTATTCTGAAAATGTGACATTTGTGTATTTGGTGTCTTCCTATTTCAGCTGCTCAGCAGTGATATTGAAGATTATAGTTATGTTGCAACATCGGGTTGTAATTTTACTGAAACATGAATTTGATGTATTTCAAGTGGGAGACACTATTAGTGTCCTCCAGAGCAATAAACTCAACAAAATGTGTTTATGTGTATTGAGACAAGGGAGGCGGGGCCTGGAGAGATAGCTCAGAGGTTAAGAGCACTGGCTGCACTTCCAGAGGAGGCAGGTTCAATTCCCAAGCACCCATGTGGCAGCTCACAACTGTCTCTAACTCCAATTCCAGGGGATCAGGCACTTGCCCACAAACCTGCAAGCGAAATACCACTGCATGTAAATAAATAAATCATTAGAGAAAGGGGATGTGCAAAACAATAGACTCACATAATTTTGAAGCTCAGTAACTCCCAAGAATAATATGCAAAAAGTTGGGAACACATGAGACATGACAATCTGACTCAAGGTCCTAAACAGCAATAAAACCATGGGAGAATATTGCCATTCAAAGGTAGTCAGCTACACAGCGCAGTCTGCGTGTGGAGTATGCAGATATCAATATTTCAGTTCTAGGAGCCAGACAAGAGGCGGTCCCATTTATTTAGCTTTTCTGCAGTGCCTAAGTTTCCAACTGATTGCCTGAGGACCTCTGACACTGGAGAGAAAAATATGCTTTACTCAGCCCACCAACGTTCATCTAATCAAGGAAACCACACAGTTCTACCCAGACATTGCTCGATCAAATGCACGGACATGTTGACAACAGTCAAGCTGATACATAAAATTAACCATTAGTGACAGACATGGCTATGTGATCACATTTGAGACCCAAAGAAGAGACTAGGGCAAATAGTAAAAACTCAAAATGTTGATGGCATACAACTATGGGAATAGAAAGGTAGCTAGCACTAGAGGCAAACTGCCTTTGCTGGATTGCTTATTACATGAGGTCATTTATGGAGAGAGTGTGTATATGTTTCAGTGCACCCGTGTGCATGCACCAAACAGTATGTGTAACTATAAGAGGACAGTGAGTGTGGGGTTGATTCAGTTCTTTTCTTCTACCTATTAGATCAAGGAATTTAACTAAGGTTCTCAGATTTAGCAGCAGGTGTCTTGATCCACTGGGATAAACTGAAGGCCTGCAAATTGCTTTTTAATCAGAATATCAAAAAAAGTTCCTTGGAGTATTGAAATATTGTAGATATGAAACAAATATTCATCTAATATTGAAATCAGCTAGGGACAGTGATTGGCATTTTTAAGACCAGCACAAAGCAGGTGAATTTCTAAGCTTTCAAAATGAATTTAGCCTGCAAAGAAAATTCCAAGCCAGCCAGAGATACATCTTAAAAAAAACTGCTAAAAATCAGTAAAGGAATTATGCAAAGAAATTATTATCACATTAAGAAATGTAATAAAGAGACTGGTGAAATGTGTTAGGTTATATAAACTATTTGCAGTGCAAATGAGAGGTAGACTGCCTCTAGTTCTGGTCCTCAAGAGCTGGGGACACAGAAACACAGCGACCAAGTTAACTAGACTATCTGAAATGCTGAGACCTGAATTCTGTGTGACCCTGCTTTAGAAAGTAAAGCTGAGTGTGCATGCACACACAGACAACAGACAGACAGACAGACAGACACACACACACACACACACACACACACACACACACACACACACACAGTGCTCATATATGCGTGCACATCACACAGATAGACAAAGAATTCCAAAATAGGAAGGAAGAGGACAGAGCCTGTGGTACGTTGAGGTTTTGCTCTTGGGAATCCAAATTAGTGTAAACAGGATCAGAGTGAAACCAGTCATCTCGTCCTGCAGATTACAACACATTCTCGGATATCTTATATTTGCTCTCCCCTCTTCCTTATTTATTATGAGCACCCTCGGCTGCAAGCTATTCCTGAGTGCATGTTGTAGGGGCTTGCAGGGTACACATGGATGAAACATGGTTTGGACACATTGTATTACATTGAAGATGTGGGGTGTGTGTTACAGACCCACACAATGTATTAACTCCTAAAGTGTAGCAAGAAATTCTTAACACAGGGGGTTGGATCGAAGGGTGATACTTTGAGGCTTGGTTCTTCTACTGTGGCTTTGGAATATGAACAATTCTCAAACATGCTTGTGATATTTTTAAGTGGCCATATTGGCTAGTATTATGTTTTCTTTCCTCCGGTCTGCCATCATCAGTCTTTTATGTTTTGTGCCTTGGAATTCTATTTCACCCTGCCACTCTGTTCTAATTAAACTAACCTTTCTATTCACAGCTGCCTCACTAGAAAAATACTTCTAATTAGCCTTCCCGCCACCACCCCCTTTTTAAAATCAAGGTATAGTCTTTCCTATGCTTTACTTGACTAAAAGCTGATTGCCAAATCCATGCATTATGTAAAAGAATCAAGGTATGCTAAGCCCATTTAGTAGTAGTGCTCTTTGTTTCAGGCTACAGTTACTAGTCCAGAGTTCCCAATCTCCACTGGATTTCTAAGCAGCGCCTTTTGCATAAATCTACTTGAAGCACTTTGAGGCATGAATTCACTATGAAACTAAGATGTAGATATAGCTCAGGTGTGATTCTGATGTTTAAAATTCCTACTGCATTTATAGAAATGATGTTGCATTCAATTGGTATTTGCTGGCCACTGTAAAATGAGGATAATCTGCTTTGTAGGTTCCATCACTGGACAATGGACAATGTGAACCAATTCAAATACGCAATGTAAGGCAGCATTGTGGTAACAATATTGCTATATTTAAATATGAACAAACTTTGACTATAAAATTAAAAAATCTAATATTCAAAATTAGTTAAAATAAGTGATTAAAAAGCAAAATATCCAGGATAATTAAAATTATTCATATCTTGACTCACAGATCACAAGATCTCACATAACAAAATTTCAGGTGTGGGGAGATAGAAAAATAAGTTTAGAGTTTGATCCTCAAAACTAACATTGAAAAACAACAGACTTAATGGCATACACTTGTATTTGCAAGTCTTGAGAGATAAAGATAGGCAGACCCCTGGAATCTAACGTATTTAGTGAATCACACCAGGCAGAAGGATTAAGAACAACCAACAATGTTTTCCTGCCGCCTCCATACATGTGTACATACATGAATGTACACTTACACACACACACACACACGCACACACACACGTACCCATTTTACACATGTGTGCATACATGTATACATGGATGCATTTTTAAAAATGCAAGGGAAACAAAGAAAAAACCCTGTGAAAATAACTAAGCATATTAACTAATATAAACATGAAAAATCTTTGTCTCTTATACAGCAGCAGTAAAATTTAAAAACGAAATTGGGGAACAATTATTTGTACGATAGCACCAAGCAGAATGCAATATATGTTCACTGAAAATTAAAATATATAGAGAGATTTGAAAAATAAAAGATCTGACAAAGAAGGAGCTTATGCTTTTGTTTTAAAGATTTATTATGTTAAAATGTTATTATCTCTCAATAGGCCTACATGTGCAATGCTATCTCTATCATGTATATCATGTATGTCTTTTTATAAAATAGCACTGAGCAAATTCCAAAATACATGTACAAATAAGAATACAGAATTACTAAAATATTAAAATTAATAATGAGAATGCTTCTAACTATTTAAATTTTTTCTGCAAAACAATAGTATTTAAGGCATAGATGAATGATATTCTGAAGCTCTCCATATTTATCCTCAGCGAAGCAGAAGTAAAAGAGTAGAAATAGACATTTCCATAAAAGTCCATTGATTTTCCACAGTGGTTCCAGATCAGGGAAGAAGGTTGAGTCCTTTCAAATTTTGTATACAAAGAGTGAAGAGGAACCCCTATATCACATTATATTCATATAAAATTTCATTTTCAATATTTTATGTAAACCTCTTCAAAGAAAACTGGAGTACTTTTCCCATTATAGGCCATGATTTCTTACTTATTTCATAAAAAGGACAGCAATAAAAATTTTAACTTACATAGTCAAGTGTTATCATGAAAGTTAAACTTTGTCAACCTTCAGAGAAATATAATCCCCTTCCATATACTACATAAAAGTGAATACAATCACATAATGGCCTAAAATTCACAATTGTTTCACATGTGATGAGAGAGCAGTTCAGTAGCAAAGAAACAAGACAACATTTAGAAACTGGACAAAAGGTCAGGAAACACATTTCTCCAAAAAACAATATGCAAGTGACCAACAATCAGGTAAACAAATGTTCAGTATCAATAGCTGTCAGAGAAAGAAAATCAAATACAGAAAGAAATTCCATTGTACATCTACCAGAGTGGCTAAAATAAGCAAGGAAAATATTAATAAACATTGGTGAAAATAAGAATAAATTAGAAGCAGTACACACTTCTGAGACTATGAAATAATGCACCTACTCTAAGGAACAGCTTTAAAATGTCTCAGAATATTAAACAGTTACCAAATGGCTAGAAACTCTCAACATATGTAGCCAAGGTTAATTATGTTTGTGAAGGAGCTGTACATAAATGCAAAGAATGAAATATTGTAAAATAGATTTTAAAAAAGCATACTAAATTTATCAAATGACGAATTTATAACAAGAACATGCTACTCTAAAAAAACTGTATGGGTGAAGTATTATTTGGAATATTTAAATCCAAGAAAAATAAGACAATGTTTTGATAATTTATATTATTGAAAGCACACATAATAATTTTCAATTGTTAGAAAATTTGTTTATACTTGGAAATTGCTACTATATGTCATTAATAATCTAAGATATAGTTCTATTTTTACATCTGTTACTACCACTGCTAATGTATGTGACGGGTGTCAGAACACTGTCAAAAAAATGACTCTTGGTGAACAATGCCTTAACCATGTTGCAACAACTGGTACACAGAACTACTACATTTTTTTAAAAAATTTCTATCCTTTTCCTTATGTATTTCCTTAGGGTATTTTCAAATATTCAATATATGAAATGGATTTCATTACAATATTTTAATACGTATATATCATATGCTTTGAAGGTCATATGACACTGTGATTTTTTCTTTTGTTTTGCAATGCATGGCTACAGAAAATATTTATTTATGATTTTTTTTATACTTTAACCGTATTTTACACTCCAGTCTTTGTCTTCCTCCCTCTGACTACTGCACATCCCATACCTCCTCTCTCCACCTCCAAGAGAATGTTTCTACCCAGCCACCACCACTCCACCAGACCTCCTCATTCCCTGGGGCCTCAAGTCTCTTAAGGGTCAGGGGCACCTTGTCTGACTGAGTCCACACCCAGCAATCCTCTGTGTTGGGGGCCTCATATCAGCTGATGTATGATATCTGGTTTCTGACTCAGTGTCAGGGCAAACTCGGGGGTCCAGGTTAGTTCAGACTGCTGATCTTCCAATAGGGTCACCCTCCTCCTTATTTTCTTCTAGCTTTTCCCTAATTCAACCACAGGGGAAACCAACTTCTATCCATTGGTTTGGTGTAAATATCTGTATCTGACTCTTTCACCTGCTTGTTGGGTCTTTCTGAGGGCAGTCATGCTAGGCTCCTGTTTGTAAGCACAAGATATTATTAATAATAATGTCGGGTAGGTACTCACTAATAAGTAGATATTAGAAAAAAATACAGAATACCCAGGATACAATCCACAGAACTCAAGAAGGTTAAAAAGCAGAAAGGCCCAAATGAGATGCCTCAATCCTAATTGGTTGGAAGAAGAAAGCAGTCACTGGTGGGAGGGGGGGGAGGAACAGGGTGAAAAGAGGACAGGGAGCAGGAGAGAGGAGCATGATCAGATACTGAGCCATAATAAGACAAACTGAATGCTAGCGGGTAATCTTCCTGAGATGGTCTGCTTCAGATTATTTACCTGTGACAAATCCACTGCTTCTGTTACTTTAGGAGTTATGGGACTGTTCAAATGGTTTATCTGATCCTGATTTAACTTTGGTACCTGGTATCTCTCTAGAAAATTATCCATTTTATCCAGATTTTTTCAGTTATGTTGAATATTGGTTTTTGTAGTAGAATCTAATGATTTTTTAAATTTCCTCGATTCTGTTGTTATGTCTCCCTTTACATTTCTGATTTTGTTAATTTGGACGCACTCTCTGTGACCTCTGGTTAGTCCGGCTAAGGGTTTATCTATCTTGTTGATTTTCTCAAAGAACCAGCTCCTGGTTTTGTTAATTCTTTTTTATTATTATTATTATTAACTTGAGTATTTCTTACTTGGTTTTGTTAATTCTTTGTATAGTCCTTTTTGTATCTACTTGGTTGATTTCAGCTCTGAGTTTGATTATTTTCTGCCTTCCACTCCTCCTGGGTGTATTTGCTTCTTTTTGTTCTAGAGCTTTTAGGTGTGCTGTCAAGCTGCTGATATATGCTCTCTCCAGTTTCTTTCTGCAGGCACTCAGCGCTATGAGTTTTCCTCTTAGCACAGCTTTCATTCTGTCCATAACTTTGGGTATGTTGTGCCTTCATTTTCTTTAAATTCTAAGTCTTTAATTTCTTTCTTTATTCTTCCTTGACCAGGTTATCATTGAGTAGAGCGTTGTTCAGCTTCCATGTGTATGTGGTCTTTCTGTCGTTTTCATTGTTACTGAAGACCAGCCTTAGTTCATGGTGATCTGATAGGATGCATGGGATTATTTCTATCTTCCTGTATCTGTTGTGGCCTGTTTTCCGACCAATTATATGGTCAATTTTGGAGAAAATACCATGAGGAGCTGAGAAGAAGGTATATCTTTTTGTTTTAGGATGGAATGTTCTATAAATATCTGTTAAATCCATTTGGCTCATAACTTCTCTTAGTTTCTCTATGTCTCTGTTTAATTTCTATTTCCATGATCTGTCCATTGATCAGAGTGGGGTATTGAAATCTACCACTATTATTGTGTGAGGTGTAATGTGTGATTTGAGCTTTAGTAAGTATTCTTTTTTGAATGTAGGTGCCCTTACACTTGGAGCATAGATATTCAGGATTGAGAGTTCATCTTGGTGGATTTTTCCTTTGATGAATATGAAGTGTCCTTCCTTATCTTTTGCAATAACTTCCGGTTGAAAGTCTATTTTATTTGATATTAGAATGGCTACTCCACCTTGTTTCTTGGGACCATTTTCTTGGAAAGTTGTTTTCCAGCCTTTTACTTTGAGGTAGTTTCTGTCTTTGTCACTGAGGTGTGTTTTCTGTAAGCAGCAAAATGCTGGGCCCTCTTTATGTATCCAGTCCGTTAGTCTATGTCTTTTTACTGGGTAACTGAATCCATTGATGTTAAGAGATATTAAGGAGTAGTGATTGTTGTTTCCTGTTATTTTTGTTATTACTGGTGGAATTATGTTCTTTAGGGTTTTTTGCAAAAAGATTACTTTATTGCTTTTTCTATGGTGTAGTTTCCCTCCCTGTGTTGGTGTTTTCCATCTATTATCCTTTATAGGGCTGGATTATTGGAAAGATATTGTGTAAATTTGCTTTGCCATGGAGTATCTTGGTTTCTCCATCTATGTTAACTGAGAGTTTTGCTGAATATAGTAACCTTGGCTGGCATTTGTGTTCTCTTAAGGTCTGTAGGTCATCTGTCCAGGATCATAGTCTCTGGTGAGGACTCTGATGTAATTCTGCTAGTTCTGCCTTTATATGTTACTTGACCTTTTTCCCTTACTGCTTTTAATATTCTTTCTTTGTTTTGTGCATTTGATGTCTTGATTATTATGTGATGGGAGGAATTTCTTGTCTTGTCCAATCTATTTGGAGTTCTGTGGGCTTCTTGTATGTTTATGGGCATCTGTTTCTTTAAACTAAGTAAGTTTTCTTCTATAATTTGTTGAAGATATTTACTGGCCCTTTAAGTTAGGAATCTTGTCATTCAAAGGTAGTTCAAGCTTATTTTCCCTCTATCTATATGCAACCTTTTAGTGTAGCTCTGTCAAAGTACAATTCTAAGACAAAGTCTTCAAGTTTTTTCATCCTATTCAATAGCTTACTTCTAAACCTATATTTTCTATTCCTGCTTCTAATAAAAACCACAGTTAGTCAGGTATTCATTTACTTTTCTTGTCACAAGAGGTAAGTGCAAGTAAGCTATAAAACATTGGGAAGAAATCATTAAAATCTGGAAGAAATTATTTATCCCTAAATTGCACCTAAATTGTGTACCTGAGTCATTTCTTCCTTTGAGGCCTACCCTGGGAGGGTCTACAATGAATTCTGTACATAAGGACATCAGTAAAATTCTATCTATGGAACTCATGATCTAAGAATGTCTTTGACTTCAAGTAAAATCTGCATTTGTATCAATATATCGATAAAAATAAAAAGTCAAAATACATCCTTTACACTATTCACTCTGGATGCTGTTTCCTTATAAAGAAGTCCCCATTCTCTCTGTGTTACATTAAGCTCTCATTTGTAAGGTTCTCTTCAATAGCATGTTTTTAAACTTTAAAACCAATAATTAAATGTTTATAAAAAGGTTAGTTACTCTATAAGTTTGTATATCACATCAGCCTTGTTACCTTCTTTGCTTAAATCTAAAAGCATACTTCAATCCAGGTTTCTTCATGAATTGTCCTATCTGGGACATTTAGTGATGTATAGGCTGGGTTCAACTCTCCATATATTTTATTCTTTGAAACTTGTTTTTTCTTCCATTCTCCAGAGATACAGAGCTTGCAGAGTTCTACTAATAATAGCCATGTATTGTTTGGGGGGGGGGTGTTTTTCTGAGATAGGTTCTATGTAGCTATGGAAGTCCTGGAACTCACAGAGATCACATCTGTCTCTACCTCCTTCATTCTTGGAAGAAGGCATGTGTTATTACACCCGCTTCTAGCAGCGTATCTTGGAGCCCATTATAATGTAGTCCATTCTTGCTTAGGCACTCTTAAATCTTGTTAATCATCATTACATCTTAAAGAAAATCTTCTGGGCTCACATTTTCTTCACTAAAGATAGTGTACGTTTTATATCATGACAGCAAGTACTTTGGAAGAAGACTCAGGGTTCATTGAAACACATGCTATCTTTTTACCAGTGAAAGTCTCTCATAAAGGTTATTTAAAATGTGAAAATTGTAGATAATGAAGAACTAATTATAATGTGTTTGTTGTCACATAACTTAGAAACAACAGAAATATAATAATTAGATATTTCCATACTAAATCAGCTAAAAGGAGATTAAAGTTGACTAACATATTTGGAGAATTCCACTGGCATTAAGCTATTAAACAGTTTTTCTTTCTTAAAGTATGCTTAAAAATATATTACATGTGAATTGAGGTAGCCAGAAACCAGAGTTTATATTAAAGTATCTTAACTATCTATTAAAACCAAACTCCACAAGGATGCCCCTACACATGACCCCCACCCCAACAAACTTCCCCACTCCCTGGGGTCTCCAGTCTCATGAGTTAGGTGCATCTTCTCTGACTGAGCCCAGACCTAGCAGTCCTTTGATATATACGTGTTGGGGGTCTCATATCAGCTGGTATATGCAGCGTGGATGTTGGCATAATGTCTGAGAGATCTTGGAGGTGAGGTTAGTTGAGACTTTTGGTGTCTTTGTCTTCAGTTTCTTCTAGCTTTTCCCTAATTCATCCAGAGGGGTCAGCAGCTTCTGTCCATTGGTTGAGTGTAAATATATGCATCTGATTCTTCAAGCTCTTTGTTGGGTCTTTCGGAGGGCCTTCACAATAGGTCCCTTTTTATGAGCACTCTATAGCCTCAGTGATAGTGTCAGAACTTGGATCCTCCCCTTTAGCTGGATCCCACTTTGGACCTGTTGCTTAACCTCCTTTTCCTTAAACTTGTCTCCATTTTTATCCCTGAAGTTCTTTCAGACAAGAAAAATTATGGGTCAGAGTTTTGACTGTGGGATGGCAACCCCATCCCTCACTTTCTGCCAGAGGTGGGCTGTACAAGTTCCCTGTCCCTATTGTAGGGCATTTCATCTAAGGTCCTTCCCTTTGACTCCCGAGAGTCTCACTCCCAGGTCTCTGATACATTCTGGAGGGACCCCCACCTCCCACTACCCAAGGTTGCCTATTTCCAGGCTTTCTGCTGGCCCTCAGGGCTTCAGTCCTGTTCCCCTCACCCAATACCTGGTCACATTCCCCTCTTCCCCTTCCTGTCCCTTTCCTACTCAGGTCCCTCCCTCTCCCCCTTTGATTTCTTTCTTCTCCATTCTAAGAAAGATTGAGGCATCCTCACTTGGACTTTGCTGCTTCTTAATCTTTTTTAGTTCTGTGGATTGTATCCTGGGAATTCTGTACATTTTTAGTTAATATCCATTTATTAGTGAGTACATGCCATGCATGTCCTTTTGTGTCTGAGTTACCTCACTCAGGATGATAGTTTCTAGTTCTATTCATTTGCTTAAAAAACTCAGGATGTCCTTGTTCTTAACAGCGGAGTAGTATTCCATTGTGTAAATGAAACACGTTTTCTCTATCCATTCTTCTATTATGGGACATCTGCGGTGTCTTCAGCTTCTAGCTATGACAAACGAGGCCACTATGAACATCGTGGAACATGTGCTCACATGGCATGATGGGGAATCTTTTGGGTATATGCCCAAGAGTAGAATAGCTGCATCTTCAGGTAGAACTATTTCCAATTTTCTGAGGAACCTCCAGACTGATTTCCAGAATGGTTGTACCAGTTTGCAATCCCACCAACAATGGAGGAGTGTTCCTGTTTCTTCACATCCTCACCAACATGTGCTGTTACCTGAGGTTTTGATCTTGGCCATTCTGATTGATGTAAGGTGGAATTTTAGGGTCGTTTTGCTTTGCATTTCACTGATCACTAAGGACTTTAGACATTTCTAAGTGCTTCTCAGCCATTCAAGATTCCTCTGTTGGTTCAACATATGAAAATCCATTAATGTAATCCACTATATAAATAAACTAAAGGAAAAAAATCACATGATCATCTCTTTAGATGAAGAAAAAGCATTTGACAAAATACAACACCCTCTCATGTTAAAAGTATTGGAGAGATCAGTAATTCAAGGCCCATACCTAAACATAATAAAAACAGTTTACTACAAACCAACAGTCAATATCAAATTAAATGGAGCAATTCCACTAAAACCAGGGACAAGACAAAGATACCTACTCTCCCCATATCTGTTCAATATAGTACTCAAAGTTCTGGCTAGAACAGTAAGACAAAAAATGGAGATCAAGAGGATATAAAAAGGCAAAGAAGTAAAGACATCACTATCTGCAGACGATGTGATAGTATACATAAACCAGAAATTCTACCAGACAACTTCTACAGCTTATAAGCAACTTCAGGAAAGTGTCTGGATATAAAAATAACTCAAATATATCAGTACTCTTCCTTTATACAAATAATAAACAGGCTGAGAAAGAAATTAGGGAAACAACTCCCTTCACAATAGCCACAAATAATATGAAATACCTTGGGGGAACTCTAAGCAAACAAGTGAAAGATTTGTATGACAAGAACTTCAAGTCTCTCAAGAAAGAAATAGAAGAAGACCTTAGAAAATAGACCGATCTCCCATGCTCATAGATTGGCAAAATGAACAAAGTAAAAATGGCCATCCTACCAAAGGCAATCTACAAATTCAGTGCAGTCCCCATCAAAATCCCAACACAATTCTTCAAAGACATGGAAAGAGCAATTCTCAAATTCATCTGGACAAGCCAAAAAATCCAGAATAGAAAAAACAATTCTTAACAATAAAAGAAATTCTGGGGGACTCATCATCCCTGACCTCCAGCTCTACTACAGACTATAGTGATAAAAACTTCATGGTATTAGTACAATGACAGACACATTGATCAATGGAACAGAACTGAAGACCCAGAATTGAAACCACATGCTTATGTACATTTGATCTTTGACAAAGAAGCCAAAAATAAACAATGGAAAAAAGAAAATATCTCCAATAAATGGTGGTGGCCTAACTGGCCGTTTGTATGTAGAAAATTAAAAATAGATCCCTATTTGTCACTTTGCAAGAAGCTCAAGTCCAAGTGGATCAAGAAACTCAACATAAAAGCAGATACACTGAATCTAATAAAAGAGAAAGTAGGAAAGAGCCTTGAACTCATTGGCACAGGGGGAAATTTTCTAAACAGAACTCCAATGGCTCATACTCTAAAATCAAGAATTGATAAGTAGGACCTCATGAAAAGATTCTGTAAGGCAAAAGACATACTGAATAGGACAAATTAGCAACCTACAGATTGGCAAAATACCTTCATTAACCCTACATCTGATAGAGTGCTAATATCCAAAATATATAAAGCACTCAAGAAACTAACCACCAAAAAACAAGCAGCCCAATCAAAAATTGGGAATAGAACTAAACAAATATATATTTTTTGAGATAGTTTAGAAAAATATCATATTTATTCCACTCATGCAAACAAGTTAAAGAGCACAGAGAAAACAATAGAGTTTAGAATAACTTATATTTTAATTATAGCAAAAAATTGGTATGGTCTAGGACAACCATAAACTTTAGGGACACAGAAGAAATCTCTATCTTTAGTTATACCATTGCTCATATATATGCTTGTTTTCTTTTTTTTTTTTATTAACTTGAGTATTTCTTATATACATTTCGAGTGTTATTCCCTTTCCCGGTTTCCGGGCAAACATCCCCCTCCCCCCTCCCCTTCCTTATGGGTGTTCCCCTCCCCATCCTCCCCCCATTGCCGCCCTCCCCCCAACAATCTAGTTCACTGGGGGTTCAGTCTTAGCAGGACCCAGGGCTTCCCCTTCCAATGGTGCTCTTACTAGGATATTCATTGCTACCTATGAGGTCAGAGTCCAGGGTCAGTCCATGTATAGTCTTTAGGTAGTGGTATCTTCCATACATCAAGAATAAAAGTACCCCTTTTAGTTAGGAGAAACTACATGATCATCTGTGCTATAACTTTGCACACTTACTGTGCTATAGCAAGTAAACAAATATTCAAATCGTTATGTTATTAATAATCACAATGAAGGTGACTATAGAAAATATGTATTTTCAGAGACTCTCCAAGAAGCTAGCCTGATCTTCTTTGTTCAGAAATGTTGAATTTAATTTTAAAGAGTCTAACCTGGAGAACTGGTATCATATACTATTGTGAGCGTCTCTGATTACACAATAGTTAAAATTTATATTCAATTAAAGTCATTATTCAGTTCACTACTACAGAAAATAAAGAAGTCTTGCCCTAAGCTAATGTTTAATTATGACCCATTATTTCCTAGATCAACTTTGTAAAAGCATTTCATGAACTGCACATAACATATGTTTCTTTTGATAACCAATAGTGAGTGACACTTGAAGCAAATACTTTTTCATTTATGTTCAATGGGGCACACTGGAGCATAGAAGCATTCATTCACTAGTAACAGTTCTGTGTATGAGACTTTCACTTCAACTTCACTAATATGGGCATGGAAGTTTTCTGAAGACTCATATCGGTCTAGCATGTAATATTTTCTTTTTAAGTTTTTATTATGCAAAAACCCTACAGACAGATTGACAGAATAACCAGCACATTCTCCTCAAAAATCCCCATAACTATTTTAAGATTAACTACATCTTTAAATGTCCCTGATGAGTCTAGAAAGAGACAATTACAGGTTAAAATATTGAGTAACATCATTTAAAATGTTCGTTATGTCATTAGATAAAAGAAAGGCAAACACAATCACAGAAAATACTTCAGGATGAGAATTCCTCTTCAAAGCATTGTTTCCACCCTACTAAGACATGGGAAGCATTCAGGAGTGGGAACATGTAAATGTTCACAAATATGTCACCAAAAGATTGAGCGAGCACAGGTAGCACAGCAGACTTCTAAGACTCCACTGACAACCCAAAGTTCCACACCACCCTAATGGTAGCTCAGGAAGACACTCAAAGTCTAGAATCTGTTTTAAAATCAATATTCTAAATAAGTTGTTCTTTTATACATCCTAACATCATAGGTCATAAGGCCTTTAAATAAGAAAAACAGGGTGTTTCATCAATCACCTGTTTCCCCATTTGTCTCTATCAGGCAAAGCAAACTAAGTATGTCCAGGAGACATTTTCACTTTCATAAGCATTAGAGGATAGACTTTCTTCTCTAGCAGTCGTGGTGAAAACGCTCCACCTAACTGACATGTCAATGAAGAAAGAAAACATGTCCAGTTCAACCTCTAGAAAGAGTTTCCAGGAAATAAAATTGCCGGAAGTTAAAAAAAAAAGTTCAGAACTTCAACATAGTGTATAGTGCTAGATGGAGAAATGGGAAATAAAGCCTTTCAGAGAAGCACCTACATGTGTAACAGCCCTTCCAAGATCAACCTGCTATAAGCACTGGACAAATAGGGGCAGGGATAATTACTGTCATTTTATTTTTGTAAAGCTATTTAAAAGCACTTAAATTTTATGAGCTTTTTGCCTTAGATTCAAAATGGTAAGTTTCATAAAAGGCTGGTTATATAATGACTATCAAACAGACATCAAAGTGTTCTCTGGAAATGAAAATGATTAGTAATTAAATGTGTCCTTCTTCCTGATGAGTAATTCCTTAGTAAGCAAGGAAGCACACACCTTCAGTGACATCTAAAAACTAGCATCTTCATACAACAGCATGTTCCTTGAGTTAAAGAAGGCAAAAAAAGCATACAAGGTATGACTGAGTAATTAGTGTCCTCCTGTGGATACTGAGAAGAAAGCTTTGATAAAGTAGGAAACTTACAAATATTAGTTTTGGAAAAAAATAAATAAAAACATCGTTTTGAATTACACAACATTTACTACATGGACCAATAAATAACCCAAGACATTGGAACTGGAATGACTCCATTAGAGTCTGTGCTTCGCAGCTGTGAGCAGTAAGTTTACTTTTAAGATTAGGTTCTTGACACAGAGTTCTCAGTACAAACAGTAGAAATGCATCCTAGTTACTTTAAGTAAAAAGATATTTACAGAAGATAGTACATTCACGGAAAACCCAAGGTAGTCAACATACGAGGCTCTGCAGTCAGAAAACGTGCCGAAGAACAACACTGATTCCATGACCACATTGCCGCTTTCATCAGGAACACTCACTCAGCAAAGGTTACTTCAAAGCAGTCACTGGACACCAGCCCCTACATGGGGAATTCTGCCACTACTGCCCCCATTAGGCAAAATGGAGCTTATGGTGTCTCTTTCTTGTTGCTCATTTGATGGAAACAGTGGTATAAGGACATCATCAATGAATAAGAAGCAAAGGCAGTGGACTGTTATTCTAGAGAAGCACTGACAAAGAAGGATTTCTACAAAACATGAAGCTAAACAGAAATATTGAAAGGAGATTTTAAAATATCAAAGACAGCCAGAGTATGAGCGTGGTAGAAAACTCTCATGAACTCAGAGTCTGCACATTCTGTGAAGGGACAGTCTCTGCCGCTGATGCCAAGTCTGAGGCCACCAGACTCTCGCCCATCTCTGGCTGCTCTCTCTCCCCCAAGCCCTGATTATCTATGGTTCGCTAATGTTCACAGCTTATGCCTCTGAGCAACCCTCTGACTTGAACTGTGCACTATAAACTTAATCCAAAGCTGGCTCCTGCTTTACCCACAGATCCCAAATATTGCTTCACAGACCACTATGTCCTTGACTGTCCATCCCCACACACCAACCACATCCTTCATCATCGATCATGCTGCTCTATTTACTCAAAGTCACTGTTCACTTGTTTGGTTTCTTTGTTTATTTTTAAGCTAATTTGCCTAAAACATGGGCTCTATGGAGAGCAAGGATCTTTTCAGTCGTACACACCGCTGTTGTTTGCATCTAGAACAGTGTGTGATATACCTTAAAATATGTGTTGCTCAATGAATGAGTCGCTAATATAGCTAAATGGGCCCTTTGGGGAAGGAATACAGACAAAGGGGGAAAGTGCTACAATTATTTGTTTGCAACCCCCACAGTGAAACAAGGCTTCTCCTTGACTTCCAACCGAGAAACTTTCAGAAAGAAAACTTCGAGACATTTCAGGGCATTACTTCTCTTTTAGTTAATTAAAACAGGGTTTTTTTTGGCTAATGATCCATAAAACCGTAAATTAGACATATAGTACATACTACATGATATTTCAATGTGCATTTATATGGGATAATCCTGCAATCAGGTTGAATACATATCTCTCCAAACATCATTTCTTTATGGTGAAGATTTTACAGAAACAGTTTCTTATAGTTTATTGTTACATACATGCATTTGGCTCTATGTTTTAAGAATTGGTATCCAGATCGAAGTGCATCACAGTTCCTTCCTGCTATCAAGTGTTAGCATAATTCCCATTGACTAAACTTTTCCAAACTTTCCTTTCCCCATCACTGCTTCTGGCCCCTAATAAATACTACACTCTCAACTTTTAGTAAATGAACTATTTACAGTGAGATCATGTGGCACTCGTCATTTTGTGCTTGCATTATTTCACTTAACACAATGTTTTTATGGATGAATAGTCTATAGTACATGCACATTTAGATTGTTACCATAATTATGGGACTCAAAATATTTCTTTAACATACTAACCTCATTCCCTTTGGATATATACCCAATAGTGGGATGACTCGATTATGAAGGTTTAATTTTAACATTCTTTTCCATAGCAGGTTCACTCAGAACCAGGATGCTATGCAATCTTCCTTTTTTCCTATACCACCAGCACTTAGTGCCTTTTTTTTTAAAGAGAATACTTTATTCTCAATGTTGTGAATTAATAGGGCCACAGTGGCTTTGTTTGCATTTCTATGATGATCAGAATTTCTTTATTTAAATTTGGCTATCTATATGTCTTCCACTGACAACTATGTAAAATAAAGAAGTGTTTTATCTTTACCTAATTGAGCTTGATTATTTTTGCTTTTGTGTCCTGTTCCTTTCTTCTTAAAGTTAAGAGCACAACGAGCAAAACAAAGACAATTCTGATTAGAAATGAACAGTGAGTCTCCTAATTACGCATTTCAGAATCTAAATCCCAGCCTCTAAATTTCATATAAGCTTCATAAGGAGGTTAGAGGATTATCTATTGCCTGCATATCTAAAGATCGCATCCTAACATGACATGTTCACATTCTTAAAAATTAGAAGTCAATAACATTATTAATTTATGAAGAAATAAACCCATACCTAAGTCCACAAGCTCTTGACATGCTAATGGTTACTCCTTAAAATAATATAATCAGAGTATTCCTGGAAGAGACGACAATGGCCTTTAATTTCATACAACTAAAATTTATTGAAAAACCTGCTCTGTGATGGGTTGAAGCATCTAAATTTTTTTCCTACATATTAACCTTAAATACAATTCAGCCTCCAACGATATTGTTGTCACTAGAAGATAAGGTCCAAAGTAGAGTCTTAGTTTTATTTCTTTCATTTTAAAGCATTTAATAAGTAAAATAGAATGTGATATACTTAGCTACTGAAAGCATTTTACTTACTGTTTCATAACATAAATATACAAAAGGAAAAATCAGCAAAATGTGACATACCCAGGAGGACACAGGAACCTCAAAGAAATGTACACAATCCAAACACACATAATTTGAAAAGATCTTTCATGAAATTATTCATAGCATCCTACCTGAAGGATGAAGGGGCAGAGGACAAAAAGGTTTGTTTTTTTGTTTTTTTTTTTTTTTTAAAAAAAAAAAAAAAAAAAAAAAAAAAAGGTCAAACTGATCCAACAGCAGCACCCTGCACCCAAATCCCGTTCGGGAGAGAGCTGAACACCCAGAAGTTTGGACAATCCTGAGACCACAGAACAGTCTGACACTTCTACCCACCTCTCCCACATCCCTGGCCCAAGGGGAAACTGCATAGTGCCTCTGGGTACAGGAATATAGGAGCACTCAGGAGCAGGAACCTCCTGGGTCTGGCGTGCACCCAGAACTGAACTGAACCGGTCACACAGCTTTGTGTAGTCAAATCCCATGGGAGAGAGAGATGGACCCTCAGAAGTGCGGACACCCCTGAGAACTCAGAGGAGACTACTCTCTACCACATTCCTGACCCAAGAGAAAATCACCTAGTGCCATCTGTGCCCCCTGGGCACAGGGACCTAGGAGCAGTCAGGGGAAGGATCCTTCAGGTTTCTGCCTGAGTCAAGAGCTAAAAGTCAGTCGCCAAGGAGCGCCTATACACCTGACAGCAGAGTTCCGTTCCCAGATCCAACTGAAAGAAAACAGGTCTAGAGGAGTACTGACACACAGCTCTACAGGAGGCTCAAGTCACTGCCAGAGACAGCAAAACAAGCTAACACCAGACAAAATGCAAATCAAAACAACCCTGAGATTCCACCTCACACCAGTCAGAATGGCTAAGATCAAAAACTCAGGTGACAGCAGATGCTGGCGAGGATGCGGAGAAAGAGGAACACTCCTCCATTGTTGGTGGGATTGCAGACTGGTACAACCACTCTGGAAATCAGTCTGGAAGCTCCTCACAAAATTAGACATTGCACTACCTGAGGACCCAACTATACCTCTCTTGGGCATATACCCAAAAGATACTACAACATACAACAAAGACACATGCTCCACTATGTTCATGGCAGCCTTATTTATAATAGCCATTAGCTGGAGAGAACTCAGATGCCCTTCAACAGAGGAATGGATACAGAAAATGTGGTAGATCTACACAATGGAGTACTACTCAGCTATCAAAAACATTGACTTCACAAAATTCATAGGCAAATGGTTTGAACTAGAAAATATCCTGAGTAAGGTAACCTAATCACAGAAAAACACACATGGTATGCACTCACTGATAAGTGGATATTAGCCCGAAAGCTCAAATCACCCAAGATACAATACACAGACCACGTGAAGCTCAAGAAGAAGGATGACCAAAGTGCAAATGCTTCACTCCTTCTTAAAAGGGGGAACAAAAATATCTGTAGGAGGCTATATGGAGGCCAAGTTTGGAGCAGAGACTAAAACAATGGCCATTCAGAGCCTGCCTCACATGTGGCCCACATACAGCCATCAAAACTAGATAAGATAGATAAAACCAAGAAGTGCTTGCTGACAGGAACCAGATATAGATGTCTCCTGAGAGGCTCAGCCAGAGCATGTCAAGTACAGAGGCGAATGGTAGCAGCAAACCACTGAACTGAGAACGGGACCCCCATTTGAGGAGTTAGAGAAAGAATTAAAAGAGCTAAAGGGTCTTGCAACCCCATAAGAAAAACAATGCTTCCAGGGACTAAACTGCTATCCAAAGACTACACATGGACTGACCCATGGCTCCAACTGCATATGTAGCAGAGGAAGGCCTTTTGCAGGTATGGTTAAAACCAATCTGCAGACAGTCTCAATATCCCAAAATCTGGAACAGAAGGATGTGTCTAAGCCTTTTTACAATCACTACACCAGCAAAGACTGACTTCCATTCAACTCTGCTCTCTCTTCCAGAAATAAAAAAACTCTTTCATTACCTGCTAGCCTGGCACTAGTTTTCAAACTTGATTTTGAAGTTATATTTTAAATATGTATGTACTTAGGTATATTAAATACAATCTTCATTAAAGTCAAACCCCTCTTCCTTCTTCCTTTTGAAATTCTTTTTTTTTTTACTAGCAACTTTCCTGAGAAGGACTGTCTTTCTCTGTGCTAAGAATGCTTTAGTTACTTGGTTTTATTGATCTCTAATTCCACCAATTAGCATCCTTCACTTCCTCCTGTATGTCAAAGCACTATCTAATTCACTGTTATTTCACTCTTAACAACTTTCTTTTTAATAAATTTATTTCTTGATAAACTTCTATAAAGGTTTTGATCTTTGTAGGCTAAATATAATCTTCATCCTCTTCCCTTTGAACTTTTTTTTATTCTTGGTCTATCTTTAAAATTACAGAAAAGTTGAAAAACCAGTACCAGTCTTTTCCTGAGGAATCTTTCATAAATCCATGTTTAGATGTAGCCTGTCAGGGCTTCAGGGTTCTAGATCCAGGATCTAGATCCCTACATCTAGATCAAGATCCGTAACCAGTTCCACATTTCTCTCATTATTCACTCCCCATTTTTTTTTTAATTTTATGTTCTGCACTACACTGTAACTGTCTTCAGACATACCAGAAGAAGGGTGACAGGTCTCATTACAGATGGTTGTGTGCCACTATGTGATTGCTGGGAAATTTGCTGGGAATTTAACTCAGGACCTTTGAAAGAAGTCAGTGCTCTAACCACTGGACAATCTCTCCAGGCCCCAAATTCTTATCTAATTTATATGACATAGATCCAGGTATCTATATTTCATAAAGGCTTTTTAGGTAACTTCAGTGTACAACCTGAGTTGAAGTCACTTTGTCCTAAATTACTAGCCACTTCTAACTTAATAGGCTCTTCATTTCCTCCAAATAAGACAAGCTACAGTTGTCCAGGATGTTATAGAGACAATGAAATAGTCAATGCAAAACACTGATTTCTGTACATACAGAGTTCTACAGTGCTTAAAATACTAACTGCAAATCAACTGCTAAATCCATTGCAATAGGCAAGAGGACAAGTGAATGCCCATTTCTTCTCAATAATCTTTTAAGAATATTCTTTCTACACTGTCCTCCTAGGACTAGACTGCTCTCTAATTCCTAGCCATCAAGGGCACATTTAAAAAGGGCAGAGTTCAGTGTTAGGGTGAAGTCACTATAGAAATTGCCAAGTCTTTAGAGAGTGTGATCTAAGCATCCTGTGATTAATTCAGCAGACCCTTCAGCTGAGTCTGGAACACAGGGAGTCCCCAGTCTATGTGGGACAGAAACAGCTTTGTATAGGGACAGTCCAAAGTGTGGCTAGTTAAGCCTAAGCTGCTTATTTTAGAACAATGAGTGATCACAGCTGAGTAGCAGCTGGACTCCTCAGAAGAGTTCTCTAAGAATCATCTGGTTTCAAACTGTTGCTCCTAAGATTGAGAGGAAATCCCCAACACAAGACAGTGGCCATACTGTCATTTAAATTCAAGCAAGAGGAAAATAGACATTTAAAAAATGATGTTGGCTTCCAACACACAAACCTTCCTCCAACCCCAGTGGAGTTCAGTCTGCTTTTAACAGAGACTAAAGACGAAAGCGTCATCTTATAGATTTTTTCTCAGTTGAAGGCAGGTTCTTCCGATTGATTTTAAAAGGTAGAGTTTACATTTAAAAGATGCTAAACTGAATTACTGCCTCCTCTGAATTAGAAAAAAATACAAAGAAAACTAATCCTGTCTCCTTCTAAACCAATTAGCCTCTTGGCATCTTTCCCCAAAAATGTTACTCACTGGAGTACCTAGACTTCCAACTCCTTTACTCTGGCTTCTCCCAATCACTTATCATAACGCCAATCCTTTTGGCTACATAGTCTCCCCACTACCTCCTCCCCACCATCTTCTGTAATGTTCCCACATGACAGAACTGAAGGATTGGTTACCTAAATTTCAAAATTCATTAACATAGTGCATAAATACTCTAAGCTTGACGCATTTCAAAAGTGAAATTGTACTACATAAGGTTTTGATGTTGCTGTTGCTATGTTTTTGTTTTTGAGACAGAGTTTCACTGTACAGCTCTGCCTGGCCTGGAATTCCCTGTGTAACCAAACTGTTATTGAACTCAAAGAGATCTGCCTATCTTCTCCTCCTGAGTGCCATATTAAAGGCATGGTCACCATATCTAGCTACACAAACTACTTTATAACTGACTTTTCCATGACACGAGTTTGTAATAAACTATCATTAAATTTTCTATTCATTAATGATGTGACAGGTTTGTTAAAATATTTATTACAAGTGCTCCCTGAACAACCATGAGGACCTGAGTATGATTTCCAGATGGAGCATGGTGCTATATTATTGTAACCCCATCAATCGGAAAGCCAAGACATGGAAATCTCTGGTGTTTGCTAGCCATCCAACCTAGATTAATTGACAAGCCCCAGGATTATCTCAAGAAACAAGGTAGAAAGCTCTTGAGGAGCAACAATGGAGGCTGATCTCTGACAGAGAGAGAGAGAGAGAGAGAGAGAGAGAGAGAGAGAGAGACAGGAACAGAGAGAGACAGAGACAGAGAGAGACAGAGAGACAGAGAAAGAGAGAGAGAGAGAGAGAGAGAGAGAGAGAGAGACAGAGACAGAGACAGAGACAGAGACAGAGACAGAGACAGAGATGCAATTTTATACATTGTTGGAATCCATCGCTGAACCAGAAAAAATCTTTCTGGGATAAGTGAGTCCTACAGCACTCACCATAACCCTCTAAGTAACCCCTGCATACAATAAACTTTGAAAGCCACTAAACCACAAGAGTGTTTACAAATCCTTACAGTAAAATGACCAGAAAGTGGAGGGTTTTTGTTTTGGTTGGACAAAAGAAATGCAAAGGGCTACCTACCATCCCAGCTAATGAGCTGCTGGCATTCTACAAATAGATTTGAAAACTACTCTCAAGGATGTGGTGGGCATTCTGTTTTAGGACAGACAGATGGTAAATGAACTCATTTAGATGGGCTGACTGAACTATGAGATTTTGAGACCAAATAATTGAGGAATCTTCAGACTAAATTATGCTTCAAAAACAAAAGGAAGAGCTACCTAGGAAGATGGTTATGAGGGTGGACGGTAGAGGCGAGAGCAGCACTTCCTCCAGGCATCACTGACACTCCTGGCCCATTTTGACAGATCTGGTGACATCACAGAAAGCCTGTGGGCTGCCTTGAGAAAAATGCTTGGAAACTGTAAGAGGGCAGTCAGGAGCCAAAGTACTGACTAAAGAAAGGAGCTGAAACTCACATTTATTCCTACCTTAGATCTCTTTCCAGGAGACCTCTTAGGACAAAGATCACTGCTTTGCCTTCCAGGAAAGAAACCAGGCTGTGCAAGACTGGTGGGCAGATCTGAAAGTGAAAATTTAAGTATAATGTATAATGCAGTCCTCTTGGCTAATATGTTCTTTCCCATCACAGGCATCCCTGTCTGACTTCTTATTATTTTTTTCTCCCATTTCTTCCATATTAAAATGTTAACACACGGAGGGCAATGACTTTTGTCTTCTTGTTTTTTCTCTTTAAAATTTGACATAGGACCTAGCACATATCTGGCATGTAAATATAATGTATTGAATGATTCAGTGTAGATAGAATGGCAGTTTCCTTTTGAATATGGTTTTAAAGATGATGTAGAAACAATACTTCCTTAAGAACAGCTCCTCTGGCTTTGAGTAGGAGAAAAGATAAGAATTCATGATCTTTGATGTAAAGCATAGTTGTCTCTGATTTTGTTTTGCAAACTGAATAAAAAAGATAAAATACATATGCTATACTACAAAACGCAAGAGATTACTAAATATTTTACTATCCACCCTATCTACTTGTTTTCACCATGAATAAATCAACCAAGGCCTGTCTCAGAACACTTCATGCCCTGAGCAAGGAGTTCAGTAAAGACAAGTTAGGTGAAGAAGAGACTTTATTAGGACTCTATTTTTTAAACTCTGCATGACATCTACTCACTCATTATGCATGACAATCAGAACAGTGTCGCATCTCTGATCTTCTCAGACTGCCTGAAGCCGATGCAATTAAAGGAAAAGATAAAACAAAACAAGGGAAAAGGCCAGATTTATGTTTTACTTGTGAAAACTGAGAAATTAAGATGGTGGAGAATCTATTAGGACTAATATATTTATAGTAGTAGCCATCAGGTAACATAAGGAAAACAAAGAAAACTCTAGAACTGTATTAGGAAAGAAGGCTCTTTCATGCCCATCCCCAGTTCCACACAACAAAATCTCAGTCGCTCTTGATACCTGTCTACCTACTGTCATTATCTTGAAAAGAAAGAGTGAGAACCAGGCTGAGAGAAGAAACTAGTAGACTGAGTAATATCACACTTGTGAAACTAAAACTAGCCTAACTCTAGGAACTGAATTCTACATACTCCAGATGCAGACTTACCTTCCTTTTTCATCCAGTGACATGTTTTATCCACTGAAAGGAAACTGTCCAACTAACAAAATTATTACTACAAACCTGGAAGCAATGTCCAGATTCCTAGAAGAAAAGTGCATAGCACAGGGGCCTTATTCCATGTACCACCCATTTAGGGACAGACTTAATTTGTAAAATGGACATAAAGGAAGTTTCCAGAACAAATTTGATTGACAGTGTGGCTAGGTAGTGGAGGGCTTTCTTTCTTTCCTCCTAAGTAGATTCGATCTCCAGCAAAAAGAAGCAGAGGTGGAAGGTGAAACATTAAATGCAAAATAAAACAAATTTAAATAATTTATCCTAAATATGATAATAATCCAGGAGAATCATTCATATTTTTACATAATTACTAAACTAGATATGCTTCTCCTAATTCTGTAATTCTGGTCATCCTTTATTAGCAATGTAAAGTTTCCTCTGTGCTCGCTTGAGTCTGACCCCAGATACTCTGACTAAGTATCCTCTCTTTCTACACTGACCACTCATCCTCTGGATGTAGAGGCTCACATGCAAACAACAGGAGCAGTAGGAAGCCCCTACAGAAAACAAACTCTATTAGTGCAGTAAACACCATGCACTTAAGTATTCACAGTCGCATAGAACTGCTTATATTCCACCATTTTTCACTTCCAAAATTGATATTTCAGGTGACTCACAGGACAACAAAGGAATAAATCCATAATAAATATACCTGCAATGAAGCAAAGAAGTGCAGGCCGACAGGAGCCGGATGTAGATCACTCCTGAGAGACACAGCCAGAATACAGCAAATACAGAGGCGAATGCCAGCAGCAAACCACTGAACTGAGAATAGGACCCCCGTTGAAGGAATCAGAGAAAGAACTGGAAGAACTTGAAGGGGCTCGAGTCCCCATATGTACAACAATGCCAAGCAACCAGAGCTTCCAGGGACTAAGCCACTACCTAAAGACTATACATGGACTGACCCTGGACTCTGACCTCATAGGTAGCAATGAATATCCTAGTAAGAGCACCATTGGAAGGGGAAGCCCTGGGTCCTGCTAAGACTGCACCCCCAGTGAACTAGATTGTTGGGGGGAGGGCGGCAATGGGGGGAGGATGGAGAGGGGAACACCCATAAAGAAGGGGAGGGGCAGGGATTAGGGGGATGTTTGCCTGGAAACCGGGAAAGGGAATAACACTCGAAATGTATATAAGAAATACTCAAGTTAATATAAATAAATAAATAAATAAATAAATAAATAAATAAATAAATATACCTGCAGCTAAACATCCTATTAGCCAGTTCCAAGATTGCCCATAGCAAATGTGACATCACATTGTAACCTGGGACTAATGGCACGCAGGGAAACAGAGACCGAAGAGCCCACAACATCCTAACTGAGAATTCACACAGAATCACGTAAATAAAACCCAAGATTTTGGTCAGAACCTGGGAAACATTAAAGTCTAAAATGGAAAGTTCACATTGAGTCACTTTGCTGCCTTAGTCCTGTCACCAAAATTTCAGCATGCAAGTAGTGTCAGAGACACTTGTTAAAGAAATTAGTAAAACAAGACATCTCTCTTCCTTGCAAGAAATAGTTATTACAGGTCACAAAGCAATAGCCCCAATTTACGAGCACCAGCAGAGCAGAGCCTGCTTCATCTGTTTTTGGATTCAAACATTCCAGTCCAAAATGAGGGAAATGTCTGTGAAACAAAGAGCGCTTTATTGACACAGGAAAGGCATCTCTCTGTGGGTCCATGGGGAATTCATCAGTTGTCTTGTGTACAGTAGGCATCTTGTTCTCATGTGAGTACTTGTAAAACACAGCACCCTCTGATAAAAATGCTCTCAGCACAAAATGTAAACTTATTTATCTGGAATCTGACACCAGCCTCCTTCCTAAATGGCCCTACAATAAAACAGCTCCCTGGCCATATGGTTCTTAAACCTGACACAACACCACACAGAGAAGTTAGAACCATCAACTGACCTCCATTAGCATCTTGCTTTGTTTTCTCTGGCTTTCCAGATAAGCCTCTCTCTCCACCACAGACCAAAGCTGCACACACAGGCAGACTGTGGATCTGCTGAGTGTGCAGCCAGGCCAGAAGAGCTGTGCTGAGTCACATTGTGGCCACCATCTGTTCAGTCATCAGCACTAACCACAGTGTCAGCCCGAATAGCCTAGGTTGGTTTTGTAAGCTAAAGCCATCCATAGGACAAAGAGTACAGTTCAGAAGGTCACCAACATCTGACTTTTTGGCAATAATTACAAACTCTGCTACAGAAAGAGAAGAAATAAAACTGCATTTAGTGTTCACATCATTGGTTTTCCTAAAAGTATCTAAAACCACCAAAGACTTTAGACTCAGAAGAACAGCTCTGAGCTATACTGAGGCTCAGTTAAGGCACTAGCATCAATACAAATCATAAACGACTATGCTAAAACTTTGGTTTATTGATGGATTATTGTACAGCAGGTCGGTGAGCCTTAGCAATCAGATGTCTTAATCATGTCAGTAATCCAAAGGCAAACTATTTTAATCATTTATATGTAATGTTTTTCATCTATAAAGCAAAGATAATTTGACTTACTTTTTCAGGATTTGGGTAAAAATTAAAGGTGAGCCTTCAGTGGTGGATATACGAAATAATAAAACACTCCTGTCATAAACACCTGACTAGATTCTTAAAGGTTATTTAGATTTTACAGTTGGTTAATTGCAGTTATGATTGCACTCAACAATGCAACAAAGGAATAGAAAGCCACAAGTCCTGAGCTCACATGGAGCACTGCCTTGAGGATTCCACAAACTTAGGTAATGAACTAACAGACACTTAGCAAAGACACTTAGCAGGGTTCTTCATTGAAATTAGTCAGCAAGTATGAATCCAATATACTAGGAAACAACTCAGAAAGGAACAACAATGCTTCTGGAAGTGTACTGAGGGCACAGGTTTTATTAGTGTTTCCTTGTTCTGTCAATTGGAGGAACTCACTGAATAACAACAATGAAAGGAGTGGGCAACCAAACATTCGTCTAGATAGGCAGAGAGCAAGGATACATGGGAAATACAATCTGAAACACATTTACTTTACAGAGCTAAGCTCAGGATATAAATTTCAAACCTAGAATTCATCTTCACCGTGAAGTAGACGCCTGTTTGGAAAATGTGTGGTTCCTAATGGTTGTATGACAGTTAGACACTTCTCTATGGAGAGGTTTCTCTAGACGCCACATAAGCTATCATGCCTGCATAGTAAAACTATCTCAAAGATAGACAGAGTAAAAAGCCAAAAGTCTTAACTTTGTGTTTGTTTGTTTGTTTGTTTTTTGCATTTGTTTTTTGTTTTGTTTTGTTTTGTTTGTTTGTTTGCTATGCTGGCAGGATAGCTTATATGATATGTTCCCCACTTCAATACAGTTTGATACAGATACTGGTTACATGTTCATCAAGAACATCCAACGTAAGAGAACACGCAATGTGAACAGCCCCAAATCTGATCTTACACTAGCTCTCCAAGGTGACTTCATGGATTTTAAAATGCATCGTGTTTTGAATTAGGAATTGAGACAAAAAATGGAGACAGATGGGTGGGTCACAGAATTACGCTCTTCTCTTGAATTACATACTGAATGCATCAGCCAGCTTTCTCACCACAGAAATGTCTGGTTTAGTTATTTGAAAAAGAGACACAGGGATGCTAACGATTCAGAGACTGAGTATAAACTGTGGGTCTCAGACTTTCAGAGATCTGCCCCCAAAGAGGCAACTGCTTTACTGTTCCAGTTCTATTACTTGTCAAGGTTGTGGCTATGACATGACACTTTTATATCCTCTATGCCAATGTTCTCTGCTGCAAAGTATGTCAAGAGTCCACCTCCAGAGTTTTCTCAGAGATCATAAGGCATGATTTCATGAGCTGTAGTAGGCTTCTTCCACTCAGGATAGTGGCCCATCATTAATCCAGAATAAAGAACAAAATATTTCTGACTTCTTGGCTTTTATACCTGTATCAGTCAAAGTCCTTAATTCATATGCAGCACTACCAATGAGCTGACAGGGACTTTGGCTCTCCCAGTCTCCCAGAAGATATATTGAAAATATAGGTCCCTTTAATACCAAAGTGTCTTCTCTTCAGTTGATTTCAATTGCCCTTCTGTTTTTACAATAGACTGGAGCAAAAAGTCTTTGCACAATAGTACACAACATCCCCTGAAGCTGTGTTCAATGCAATTGCCTGTGGTCTTCAAATTAAACAAATGCAAGGTTACTGCTGAGAGCGCTAATGCTTCTGTGCATTATAGAAGCAGCCGGCTGAAGGAGTAAGATTCTCTAATTTGGAGGTTTGTAAATTTGGCCATAGGCCTCTGATTCCACAATGACTAAAATAAACTGTCAGTAGATGATAGTCCAACAGTAAATAACAATGGAGAAATTATAGACAGATTCCACAATGGAGATATGACTTGATGGAGGGCTGCTTCCAAAGTTTATCTGTTATGCCTGATTCTTTGGCGATTGAGGAATGAGTGCATAAGATCAGATAGCATAAAGGAGAGGATGCATTATTATATTACATTAATAGCATAATTATGGCATAAAAAGATGTTTAAGTATCTCTACTGGCATTTGAAAAATACATACTAATCAAAGCATCCATCTTTATTAGTTCTGCGTTTGTTTCCACACTTGTCATTGAATTCAGTTAGCAAAAGTGTGTCTACTCAAATGAAATCATATTTTAAATGGCTAAGGTGATGAAACAGAGGCTCCATATTTACTCTATGCAATGTCTTAAAGAAAAAAATTGCAGTCATTTAAAAGGAACTTGGAATAGTAATTTTCATAAAATGGGGCATTGAAAAGTTTGCTGACCCTTCATACACTCATCAAGCAGTTATTGTTAGAGGGTTGAGTTTCAGAATGTTCTCAGGAAAATTATTTAAAGGTGTGATAATATCTTCTAAAAATTTAAGAGATGGCATTATTCCTGATTAAATGCAGAAATGTGTGCAGAGTAACCTCAAGCACCGGTGCACGAGCAGCATGAGAGGGCATTCTTCCGACACTAGAATTTTTGTCAGTCCAAGCTTGAGCTGTTAGCCCTTTAGGCTAAGTTCTAGTGCTCAAAACTTTTCTATGCTATTACCTCTTTTCACCAAAGCAGGAAACATATAAAAGCTACTAAGGACTTTCTTCAGCTTAATAATATGGCTCCGCTATTTGAGTTAGTAAGCCACTGTGCGTATTCTAGTTGCAAACTTATTAGTTTTTTTGCCTATGTGTAATGTTATACATTGAAAATATTTCACAAAAAAATAACAATAAAAATAAGAGACTGAAAGCTACTGTAGTCTACTGCTATTGCCGTATTAGTTTCCCAATTCAAAACTAGAAATTGTCATTAAATTCAAAAAGTACTCCAACTAGCTCTAAATAACTACTATAATTGGGCTCCTAAAAGCTTGAAAACAAAAAAAAAAAAAATACCTTCTGTTCTAAATGTGTAACTACACATACACAGGTACAAGTCATCATCAACTACTCTTGAAATCCTGCATTTTGCATTCCATTCCCACATATAAACTCTCTCGCTGTGTCTCTATGGCTTTTGGGGAGTTGTGATGTTTGGGATAAGGAAGTTATTTCTCTGTGGGTGGCAAGATCATTGAGACTCTTCAGGATATTAACTAAGTATTAAAATAATATTCCACCATAAATAAGCCTTATTTATTCTTCCAACTCTTAGTTATTGCTAACATACATCTTTCCACACAATGAATGGAATACCTACACTAAAAAATAATTTATACCACAAGATAGTCCCTATCTGAAGCAGATAGAAGAAACAGATCAGAAACAAGATATATCTACCTCTTTAACACAAGTCTTTCCTATCGGCTGAGGTTGTAATCTAACCATAAGAAGTAAAACAAAATAAATTAAACCACAAAAAAATTACAGTGGCATTTCTGGGAAAAGAAAAATATGTACCTATCTGCAGAGAATTAAAAGAGAACCCTCGATGCTTAATGGGGAGACAAAATGGCTGTTGAACCTTCAAGTGTAGCAAATGCCCTTATATTCATGGTTTGAAAACTTAGGAAAAAAAGAAGTGAGTATTGCAAAGCAAATATAAAACTCCCTAAGCTCACAGGATGGGAAGCTTGTGTAGAGCTCAGGAGTAATAAATAAAAGGACAGGGCAGATGGTGGAGGGAATAGAACAGAGAGGCCCTGACAAAAGGCAGGATTCCAGAGGCTTCTGTCCAAAATGAAACAGGATCAGATTGGCAAGAAATGGGAGTAGAGGACAGCAAAAGCTGAGAGGAAAACTGAGAAGTTTCAAGCAACCAGGAGAGAGGTACTCAAGGTCAAAACTGCAGTCAACAAAGGAGTGGGAATTGAAGTTGGCTAGCTCTAATGTTCCTCAGTGAAAGTTTACAGTTAAATAACTGTGACCTTTATTATCGACAGCCAAGAGAGAGGGCACATAAAATTTTAGTTTCCACAGAAACCTCCATGAAACAGCTGAAATAACAGAATTTCAGCCTTGCAAGAAAATGAGGCTCAACTATAGAAATACCTGGTAAAGGAATGTCCATAAGTCTGGATTATCATAAGTCACCATGAGTAGTATACCCAGCCACATACTTGAACTATTTTTAATAACATTCCCGAGGAGATCTAAAATTAAGCAAGCTGGAACCAGCTTCAGCTTTCCCCTTCCGCTGAACCCTGAACCAGTACTGAAATTTATGAACTAAGCACAAACCAATAAAAAAAAGAGGAGGTTGTATTGTCATTCCCTTGGTAACCCCTAAGAACAAATAGAAATCTCCCCTCCAGCCTCAAGGAAGAGTTCTGAGGTGTAAAGGTCCTATATGAGTGTGGCTTCATGATATTCAGTAGAGATCAATGTAGGTAATATCTAAAATAATGAAGCAGAATAATTTTACAATATTCCAGAAAAATCCTATTTAAAAGCAAAAGTCTGTATGACTCAAAAAGAGAAATTTCATATCAAACAAATTTATTCTTTCATTCTGCAACCAATGAGACTTGCCAACATTTAACCAATGCACTTTTCTTCCCAGATTATTTAGTTATAAAAACATAAGAAAAAAGATCAAAACGTATTCAATAGAAAGATATTTAGGTATAAAATGGCTTATTCAAACAAAAATATTAAACTTTGCAAAACCCAGATATTACAAGAAAACAGCAAGAAATATAAAGATAATTTTTATTACTACACTGTACATACTTAGCATCCCATATTCACCAGCATTAGTGGCATAGGTAGTAATGTCAATATATTAATTTTTAGTAATTGTATTTGTTCTCCAGTATATGAAAAAATAAATCTTATTACTTTACAAAGAGTCAGTATTAGCATTGAATATAATACTGGTTTATACAACATGCCTTGAATTCAGCTTGTTTAGAAACAAAAAAAAAACTTCATTTTTCTATTTTGAAAAGATTTGACATTTTCAAATCTCTTAAAGCTTACACTCATTAAGAATGAATGGAAATTTAGACATTACCAATTTATAAACCATTGTATTGAAAACAAAAAATAATACATTTAAATGAATATAAAGCTTGAATTCCATTGTCAGATTTATAGTTCAAAGTTAAGCATTGTTCCTGGACCAGAAGTGATTTAACCCTGTGATTTAGACAGCTAAAAATAGGCAACTCTTTAAAAAATAGTCCATAATAGAATTTTTTTAAGTCAACAGGAAATTCATTAAGTATGAATATATACTAAGGGCAGAAATAAGCACATTAAGTGTAAAATACAGAAAACACTTTGTGAAGCGGCTTCGTTGTCAATACCATTTGTTGTTGCTAGTCCGTTTCTATAAAACAACAGCCAGATGGAATCACTCAAGGATACACATCATCTGCTTGCATTGTTTCCCCACAAAAACCCTCAAGGAGGTTCCCAAGTCTTAGAAGAACTCAAACAACTCCTCTATGTTATCCTACTTAAAATCCATATACTTGTATATCAAAAAACGAATGCTAAGGAAAATACAGGATTATCCTTTGAGTTCCCCCTTTTAAAAAAAGTGTAAATAGAACCAACCTTGCATCCCAGGATGAAGCCTACTTGATCATGATAAATGATCATTGTGACGCGTTCTTGGATTCATTTTGCTAGAATTTTATTGAGTATTTTTGTATCGATGTTCGTAAGGGAAATTGGTCTGAAGTCCTCTTTTGTTGTTGGGTCTTTGTGTGGTTTAAATATCAGAGCAATTGTGGCTTCATAGAATGAATTAGGTAGTGTTCTTCCTGTTTCTATTTTATGGGACACTTTGAGTAATGTTAGTTTTAGCTCTTCTTTGAAAGTCTGATAGAATTCTGTACTAAAGCCATCTGGTCCTGGGCATTTCTTGGTTAGGAGGTTTTAAATGAATACTTCTATTACCTTAGGGGATATGGGCCAGTTTAAATAGTTTACCTGCTCTCAATTTAACTTTGGTACAAGTTATCTGTCTAGAAAATTATCCATTTCTTCTAGATTTTTCCAGTTTTGTTGAGTATAGGCTGTTTCTGATGTTATGCCTCCCTTTTCACTGCTGATTTTGTTAATTTGAATACTGTCTGTGTTCTTTACTATGTTTGGCTAGGGGTTCATCTATCTACTTAATTTTCTCAAAGAACCAGAATGTTGAGTTTTTTTATAGTAATCTTTGTTTCTATTTGGTTGATTTTGGTGGAGATTGACTATTTTCTGCCATCTACTCCACTTGGGTGTGTTTGCTTCTTTTGTTCTAGGACTTTCAGGTGTGCTGTTAAGTTGCTAATGTAGTCTCTTTTCAAGGGCATTTAATGCTATGGATTTTCTGCTTAGCACCATATTCATTGTGTCCCATAAGTTTGCTGTGTCATCATTTTTAATGAGTTTCAGGAAGTCTTCACTTTCTTTACTTCTTCTCTGACCAAGTTATCATTGAGTAGACAGTTGTTCAGTTTCCGTGGGTATGTGGGTTTTCTGTTATTTTTGTGGTTATTGAACTCTAGCCTTAGTTTCTACAGCTTCTAAACAACTTTAGCAAAGTGGCTGGATATAAAGTTAAGAAATAAGTAGCTTTCCTTTATACAAATGACAAACAGGCTGAGAAAGGGAATAGGGAAACACCACCCTTCACAATATTCAGAAACAATATAAAATATCCTGGGGTTAATTAACCATCAAAATTCTAACACAATTCTTCAAAGACATGGAAATAAAAATTTCAATTTCATATGGAAAAACAAAAATTCCAGGATAGTAATAATAATAAACAATTCTCAAAAATAAAAACTTATGAGAGAATCACCACTACAGAGCAGTAGTGATAAAAACTGCATGGCATTGGTACAGAGACAGACAGGTTGATGAATAGAATAAAATTGAAGGCTCATAAATAAATACCACACACTTATGGACACTTGATATTTGACAGAGAAGTCAAAAATATATAATGGAAAAAAGAAAGCATCTTCAATAAATGGTATAGACAGTGTGTACATAGATAAATAGAAATAGATTCATATTTGTCACATTGCACAAAGCTCAAGTCCAAGTAGATCAAGGACTTCAACATAAAACCAGATACACTGAATCTAATAGGAGAGAAAGTGGAAAAGATCCTCAAACTCATTGGCAAGGAGTGGGAGGTGGGGGGAAGAAGAGGTACTAAACAGAACTCCAATGGCTCAGGTTCTAAGATCAAGAATGGGAACTCATAAAACTGAAAAGCTTCTGTAAGGCAAAGGATACAGTCAATAGGACAAATCAGCAACCTACAGACTGGGAAAAAATCTTCACAAACCCCACATCCAATATAGGGCTAAATATCGAAACGATGTAAAGAACTCATGGAGCTAACCTCCAAAAAACCAAACCGAAGCAAATAATGGGGTATAGAACTAAACAGAGAATTCACAACAGGAATCTCGAATGCCTGAGAAGCACTGAAAGAAATGTTCAAAGTCCTTAGTGATCAAGGAAATGCAAGTCAAAACAATTTCACACCAATTAGAATGGCTAAGATTAAAAACTCAGGTGACAGAACATGCGGGCAAGGATGTAGAGAAAGAGGAATACTCCTCCATTTTTAAGAGTCAGTGCTTTTGGGCTTGGAGACCCTCCTCCTAGCTGCCTGAGGATGCTCAGTCTGTTCCTGGCTTCCTTTGGGAGAAGATGTAGAACTCAGCTCCTCCTGCACCATGCCTGCCTGGATGCTGCCACGCTCCCTCCTTGATGATAATGGACTGAACCTCTGCACCTGTAAGCCAGCCCCCGTTAAATGTTGTCCTTTATAAAACTTACATTGGTCATGGTGTCTGTTCACAGTAATAAAACTCTAACTAGGAAAAAAAAAAGAGTCAGTGCTTTTTAATGAAAAACATTTTGTTTTGTAAATCTGGGTCAACAATGTTTAAATGGACTTTAGACTTGTATTTAAGACAATTTTAATTACACTATGACCTGGTCGGGAGAAATAAGTTTTAGAAAATTATTGTGAGTTCCTAAATACTACTTAACCCTAATTCTTTAGCTGAGTAAGTGTTCCATGTTCCTCTCCCACCGGGAACATAGGAGATGGTCCGAGAGCATTTGGAGATGCTGATCTGAAGTATTGAGAACTTCAGGAGACATTCTGCATTGTACCACCCAGGCAATTTCTCCTAGCATCAAGCAGGCAGCGCCCAGGGCTATTTCTAAATGTCTCATAATGCCCTAGACGACAACGTGATACAATTACACTGATCACCACCAAACCTGGTGCAAAATGTGAGCGATGAAGACGGAAGGCAGGAAGGACACAAAAGCTCAAGAGCAAAAGGAAAAGCCAGTATTAGTAAAAGAACTTAGAGATGTCTAATATTTACTCCGCTGTTGGTATGAAACATCTATCCCAGAAAAAATATTTCCATTTTAAGAGGCAATATTTCTTTGCTTGAAATACAAAACGACTTTAAAGAAGTAGTTGATGCTCTCACATGTAAGGTCCCCATTCGTCGCAAGAACTGTGAAGAATGTGAGAGAAACCTAGTGATAGCACACTGGCTAGTGCTTGGAGCTACTTGGGTGAGTGTGAGAGAAGAAAACAATGTGACCTCTAGACCATGTAAGCAAATCTCCTTAATTACAAAGAATGTTGATCCCCTCCAACCCAGCTAGAAGAATGTGCATTGTGACCCCAATTACAAAAATATTTCTGACAGATTACACATTTAGAAATAGCTAAAATTTTGCACTAAAATGAAACATACTGAACCAATAGCAGCTTTTACTTCCAAGGGGCCTGTGTGGGAAGGGCAAGAGTAAACATCTGTTTGTTTCGTTTTGTTTTCTTGTCTTCTGTCTCAGCCATTTTTACGATGGAGATGCATCAGCATGTATGTTCGTGGGTTCTCTTTTTTCAAAGAGTGAGTTTTTACAAATGCAAAAGATTTGCTTTAATCTACTAACATGTACAATATAAATTGAACAATACGAATGTTTGAACATCACAGTAAGACCGTTGATCATTCTCCATTCCCTACCCAACCTCACAAAAGGAATCTTGCCAAGAAATCTCAGAGTTTGCACTACAGATTATCAGTTAATTGTTTATTTGATTATATGAGTTGAAGTGAGGGTAGTGTGTGTGTGTGTGTGTGTGTGTGTGTGTGTGTGTGTGTGTGTGTGTGCATGACATGTAGAGAACAACTTTATAGAGGAAATTCTTTCTTTCTTCTTTATGTGGGTTTCAGGAATCAATATCAAGTCACCAGGCTCAGGCAGCAAGTGCTTTTATCTATTAAACCATTTTTCATGCTCACCTATTATATAATAATAAGTATAATACAACACAATAATATAATATGCAATATATTTTAAAACGCTCATGCACTGACATACATTGCCACACAGAAAACTAACAGTGACAAAATATGAGCAAATGAATAATTTCTGCACATCATTATAAATGCTTAGAATTTTAGTCACGCTTTTTTTAGCTTGAATTTATTATGTGTGTGGTGCATGCAAGGACTGCCAGACCATAAGCATGCACGTGGAGGGAGAAAAAAGGACATTGGGTATTTTTCTCTATTGCTCTCTGTCTTACTGCCATAAGACCAGGGTCTTTAACTGAACTGGAAGTTTACCATTTCAGGTATGCTGGTTGGCCCATCAGGACCGGGAAATCATCTATCTATTTCTGCTTCCAATGTTTGGGTTACAAGCACATGCACCCCAGCTTGGCTTTGTGTGTGTGTGTGTGAGAGAGAGAGTGCACAGATCTGAAGTTATGTCCATATGCCTGCAAAGCAAGAATTCTTATCCACTAAGCCATCTCTTCAATAAAAATAGACACTTTCCTTCTGATATATTTCTGTAAATTAACTGAGACCTTCAGAGTATGTAGGGCATTTTTAGAAATTTACAAATTTTCTTGATGTTTGTAAAAGACTTCTACAACCATTGAGACAGTTTCTGTACATGTTTCCAACTTGAGGGAATCAGTATGAGTTATAAATGATACAGAGCAATAGTCAGTAAACAGTTAAAGATTTTCAATGTTCTCTTTTATGCTCTTTTATGAGCCAAAATAATTGTACTTTGATGGATTGTGATTTATTTTCCTCATTTATTAACATATAATTCTATGGCACAAATATAAATTAGAAAAGAAACAGTTATTTCATCTAACCAAAACTGAAAAGGTATAAAGTTTTCTCACTCATAGTGGCCATGCATAATAAATACCCAAGTGAAATCTTGGAAGATTCTAAGAATTAGGTGCCAACTTGAAAATACTGAACAATGGAAAGCTGGAAATGATAATATAGTGATAATAAGATCAATACAACATGGCAGTGCTATAGCTAAAACAGCATTTCTTTATTCAGCTAACATCACCCATTCATTGTATGTATGCCATAAGGCAAAACACTAAAATAACATATTAATAAATATATCACATAAACTGCAAAGATATTAGTATTAGATAGCAAACAGCATAATAAGCACAAGTGTGTATTAATTTACATTTCATTTAATTCATTTAAAAATGTTATAAATATACACATCTTTAAGAATCATGTTATGCAGCTAACTCATATAGTCATATCATTTTATTAGAAATGATAAATAAAATCAGTGTTCTTTGCCACCTTTCGAGGAATTAACATTAAAATGATACAGCAAATAAATCAAAACACCATTTACTCCTCATTTCTTGTACTTCATTAACAAGTGGCACTTTTCAGGACACAAATATTTGACAGGTGGCACCTGAACATGAAAAATACATTGTAATTAAATACAATGTAAATAAATAATAAATTTATTACATTGTATAAAACATGCAAAAGGAAGTCATGTCAGCATTCTAACAATGGCATACCAATGAAGTAATAATAAACTTTTCTTTAGAAGAGCATCAGACTACGCTATGTATATGTTATCAGTGAAAAATAATTGTCTCTGCAACACTGCCCGGGGATTAATAGGCTGGTAGTCATTGATACTTCGCTAAAATTCTATAGGGAGCTAAAGATGGATGACTGAAGGCAGACAGTTTATTCAGTGGTATAACCACATAGGATGGCTCCCATGCTTCTGTAAGCAAACTCTCACCCATGTCTTGCTCTGTCTCACTCTATCTCCCTGTGTGTGTGTGTGTGTGTGTGTGTGTGTGTGTGTGTGTGTGTGTGTGAGAGAGAGAGAGAGAGAGAGAGAGAGAGAGAGAGAGAGTATGTGTCTGTCTGTCTGTCCCCTCCTAACACGTATATTAGAGCACAGGTGCACCTAAGGCTCAAAAATCCATTCAGAAGAGATTACTGTAAGAGCCAAAAGATCAAGACATATGCAGTGAGATTTTCTTCTCCTAGAAAAGTCAGACTCTGCAACCATCAATTCTTACCAGCATGACTACCTAAACATAAACTGAACGAGGCTAACACCAATAGACATACTAATGTCTATGAGAGAAACCTGAATAGTCCTCAACTCAAATAAGGAGCAACAGAGAGCTAAGTAATGATGAAAACTGGAGAAATAGTCGTCTCTGGGGAAGAACACATACACACACACACACATGCACACGCATGCAAAGAAACACAATATATATATATATATATACACACATATATATACACACATATATATATATATATCTCCACATGCGTATTTAATATTAATTAAAGAAAAAAAAAGGCCATTGTGGGTGTGTGTGGTTAAGTGAGAGGATTTGGAGGGAGGAAATGAAGGAAGAAATGATGCAGTTGATTTTGATTATATTATAATTTCAATAAATAAATAGTTATTAAAAAGAATCCATAACAAATACGTAGGGAGATTTCTGTATACATGAGGGTTGCTTTTTAAATCTGAAAATTAAATTCTGTCTTGTACGTGTTTTCTTCTCTCAAAGTCACTGTGTAGAAGAGACTACTTGTGCTGTGCCTTTATCCCTTCTGCCTCCGTCA
Organism: Rattus norvegicus; assembly: GCF_021556685.1. Taxonomy (NCBI): domain Eukaryota; kingdom Metazoa; phylum Chordata; class Mammalia; order Rodentia; family Muridae; genus Rattus; species Rattus norvegicus. Next base: position 61,830,928 of record NC_141542.1, on the reverse strand, counting down.
CAACTTACTTATGTCCTGCTTACTTCACAGGCACTACCTGCCCCTTTCCCACTTCCACAAAACCATAAGATCATACAGTCAAGTGAAACTTAGTTCATAGAATGTCCCACATTTGACACAATCATTTTTGCTATGGAAAATTCCTGTTTGCCTGCAATCATTATTACATTTAGCTCAAGGTCAAGTAATTACTACATTATTTTTCTGAGCTCAGTGTCTACCTCAGAGTCTTCCCAGGATCTTCTCCTTTATAATAAATCATTAAGTCCTTGGGCAAACCTATGAAGTCAGCTATATTGTCTCTTTTCTTTACTGAAGGGATTTGGAGCACAGAAAGTTTGGAAAGGCTGTCTAATGTCCTACAACCATGACTTTTACTTCATTCATTTTTACACTTGCCAGAGAGATACATGACATTTATATCAAATCATTACCTTCAGTTTACACTGAAGAAAAAAGTTCAGACCTAGGTATGCCTGACTTAGCAAAATCAGCACCCACGAGACCCCTTAAGCAGCCAGTAATGAAGCCTAGGTGAACGTACAAAGGAACGCCTGGCACAGGGCTGGGTTACTTAATGGTCAGTATGTTTTAAATAACTCATTATAGGTGTTCTGTTATACTACACACATGACACACTTCCTTTCATATTTTCTTGCACTCTACAGATGTAAAGGGGTCAGAAACATGCAACAGAGCCAGTGCATTTCTGCTTGTGAGCTTCTACTTTCCTGATGTGCATGATTCTTTTCATACTTTAACCAGGGTGGGGTATTTTGAGAAATATTACAGCAGCAGGGGTGGGAGCAACTGGAAACGCTGATACAGGATTGTCAGTGCAGTACTCAGGGTATTTGCTACGTGTTCAAGGATGATACTGAGTCCCCAGGCAGACTGAATGACAAATTGAAAACTTTCCTCAATTAACTACCTAGTTAATTAATTAATTACCTAACAAGTTGATCTAAATAAACATGTTATGGATTGATACAGGTCCAAATCGGTTTTTTGTAAGATTTTCATTTTAATTCCAGAAAGAAGTCTTTTCTCAGGACATTTCTATGTTAATGCTTTTCCTGTGAAGAGTTACAAAACTAAAGTAGGAATTTTTTTAGCCTTTGATGGAAAAATATGCTTTAAATACCAAACCTAAAAAGCAGATTTCATCTATAAGGCCTAATTTTCTTTAATGCATGTACAGATGTCAGGAAAAGAGAGAGGCAGCCTGTTCCCATAACCCCAGTCCAGCACACATGATTGCTAATGCGTGCAACAAGAAGATGGTGTCCTGAGGTCCAGATTTTTCAGCTCCTATAACAGGAACAAAATATTAGCTTAAAAGCCAAGCCATTGATTGAACAAAATGAGCTAGAGACCAATCAGAGACCTTGGTTGGCCAAAGTGACCTCATTTTACAGTGTTCTCCCCTCTCCTCCAAGGCTTAGTAAGTTGTTTTACTGATAAAAAATCACAATAGTTCTTACAAATAAAATAGCCAAATAATATGTGCTTCTCTGATACCATTTTCTGTTTAGACCACATGCCCTCCTCAACTGAAATAAGAACATAAAAGGAGGAAAGGTTTATTATTGGCTCATGGTTTCAAATGATTCAGTTCATCAATGCAGGGAAGATACAGGAGAGGAGCTCAGACATGGCAGAGGAGTTGAGATTTGTTTACTTGATTTGGATAAGGAAGCAGAGAATGTAGGCAGGGATCAGAAGTACCTGTAATTTTCAAAGGTCTGACCTGCTGACCTTCTTCTGAAAGCCAGACCCTACCCCCAAAAGGTCTAGTAGCCTTCCAAATATGCTGTACATACAGCAAGTGTTCCACACACAGCCTATGGGGGAGACTCATTTTGAGAAATAACCTGAAACAGACATAGTGAAGCTGTCAGAGGCTGTCTTCAGCATATTTGATGCCTGGGATACAAATGTTTGAAGTAACAAAGGCAGAGGGCCAACTGCCTAAAAGTGAGAGGAGAATATGCATGCATATGAAAATATTCGATGAGTATCCCTATAGATCTCAAAAATTAATCCTAATTGAGAGTTGTCAAAGACAAACATGAATGTTTACAAGAATAATAATTGAAATATATACTCTAAAGGTATAGGAGTTTGGAAGCATGGAGAGTTTGGGTCCTTGGTATGGATCTTGAAATCTTCATGAATTCTCTAGGTTCCTGAGTTATGAACATGGCTACGTGTGGGAGGAGAAGAGAATAGGTCTGGTGAATTGGACATCATGATTATAGTTGACTCATAGGCTGTGACTTCTGTCTCAGTTAAAGTTTTATTGAAGTGAAGAGACACCAAGACCACTACAACTTTTATAAAGGAAAACATTGAATTGGAGCTGGCTTATAGTTCAGATGTTTAGTTCATTATCAACATGAAGCATGGTGGCGTGAAGGCAGACGGTACAAGAGAGATAGCCGGATAGAGAGAGTTCTACATCCAGACGAGCAGGCAAGAGGAAGTAAACTATGACATGGTCCTTCAACAACAATGCCACACCTATTCTATCAAGGTCACACCTCTGAATAGTGCCACTCCTAAAGAGCCTTGGGAGCCATTTTCTTTCAAATCACCACAGGCTGTGAGTGCCTAATAAACTGTTTCTTGTGCCTCCTGGAATTAATAATAAGCCTTTCTTACTTTATATTCTTCCTTCAGTTCAGGAGGACAAAAGTAGCTGATACATGTCTATGCTGATAAATGTATCTCTCTCCATTGCCTATTTTGATTTCAAAGGTATTAAAGGTTCAGCTGCTGTTACTGAGCTATTGAGATGAGATTTGATTATGATGGATCTAGTCCATTCACAGCGAAATGGGTTATTAAGGAATGAGCCTAAGTGGAAGAAGTAGGTCAGTGAGGGCATGTTCTCACAGGCTTTATTCCCCCCCCCCCTCTCCCTCTCCTCCCTATCTGCGATGATGTAGTGGCCTTACCACAGGCCTAAAATTAAATTAATGCAGCTAATGAACCATGGACTGAAACCTCCCAATTCATATCGACCTGAAGTTATTTATTTCAAAATTCACAAGAACCCTTTTAAACCAGAAAACAAGGTCACCAGAGTACATGTCTCTTCTGTAATCATAGATGAAGGCCCCAAAACATCCATTATGTCTAAAGAAACCAATAATCCTGAGAATTTTAGCATGTTTTATTCTGGGCTCCCTGGATCAAGCTTTCCAGTGGAAAGTTTCATTGCTTACTTAGTTGCTTGGAATGAAAGTCATGATCTCATGTGTGAAGCATCTTAAGCATAATTATTGCATTCTTATGCAAAATACTAAAATGAACACCTCATCACAGCACTTCAGGAAATACCAGCACATTAAATGTTTGCACCAGTAACACCCCTGATGACTTTCTCATTTTCCTTTGGTATTCAGGTTATTAACTATGTCTCTCTGCAACCTACATGTTTCTAATGTCCATGCTAATAAGTTAGCCTTGAGCTTGTTTCCATTACCAAATCTGTTTACAGCAGGTTTTCCACATCTGTATCACAGCCAGTTTCACCCACTCACTGTTTTCCCTACTCTATACTACCCACACCTCCTTTCTTCTGTTTCTCACACCCCTTTATTCCCAACAAGCCTGTACACTGTGACTTTTATGTCTTATTTGAGCTGTTAGGTTATTTATAATTTCCTGCTTAAACTATTTGGGTAACTAATTTGGTTTGGAAGGACATTGATATAATAAAACACATTTTACTCTTATGCTTGCCAATTCCAGATTTGGATGAATCGTATTACTTTTAGAGTAAGAGAACCAAAAGTCATCTTTTCTTACTTTGAGAAAGCATGTTATAAAAAACAATTTACATAGTTCTAAACAACAAAACAAAAAAAAAAAAACCTAAGTCAAGGGAGGTGGTTCAGCAGCTACAAAGTACATATTGAATTTCCAAACGTCCTGAGTTCTGTTCTCAGAAACCATAGACTCGGAGTCTCACAACTGCTACATTCTATCTGATGGAATCTTCCAGCCATCATTGGCACTGGAGTACAAGTGGCATACACACAAAAACGAGAACCAAAACTCCTAACTCAGGAAAAAAGTTAAATTACTAATGCTTGTAGCTGGAAGAATGAAACACTACTATTAAAGAAAAAAATTATTCATAACATATAAAATGGGCTGGTGACATGGTAAATGGCACAATGGGTAAACTCCTTGTTGTGCAAGCCTGATAAACTGAGTTCAATACCCGTATCTCCCATAAGGGTAGAGGGGAAAGAATCAACTTTACAAAGTTCTACTCTGATCTACATGATCTATATGGATGATCTTGTGTGTGTGCCCACAAACATACACATGTTAATGTGAGAGACACGTGGGGCAGTTGGAACTGAAAAGACAACATGTACTCCATTTGTCTCCATTTAAGGACCAGCCTGATCTCACAAAAGGTTGTAGGGCACTAGCTTCGGGAATAGACCATAAAACTCCAGAACAACATCATAAAACCCCCTCCCAAAGAACAGTCTAGGGATAACCACAAAAATGGAGAACTATCTTATCTCAGAATGAGTCACCTGCTCTGGGTAGCTCCTATTTCATCCTGTGGTTCAAGGTGTATGACATAGGAATGCAGACCACTGATCACCTGTGACCCCCTAACACCCACTCATGAAATTTTAGATTATCTAATCCTTCTAGAGAGTTCTGCCAGTTCCTTATAAGAAGGCCTGCATGTCTTTGACTGGGATTGCCATTTCAAAAATGGTTGACTCCGGCATCCTGGTTGTTTCTGCAGAATGAACACTCTTTGTTTGCATATGATCTGAGCTGGGGCCTTCCTTCAGCAATTTTGGGACCCTTACAGTAGAAGAGGAAATATACTATTAAATTTTTAAAAGTAAACTTAAAAATTTTAAGATTTCCTGTATAAAACAAAATTTATTTTTTAAAGAAGGAAAGCAGAATCACAACAGGTACAATGAGCTCTTTTGCCATGTGGGAGAAACATTTGGCTCAAACCCCAAAGAAGAAAACTGAGAATTAGCAGGAAAGGGAGCAATGAGAGACAAAGCATCCTAGTTACCAGTGGAAACTGTGGCTAAGCTCATCTCGCAGGAGTCTTGCTGAATGCAGAGTAAGAAGACATCATCTTGGAGATGTGGAAGTAAGAAATCCAGTTATATAATTCAGCATAATCAAATAGTGAGACTGCTAAGCTGAGCCAACAAGATTCTTGCTGAGTTTGGACAATGTAACCAAGAATCCCAGAGGCCAAAGTTCAGAAGCACCTGATTTCTTGCAGTAAATGTCATTTCTTTTTACATAAACTTTTAATATACACCTCTGTGAATGAATCTGCAAGTCATAATTTCTTTTAATTTTATTCCTGTAAGATTTGTGTTACATAAATACTTATGCTAGCACTAATATCAGAATTTTAAATTACTCAAACGAGAAGGTGAGATTGGATTAATACATACATATATATATATATATATATATATATATATATATATATATATATATCCAATGTTATCAGTCCACAAAGGGTGCCATACAAACAATAAACAGTAGTATAATTTTGTGAACGGAATGGATTATGAATTTATATTTCAAATTAATTTATTCTTTATTGAATTACTCTAAGCCTGCTAAGATTATTCCTCCCTTTGCTTACTCCTCCCTAAGTTTTTCGTCTCAGGTTACATTTGGTTAATCAAATGACTGATATGTTTGCTACATTAAGGCTATAGAAGTATTGGCAATGCTTTTATAGATGAATTAGACTCTCTGTAAAGTGTCTATAGCACGCATGTGTAATAAGCACTTAGAAAACATTTCCTTTGAAATACCCTGACTCCTCATTTGGGGCAAAAGGTAACTAGAAGAGAATAAGTCTGCCATATCTGCTTTCATGTGGTGTGGGTCTCGCTTAGCTTTAGTCATTTGCTTACTTCTACACCAGGCATGTCAAGAAATTAAGGAGTGTCTTATCTAGAAATCTAAACTATCTCATCCCCTTCAAGGCTAAATCCAAGGAGGCAGCAGACAAAGCCATAACTCTGCAATCACCACAGATTCCTGGAAAAGAAAAAACCTCACCCAGCAGACCATCACCCAGCTAAGTGCAGTTATACATCAGAATGAGGCTACACCCTGAAGTAGGAGTAAGCATTCCAAAGGAAACAGACTGATCCTGTTCATACGACAGCCATAAGGACCTGTGTGGAACACCTTGTAGAACCTCCTTGCAGAGCTGAGACAGTAATCAAGACCACACTTTGACCATGAATGTTTAATTTCCCGTACCACTTACCCTCTTGCTCTACCTAAAACTTACGTCAGTACCCTAAAGAGGAACTTAGGGCTACTGAACTTCTTTATCTGTTTCTCTGTTTATGTGGCCACATCGATTAGATCTCTCCTGTCTCCGCTCACCAATCCTTGTTTCTTCAGTTGTCATAATGGAGCAGATGCCCGTTAGAGCAGCTATGGCTGCTTCCAGAAACTCTTATCAGACAAGTATCTAATTTAACCATTAACATGGTTAAATTAGTAAGGTATTAGTAAGGTTCCACTTACTAACTATTGAGTCTTCAGTTTTAAGTAATTAGAAATTGTATCAAACATAAGATAAATTGACGATACACAAATTTAGTAGGAAAAAGATACACCCATTTGTTGATGCATATGTGTTGTCTAAGAGGAATCAGAATGTAAGAAAGGTAAGTAAAATACAGTCTCCAAAAGTCAGGTGATTAAGCTTAAATAACTTTAGTTGCTACATGAAAAAAACATAGGCTTGAACAGAGTAGGAGGTTCACATTGACAAGTCCTGGGAGAACAGAAGGAGGGGTACACAGAAACAAAAGCAATCTTAGGAGGTCCACAAAGTATTGCCATCAGAAACTTAGATGATACCTGAACAGGTGGAGCATCCTGGACGCAATCTCTTTTTCCCCAGGGATTAATCTTTCCAAGTTAGTGAGAGTTCATAATTGCCTTCCCGCTAGGAAGACAGCTCCAGGTGAAGCCATTCCCTCAATTTCAGAAGAGAAAGAAAACAGGCCCAGGAGGTCGGGGAGAGCAGGCTCCCCACATTTTTGTGTTCCTTTAGGTCAAGACTGCCACACTTGAGAGCCTGGGACACTGTTTCCTGAGTCCCAACACCCCCATCCTTTGAACTTGAAGGTAGGACAGATCTACAAACTGAGGACTGTGTGAAGCTGTATTTTTTTCTAAAATGAATATCATTAAATACCATCTTCTTTAATAGATTTAAAAAGTAAAATAACCCATTCATTTCAAGTATAACAAACATGAATAAAAATTTTAAATTAAAGTAGATGTAGTCCCATGCCAAGCAAAAAGAAGAAAAGGACCGCAAAGAGGGCAATAGATTACATCATACGTTCTAATTATAGGAACATTTTGTAATACAGTAATATGTTATATGCTTTCTCCAATTTTAATTCCAAAAATTCTTAGCACATACTTAAATCTTCCATCAGTAATAAGTAATGTACATTATTTAAACAAATATGTACTTTTAAATGAATTAAAAACACATCCATGTATAGAAAAGTAATTCCTGTCACTCACAGTTTTAAAATGTTTATATTGGTATGAGTGTTGATGACCATAAAGACTAATTAGGAAATATTTATCAATCTGTACTTTAAGGAGAAGTGAAAGGTCTCCATAAAAAATGCTAGCCAGATCATAATTTTTCCAAACACAACTCATGCTATGACAAAATCAATACATATAATTTACATATTCCCAGCTTAAGCATAAATGTTTACTAAAAGGAACAGCCTCCTCCAATTATATGTTGCTTGCATATAAGGAAATAAAAAGAAAAATGATAGATATAATAATTATTTTTAAAAACTGATACAGTTAAAAAATCCTTAAGTCCTACATGTAAATGACCATGTCATAAACATAAAGATGGAGAGAAACTTTATATGGGCTGCTAAATCATTCTCATGGCTTCAGGCTTCTAAGCCTGCCCCAGGTTCATTAGAAACAGGAAGACTTTGTGTAGAACCATGTCCACACGATCTTTTCGTGAACTGCTTTCTCTTGTTCCTACTCCCTCAGCACCCTCTCCCCTGCTCTCAGAAATTACCAAGTCCTATAGCAAAGCCTCTGTCTGTCTCTCACTGTTATGCCAACAACTACAAAAAGAATATGTGGCTTTCGATATATTAAATCACATCAGAGTCCATGCGTCTGTAGACTCATAGTTAAAACGTATTTTCCAACATGAGTAAAGGGTGAACGTTGCAAAGTTGCAATGTTATTGAAAATCATTGATTCAGACAAATACATTCACAATTTATTGTATCTCATTTAAAACAGTTCTTTAAAGCTTTTTTCAATATTCTAGGAATTTTTTTCAAACTTATCATACATTTTTTAAGACTGCTTAATTTAAGTAATTAAGCCCATGGTAAACCCATGTTATAAATGTAAGACTTGTTCTTCCTTTAAAATGATAAAATATAATATTAACAGTGGAGATTCCTTACTTGTTTACTATTTAAATTTTTTAATGTTATTTATTTAATGTATATGAGTGCACTCTAGCATCAGACCCCATTACAGATGGTTGTGAGCCACCATGTGGTTGCTGGGAATTGAAATCACGACCTCTGGAAGAGCAGTCAGTGCTCTTAACCACTGAGCCATCTCTCCAGACCCACTATTAAAATTTTTAAATTTATATTTACAGTCCCACTCATTCATTAAAAGAGAAACTATAACTCATACAAATTTGAAACAATAGCCACTCTTGCAATATAGTAATTCTACATAATAAATCTGAAGTAATAAATTCTACATAGTAAGTTTCCATCAGAGGTTGTGACTATATCATTTCAAATAAAAGATGTTTACTCAAATTTGACTTTTCAGTATTTCATTAATTGTACTTTGAGAGAGTGCTCTACATAAAACAATTTTTTACTAATCACACTGAATTACTGTAATAAATACTGTAATAAATAAATTACTTTGAAAGTAATTCTGGTATACAATTGTTCTTCATAACAATCCAGATTTTCTCTGTAATTATGTGTGCTACCAGTAATAATCAGCACTTATATTGGAAGATATATTTATAATTACTACAGTGGACATCTTCAAAGGTTATAAGGACATTCAGCCAGCAATCTAAACTCTGTTGGCTACAGCTCCTCAGAACAAAAATGAACTAATTATAAGGCTTAGCATGCATTTGACCCCGTAAGCTCTTATGAATACTCGCAAGTCCATTTTAACTCATCTAGCTTTATAGCTCAGTAAATGGACCCATGTATTGTTTAATTCTCACTTTACAGTGCACTACCTTTTTCATTATGTAAATAGCTTGGAAACACATCCAGAAGCCAAACCTACGCTTATCCTTTTGCATGTGAACTAATTACCCCAAATTTGCATGTTTGCTACACGCCACACATGTTCCATTTGCTTTGTTTAAATAGTCTAGAATGTTTTATGAAGTAAGCTATTATCTTCTCAAGTACAAATGAAAGAGAAAACATGATGTCATTTAGTGAAATATTGACTACACATTTGAAAATATGAAGTAAAGAATAAAATTCTTTTGTCCTTTGAAATTTTTGAGATAAGGCCTCATGTAGTCAGGCTAACCTCAAACTTGCCATGTAGCCAAGGCTAGACTTCAGTTCACAATCTGCCTGCCTGTACCTCACAAATGCCAAGAGCACAGGTGTATTTAACAACACTACACTAGCCAAATCTTAACAGCTTAAGATTATGGACTTAAATAATGGACTAGTTAAGTTCGTAAATGACTTTTTGTTGCTGCAAAGAAGCTAAATTCTTCAATGTTGCCGATACTTTGCTTTCTCTTTCCATGTTATTGTTACTGTTCTGTTATTTTCTGTTCTACTGAAACATGTTTTACTAGATAGCTCAGGCTGGCCTCAAAAGCACCATATCTCTATAACACAAAGACAGCTCACATCAATCTTACTTCTGTTTGTTAGATCTAACAAAACTTTATTGCTATGTCTAAAATTCTTGGGTAATCATGGACGAAGTTTCAGCAAACTTATCAGCTTTAACATCTTTCAACATTAATATATATATAATATATATAACATTTCTAAAATATAATATATAGTATGTTGAGGGTTTGTCTTTTACTGTCCATTGTAATGTTAAGTGAGGGCCTCCAAAACCTGGAGTCTACATGTATCTCCGAGGCCCTGCCAAGTTAATTCTGATTGGTGAATAGAGAAGTTGACAGCCAATCGCTGGGGAGAAGAGACTTAGGTGGGGTTTAGTTTCCAGGGCTAAAAAGAGAGGGAGGAGGAGAAGGGAAGGGAGAGGGGGAGGAGGAAAAGGACAGGGACAAGGATGGAGGGAGGGGGAAGAGGAGAAGGAGAGGGGGAGGGGGAGAGGGACAGGGAGAGAAGGAGAGGGAGAAGATGCCATAGGATAGAACATACAGGAGAGGAGAAAGGAGAGCCGCCATGTGAAGAGCACCCCAGAGGAAACATAGTAACAACTTGGGTTACAGATAGGAAGGAGATTCTAACAGCGTGACGTAGGCAGTTGCCCAGATATTGTGCTGCCTAAGGCATATTTTAAAATACAAGATCGTGTGTGTCTTTCATCCCAGAATATAAATGGTCTAAGGAGGCTAAAAACCCCACTTTTAACATCTATCACTACAATAGTATACTGCCTTTAAACACAATTATTTCATAGTACCTTATAAATTTATCAGTGGTACCTGCTCTCTAAAAAAGAAATTGCCTTGTTACAATTGGCAACTTCATTTCTGCCCATTTCTAACTTAAAGATCTTAGAAGAGGTTTGTTTTCAGGTCACCATCTGAGAAAATAGTAATTCATAAGTGAACTCTACTTACCTAACAGTCCTCTCTCTCTCTCTCTCTCTCTCTCTCTCTCTCTCTCTCTCTCTCTCTCTCTCTCTCTCTCTCTCTCTCTCTCTCTCTCTCTCTCTCTCTCTCTCTCTCTCTCTCTCTCTCTCTCTGTGTGTGTGTGTGTGTGTCTGTCTGTCTCTGTCTCTGTCTCTCACACATACTTTGAAATTCAGTATTAAAACTAGATTCCATACTATTAATTCAGAACCTATAGAGAAGTGTCAGTAGTTAGTAACATTTCCTGTTCTCGTCGAGAATCTGAGTTCAGTCCCCTGGTCACAACTGCCTGAGACTCCAGTTTCCAGTCACCTGACACCCTCTTGTCTCTAAGGACAACTGCACACAAGGTCTACACATAGATTCACATAGGCACATTTAAATACACAGAAATTAAATAAATAGTGTTAGAAATATCAATTAGTGCTGGGTGTGGTGTTGCCTTTTCTCCTAGCACTCAGAAGGCAGAGGCAGACAGATCGCTGTAAATTTAAGGCCAGCTTTTTGTCTACATAGAGTTCCTGTCCAACTATGGCTTCATAGTGAGCCTTTGTCTCAATATTACTCTGTATATGTATGTGTGTGCATACATGCATACATACATGCATACATGCATACATACATGCATACATGCATGCATACATACATAAATGCATACATACATACATACATACATACATACATGCAGGCATGCATACATGCATTAGGTGTCGGAGTGGACCCCAGCTCTAAGTGCTTGCTGAGGATGCACAAGACTCAGAGTTTCAATTCTCAGTTGAGAAAACAAAATTAACTGAAGTTTCTTTATTCCTTACAGAAAGACATATCCAGCACAAATTCATAAACATTCAAGAACATACATATCTCATAATTAGAAATGCTCACACAGGAGGCAACGTAGACACCGAAGAAATGGAAGCCTATGTGATATTGTCTAAACCCCTTTTGCCAGAAAGCATAAGATGATATACACACAGGTACGTTTATGTAACAGTATCACCCAAGGAAAAGGGAAAAGAAAGACCAGTATTTTTATACCCATGTGTTTTCTTGGGTGAACACTAAAATTAAATATAGGGTTACTCAAACTCTTAAACTTTTTTTAATCTTTACCACATGGTACAGAACACTGGAGATGCAGTTGCTCCCTGAGCTCATCACCTATTCATATTATGTGAGATGAAGCAATCTTTGTAAATTATTCTAAGCAGAGAATACTGGACCACTTAAAACAATTTCAAGATTTCCACAAGTATACCACTTCAATAAAGACAGAAAATTGGCATTTATTCTCCTACATAATATGTGAGCCAATTAACTGTGTTTTTATTTAAAAAATCAAAACACATGCATGTTTAGCATCACAAGAGTGGATAAAACCATTTCCCAAGCATAAAACAAACACAGAATTAGCAAATAGCACCCTGAAAGCAGAGAGATTTATATAGGAAGAATAATGTTCAGTTATTCTCTTTAAAAAATAAAGTTGATTCAATTTAATATCTCTGCTGTTTGCAAGCAGACCAATTGATATGTTAAAAGTTCGTGCCACTTTTCTTCCTCCAATACGAATATATTTAGTGTCCCATAGGAACAAACATAAACTTCCTGATCTATAAATGCGATAACAGAAACACTTTTAGATCCACCAGCCTCTTAAACATTTAGGGAGCAGGGCTCATGGAATCCATGCAATTGGTTTCTGTAACTATTGTGAATTCATTATTGTGTTCAAAGAAATAACTTTCTCTATCCTTTAGAGGTTTTAGAAGACAACACACATTATTGCAACTAGAAACACCAACAAATCAGTCTTCTAAACAAATCATTCTGCTAAAACTTACAGCAAAAAGGCGTCATTTCCATTCTACGGAGGGGGAAAAGATTTTTTTTAATTTATTAATTATGTATAAGGATACTGTAGCTGTCTTCAGACACACCAGAAGAGGGCATCAGATCTCAATACAGATGGTTGTGAGCCACCATGTGGTTTCTAGGATTTGAACTCAGGACCTCTGGAAGAGCAGTCAGTGTTCTTAACCACTGAGCCATCTCTTCAGCCCAGGAAAAAGATTTTAAAAAACAAAATAAGACATTCTATATTAACATTAACTTAATATATCCTTAACTAATCACCTGGTAGTTAAATCAAAGGTATGGATATTCTGACTACTATATCAACAATTTAGACTACTTCAGTCTCTTTGTGCTTGCTTTTGATACTCCATTATTTGTGATAATGTGGAATCCAATAACAAAGACTATTACTAAACATCTCACAGAGCTTTTGTCTTTAAGATATTTATCATGTTTATTCTGTTTTCTTTGACAAGTCGACCTATTTTCATGAATAACACAAGGAACCTAAAAACAGGCAAAATGTTTCACTCTTAACATACTATTAGGTAAACTAAAGATTGAATATTTCACAAGTATCACGTGTCACCAACTAATAAGTTCACAACTTATAGATGCCCATACAGACAGTAAATGAATTTTATCACATACAGATCAGCAAAGCTGAGTTCAGTGCTAAAATCTTGACAGAAAACTAAGGCTCACATAACAAATACTGAATGAGTCAACCTATCAGTGGCTCCACAATCTAGCATAGAATCCATATGGAAATTGTTGTGGCTATCACTAGTTAGTTTCTACATTACAAATGTATTTTAATCTCTCAAACTCTGCTTCTAAGAAAGGTGGGCCAGCACAGAGGCTCATGCCAGGAATTCCTGAACTCAAAAGATGAAGTGAGGCTGGTGGATTGCTTCTTGTTCCAGTGTACACCAGCCTTGGCTACATAAATAGTGAGTTACCAGGTATTCTGGCATACAGAATGGGGCACTAACTCAAAAGCACCAAAACTAAATATGCAAATTGAGAAACAATTAAATAAACACAATTTTGCAAACATGCTTGTTAACACTTCACAAAGAAAAATATAAGCCAGGCCTTAAAATTAACTGGTTTTTGAATGTAGAGATAAACAAAAATTAGTGAGTTGGTCTCTTCTGCTTAACAAAATAACCCAGTCTTTAACATAACAACATCTTACTCAACATCCTCGGCAATGAAAATCTGAAAACCAAGCTGGCCCTAGACACTGCAGACTCCAAGGTCTGAGACATTGCACACTGCAAGGCCTGAGACATTGCACACTCCTAAGCCTGAGATATTGAACACTCCAAGGTCTGAGACATTGCACACTCCAAGCCTGAAACATTGCACACTCCTAAGCCTGAGATATTGCACACTCCAAGGCCTGAGACATTGCACACTCCTAAGCCTGAGATATTGAACACTCCTATACCTGAGACAGTTCACATTCCTAGGCCTGAGACATTGTACACTCCTCTGCCTGAGATATTGCACACTACTAAGCCTGAGATACTGTACAATCCTCAACCTGAGATATTACACACTCCTAGGTCTGAGACACTGAACACTCCTAGACCTAGCTCCCGACTTGCAGCTCTCACGCTTGCCACTTTGATAATAGTAGCCCTCATGCTTCTTCCAAAAGGGTTTTTTTTTTCAACAGATTAAATTGCTCAAAGTGCTGAAACTAAATGGAATGCCCCAAATACATCTACAGCATAATCCATACAACTAAAGCTCAGGGGAAATTGTGTTAGAAGAGGCAAAAAGATTGTGTGAACCAGAGGACAAGGACAACTACTACTAGATAGGGAACTCAGACATGACAGAGAGACCGCATTCGTGAAATCTCAACAACATAGTCACCTAAGAAAATCTACATAATGACAATACTAGCTCATGTGTCAATGTGGATGTGCGTCTTTCACAAGGTCCCATCTCTCCATGAAGAGCTACAGCCAATCAGTGACTTTGAGAGATGAAGAAAGTTTCCTCCAGGTTACTTTAGCCCAAGTGGTCATCCTAAATATACCAGTAGAAGTAGGTACATTTTTCTTATTTGGTGTGTGTGTGTGTGTGTGTGTGTGTGTGTGTGTGTGTGTGAGAGAGAGAGAGAGAGAGAGAGAGAGAGAGAGAGAGAGATTAATTTGAGAGATTGTGGGAAAAGGAAAGAAGGTGTTAAATCAGAGAGGGAGGAGTAGAAATGATATCAATGCATTAGTACTTTGGTAAGAAATCTCAAAAACATTAAAAATGTAAAAAATAAAAATTTATGATTATAGCTATGATTAAAAGGTAAAAGATAAGTTTACAGAAATATTATTATATATGTATAACAGATATAAAAATCTCAATTTATTCTCATAAACTCAGTGAGAAAACTCATGACCTTTAAAAAAAGCTTTTCATATCACTTCATCTCTTTAGTGACCTTGGGATTGTGTAAAGGAAAGTTTTTTTTGCAAGTGGAAAAACAGAAGACACAGTAAGGAAAGACACTTTACACCGGATGATTCATAAAGTCAATCTCAGAGAGAAGAGTGGCATTTACAACCTCAAACTCTGACGTTCAGAAGGAATACAAACCACATTTGTTTTTTACCATTTACTTCCTACGCCCGCCCCATCCACCTCACTGAGGAACAACGTGAAGGACAGATGAAACACAGCAAAGATAACACAGAAAAGGGTCCAAATTGCAGATACGGCTGTTGGTTCGCCTGAAACTGAGAAAGAAGCAGGAAGCTTGCACCCTGATTTGTCCTTCTTCAGGTAAAAGAGGAAGATTTGCTTATTATGGGGTCACTTCTGTAATACAAGAAAGAAACACTAGATGAATTTTCCACTTTAATTCCATGATCCCAAACCCAAGCTATCTAAAATAACTGAGCTGATCAATTTAGGTGGAAAACCATCTGCTCAGTCCTGGTCTTTCATCCTTTCTGGCCATGAAAACAGAGAAGAAAGATCAAGGCCAAAGAACTGAAGTAGCAGCTAACAAAGGGCATCTGGAGGGGACCCAGTAACAGTGTAAGCACATGCAAAGTGTTGCTATTTCAGAGCGAGGATGAGAAGGATGACATTTCCCTCTAGGCTTTCTTAACTCTCTTTGATACTCAACTGCAGTCTATGCTTAGTTAGTTGTTTTTGTTTTTGTTTTTGTTTTTCCCAAAATGGCTCTTAGCCATCTAAATTTTTCATTTTAAAAGAAACCCCTTATTTAAGCCCCAGTACCACCACCAAGCCCTTCAAATTATGCCCTGCAACTTCCCCAGTCTCTTTCAGGCCTGGCTACTGAGCTCAGTATAGTTTGGCTGCCTGCCAGATTCTTCTCTTCTTTTCTGGACGAACTTGGAAAACGCTCCTGGACAGCTCAAAAAAGAGTTTAATTATGCAATGGAGCAGTACCTTAGCCTCAACGTTGTTTCCAAAAAAAAAAAAAAAAAAGCTATAGGCACCAGTGTCTGACCTCTCCCAATAGATGGGTTTTCTAGCAATTTCTATTTGTTTATGAGGGAGAAGGAGGGAAAGGCTGGCAGAGCAAGCAGGCGATTTACAAATCTGAAAATAATCCAATTCCTTTCAGGATTTCCCACCTCTCATCATTTACTCTGTTTTCTGATTCATGCTCTTTTACGACCTGGTCACCTATATGGACTACATAAAATCACCGGTATCCCGGCCTCTGCAAGTCCTAGAATTAGTAGAGTAACTAGAACTGAAATAGTCTAGAAAGTTTTCATTCTTAAATATTAGTGGAGCATTTTTTTAAAAGCAAGCACAATACAAAGTTATTAAATCTTCCTAATTGATATTATGTTGTCAAACTAACAGACTGAAATAACTGCACGTACATGTCTATCTGCAAACAAAGATAAGCTCCATCAAGAAACTAAGACCCGGTTTGGGAGGAAGGGAGCGCGGGGAGGGTGGGGGGAGGCGGTGTTCCTTGACTTTCCCCCCAACACTTGGGAGTTTCCCCAACAGCAGCTTTATTTTCCTCACTCTACCTTAGCACTCTATTTCTAGCTGCAGCGTCCAGCTTCCTGTTCAAGTCCCATTCTACATTGTAAACACATTCCAAGAAAACTAGACTGCCCAGAGTTCCCTCCTGCAAACAGGGAAATCAGCCCAGCAGCCCCAGGATAGAGAGCCAGCTAGGCTGTGTTCTCCGCCACCACCAGGAGGTGGACCAGAGCAAGCAAGCTTGGCAAGCGGGGGTCCCGTTACCTCCGGCAGAAGCGGCGATCGAACCCGCCTAGCCAAAGGGCAGCCGCATGGACTCCGCTCGAGAGTGTCTGTGTGTTGGGGGGTAGGAGATGGGGGGGGGTGGCCTACCGATGTTGGGCCTTAAAGTATCTGCAGCCCAGTCAGAAGCTCCTTGCTGCCTCCCCGCCCGCTGCCCACATTTTTACAGCGACCCAAACAAAGCGAGACCAGGCTGGAGGAAATTGGCTGCCGGGTCACCTCATTGACCCAGCGATGCCTCCTTTTGCTGGGCAGCCTCTGCTCCACCCACCCGCAGCGGGATGGTCTAGTGTCCCCCCCACCGCTCGCTCCCGGCGCCTGCGCGCCCCCGCCGCACCCAGGCGAAGTTCCTCCTTGGGTCAAGAGGAGGATGCGGCGGGAAGTCGCAGGGCTGGCGTCCCTGGGTGCCCCCATCTTCCTCCGTTACTGCCCACGCTTGCAGCAACAGGTCCCAGCCTCTTTCCCTGCCCGCCGACTCCCTGCGCCTTCGGGGTTTGCATCTACGCAACCTGTAGGCGGCCGCAGACCGGAGCCCTCCTCACCCTCCCGCTAACCGCGCTTTCCTCTCCCGGTCTGTTCCTGGTTCCGCGCCACCTTGCCTTGGCTGGCCCGGCCGGGGACGCTCCGCTTCCTACCCTGCTTTGTAGAGGGATGCGGTCGCTGGGCTGGGTAAAGCACAGGAGCTCCGGGGACCCGGGACCACTGTCGAGTGTCTGTGGCCCTCGGGGAAACTTTGTGCAGGTTCGAAAGGCACTGGGCTCCGGACCTTCCGGCTCTGGTCCTCTCCCTCCTTCTAATCCTTCTCCTAATCCTCTGAAGTCCGAACTGGTGTTGGCGACAGCAGGAGCTGGATCGGGACTCCCAGTTGCTGGGGTTGGGATCGTGGGGCTCCCCCTCTCGGCCAGAAGAAAACTATGGCTCCGTGTGCGCACTTCGACAGGTCTCCTAGGGACCCTGGTAGGGTTTTCTGCAGTAATGCAGAACTGTCCTGCTTTTAAAGGCAGACGTGGAGAGATTAGGGAGTGCAGAAAGAAACCCATTGCCTTACCCAATTCTTATTTCGAACTGATCGAAAACGCGGGCCCCACCCCACTCCCACAGCTCCACGTTTCCTTTTAAACCTCCTCCCAAAGATGCTGTTTCTTAAGAATGTATAACACCTCTGCGGTTTAACAAAAGAGAAAGTGACACAGGAACGGCATAAATATAAGTGATGTGGGCCCGCCCCAGCATCAATCATGATGCTGCAGGAGCTAGACATTTTTCTTTTTTTGTTCTCTTTTAAACTTGGCCTGGATCTTTCTTTACACATAACCCCTTCCCCTACTCCAACACCCCACCCCTCAAAAAAAAAAAAAAAAAAAAAGAAAGAAAAAGAAAAAGAAAAAGAAATAGGACAATTTTCTCGACGGCCACATTCTACTTATTAGCAACTTTTATGCTTACCTCAGACTTCAGAACTTCTGTGTGGAGTTGGGAGGAAAACACAGCAAACCATTCTTAATGAGCCTGGTAAATTTCTAAGTGGAAAAAGACTAAAAACACATCCTCAGGAGAGAGAATCTGGAGCATGAGTGGACTGCTGAGAAAGTTTCTGGGAAGATAATCCTTAACATTTAGTTGACCCAATTCTTGTTTGAATGTGAAAATAAAGGGAAAAGATAAAAAGCAGTTTACTCGGTTAGCATGCATATAGAATCGATGTGCTTTGTAACATGCTATTATTCCAAGCCAGGGCAAAGAGGCAGGCAGAGGGACCTAAATCCATTTCAGTCCCCATTCTTACTCTTTCTGTTTTCCGGGACACTCTTGCTACTCGGTTACAACAGGAGAAAGGACTTAGGTGTTAGAACTCATGACACTCACGTGCACAGGAGTTAAAATGGACCAGTACTAGAGAAAAAAGACAAAAAAAAAAAAAGGTTCTTAAACATCCCATCATATTTTGATGTAATTTGGAGAGTCAGAGATATAGTGGATTCCTCTCCAAAGGTTTTGTAACACAGTGGATCTTTTCTGATACTTGTTCCATTAATAAAGATTCAGCCTCCCAATATTTCCAACAGACACAGTTCTGAGATTATCGTATTCCAATCAAACTCCATAGTTTGGAACCCAAGGTAATGGAGGTTTAGAGATATTAGGTGATTTTTCCTGACACCATGTTTAGATCTCCTGAATTGGGTTCATGGTCTTTTTTCCTTGCTTGCTTTCTCCTTTATCAAAATAAGTAAGCATACATTGAAATGACTGTAGCAGAGGCTGAGTATATAGTTCATGTTATTGACTCCTTGTCTATTGTGCACCATTAAAATAGGCATGGTGACACACACGTGTAATGCCAGCACTCAGGAGCTAGAGTAAGGAAAATGGGAATCATCTTCAGGTATATCACCTTGTTAAAGGAGAGTTTGAGATACATGGAACACTGACTCAAAAGGAAAGAAAAAGGCAAAAGAAAACAAGAAAATTACAACGAAAACACTTATCTGAAGACAAGGCTAATTTTTCTGTAAATAGTTCATGAATAATTACTGGTAACTAAGCAATGCCATTTGCATGATGATCTTTATCAGTATAACTATCACTTAAAAATAAATTGGGCTGGAGAGATGGCTCAGCGGTAAAGAGCACTGACTGCTCTTCCAGAGGTCATGAGTTCAATTCCCAGCAACCACATGGCGGCTCACAACCATCTGTAATGGGGTCTGATGCCCCCTTCTGGTGTGTCTGAAGACAGCTACAGTGAATAAATAAACAAATCTTTAAAAAATTATAAAAAGAAAGAATAAGAAAGTTATTCATATAATACATCATATACCTGCATATACTTGGTATTTTAATGCAATAGTGAAAGGCTCTAGTGTAGAATACTAGACTTCCAAGAATATACCAGCTTAAGAAACAGCAAACCTTTTTCAATTAACAACTGTTCTTAAATATAGGACCAAAGAAAATATCTGGCTACAGAGGTCAACATTATAAACTCTAGTCTACAAACTACTGGAGAGCATGTTCTTTTAGCTATTCACTTGTCTCTACTAGCTTTCAAAAAAGAACATTAAACCCCTTTCTCACTAAACTCCATGTTGAGACTTGTCTGCCTTTACGGAGCTAACATCTGAGTTCTTAGAGCTACAACCCAATGTCCCCCCTCTCGGTTAGAGTCCTCTTTGTAGCCTATTCCTCATCGTCTGATGAAAACCATTTCCTGAGTTAGTTCTCCCTTTAGGCCTGTGTTCCAGATCTATGACAGATCAAAGTTACTACACAGAAAGCATAGTGTTACTACAAAATATATTCAGAACTGGATGGATACTTGAAAAATACATGAGTCTCCACAGCTGTCTCTTTCCGAATATTGCACACAATGCACAGCATCATGTGCTTTTGTAGTTTCTCAGGACATTTAAATCTCTAAATTAATTATTGCTTAGTTATTTTCATTGTCTAACTTTCAAACTGAACTTCTTTATGAACTAGCTTGGAGGTATAAAGATACCGGGTGTTAGAGCCAAGTTTTTATCAGCACTAAACCAAAACTGAACAAAATTTAAAATCAGATCTATAAGAAGGAAGAAGCCAAGGGGAAAAGGTTGTGGAAAACTGGCATGGTATGACTGTAGGCAGTGCCCATTGAATTTTCTCCCAGTTCCATTGGAGAATTCTTACTATTTGTCATGTTGCATACAGACACTCATAAAAATGAGCAGCCTTCTACTAATTTTAAAATTAATGTTCCTGCTCAGGCCAGTTTGCATTTTCGCTTGCTTGAATAAGAAGGAAGTTGACTGACTTTTGTTGCTGCTGGACGTGATGCCACACCCCTGTAGTTTCAGCAAGATAATTTCTGCCACTTACACTTGGACAGGATTTACATCCATCTAGACAGCAAACTTCTGGGTATATCTGTAAGGACGTTTCTCAACAGAGTTAACTGACGTTGAAGATCTTCTCCAAATGTGCACCCTTCCAGGAGCACCAGACTCCATACAAAGGGAGAAACAAAAGAAAGAAGCTGAGCACAGCTAGTTAGTCCCCGTCTGTTTCCTGACTGAAGATGTAACTTGATCAGCCTACTTGTCATGCTGCTGCAGCCTCGATGTCTTCACTTCCAGGAGGGACCGTAGTCTCAAAGTGTGAGTAAAAGGAACTCTTTCTTTGAGCTGTTTCTGTTCAGTGTTTTGTAACAAGAGTGAAAAATGTAACTAGTGCAGTAAGTTTGCAGCCAGCCTGGGGTACATGGAAATCCTAGCTAAGAAAGAAAGGAGGGAGGGAGGGAGGGCAAAGAAAGGAAGGGGAAAGGAAGCAAAAGAGAACAACAGTAAGTTGAAACAAATGCCATCTTACAATAAAACAAAGCAAACTTTAACTGATTGTTTCGCACTATATTCCTGCAAATGCATTCTATAAAGTAGCTCATAATTCATTCTGAAAGAAAAAAAAAAAACAACAAAACACCCCAAGATGGAATTAAGACCTCAGACTCTGTCTCAGTTGAAACAAGAGACCTGTCTTAAAGACAGCAATGGCCAGTATCCTTTTCACTCCTGAGCACACTCTGGTTCCAGAGTTAACGGGGGTTTATCTGCCGCTTTAACCCACTTTCTAGAAGAACTGATTTATTTTGGTCTTCCTGATGAAAAATGAAGCATGATTTTTATGAAAATAATTAACAGATGCAAGTGCAAAAGAGGAAGTAAACAGCATCCATTTTCTTACCATCAAGAAAGCCCATTGCCAGCATTTATTCTGCACTCCCAAGGCTTTGCTGAAGTCTCTGAGATACTCCAAAAATATTACCCATGAAATGTAGTAGTATCTGATTACTTCTCAATCTTTTTGGTTATGTTTATAAAGAATTTCACCAAAATTAATCTCACACACACACACACACACACACACACTTTTCATCTTCCCATATTGTTTTGTTTTGATTTGTTAAGTATAAAGCTTTATCATTTACCCGCACAAAATGGTCAATACCACATACTAACTGAATGATATATTCATTATCTAGTGATTTTAGAATTCAGCCCAATCCTGGTCAAATAATGTTGAAGATAGAACGTGTAAAATGTTCTCTTTCCATAAGGGAAAACAGCCATGTTTTCTTTTTAGTCAAGTTTGTAAGATCTGTGATCCTGAAGAAAGGCACATCTTTTCTAGATACAAATTCAGCCTCAGCTTCTAGGCAAGCATTTACAGGGCTTGCTTGAAGGAGCCAGTATTCCTGAAATCATGATACAAGACATCAGAGCATTTTTTTCATTTAATTACTATAGTATTCAGACAATCGAAAATTATCTATTACCTCAGCCTTTGATCGTTGAGCATATCTATTGCACTAATTTTTTTCCCGTTATTTCTTCTTCCATTCAAAGTTTCATCATATTCTTTCCAGCCTACAGTTTCAGCTGATCTTTGGAATCAGTCTTATCACATCTTTCTCTTTTCTACCTTTGACCACCCCATACTCTTCTGTTAGAATTGTATTAATCTTACATATCACTTGAAACATTTCATTATTTAATTCTTCTTTTGATCCGGAAAAAGGATGCTTTTCCATTTTGAACGGACCTGACTTCTGCAGCTATGCGTCTTGTACCTTTGTCTCCCAGCTATAAGGTCATAACCTTTGTTGAGTACTGCAAGAACAAGCAACAGTTATACAATGGGGGAAATGAGAGAAGGCACAGGTCTGGATACAATCACCTTTTGGATTCAGTTCAGCTCATGAGCATCCTAGACTGGAATGATCTTACATTAAATCAAACTACCAGATCCTACATAGGAAATGCATGTGTTATGCCTGGGATTGGTATCCTAAGAATGCATTCTTGCCTCAAGGAATGCAGGGTTAGAAAGTTTGCTCTAACCAGTATCTCTGTGAGAAACTGATAGTTTTAAAAAACATATTGCTACCATATTCCAAATGCAATAATATTCCCAATGAAAGATTTATTTATAGATAGAATTGTTCTTTTCCTCGAAAGATTACAATTATTATTAGACTAATAATTTCATAATTTTCTATAACATTCT
Organism: Rattus norvegicus; assembly: GCF_021556685.1. Lineage (NCBI taxonomy): Eukaryota > Metazoa > Chordata > Mammalia > Rodentia > Muridae > Rattus > Rattus norvegicus. The sequence continues at coordinate 61,807,845 of NC_141542.1, read as the reverse complement.
ATATCACAGTTTATCCATTCCCAGTGAAAAGCCCTGAAAGAAAAGCAGAGGAAAGCAAAATGCCTTACGTGCTTCAGATTGACACTGTGTGATTTAGGAAAATTTTACCACACTTTAAAATGCAAAGGTGACTTTGACTCCAAACACAATTAAAAACCTTCACTCTCTAGTGTTTTTCCATTTCCCTGTTAAAATAATTCTCCGGCTTTTCTGTAAAAGGTGATCTGTGCACGGATTGCAAGAATAGGGCCATGTCTTGTTGCTTCTGAGTCAACAGTCTCTCTAGGCAGCAATCTGAGAATACACAGAGATAAGTGCTATCAGCTTGATGGAAACCGGTTGGTTTACAAAGAGTGTGACTACCGTGAACTGCCTGAAGCAATTTCACTACCACACAAATCCTTTACATAAACTGACTGCAAGAATGATCAGCTTGTGACCTAAAAACAAACTAGTAAATGTTGGTAAATGTTTTAACGTGAACTCTCAAGTCTACTTTGTCTTCAGTTTTTTCATAGTTCTACTGAGTTATGAGTTTGGGGAAGAAACACTACAGAATTTGAGTGTCATTGTTGCATAAATAATAGGGATGCATGAGGAGAGTTCATATGGGTTGTGCCAAGATTTACGGTTGTGGCTGCCAGTTTCTCCACTGTAAAATTAATATTTTCCCTTTATAATTAATAATTGGGAGGACATACTTCAAAAATATGAAAGTATTCTGTTTCACCTAAAACTTTTCTCCAATACTCTTAACATGTATTGGCAGATGGTTCCTGTAGTGATTACTACTATAGTGTTCTAGTGAAATCTTTTCTATTTTCTTTCATAAGTTTTACATTTTTAATTGAAATTATTTTGTAAGAAAGAAATGTTTCTTTCCTCTGTAGGCAGTCACATTTGAAGTTCAGTTTAGTTCACATATAAAACACTATCACTTGCCTCCTGTTAAGAATCAGGGGTGGGAGCCATCAGATTTTTCAGGGAAGCGCTATCATTAATTCCTCTACACTCAGTGAAGTGAGAACTTCAATCACCAAGTACTAAGCAGAGATGAGAGAGATGATGATTAATAAGCCTTGTCACTCAGAGTCCAGTAGATGGAAACCCATCAAGTAAATAATGAATAAACAACACGGGTTAGGCACTAAAATAGGAGAGCATTCTTTCATGTTCCAGGGCGGGGCATGCGAACAACTTAGAACCTAGTCACAGGTTCAAAGTGTGCTCTAAATTTAGAAAGGGTATTGGGTATGTGGCAGGCCACAAAGATGGAAGACACACTCAGGGCAGAACAAGTAGCACATGAATTGAATCGCCTAAAGACACAACAAAAACAAAAAAGTTCGAACAGCCTTGTGCATAGATAAGCAGAATGAGGATTGATCTTCTTGAAGGAAATGGAAGCTACTGAGAATCTTAACATAGGATAATTTATCCTGTTGACAAAAATAGAAATCATCCTGGTAACAGCTGAAACAGGCTATTGAAGCTAAGTGACATTGAACATGGGGATGACGATTAAGGGAGTTGTGTTCTCTTATTATTCAACTCTATGTCCACAGGTATCTGAGCTGCTAAATACAAGAGGGAATGAGAAATATAGTTATCTGCTTTACTAGGAAAATGTTTAATGATATGATCTTATGGAGTTGAAGTTTGATTTATGTCTATAAATTTTGAACCCTGATTACAGTTTGTTGCCATTTTTTAGAGACTCCCTTTAGGAATTCAAATTCTGCTGACACTTAAGAAGAGTGAAAGACGTAGTATGACTATGGGTTATTTGGTTCTCTAGAGTCTAACTTCTTGAGTATTTTATATACTAGATATTAGCCCTCTATTGGATATAGGATTGGTAAAGAACTTTTCCTAAGCTGTAGGGTTTTGGTTTATCCTGAAGACAGTGTCCTTTGCCTTACAGAAGCTTTGCAATTGTCTGAGATCCCATTTGTCTATGGTTGATTTTAGAGCCTGGGCCATTGGTATTCTGTTCAGAAAACCTGTGTCAGTGTGTTCGAGGCTCTTTCCTGCTTCCTCTTCTATTAGATTCAGTGTATCTGGTTTTATGTGGAGTCCTTGATCAACTTAGACTTGAGCTTTGTACAAAAACACAACAATGAGAAAATTTGCATTCTTTTACATACTGAACACCACTTGAGCTAGCATTATTTTTTGAAAATGCTGTCCTTTTTTCACTTGTTCGTTTTGGCTTCTTTGTCAAAAATCAGGTGACCATAGGTGGTGAATTTAATTCTGGGTCTTAAATTCTACTCCATTGATCTACCTGCCTGTCTCTGTAGCAATGTTATGTGGTTTTTATGACAATTACTTTGTTGTACAACTTGAGGTGGGGATAGAGATTGCCCCAGTAGTTCTCTTATTGTTGAGAAAGTTTAGCTATACTGAGATTTTTGTTGTTCCAAATGAATTTTAGAATTGCTCTTTCTATCTCTATGAAGAATTGTGTTGGAATATTGATGGAGGTTACATTGAATCTGTAGACTGTTTTTGGTAATGTGGCCATTTTTACCATATTAATACTCCCAATCCAGAAGCATAGGAGATTTTTCCATCTCCTAAGGTCTACTTGGATCTCTTTCTTGAAAGACTTAAAGTTCTTATCATAGAGAGCTTTTACTTGTTTGGTTAGAGTCACACCAAGATATTTTATATTACCTGTGATTGTTGTGAAGGGTGTACTTTCCCTAATTTCTTCCTCAGCTCATTTGTTTTTTGAGTAGGGGAAGGCTGCTGATTTGTCAGAATTAATTTTGTATCTAGACACTTTGCTGCAGTTGTTCATCAGATGCAGAAGTTCTCTTGTGGAATTTTTGGGATCATTTAAGCATACTATCCTATCATCTGCAAAGAGTGAAATTTTGAATTCTACCTTTCCAATTAGTATCCCTTTGATCTCCTTCTGTTGTCTAATTGCTCTGGCTAGAACTTCAAGTACTCTATCGAATAGATATGGAGAGAAAAAACAAACAAAAAAGCAAATACATCCAAGAGGAATAGATGGAAGGAAATAATCAAACTCAGGACTGAAATCAACTAAGTAGAAACAAAGAGAACCATAGAAAGAATCAACAAAACCACAAGCTAGTTCTTTGAGAAGAAGGGGGCTGGGGGATGGGATACAGGGATTATGGATGGGAAACCTAAAAAGAGGATAACATTTGAAATGTAAATTTTAAAAGTCGATAAAAATGTAAAAAGAAATAAAAAATAAAAGAAATAATTACTAACAAAAACTGTATTGCTTTAGAGTAGTGGATTATATAATAGAGGAACTTTTGAAACTATAAACATATCACACAATTAGTAAAATATAAGGTTTTTTATAACTGTAATTGATACATCTACCCTAATCTCTCTAGTTTTTTTGGTCTTTTGGTTGTTGGAAAATCTTCTGCCTCAGCACCTGGAGTGCTGAGATTACAGGCTAGGGAAACCATTACTGTCCTTTTTACATCTTAAAAGTTGGATATTGCAAAGAATGTTACCTAACAGTCGAAATTAGCCAAGGTTAAAAACGTGTATTTTTGCTCAAGAATTAGTGGACAATGAACGATATAAGAAAAGCAAACTAGTATAGAATTCCACAACTGGTCAAGATGCAAAGACTAGCTAACCGGGGGCTGCCTAGACCCAAATGAGGTATCTATTCCACGGCCTACATGCCTGAGGCTCAGAGAAGATGTGGGAAGAAGTGGGCAGGGGATTTGTACAAACCTGAAGACTGTGATGACTATTGTGGGGACGACAGACTGTCTTCTGATAGGACAGGGAAGTTGCTGAACAAAACCTGCAAAGACACCTCCACTTGCCATGCCAACATGAATAAAGGGAAATTTCGAAAGCCTCATCTTTAGATGAAGAGCCAGGGGCTGCTGAAGAAGGAAGATTCAGTTGTTGTTTGTTTTGTTATTTCAGGAAGGAGATAACACCTAAGTGCTTAGCTATAAACATATGCAAGCTTGCAACACTAATTGAACATGCAAGGTTGTATGTAGACAGACACACACACACACACACATACACATGCACGTACACACACACACACACACACACACACACACACAAACCACATACACATCTACCTATACACACAAAACAAAAATAGAAAAGGTCTCAAATTCAAAAGAACGCAGGTGAAACTACACCCTTAAAAAAGCAAGAAAGTAATCTTCATGCAACAAACCCAAAAGAAGAGAGGCACACAAACATTATTCTGCTTGTAACAACCAAAATAACAGGAAAGAACAATCACTATGCCTTCATATCTCTTAACATCAATGGACCTAATTCCCTAATAAAAAGATATAGATAAAGAGACTAGATACATAAAGAGGACCTAGCATTTTTCTGCATAGAGGAATCACACCCCAATGACAAAGACAAACATGATCTCAGAGTAAAAGGCTGGAAAACAATTTTCCAAGTAAATGGTCCCAAGAAACAGGATGGAATAGCCATTCTAACATCAAGTAAAATCGATTTTCAACAAAACTTATCAAAAAAGATAGCTATTCATTGCTACATATGCAGTTGGAGCCCAGGGTCAGTCCATGTATAGTCTTTGGGTAGTGGCTTAGTCCCTGAATGCTCTGGTTGGTTGGCATTGTTGTTCATATGGGGTCTCAAGCCCCTTCACCTCTGTCAGTCCTTTTTCTGATCCTTTCATATTCATCACAGGAAGAATCCACCAAGATGAACTCTCAGTCTTGAATATCTTTGCTCCAAATGCAAGGGCACCTGCATTCATAAAACAAAGCTTTTTAAAACCAAAGCACACATTGTACAATAATAGTGGGAGACTTCAAAACCCCACTCTCATCAATGGATAGATCATGGAAACACAAACTAAACAGAGACATAGAGAAACTAACAGAAGTCATGAAGCAAATGGACTTAACAGATATCTTTAGAACATTTCATCCTAAAACAAAAAGATTATACCTTCTTCTTAGCACCTCATGGTGCCTTCTCCAAAAGTGACCATATAATCAGTCACAAAATAGGCCTCAACAGATACAAGAAGATTGAAATAATCCCATGCATCCTAACAGATCACCACAGACTAAGGCTGGTCTTCAATAACAACAAGAACGTCATAAAGTCCACATAGACATGGTAGTTGAATAATGCTCTACTCAATGATAACTTGGTCAAGGAAGAAATAAAGAAAGAAATTAAAGACTTTTTTTTCTATTTCCTCCTTGGTTCATTTTATACTTTTTTCCATCTTTATTAAACTGGGTATTTCTTATTTACATTTCAAATATTATTCTCTTTCCCAGTTTCCAGGTCAACATCCCCCTAACCCCTCCCCCTCCCCTTCTATATGGGTGTTCCTCTCCCCATCCTCCACCCATTACTGCCCTCCCCCCAAGAATCCCATACACTGGGGGTCCAGCCTTGGCAGGACCAAGGTCTTCCCCTTCCACTGGTGACCTTACTAGGCTATTCATTGCTACCTATGAGGTCAGAGTCCAGGGTCAGTCCATGTATAGTCTTTGGGTAGTGGCTTAGTGCCTGAACACTCTGGTTGGTTGGCATTGCTGTTCATATGGGGTCTCAAGTCCCTTCAGCTCTTTCAGTCCTTTCTCTGATTCCTTCAACAGGGGTGCCATTCTCAGTTCAGTGGTTTGCTGCTGGCATTCGCCTCTGTATTAGCTGTATTCTGGCTGTGTCTCTCAGGAGAGATCTACATCCGGCTCCTGTCGGCCTGCACTTGTTTGCTTCATCCATCTTATCTAATTGGGTGGCTGTATATGTATGGGCCACATGTGGGGCAGGCTCTGAATGGGTGTTCCTTCAGCCTCTGTTCTAAACTTTGCTTCCCTATTCCCTCCCAAGGGTATTCTTGTCCCCCTTTTTACAGAAGGAGTGAAGCATTCGCATTTTGGTCATTCTTCTTGAGTTTCATGTGTTCTGTGCATCTAGGGTAATTCAAGCATTTGGGCTAATATCTACTTATAATGAGGGCATACCATGTGTGTTTTTCTGTGATTGGCTTACCTCACTCAGGATGATATTTTCCAGTTCCATCCACTTGCTATGAATTTCTTTCTTTGGGGGCTTGAAGTTCTTATCATACAGACGTTTCACTTGCTTGGTTAAAGTCACACCGAGGTATTTTATATTATTTGGGACTATTATGAAGAGTGTTGTTTCCCTAATTTCTTTCTGAGCTTGTTTCTCTTTTGTGGGGAGGAAGGCTACTGATTTATTTGAGTTAATTTTATACCCAGCCACTTTGCTGAAGTTGTTTATCAGCTTTAGTAGTTCTCTGGTGGAACTTTTGGGATCACTTAAATATACTATCATGTCATCTGCAAATAGTGATATTTTGACTTCTTCCTTTCCAATCTGTATCCCATTGATCTCCTTTTGCTGTCTGATTGCTCTGACTAAAACTATGAGAACTATATTGAATAAGTAGGGAGAGAATGGGCAGCCTTGTCTAGTCCCTGGTTTTAGTGGGATTGCTTCAATTTTCTCTCCATTTAGTTTAATATTAGCTACTGGTTTGCTGTATATGGCTTTTACTATGTTTAGGTATATGGACCTTGAATTCCTGTTTTTTCCAGGACTTTTATCATGAAGGGTGTTGAATTTTGTCAAATGCTCTCTCAGCATCTAATGAAATGATCATGTGGTTTTTATCTTTCAGTTTGTTTATGTAGTGGATTACGTTGATGGTTTTCCATATGCCTGGGATGAAGGCTACTTAATCATGATGGATGCTTGTTTTGATGTGCTCTTGGATTCGGTTTGCCAGAATTTTATTGAGTATTTTTTGCTTCTATATTCATAAGGGAAATTGGTCTGAAGTTCTCTTTCTTTGTTGGGTCTTTGTGTGGTTTAGGTATAAGAGTAATTGTGGCTTCATAGAAGGAATTCGGTAGTGCTCCATCTGTTTCAATTTTGTGGAATAGTTTGGATAATATTGGTACGAGGTCTTCTATGAAGGTCTGATAGACTTCTGCACTAAACCCATCTGGACTTGGGCTCTTTTTGGTTGGGAGACCTTTAATGACTGCTTCTATTTCCTTAGAAGTTATGGGGTTGTTTAACTGGTTTATCTGTTCCTGATTTAACTTCGGTACCTGGTATCTGTCTAGGAAATTGTCCATTTCCTGCAGATTTTCAAGTTTTGTTGAATATAGGCTTTTATAGTAAGATCTGATGATTTTTTGAATTTCCTCTGAATCTGTAGTTATGTCTCCCTTTTCATTTCTGATTTTGTTAATTTGGACACACTCTCTATGTTCTCTCATTAGTTTGGCTAACGGTTTTTCTATCTTCTTGATTTTCTCAAAGAATCAGCTTTTGGTTCTGTTGATTCTTTGTATGGTCCTTTGTGTTTCTACTTGGTTGATTTCAGCTCTGAGTTTGATTATTTCCTGCCTTCTACTCCTCCTGGGTGTATTTGCTTCTTTTTGTTCTAGAGATTTTAGGTGTTCTGTCAAGCTGCTGACATATGCTCTCTCCTGTTTCTCTCTGCAGGCACTCAGCGCTATGAGTTTTCCTCTTAGCACAGCTTTCATTGTGTCCCATAAGTTTGGGTATGTTGTACCTTCATTTTCATTAAATTCTAAGAAGTCTTTAATTTCTTTCTTTATTTCTTCCCTGACCAGGTTATCATTGAGTAGAGCATTGTTCAACTTCCATGTATATGTGGGCGTTCTTCCCTTATTGTTATTGAAGACCAGCTTTAGCCCGTGGTGGTCTGATAGGACACATGGGATTATTTCTATCTTTCAGTATCTGTTGATGCCTGTTTTATGACCAATTATATGGTCAATTTTGGAGAAAGTACCATGAGGAGCTGAGAAGAAGGTATATCCTTTTGTTTTAGGATAGAATGTTCTATATAAATATCTTTTAAGTCCATTTGGTTCATGATTTCTCTTAGCCTGTCTATGTCTCTGTTTAATTTCTGTTTCCATGATCTGTCCATTGATGAGAGTGCGGTGTTGAAATCTCCTACTATTATTGTGTGAGGTGCAATGTGTGCTTTGAGCTTTAGTAAGGTTTCTTTCATGTATGTAGGTGCCCTTGTATTTGGAGCATAGATATTTAGAATTGAGAGTTCATCTTGGTGGATTTTTCCTTTGATGAATATGAAGTGTCCTTCCTTATCTTTTTTGATGACTTTTAGTTGAAAATCGATTTTATTCAATATTAGAGTGGCTATTCCAGCTTGCTTCTTCAGACCATTTGCTTGGAAAGTTGTTTTCCAGTCTTTCACTCTGAGGTAGTGTCTGTCTTTGTCTCTGAGGTGTGTTTCCTGTAGGCAGCAGAATGCAGGGTCCTCATTGCATATCCAGTTTGCTAATCTGTGTCTTTTTATTGGGGAGTTGAGTCCACTGATGTTGAGAGATATTAAGGAATAGTGATTGTTGCTTCCTATTTTATTCGTATTTGTTTGTGAGATTATGTTTCTGTGCTTGTCTTCTCTTTGTTTTGTTGCCAAGACAATTAGTTTCTTGCTTTTTCTAGGGTGTAGCTTGCCTCCTTATGTTGGACTTTACCACTTATTATCCTTTGTAGCGCTGGATTTGTAGAAAGATATTGTGCAAATTTGGTTTTGTCATCGAATATCTTGGCTTTGCCATCTATGTTAATTGAGAGTTTTGCTGGACACAGTAACCTGGTCTGGCATTTGTGTTCTCTTAGGGTCTGTATGACATCAGTCCAGGATCTTCTGGCTTTCATAGTCTCTGGTGAGGAGTCTGGTATAATTCTGATAGGTCTGCCTTTATATGTTACTTGACCTTTTTCCCTTACTGTTTTTAGTATTCTTTCTTTGTTTTGTGCATTTGGTGTTTTGACTATTATGTGATGGAAGGAGTTACTTTTCTGGTCCAATCTATTTGGAGTTCTGTAGGCTTCCTGTATGTTTATAGGCATCTCTTTCTTTAGGTTAGGGAAGATTTCTTCTGTGATTTTGTTGAAGATATTTACTGGTCCTTTGAGCTGGGAGTCTTCACTCTCTTCTATACCTATTATCCTTAGGTTTGATCTTCTCATTGAGTCCTGGATTTCCTGTATGTTTTGGACCAGTAGCTTTTTTCATTTTACATTATCTTTAACGGTTGTGTCGATAATTTCTATGGAGTCTTCTGCTCCTGAGATTCTCTCTTCTATCTCTTGTATTCTGTTGGTGATGCTTGTATCTACGGCTCCTTTTCTCTTCCTTTGGTTTTCTATATTCAGGATTGTCTCCCTTTGTGCTTTCTTTATTGCTTCTATTTCCATTTTTAATTCCTTCACCTGTTTTATTGTGTTTTCCTGGAATTCTTTCAGGGATTTTGTGATTCCTCTCTATAGGCTTCTACTTGTTTATTTATCTTTACCTGCATTTCTCTAAGGGAGTTCTTTATGTCTTTCTTGAAGTCCTCCATCATCAGTATCAAATGTGATTTAAAATCTAGATCTTGCTTTTCTGGTGTGTTTGGATGTTCAGTGTTTGCTTTGGTGAGAGAATTCGGCTCCAATGATGCCATGTAATCTTGGTTTCTGTTGCTTGGGTTCCTGCAATTGCCTCTTGCCATCAGGTTGTCTCTGGTGTTACCTTATTCTGCTATTTCTGACAGTGGCTAGACCGTCCTTTAGGCCTGTGTGTGTGGAGTGCTGTAGGCCTGTTTTCCTGTTTTCTTTCAGCCAGTTATGGGAACAGAGTATTCTGCTTTTGGGCATGTAGTCTTTCCTGTCTACTTGTCTTCAGCTGTTCCTGTGGCCTTGTGTCCTGAGTCTATCATGCAGGTCACTTGGAGCAGAAAAGTTGGTCTTACCTCTGGTCTCAGGCCTGAAGTTGTTCCTCGTGGGCTGAATTTCAGCTCTCTGTGACCACAGCATCCAGAAGGGCCTGCCCTGTCCTTTCTGGGGTCTCTGTGCTCAGGGGGTCAAGATGGCACTAGGTGTTTTCCTCTAGAGTCAGAAACATGGGCAGAGTGTAGTCTCTTCTGCCTTCCCAGGCGTGTCTGCCCCTCTGAAGGTTTAGCTCTCCCTCCTATGGGATTTGGGTGCAGAGAGCTGTTGACCGGGTCCCTTCAGATCAGGGCAGTGTCTGGAATGCAGGGGACCTGCCACTTGAGTACCCCTATCTTCCTATTCCCAGAGGCCCTATACAGTTTCCTCTTGGGCCAGGGATGTGGGCAGTATTGGCAGTCTCTCCCACCTTCCAGTCTCAGGGGTGCCCACCTGTCTGGGTGGTAAGCTCTCTCCCCCACATGTTTGGGAGCAGGGAGCTGTGGGCCAGGATCAGCAATGTTCGGGCTCCAGCTAAAAACTGGAAGTGTCTGCTCCCAGAGGAATTTTGCCTCTGTGTGTCCTGACTCCACCAGGCAGGTCACTAGGAGCAGAAAAGTTGATCTTACCTCTGGTCCTGGGCCTGAAGTTGCTCTTGGGGGTCTGCGTTTCTGCTCTCTGTGAGGGCAGCAACCAGAAGGGCCTGCCCCGCCTTTCCTCGGGTCCCTGTGCACAGGGGTCCCAGATGGCGTAGGTGTTTTCCTCTAGAGTCAGAAATGTGGGCAGAGTGTAGTCTCTTCTGGCTTCCCAGGCATGTCTGCACCTCTGAAGGTTTAGCTCTCCCTCCCACGGGATTTGGGTGCAGAGAGCTGTTTGACCGGGTCCCTTCAGATACAGGCAGTGTCTAGACTGCAGGGGACCTGTCGCTTGATTGCCCCTATCTTCCTGTTCCCAGAGGCCCTATACAGTTTCCTCTTGGGCCAGAAATGTCGTTTTCCTATAATTTTAAGGTACTTTTGTGTTTCCTCTTTAGATATTTGTTCTATAGGTCTGTACATCTATTTCTATCAGCTGCTGGATGAATTCTCTCAGGAGACAGTGATGCTATGCTCTTGTCTGCAAGCAAAGCACAGAATCATTAATAATGTCAAGGGTTGGCTCTCTCCCATGGATGGGTCTCAAGTTGGGCCAGTCACTTGTTGGACATTCCTCAATCTCTGCTCCATCTTTATCCCTGCACATATACCTGATACCTGTTTACCAGTTTGTTTTCATAGTGGCTAAGTTAATGTACTTTTGTATACTGAACCAACCTTGCATGCCTGGGATGAAGACTATTGATCATGGTGAATGATATTTTTGACGTGCTTCTATATTTGATTTGCTAGAATCTACTGAGTTGTTTGGCATTGACATTCATAAGCAAAATTGGTGTGAAGTTCTCTTTTTTTATGGGGTCTTTCTGTTTTTATAAAGCAGAATAATTGTGGCCTCATAGAATGAATTAGGTAGTGTTCTTTTTGTTTTTACTTTTTATTTTTCGATAATTGAGGAGTATTGGTTTTAGCTATTCTTTGAAGAAGTTCAAATTCTTCATTCAGTCATCTGACCCTGAACTTTTTCTTGGTTGGGAGGTTTATAATGACTTTCTATTTCCTTAGGGGATATAGTCCTGTTTAGGTAGCTTATGTGCTCTTCATTTAACTCTGGTACATATGTATGTGTCTAGAAAACCATTCATCTCATCTAGATTTTACAGTTTTGTTGAGTATAGGCTTTTGTAGTAGGATCTGATGGTTTTTTTTAATTTCCTTAGTTTCTATTTTATTTACATTTTCATTGCTGATTTCATTAGTTTTGATACTCTGTGTCTTTTGCTTAGCTAGGGTTTTTTCTATCTTGTTGATTTTCTCAAAAAAACTGCCTTTGCTTTTCTGATTCTTTGTATGGCTCTGTTTTTTCTATTTGGCTGCTTTCAGCTCAGAGTTTGACTATTTCCTGCCATCTATTCCTCTTGGGTATGATTGCTACTTTTTGTTCTAGGGCTTTCAGTTATGCTGATATGTTGCTAGTGTAGTTTCCAATTTCTTTACGAGGACACTTACAGCTATGAAATTTCCTCTTCCACTACTTTCATTGTGTCCCTTAACTTGTTATCATTTTCATTAAATTCCAGGAAGTCTTTAACATCTGCCTTTATTTTTTTCCCCAATCAAGTTATTATTGAGTAGAGAGTTGTTCAGGATTTTCTGGATTGTTGTTTGTTTGTTTGTTTGTTTGTTTGTTTGTTTAAGTCTAGCTGTTAGTCCCACTCCTGAGAGAAGGGAAGCTCTGTCTGCATGGGTATCAACCTGCCCTGGCACATCAAGTACAGAAGAACTAAGCATATCCTCTCCCTTGGTTGCCAGATGAGGCAGTACCACTAGGGGAAAGGAATCCAAAAGCAGGCAACAAAGTCAGAAACAGTTCCCACTCCAATTGTTAGGGGACCTGCATGAACATCAAGCTACTCATATGCTACATATGTTTGGGCTGCCTAGGTCTAGCCCACACATACTCTTTGATTGGTGGTTTAGTCTCTCAGAACCTCGAAGGATCCAGGTTAGTTGAGTCTGTAGATCTTCTTGTGATGTCCTTTACCCCACCCCCTCCAATCCTACCAGCATTCTTCCACAAGACTCTCTGCTAATGTTTTGCTATAGGTCTGTACAACTGTTTCTATCAGCTGCTTGATGAATCCTCTCAGGAGACAGTGATACTATGTTCTTGTCTGCAGGCATAGCACGGAATCATTAATAATGTCAGGGGTTGGCTCCCTCCCATGAGTTGGGTCTCAAATTAGGTCAGTCATTTGTTGGACATTCCTCAAACTCTGCTCCGTCTTTATCCCTGCACATCTTGTAGGTAGGACAAATTTTGGGTTGAAGGTTTTGTAGGTGGGTTGGTGTCTCCCTCCCTCCACTATAAGTCCCACCTGGCTATAGCAGTTGGCCACTTCAGACTCCATATCCCACTACTAGGAATCTTCCCAGGGTTCATTCCATAAATTCCCAGGAGTCTATCTTCCTCCAGTTTATCCCAGAGATGCACCCCCACTGATTTCTATTCTCACTCCTAGCCTTATCTCCTCCCTGCATCTAATTCCCACCTCCTTCATTTGAAGCTTCTCTGAGTAGGTCTCTAAGAACTTGTGTGCACTTTCCCCCCAGTATCATCTGTCTTTCTCCCTCTCTTTGCATGCAGTATGGGATAGAAGACATGCACGTTGTCCTTTAATATGTGAGGCATCTATTCCTAAAATTTTTCTTTAGGAAGAAATCATGCTGTTTAGGGAGTACTTGGTCTGAGTTTTGCTTTTAAACTTTGTCATCAACAAAGAAACATCTAGTCTAGGACTGGTTTCTCTTCATTTATAATCTTAAAAGGCCTTTGAGTATATCAGCTATGTCCACAAATATATGTTGCAGTAAATCTCCAAACCTAATAAGCCCATGCAAAGAACACACAATTCAGTTATAATATTTATAAGCTGCCTTCCTAGATTGGCCAGCTTTACCAGTACAGTACTCTATTCCCTAGCTATAATATCCCTTGCTACTTGCTGCTTCTCCAACTCATGTGGTTCTGTTCCATGTTCCTTCTACCTCCTCTTCCTTCATTTTCCTCTGACACTGCCCCCCAGTCTCTCCATCTCCCTCTCCTTCTTCTTTTTCTCTTTATTTTTTTCTTTTTTCTTTTCCAGAACTGAGGACCAAACCCAGGGCCTTACACTTGCTAGGCAAGTGCTCTACCACTGAGCTAAATCCCCAACCCTCTCCATTTTTTATACTCCCTCTCTAAAACCTCCATTCTCACCTTTTCTTTCCACTGCCCAATCACAACCTCTAGCCTTTATTTGACCAGTTAAAATGGGAAGAAGGTTCCCATTAAATCACCTGAGTACGTAATCCACTCTTCCTAGTTGAGACAGCCCCTCTTGAAGAAGCAGAATTAGCATCAAAATACAAACAGGACTAGGACAATCCACAAAAAATATACAACCCTGAACATACCCACTCTCCTCTGAGTTTGCCAGCCCAATTCACCCACAAATTAACTTTCTGCTGACTTTTGGGAGAAGGAACTGGCTTTATGTGAGATTTTCAGGAAATGTTCCTTTTGAGTACCTCCTTCATGAGTCTTGGTTGGTTGTCTCTAAGAGTGGAGCTGCATATATCCTTCTTCTGAGCCTCTTTCCACTGTAGAGCCACCCACAAGAACTCGTCCTCCTTGCTGGGCTCCTCTTTTGTTCAAAAGAGGGAACTGTAATGTCCTTGCTGAGTTTTCTGTCTATGTGCCAGTGTCAGACCTGAAAAGGGCTTCCTGGCACATATATAGCACATTGTAAGCCCCTCATAGATCATTTAACTTAGTTGCTGGATTTTCAATGCCTTGGCACCTGACTATTTGGGGGTAACTTAAAAATTCCTTCTCGGCGGATCCCGGCCCGCAGCAGCTCTCTGCTCCCAGACCCGGTGAGAGAGAGACCCAACCGCCTGGTCAGGTGGGCACTCCTGAGGCTGCAGAGCGGAAGAGACCACCAACTCTGCTCACCCCTGCCCACAATCCTGGCCCAAGAGGAAACTGTATAAGGCCTCTGGGCTCCCGTGGGGGAGGGCCCAGGAGCGGCAGGACCCCTGCCTGAGACACCTCCGGAACCTGAAAGAAACAGACCAGATAAACAGTTCTCTGCACCCAAATCCCGTGGGAGGGAGAGCTAATTAAACCTTCAGAGAGGCAGACAAGCCTGGGAAACCAGAAGAGACTGCTCCCTGCACACACATCTCGGACGCCAGAGGAAAAAGCCAAAGACCATCTGGAACCCTGGTGCACTGAAGCTCCCGGAAGGGGCAGCACAGGTCTTCCTGGTTGCAGCCGCTGCAGAGAGCCCGTGGGCAGCACCCCACGAGCGAACCTGAGCCTCGGGACCACAGGTAAGACCAAATTTTCTGCTGCAAGAAAGCTGCCTGGTGAGCTTGGGACACACGGAAGCAGAATTTCTCTAGGACCGGGCACGTTCTGTGTTTACCGGAAGTCCCACACCCGCGGATCCCGGCCCACAGCAGCTCTCTGCTCCCAGCAACGGTGAGAGAGAGACCCAACCGCCTTGTCAGGTGGGCACTCCAGAGGCTGCAGAGCGGAAGAGACCACCAACTCTGCTCACCCCTGCCCACATCCTTGGCCCAAGAGGAAACTGTATAAGGCCTCTGGGCTCCCGTGGGGGAGGGCCCAGGAGCGGCAGGACCCCTGCCTGAGACACCGCCAGAACCTGAAAGAAACAGACCGGATAAACAGTTCTCTGCACCCAAATCCCGTGGGAGGGAGAGCTAACTAAACCTTCAGAGAGGCAGACAAGCCTGGGAAACCAGAAGAGACTGCTCCCTGCACACACATCTCGGACGCCAGAGGAAAAAGCCAAAGACCATCTGGAACCCTGGTGCACTGAAGCTCCCGGAAGGGGCGGCACAGGTCTTCCTGGTTGCAGCCGCTGCAGAGAGCCCGTGGGCAGCACCCCACGAGCGAACCTGAGCCTCAGGACCACAGGTAAGACCAAATTTTCTGCTGCAAGAAAGCTGCCTGGTGAACTCAAGACACAGGCCCACAGGAACAGCTGAAGACCTGTAGAGAGAAAAAACTACACGCCCGAAAGTAGAACACTCTGTCCCCATAACTGACTGAAAGACAGGAAAACAGGTCTACAGCACTCCTGACACACAGGCTTATAGGACAGTCTAGCCACTGTCAGAAATAGCAGAACAAAGTAACACTAGAGATAATCTGATGGCGAGAGGCAAGCGCAGGAACCCAAGCAACAGAAACCAAGACTACATGGCACCATCGGAGCCCAATTCTCCCATCAAAACAAACATGGAATATCCAAACACACCAGAAAACCAAGATCTATTTTCAAAATCATATTTGATCATGATGCTGGAGGACTTCAAGAAAGACATGAAGAACTGCCTTAGAGAACAAGTAGAAGCCTACAGAGAGGAATCGCAAAAATGCCTGAAAGAATCGCAAAAATCCCTGAAAGAATTCCAGGAAAACATAAATAAACAAGTAGAAGCCCATAGAGAGGAGACACAAAAATCCGTGAAAGAATTCCAGGAAAACATAAATAAACAAGTAGAAGCCCATAGAGAGGAGACACAAAAATCCCTGAAAGAATTCCAGGAAAACATAAATAAACAAGTAGAAGCCCATAGAGAGGAGACACAAAAATCCCTGAAAGAATTCCAGGAAAACACAATCAAACAGTTGAAGGAATTAAAAATGGAAATAGAAGCAATCAAGAAAGAACACATGGAAACAACCCTGGATATAGAAAACCAAAAGAAGAGACAAGGAGCTGTAGATACAAGCTTCACCAACAGAATACAAGAGATAGAAGAGAGAATCTCAGGAGAAGATTCCATAGAAACCATTGACTCAACTGTCAAAAATAATATAAAGCAGAAAAAGCTACTGGTCCAAAACATACAGGAAATCCAGGACTCAATGAGAAGATCAAACCTAAGGATAATAGGTATAGAAGAGAGTGAAGACTCCCAGCTCAAAGGACCAGTAAATATCTTCAACAAAATCATAGAAGAAAACTTCCCTAACCTAAAAAAAGAGATACCCATAGACATACAAGAAGCCTACAGAATTCCAAATAGATTGGACCAGAAAAGAAACACCTCCCGTCACATAATTGTCAAAACACCAAACGCACAAAATAAAGAAAGAATATTAAAAGCAGTAAGGGAAAAAGGTCAAGTAACATATAAAGGGAGACCTATCAGAATCACACCAGACTTCTCGCCAGAAACTATGAAGGCCAGAAGATCCTGGACTGATGTCATACAGACCCTAAGAGAACACAAATGCCAGCCCAGGTTACTGTATCCAGCAAAACTCTCAATTAACATTGATGGAGAAACCAAGATATTCCATGACAAAACCAAATTTACACAATATCTTTCTACAAATCCAGCACTACAAAGGATAATAAATGGTAAAGCCCAACATAAGGAGGCAAGCTATACCCTAGAAGAAGCAAGAAACTAATCGTCTTGGCAACAAAACAAAGAGAATGAAAGCACACAAACATAACCTCACATCCAAATATGAATATAAAGGGAAGCAATAATCACTATTCCTTAATATCTCTCAATATCAATGGCCTCAACTCCCCAATAAAAAGACATAGATTAACAAACTGGATACGCAACAAGGACCCTGCATTCTGCTGCCTACAGGAAACACACCTCAGAGACAAAGACAGACACTACCTCAGAGTGAAAGGCTGGAAAACAACTTTCCAAGCAAATGGTCAGAAGAAGCAAGCTGGAGTAGCCATTCTAATATCAAATAAAATCAATTTCCAACTAAAAGTCATCAAAAAAGATAAGGAAGGACACTTCATATTCATCAAAGGAAAAATCCACCAAGATGAACTCTCAATCCTAAATATCTATGCCCCAAATACAAGGGCACCTACATACGTAAAAGAAACCTTACTAAAGCTCAAAACACACATTGCACCTCACACAATAATAGTGGGAGATTTCAACACCCCACTCTCATCAATGGACAGATCATTGGAACAGAAATTAAACAGTGATGTCGACAGACTAAGAGAAGTCATGAGCCAAATGGACATAACGGATATTTATAGAACATTCTATCCTAAAGCAAAAGGATATACCTTCTTCTCAGCTCCTCATGGTACTTTCTCCAAAATTGACCATATAATTGGTCAAAAAACGGGCCTCAACAGGTACAGAAAGATAGAAATAATCCCATGTGTGCTATCAGACCACCACGGCCTAAAACAGGTCTTCAATAACAATAAGGGAAGAATGCCCACATACAAGTGGAAATTGAACAATGCTCTACTAAATGATAACCTGGTCAAGGAAGAAATAAAGAAAGAAATTAAAAACTTTTTAGATTTTAATGAAAATGAAGATATAACATACTCAAACTTATGGGACACAATGAAAGCTGTGCTAAGAGGAAAACTCATAGCGCTGAGTGCCTGCAGAGAGAAACAGGAGAGAGCATATGTCAGCAGCTTGACAGCACACCTAAAAGCTCTAGAACAAAAAGAAGCAAATACACCCAGGAGGAGTAGAAGGCAGGAAATAATCAAACTCAGAGCTGAAATCAACCAAGTAGAAACAAAAAGGACCATAGAAAGAATCAACAGAACCAAAAGTTGGTTCTTTGAGAAAATCTACAAGATGGATAAACCCTTAGCCAGACTAATGAGAGGACACAGAGAGTGCGTTCAAATTAACAAAATCAGAAATGAAAAGGGAGACATAACTACAGATTCAGAGGAAATTCAAAAAATCATCAGATCTTACTATAAAAACCTATATTCAACAAAATTTGAAAATCTTCAGGAAATGGACAATTTCCTAGACAGATACCAGGTATCGAAGTTAAATCAGGAACAGATAAACAAGTTAAACAACCCCATAACTCCTAAGGAAATAGAAGCAGTCATTAAAGGTCTCCCAACCAAAAAGAGCCCAGGTCCAGACGGGTTTAGTGCAGAATTCTATCAAACCTTCATAGAAGACCTCATACCAATATTATCCAAACTATTCCACAAAATTGAAACAGATGGAGCCCTACCGAATTCCTTCTACAAAGCCACAATTACTCTTATACCTAAACCACACAAAGACACAACAAAGAAAGAGAACTTCAGACCAATTTCCCTTATGAATATCGACGCAAAAATACTCAATAAAATCCTGGCAAACCGAATTCAAGAGCACATCAAAACAATCATCCACCATGATCAAGTAGGCTTCATCCCAGGCATGCAGGGATGGTTTAATATACGGAAAACCATCAACGTGATCCATTATATAAACAAACTGAAAGAACAGAACCACATGATCATTTCATTAGATGCTGAGAAAGCATTTGACAAAATTCAACACCCCATCATGATAAAAGTCCTGGAAAGAATAGGAATTCAAGGCCCATACCTGAACATAGTAAAGGCCATATACAGCAAACCAGTTGCTAACATTAAACTAAATGGAGAGAAACTTGAAGCAATCCCACTAAAATCAGGGACTAGACAAGGCTGCCCACTCTCTCCCTACTTATTCAATATAGTTCTTGAAGTTCTAGCCAGAGCAATCAGACAACAAAAGGAGATCAAAGGGATACAGATCGGAAAAGAAGAGGTCAAAATATCACTATTTGCAGATGATATGATAGTATATTTAAGTGATCCCAAAAGTTCCACCAGAGAACTACTAAAGCTGATAAACAACTTCAGCAAAGTGGCTGGGTATAAAATTAACTCAAATAAATCAGTAGCCTTCCTCTACACAAAAGAGAAACAAGCCGAGAAAGAAATTAGGGAAACGACACCCTTCATAATAGACCCAAATAATATAAAGTACCTCGGTGTGCCTTTAACCAAGCAAGTAAAAGATCTGTACAATAAGAACTTCAAGACTCTGAAGAAAGAAATTGAAGAAGACCTCAGAAGATGGAAAGATCTCCCATGCTCAAGGATTGGCAGGATTAATATAGTAAAAATGGCCATTCTACCAAAAGTGATCTACAGATTCAATGCAATCCCCATCAAAATACCAATCCAATTCTTCAAAGAGTTAGAACAATTTGCAAATTCATCTGGAATAACAAAAAACCCAGGATAGCTAAAACTATTCTCAAGAATAAAAGGACTTCAGGGAGAATCACTATCCCTGAACTCAAGCAGTATTACAGAGCAATAGTGATAAAAACTGCATGGTATTGGTACAGAGACAGACAGAGAGACCAATGGAACAGAATTGAAGACCCAGAAATGAACCCACACACCTATGGTCACTTGATTTTTGACAAAGGAGCCAAAACCATCCAATGGAAAAAAGATAGCATTTTCAGCAAATGGTGCTGGTTCAACTGGAGGG
Organism: Rattus norvegicus; assembly: GCF_021556685.1. Lineage (NCBI taxonomy): Eukaryota > Metazoa > Chordata > Mammalia > Rodentia > Muridae > Rattus > Rattus norvegicus. The sequence goes on along the minus strand of NC_141542.1, from coordinate 61,788,106 downwards.
CAACATGTAGAAGAATGCAGATCAATCCATGCTTATCACCCTGTACAAAGCTTAAGTCCAAGTGGATCAAGGACCTCCACATCAAACCAGATACACTCAAACTAATAGAAGAAAAACTAGGGCAGCATCTCGAACACATGCGCACTGGAAAAAATTTCCTGAACAAAACACCAATGGCTTATGCTCTAAGATCAGGAATCGACAAATGGGATCTCATAAAACTTCAAGGCTTCTGTAAGGCAAAGGACACTGTGGTTAGGACAAAACGGCAACCAACAGATTGGGAAAAGATCTTTTCCAATCCTACAACAGATAGAGGCCTTATATCCAAAATATACAAAGAACTCAAGAAGTTAGACCGCAGGGAAACAAATAACCCTATTAAAAAATGGGGTTCAGAGCTAAACAAAGAATTCACAGCTGAGGAATGCCGAATGGCTGAGAAACACCTAAAGAAATGTTCGACATCTTTAGTCATAAGGGAAATGCAAATCAAAACAACCCTGAGATTTCACCTCACACCAGTGAGAATGGCTAAGATCAAAACCTTAGGTGACAGCAAATGCTGGCGAGGATGTGGAGAAAGAGGAACACTCCTCCATTGTTGGTGGGATTGCAGACTGGCACAACCATTCTGGAAATCAGTCTGGAGGTTCCTCAGAAAATTGGACATTGAACTGCCTGAGGATCCAGCTATACCTCTCTTGGGCATATACCCAAATGATGCCCCAACATATAAAAAAGACACATGCTCCACTATGTTCATCGCAGCCTTATTTATAATAGCCAGAAGCTGGAAAGAACCCAGATGCCCTTCAACAGAGGAATGGATACAGAAAATGTGGTACATCTACACAATGGAATATTACTCAGCTATCAAAAACAATGCCTTTATGAAATTCATAGACAAATGGTTGGAACTGTAAAATATTATCCTGAGTGAGGTAACCCAATCACAGAGAAACACACATGGTATGCACTCATTGATAAGTGGCTATTAGCCCAAATGCTTGAATTACCCTAGATGCATAGAACACATGAAACTCAAGAAGGATGATCAAAATGTGAATGCTTCACTCCTTCTTTAAAAGAGGAACAAGAATACCCTTGGCAGGGAATAGAGAGGCAAAGATTAAAACAGAGACTGAAGGAACACGCATTCAGAGCCTGCCCCACATGTGGCCCATACATATACAGCCACCCAATTAGACAAGATGGATGAAGCAAAGAAGTGCAGACCGACAGGAGCCGGATGTAGATCTCTCCTGAGAGACACAGCCAGAATACAGCAAATACAGAGGCGAATGCTAGCAGCAAACCACTGAACTGAGAATAGGACCCCCATTGAAGGAATCAGAGAAAGAACTGGAAGAGCTTGAAGGTGCTCGAGACCCCAAAAGTACAACAATGCCAAGCAACCAGAGCTTCCAGGGACTAAGCCACTACCTAAAGACTATACATGGACTGACCGTGGACTCTGACCACATAGGTAGCAGTGAATATCCTAGTAAGATCACCAGTGGAAGGGGAAGCCCTTGGTCCTGCTAAGACTGAACCCCCAGTGAATGTGATTGTTGGAGGGAGGGCAGCAATGGGGGAGGATGGGGAGGGGAACACCCATTAAGTAGGGGAGGGGAGGGGTTAGGGGGATGTTTGCCCAGAAACCGGGAAAGGGAATAACACTTGAAATGTAAAGAAGAAATACTCAAGTTAATAAAAAAAAATTTAAAAAAAACAAAGGGAAAAAAATTCAAGTGACAGCAGATGCTGCTGAGGATGTGGAGAAAGAGGAACACTCCTCCATTGTTGGTAGAATAGCAAGCTTGTATAACCACTCTGGAAATCAGTTTGGCAGTTCCTCAGAAAATTGGACATAATATTACCTGAGGACCCAGCTATTCTACTCCTGGGCATATCCTGAAATGATGTTCCAACATGTAACAAGAACACATCCTCCACTATGTTCATAGCAGCCTTATTTATCATAGCCAGAAGCTGAAAAGAACCCAGATGTCCCTCAACAGAGGAATGGATACAGAAAATGTGGTTCATTTACACAATGGAGTACTACTCAGCTATTAAAAACCATGACTAAATGAAATTCTTAGACAAATAGATGGAACAATAAAATATCATCCTGAGTGATGTAACACAATCATAAAACAAGACCTATGATATATACTCACGGATAAGTGGATATTAGTCCAAAAGTTTTGAATATCCAAGATAAAATTTACTGACCACACGAAACTCAAGAAGAAGAAAGACCGAAATATTAGTCCTTATTAAAAGGGGGAACAAAATACTCACAGGAGGAAATATGGAGACAAAATGTGGAGTAAAGAATGAAGGAAAGGCCATCCATAGACTGCCCTACCTGGGATCCATCCCATATACGGCCACCAAATCCAGTCACTATTGGGTATGCCAGAGGTACATGCTGACAGGATCCTGATATTGCTGTTTCCTGAGGCTCTGCCAGAGTTTGACAAATACAGAGATGGATGCTGACAGCCCCAACTGAGAATGGGGTCCCCAATGGAGGAGTTAGAGAAAGGACTGAGGGAACTGAAGGGGTTTCTAACCACATAGGACAAACAGCAATATCAACCAACCAGATACCCCAGAGCTCCTAGGGTCTAAACCACCAACTACACATGGAGTGACCCATGGCTCCAGCTGCATATGTAGCAGAGGATGGGCCTTGTGAGGCATCAATGGGAAGAGAAGCCCTTGGTCATATGAAGGCTCAATGCCCCAGTGTAGGGGAATGTGAGGGCAAGGAAGTGAGATGGTTGGGTATGGGAGAAGGAGAACACTCATAGAAGAATAGGAAGGGATGATGGGATGGGGGTGTCCCCAAGAAGGGAAACCGGGAAAAGGGATAACATTTGAAATGTAAATAAAGACAATATCCAATAAAAGAAAATAAAAAGTTGTTTTACATATAATATTTTATCATATATTATATAGCATGTGATATATTCATATTATATACAACATCATTATATATAACATATAAAATATGAAATTTATGGGAATTTGAATAAGAGTACCCTGCATGGAGGGAAGAATACTGCTCCCAGAAGAGATCTCAATGTCAGACATGAGATACACACTTACAAATAATTTGTTAAAGTGTCACCAAGAGCACTGAAAACAATACATATTACTGTCATTGTTCTTGGTTTCTCAACAACTAAAGTTTAAGGCCCTTTTGCTCAAAACACCACCTACATTCATTGTAGGGCATAGACAATAATTCTCAAACTGACCAGGAATCTCTCTCTTTGCTGTTGAGAGAGAGACATAGTCTTACATAGTGACACAAGGTGCTATGCAGGCCATTGAAGGAGGAAACATCAATGGTCTTGCACAGTGCTGGACTCATGTGGTAATACTGACATGCTGGTAAGATGTGCCAATTGTGGCATGATGGTCATGGGGTAACTAGCTGCTTTCTGGATGGATATGAAGTCTAATCCACAGAAGAGATTTCATTCCTTATATTACATGAATTATAGTCCCAGTAGCGGAACCTACAGTTTTTTGTTTGTTTGCAAAATAACCATGTTGAATGGATTTTTAAATATTTATGTTTATAAATTTATATTTATAGATTTATGTTGCTCTTAAATTTGATCAAAGAAGCCTCTTTTCAATGGTTAATATATGTCTTAAAATTGGTTAAAGTGTAAAGTATAAATAAGACCAATACTGTGCTCTGATTGGGTCATCTATATTACCAACCCCCTATCCAATGATCAAGGAACGCATGCAAAAAGGGCCAGAAACAATGTAAAAGCCAGTGAATGGAGAGAAGAACTGTGAAATGCAGTTTCCTAGACAAAACATGGCTGTTATACACATCAGTTCATAACAGCTATAGTTACCTACACAAGATCAAGCTGGTCAAAATTCCCACATGGATGGATGAAGGGCCTATGATGCCCCACCCTTGTGAAGGAACTTTTGGGGATTGATGTGCACTGAAGGACGAAGAGCCACTCTCCTTTGAAGCTAAATGTTTGTAATATTTTGGGTGATTAATAGGTTGCTTATGTTCCGGTAGATAGATGTACACCTATGTGCTTATCAGGAGCACTGATTGGACTCAGGGGGCCATTAATAACCATCAAGTCCCCATGAAGCTTGGAGAAACACTAGGTAAGGGCGCTAGGGGAAGTTTGAAGAAGGTAGGGTATATGAAATTTTAAGAAATAAAACATATTATAAACATACTTACAAAGAGATATTACATTTCTATGTTTTTCTTCCATCTATTATTGAGGATTTGAAGCTAAATGTTTGCAATGTTTTATGCAAATGCTATAGAAGAATTTAATTAATGTATATGACTTAGAATTCCAACTCAACAAAATGAATTTCATTTTATTTATTCATTTTTATAGACAAAACAAATTTGTTATATTTATTCAAACAACTAGCTAAATAAGACCAAATTAGTTTAGTATTGCACAACTTATTGTTAAGTGAAAATATAATGTCATCTAATAAAGCATAGGCTTTCTTTTGGCACATTGATGTTCCTTGTATTCTCTTTCTGTACTAAATTTTTCTCAAACAACTATTTTAAAAAACATCTTTTGGTCACTTACTTTTATTTTAAATTTCATTAAGTATAACTGGATGATAGATTAATATCATAGAAAATAAATGTTTTCCTTTTCTTTTCTTACCTGTATTGAAACTATTTTGCTTATACATTAAAAAAATAGTGAAAACACAATAAATTGAAGCCACAAGTCAAAGTTGAACATGAAAAAACAGAAACAAAAATCCTAGAGCATTTCAGTTCTAATCCAGCTACTCAAGGCTGAGAGCCAGAGGTCAGAGGTCAGTCACATGGCATGTGCTGGTATTTTTTAGAAATGTAGATGCTCCAAACTTTATACAGCATATATATATCCACCAAAACTAGGTAAGATTGATGAAGCTAAGAAGTGCATGCTGACAGGAGCCTGATGTAGCTGTCTCCTGAGAGGCACAGCCAGACCATGTCAAATACAGAGGCAAATGCTAGCAGCAAGCCATTGAACTGGGAATGGAACCCCTGTTGGAAGAATTAGAGAAAGGATTTAAAGAGCTGAAGGGGATTGAAACCCATAAGAGCAACAATGCCAACCAACCAGAGTTCCCAGGGACTAAACCACTACCCAAAGACTGACCCATGACTCCAGCGGCATATGTAACAGAGGATGGCCTTGCTGGGCACCAGTGGAAGGAAGAAGCCCTTGGTCCTGCCGAGGCTTGAACCCCCAGTGTAGGGGAATGTGGGAGGGGGCAGGAAGGGGAGGAGGCTGGGGAGGAGAACACCCTTGTAGAAGAAGTGGAGGAGGATGGAATAAGAGGCTTAGGTCCAGGAAACCAGGGAAGGGAATAACATTTGAAATGTAAATTTAAAAAAATCCAATTCAAAAAAAGAAGAACTGTAGATGCTTGTCTTAGTTTCAGACCTGCTGACTTATAATTTATAGTACACCATAGTACTCAGGTAATTTGTGGGCAGAATAGTTTGAGAAGCCCTGCTTATCCCAGCTACTGCTGTCTTCTGTCTCTCATTTCCTCAGTTAGGAGCTATCATCTGGCTAATTATCCTTGATTAGCAATCTTTATAAGAGATGAAAAAGAAATTGAAGCTGGAACTGCAAATTACTGATTTCAAACTAAGACATGTCACCTGCTTGATACTCCAATACCTTCCTACTCTCTACACTGCCTGTTGAGGATTTCCAACCCTAGGGCACTGATCTAATAACCAAGATGAACAGTAGCACCTTTGTAATTTTTTGATCCTCCTGCTCTGGTTCCTATAGAATCTTTCTTGCTTTAATTTTTTTCATTAAAAAGTCTGGAGAATTTAGGGGCCAGGGAGATTGCCAGTTTGGTAAATTGCTCACTGTTTTAGCATGAGGACTTTAGTATGGATGTCCAGCTCCCATGTAAAAGCCGGGCAAGGTGGGGTGGAGTTTGTTTTTAAGCCAGAGGAAGCTGGACCTCTGGAGCACATTGGCTAGATAGCGTAAGTGGATCAGTGAGGTCCAGGTTCAAAGAAAAAAAATCTGCCTCAGAAAATGAAGTGGATGGATTGGGCTTTAGGATTCATAGCAGAAACCATTCAGACACCAATCTCAGTCAGATATTGATGGTTTATTGAACACCCATTCCAAGCCAGAGTTGGGAACCAAGCTGCCACTCCGGGTAGCTTTCAGGACCAGTTTTTATATGGGGAAAACACAAGCAGATACATTTACGTTTACACTATTTAGGCTATCTAGACAAGCAGTGCAGTCTGACCTTTAAGCTGATTGGCTGGGTGTAGAGGGAGGGAGGCTAGGGAATTTCTAGAGCCCACCAGGCCCCGTGGCAAAGTACAACATGCCACTATGGTTAGGGCAAGGAAAATTAGGTGAGGTCAGGAGCTACAAAATGAAGGTTGAGGCAATATGTCAGAATATTGTCAGGTTTTACCATTTACCGTTTAATGGGTGAGGCGGGGAGCAACACCTGATATCTCCTTCTTGCCATTATTGCTCTACAATTTAGATACTAAATGAAAAAATAAAAGCGTTCACATTCCTTACATGCAATGGATAAAAGCTTGTTGTAGCTTTGGATACAGGTAAAAATAGGGCTTTAAAGAAGTGCAGGAGAAATCTACCCAACTGCTAACTGATGCGAAAAACAGCCGTGGAAGCAAAATTCACTCCACTTCCAGTTTTAAATTCCTTTTTAAAAAATGCCTCTTTTTACAAAAATAAAAAGCATCTATCTTAAATTGCAAATAAGTTGAAAGGCTAAGGCAGAATTTCAACTTAATTATACTGGTTTTTGTTGTTGTTGTATTGTTTAGAGAGAGCATTTCGGTATGAGTGAATCATGGTGGAAAGCATATTAGTTAGAAAATTAGCAGTCAGTGTTTCCATTTAAGGTTGCCCATACACTGTGCGTCATGCTGGAGCAGACTGCACTTGTTTGTAAGAAATCCGTTACAGTGACTCAATTACTGATACATATTTAGGTAATGCAAGGGTGTGGTGTTGCTACTGTTTCATAATAAAGCTACTCCTTTAACATTTACTTTTATTGTTTATTAAGGCTGAGTCTTTCTGTGTATGTTGTCCTGGACTAGTACATATTATATAGCCCAGTCCAGCCTTGTATTCATGACAACCCTCTTGCCTCAGCCTCACCAGTTCTGAAATTACACCAGGACAGCACCATATCTGGCACCTTTATTTTCTTAAATTTTTGTTTGATTTATTTTTTGTGCGACATTTTTGCCTGCATGCATGCATGTGCACAGTTGCAGATATGTTTTCCACAAAAACCTTTTGACAGAGGTCAAAAGAGGGAGCCAGGCCTTCAGAACTGGCATTACAGGTGGTTTTGAGCCACAATGTGGGTATCAGGAACAGAATCTTGTATAGACTCACTCTTACTTTCTTTCTTTCAAAGGGCATTAAGTCAGGTGTGATGGCCCATGCCTTCAAAGAACTCCAGAGTTGAGATCCTCCAGTCAGGAGGATCAGGAGTTTGTAGCCAACCAGGATATGAAGCAAGGGCTCTTTACATAAAACCAAAGTAATCCATGTACCCTTCCCCCACTGAAACCTCATCAAATCAACTGAACAAACACAAAACTGAAACTGAGAGAATGAATCATACATACTTCAAGTAAATTCACCTTGATGGGTAACTGGGGTAGAAATCAGTACTGCGACAGGGAGAGGATGTGACAGAGAAGGAGAGCAGAGGAACGGAGAGGGAGAGGGAGAGAGAGGGAGAAGGAGAGGGAGAGAAAGAGAGAGGGAGAGTTGGTTTAGCAGCACATGTGACCAGGACTGAGTATCACCTCTGATCTAGCAACCTCCACAAGAAGAGCCAAGCCGTGATGGGCCCGAGCCTTAGCAGTGATGGGGCTGGAGAGGGACTAGGGTTGATATATTTTCCTGTCTAGAAATGCCATATCTATCTGCTTTTCAACCTGGAGTTTCCAGAAAATGGACAGGGCCAAAAGTGACACCCTTTGTGAATTTTAGTAGAGAGATCACATATGGTGAGAATTATCCCAAATATATCAAAACAGGTGAACATAAATCTCACAATTTTGACCAATATTAATGTCGTGCTAGACTTCTTCCCAGAGTTCTGCTATATGTGAAATCTCCCACGTAGTCACTCTGATCCCACTTCATTATTGGTTTCTTTTAGACAGGTGTTAAGCTAATTTATTTTCTCCAACTTCTCTTTTGCTATCTCTTTTTCAATTCTGTATTTGACATTTATTACTCTTACATGAAATAAATGTATCCTATTGATATTACATGATCTTATATATAAGTTATAATGTATTTTAATACAGCATATAAATGATAACAAAAGAAACATCTGTAATTTTTTCAGGATTATTATTCAAAGCATAGCATGTTGATAGATGACGTTGTGGCAAAGTTTACTATGTTACAAAGTTATGTGTATTTAATATTTTATCCATGGACATTTAAGTTGCTTGAAAATTTTACTTTATTTGTTTATAATACTTTTTATTTTTTACTTATTTACTTTACACCCTACTCACTGCCCCTCTCCTGGTCAGCCCCCAATCATTCCCCCATCTCCCTTCCCCTTCTCCTCTGAGCGGGTGCTCCCCCAGTTATCCCCCCACCGTGAGACCTCAATTATCCATGAGGCTACGTACTTCCTCTCCCACTGAAGTCAGACAAGGCAGAGCAGGTATTAGAACATATCCCACATACAGGCAACAGATTTTGGGATAGCTCCTGTTCCAGTTGTTCAGGACCCACATGAAGATCAAGCTGGACATTTGCTACATATGAGGAAGGAGGCCTCGGTCTAGCTCATAAGTGTTCTTTGGTTGGTCGTTCTAACTCTGAGAGACTCAAGGGACTAAGTCAGTTGACTCTGTTGGTCTTCCTGTGGAGGTCCTATCCCCTTCAGTGCCACATTCCTTCCCCCTGTTCTTCCATAAGAATCACCAAGCTCCATTCAATCTTTGGCTGTGGTCTGTCTCTAAGTCAGCTGCTGGGTAAAGTCTCTCAGAGGACAATATGGTCTTGTCTCCAAGCATAACAGAATATCATTAATAGTGTTAGGGATTAGTGCTTGCCCATCGGAGAGGTCTCAAGTTGGGCTTGCTATTGGTTGACCACTCCCTCACTCTCTGCTCCCTCCCCATGCCTACATTACTTGCCGACAGGATAAATTTTGGCTAGAAAGTTTTGTGGATGGGTGTACATATGTGTTTGCCCACTTCCATGACACAGCACACATGACTAGGTTAGAGGACAACCTATGGGGTTAAGTTGTGTGCTGCAATCTGGAAATGAAACTCAGGTCATCGGTTTGGCTGCACGCATCTTTGCTGACTTATCTTGCCAGTCCACTTCCTGAATGTAGATGGTATTGATACTGTTTTAAAAACTGTATAGATAGTTCACTTTGCATCACTGGAGGTAAAAATGTAAATTCTGAATATATCTAAGTGTATTATATATTTTTTTTAATTTAATGTGTCCTCCTTCCTTTCTGGAGGTTAAGTAAAACTAACACGTTTAACTTTTGTTTAATTCATAATAGTTTCTAAAAACTTTTGGTTAGTTCGATGGCACATGTTTGTGATACCAGAGCATGGGAGCCTTGAGAGGCAGGAAATCCTTGAGTAGGAGATCATCCCGGGCATGTAATGTCACAATCATAAATAAGTACACAAATGCATAAGATCTGACACGCTCTTCCTCAGGAACATCTGAGGCCATTTTCCTCTGATGCAATTCCTGAACAGGTCACTTACTTCTGTTTGATAGAACTTTCCATTTCAATTGGGTTATGGTTTTACTATATTTCCTAATATTTTTGTTTTGGTTACTTGGCAAAGTTTTAATTATTTTTTAAATGTCATTAATGTAGAAAGATCAAGGTTAGCATTTGTATTACATAATAAGTCTGGACCTTCTTTTTCCTGAGTTGGCAGTACTTTAAATAGGGATCAATAATGTTGATTTCCCCACTCAAGCTTTTATTAAGAAGTAAGTTTTTGTGTATACTAGACAAGTGAAGGGGGTGATGCATAATATACCCATGGTTATCCCTATATCTATCTCGCGACACTTTGTTGTTTGCCTTTTAGAAGTTTTTATAGATCTGTATTCTTTGTAATTGTCTACACGTCACCTTTTATGCGTGGTGTGGTAGGTAGAATCGTGGTTACCATAAATCCTCATGCTGATTCCTGGGTTACAAGCATAGACAGTAACTCACAAAGTGGTCACAGTAGCCAGGGACTGAATCTGAGATGGGGAGCGTAGTCTGAATGATGTATAAGGATGCAGTGTAAGTCGTGAGGGTCTTCAGGCGACAATAGGGGAGGAGCATAGAGACAACAGTGTGAGAAAGATTTGGCTAACATTGCTGGCTCTGAAATTAGAGGAAAAGGGCCAAGAACTGAGGGTGGTCTCTAGCTAGAAAACACAGGGTCTTTTGGAAACCTCCACAGGCAGTGAAGCCCTGTTGGCTTCCTGCTAGTCTATTGAGATCCAATGGCATCCTGACCTCCAAAGCCAGAAAATAATAAACTCCTGATGTCTCGAGCCACTAAGTTTATGGTAATTTTTGCAGCAGCATGGGGAATTACGTAGGCAGAAGTTCAGAGAACCAGGTCTGACTACAACTTTTATTAGCTGAGATCACTCTGTGCCACTCCTTGTCGTTGTGTTCTTCCCTTATATTTAAATTAAAATTAAATTAAAAGAAGAGAGTTCTCTTATAGATTACACGCTCAATTTTAATGATCAAATAGCATGCAAAATTCATTTAATATCAAAGTATACCAACACATTTGCTGAGTGTCAGACACTGATCGTTCATGCCTCCCTTACTCATTTTTATAAATTTTTGAGACATGACTTCACTCCCTCTCTTATTATTGTCACTTGGAAGGTAAGGCTCTAGACAAATTATGTAGAATGTATCTGCAACCAGACAGACTAGGGCTCCAAATCTAAATCCCCAGTTTCCTATCCAAAAGATTTTAGCTTTGTGATCATGTGTTTTCATTTGGTATGGAGAACTATTCTTGGAGGACTGAAAGGATAAATAAAATGCTCCACTTACAGTTCTTTGGCATATTACATGCTTTTACTCATTTAAATACTAATAAAATAGTCAATGTAAATTCATGGAAAACCATGGGTGGAAATTATAAAATTCATGGGTGGAAGATAATTTGAGAGACGGATACTGGTGGTACTGTCAGACTTCAAGTTACACAGGGGAATCAGCTACTTAGCTCTGCTTACTTGGGTAGGAAACCTACTGCAACTTTCCCACACATTTCTTACTTCCTTTGTATCGTGTTTGTGTGTGTGTGTGTGTGTGTGTGTGTGTGTGTGTGTGTGTGTCCATGCATGTGTGTATCTGTCTGTATGTATGTGTGTGTAATGACAAACTCTAATTTATAATAGTTGAACATTCTTTTTCTAGGGTCAGAAATAAACGATGTGGGTTTATGGTACATTAGGAAAGAAGTTGTGGAGCTTGCATAATCTTATTTTAAATGACGACATAAATTTAGAGTGGAAGGTACCATATGATTTTAAAGGTATTATATTTAGACTCAAATACCCCAAAGGGTAAAATTACCTAATGCATATCTTAATGTCGAGGCTGTCATGGGTTTTAAATGATATACTAGGATTATATGTCTTTAAATATTAGCTGTAAAAGCTATTTTGTATTGCCAGAAAGATAGTTTATTATCAATTCTGTTTCATGTCATGGCTGCCTTTTCCTGCATGTGAGATTAAGACCTATAAACTGTTCCCTAGTCACGAAGATTTAGAGGAAGAAATTTCAGAATGTTTTGAAAAATCTGTTTAAGACACAAAGGTCTGAATTCTCCTATGTGTGTGTGTCCTATTTTTTTTCCTCTACAGAATAAAGCAAAGACACATGGAATGCAGGCAGTCGCAATATTTCATGTCTTTTTAATAATGCTAATTAGTGTCTACTTACTACTTTTCTGACTTCAAACATCATTTTAGATTCTCCTTATATTTCATCTTAAACAACATGTCAGCTGTATCATGTGCCTTTATTAAAGGCTGACAGGCATTTTTTTTTATTTCCTTCCCCAAAAGTTCTGTGGTTTTCTAATACTGTCTTATGAAATGGTGACTTCTGGCCTCCCTATCAAAAAAATTGGTTTTACTTAATAAACATTCAGTATATGTTAGCTGAGACCTCCCTCTCGTGGTCTCCTATTTGTTCCAAGTCCTGAAACAGCTACCACATATTAGCTCTCAAAGCTCTCAGAACAGCATTACTCTAACATTGAGGCCAGCTTTACTGTAGACTTTATGAATCCTCTGTAGCTGGACTTCTATGTGCTCTGCATGTTCTGGGCTGTTACATGGTGGATTCCACCCCCAGGTTATAGTAATTTTATTCTCATATCTCTTTAAAAGATTATGGCACATTATGGTTATATAGTTATATAGTTATCTCTAATGGTAAATGAAAAGAAAGTTGTTAAAGTTGATATTTTAAAAAGCTGCTTATTTGGTGAGTTCAAGGCCAGCCTCATGGACAAAGTGAGTTCTAGGACACTCAGGACTACACAGAAAAATTGTCTCAAAAACAAACAAACAAGCAAACAAACAAATGAACAAGCAAACAAATGAAGAAAAAACGCCACCAACAAAAAAGCTGCTTATAATTAGAGAAGGATTTTCTTTCCCTGAGAGATTTTCTGTAATCTCTAAAGTAGTCTCAAGCAAAATAAAGAGAGCAATCGCAGAGGGTATGGGCATAATCACATTTGGGTGTTTAACAGTTATATTTCTCCAACTATCTAACATCCAGAAGCTAAGTATTCAGCTTCCATTGGTCATAAAAAGTAACTCAGTTTAGCTAATATCATGTGCCTGGGTGGAAAGATAGTTTTAAAAAATGAAGAAAGTGACTGAAATTTTACATTTGGTTGTGTGGGAAAGAGAACTATTTTCATGACATACCATAAAAATATTTATTGATGATGAATATGTACAGATTACATACTATACTAAACTGAGAAGAAATGGACTAAAACACTCATCATATTAATAATCACCAAGGTTTACTGACTTTCTACCAAGAGCCACACTACTCTATATACTTTTACATGCAACGCTTCGCTTATTATTAAATGTATGCACCATTAAGAAGTTAAAGAAAGGGGGTTGGGGATTTAGCGCAGTGGTAGAGCGCTTGCCTAGCAACCGCAAGGCCCTGGGTTCTGTCCCCAGCTCCGGAAAAAAAAAAGAAGTTAAAAAAAATAGTTGTGTATGGTGGATTATACTTGTTCCAGCATAAATCCAAAGCCTGAGGATTACTAAGTGTTTAAGTCAGTCTACTTTACAGTGTGAGGTACTATCTGAAATAGAAAGAATGGTGGGACTCAATGTTAGTGAGGAGGAGGAGGAGAAGGAAGAGAAAAAAAACGAAACAAAAGTGTTTAAATAATGGTATGAATTTATAATAATTTATATATGCGTTAGGGAAAACATAAAGGTTTTCTGAAAGTTAAAGGAGCTTTGCCTAGTCTTGAGAATAGAGAGCAAAGAAAGTGATAATGAGCTTGAATGTGTGGAAGTAGGAAGAGTGAGGTAAACCCAGACAGGCTGGTTACCGCACACAGCATGAAGACTTCAGACTCTAGCCTATGACTGGGGCTCCCTGGAGTGTGCTTTTCATGACTTCCTGTGGAACACTGCGCTTTCTTCACACCTTAAAAGTGACACAAATATGGAGGAAAATTGTCATCTTGCAATTCTTCCCGACAATTTTTCTGGCGTTCTACAGAGCATGACTGGAGAGCTCCTTTGGCTTTGGGTAATAGCATTTATTTGGCTTTATTTTTTTTTCTATTGTTTGATTTTGGGACGAAGTCCCCTTCTGTGGCACTGTCTGTCCTGGAACTCCCCATGTAGACAAGGCTATCCTCACATTCACAGAGATCCTTTTGCTTCAGCCTCTCACGCGCTGTGATTCAAGGCGTGCAGCTCATGTACAGTCTGGGTTTTCTCATTTTCATATGGTTTCAGATATTTTGTAAAAGATTATCATTAACTTTACATATCACATGCTTTATTAATCAAATTGTTGCATTTCATTGTTGTTACGTGCATTTCAGAGCCAACATTTTATTACTTTTGGTAATTATTTGATGCTGCAACAGGGGAAAATAGAGGACTGAGAGCCAGTATGTAAAAAATTGTTTCATTATTCATTCTCAAGCTTTCATATTTTCATATAAATATATATGTATGTATACATACATGAGTGTGTGTGTGTGTGTGTGTGTGAAAAGCTCTCAGGGAGAACTTTCCCTCGGGATGGAGACCCTCCAACTCCAAAGACCAGACCGAGACACCACAGGATGCAATCAGCAAGAGGATTTGGTTTATTGTCGGGATACACAGGCACAGGCACCTGCGGGCGCTTCAGTCACTCGGGGGACTGGCGCGCCCCATGGAACCAAGGATGGGCTTTTTATAGGATTTTGGGGAGCAGAAGCAAGCATACAGAAGCAGATGCATGGTTACAGGGATATAATTGGTGGATTCTAATGTGGCAAGGGTTCAGCCCGGGGGCAAGTTTCTTAGCTACCTTCTTGAAACATAACGGCTGACTCGGCCCCCCAAGGGTTCAGCCCGGGGGCAAGTTTCCTAGTTACCTTCCTGAAACATAACAGATGACTCGGCCCCCCAAGGGTTCAGCCCGGGGGCAAGTTTCTTAGCTACCTTCTTGGAACATAACGGCTGACTCGGCCCCCCCACCAGGGTGTGGGACCTCTCCCGGGGCTTTTCTCATTGTCAGGTGCTCAACCACAGTCGTCCTGTTGCCAGGCCTTCAACCAAACACATCCTGCTTGGCAGCCGCTGTGTACTCAGTGTTCTAACCTTTCTCTGAACCAGTCATCTTAAGTACAGCCTTGCAAAATGGCGTTACTGCTGCTAAGCTGGGGTCTTTCATGTGTGTGTGTGTGTGTGTGTGTGTGTGTGTGTGTGTGTGTGTGTGTGTGTGATTGCATACACACCTCAGCCAAGAGTTTAGTGAGAAGACAAACCGTCAGTTCTCTCCTTCTACCTTGAAGTTATGCTCAGGTCATCAGGCTTGGCTATTGCTTTACCTACTGAGTCTTCCCAAGTAATTTTTAATTTGTGTTTGAAATTAATATATTCTGTATTTCTCGTTTTGTCTTTATAGGAGAATTAGACATAATTTATTGTTCACAAATCAGCTCATCAGCAAATTTTCAGATTCTAAATTATACTTATTTATAGCATTTATGTGTGTGTGTATTGGTGTCTATCCATACCTCAATAGAAAATCTCTACAAGTCCCTAACCTTTGATTTTTAAATTTACTATTCTTAATTTTAAATTTACTATGAATGTACTATTAATTGCTGTTGACTAATAATAGTAGAATTTAAATTTACTATTATTATTGTATGAGTGCATGCCACAGTGCACTTGTGGAGAACAGAAAACCTTCATGGAGTTGGTTCTCCCTATTTACCTTTATACAGTTTCAATGTGAAGTGGAAATATAAGGGTTCTTTGGAAAGTCAGTTGGGTTGGATGGTGTCCTGCTGGGGCAAACAACTGAAGGAACATTTCCGTAAAGTGGATACAGGTGTGAAAGGCTAAGACCGCCTCGTGAAGGAACGTTTCACTGAAGCAGACACAGGAGAGAGGATGTTGTGCTAAAGTAAGCACGTGAAAGCACAATGATGAGGGATTCTCTGCTAGCAGTGCGCATGTATCGGTCCACCTTAGAGTGCATAGTTGAGTTCATTTGCTGGGCCTCCACGGAGATAAACGCACAAAAATGTCTGGTGTTATACTGCTGTTTGTTGCCACTTCCGAGGACTCAGGCTGATTGGATGATGTGCATGTGCTGAGGCAAGACCTGTGCTTCGGAAACCTATAGCAAGGCACATGGAAGACACGTGATGTTTGGAAGGTATAAATAGGACTTCATGGAGTGACACAGAGAGAGCTTGGCTTGCTGGTGCGGCTAGCTGTGCAATGCTTGTAGGTCTCTTGTCTTTACTTCCCTGAGAGAGCTCTGCACATCGAAAACCTTCCCCCGGTGTCCCCCCTCGTCCTTCCTGCTGACTCTAGCCAAGGCTGAGGTCTGACTGTCTTTGCTACACCACTGCTGCTATGTAGTATAGCTGCCTGCTGACTGTGAACTGAACTGCTGAATTCCAGACAACGCAGATGGGAGTTACTCCAAAGAACCTTCCTAAACAGGTCCACTTCCCCTGCATCCTTCCTTTCCCACTACCTCCAGTGGGTGTCAAGCGAACAGGGAGGTAAGAACCATCATTAAAAGTAAGGTTTGGAAAAACTAAAGTTACACAATGGATGAAACTTTGTTTACTAGGTCATATAACAAAAGCCTGTTACCCTCTCCACATCCCTACCGCAGGTCCTTTTCTTAATATACAAGCGTTCAATGGAGAAAGAGAGTGAAATTCTTCAGCTTCTGGAGATGACGGATACCGAGTTTGTGTGCTGTTTCAGGTTCATAAACTTTTTTTAAGTTACAGTCTTGTTGTCTAACCCAGGACAGCCTAGAATATGTTATCCTCCTGACTCAGTTTCTAGGATTACAGGTATATGTCACCATTCCTACCTCATATGCTTATTTTTAATATGAATACTTGTTCTTTTCTATACTATACAAACTCAAATAAGCTTTGTAGAAAATATATGGGCTTGAGACTGAAAGGAGTAAAAACTCACAGACCTTCCTGTATACTTTTTTTTTCTTTTTTTCCAGAGCTGGGGACCGAACCCAGGACCTTGCACTTGCTAGGCAAGTGCTCTACCACTGAGCTAAATCCCCAACCCTCCTGTATACTTTTATAAACAGCGTGCACGTGTGTGTGTGTGTGTGTGTGTGTGTGTGTGTGGTGTGTTTGTGTGGTGTGTGTGTGTGTGGTGTGTTTGTGTGTGTGGTGTGTGTTTGTGTGGTGTGTGTGTGTGTTTGTGTGTGTGGTGTGTGTGTGTGTATGTGTGTGTGTGGTGTGGTGTGTGTGTGTGTGGTATGTGTGTGTGGTGTGTGTGTGTGGTGTGTGTGTGTGTGGTGTGTTTGTGTGTGTGGTGTGTGTTTGTGTGGTGTGTTTGTGTGTGTGGTGTGTGTTTGTGTGTGTGGTGTGTGTTTGTGTGGTGTGTTTGTGTGTGTGGTGTGTGTTTGTGTGGTGTGTGTGTGTGTTTGTGTGTGGTGTGTGTGTGGTGTTTGTGTGTGGTGTGTGTGTATGTGTGTGGTGTTTGTGTGTGGTGTGTGTGTATGTGTGTGGTGTTTGTGTGTGGTGTTTGTGTGTGGTGTTTGTGTGTGGTGTGTGTGTATGTGTGTGTGTGGTGTGTTTGTGTGTGTGATGTGTGTTTGTGTGGTGTGTGTGTGTGTGTGTGTGTGTGTGTGTTTTCTCTATGTAGAACTACCAGCATTGGTGAGGCAATGTACCCTGAAGATAGGGTTCTCTGTTTTGTTGCATGTGATGGAAAAGTGTGCTACACATAGAAAAGAGAACCCATTACTACTTGGTGGTTCACCGATACAACATGTAATTTGATTGACACGGTTTACTCTGAAAGGTAAGAACCCTGTAGTAGCAAGCACAGCAGCAGGTGTTCTCAAGTTTCTCATCACCTTGCAGTGATCTTTGTTCTGTTATTTGTGTTATCTTCCTTCTCTGCTGTGCTTTTCCTTATTCCCTCTTACAACAGTCATATCATTGAGTTCTTCCATAATCACTTCATTTTGCTTTAACTAAATCTTTCCAAACCCATCTTTTCAAAACCCATTTTCCAAATATAATCAGACTCTGAAGGGCTTGGCAATACACCTTCATTACTAAGCAGATGATTTTAACCATCATGGAGCCTCAGAAGTTCTCCATTTTGTAAACTGTTGAGCAGAAAATATGCCCAGTTAGACCATCAACAGTTATATTTACATTTGAAAAAAAATCAAATTGTCACAAAGTAGTAATGATTCCCAAATATTTTAGTGAAAGAAAGGAAATGTTTTTAAAGGACAGCTAGTATTATGTAAGTGAACAGAGCCTAGAGTGGTGATATACTCACCAAGTTTAGCCTAAAAATTCTGAAGACATACATTACAAAGATGTTTTCATAAAATAAACAACATTTAAATGATCATTCAAAGAAAATGTATTTAATAAAAATATAAATACAGCATTTTTATGTGTTTGTATCCTAGAAAGGGGAGAGAATGGATTTATTTTAGATTAAATGACGTTATGTTATAACATAGCAGTTGTATCAGAATCAGAGTATATGCTTCTTGGTCTTATTAAAAAGGAGGAAATTTGCAAATGATAGTAAACTGTGAGAAGGTGAAATTTCTACCCATCAGAAAAGGGGTCCCTGGGCAGCATGTGGAAGGCAGAATAGGAGGTTTCCAAAGTAGTTTGTGGCAATTCAATGGCACACAATATGAAATAGAATTTTAGAAGAAGAAAGAAAGGGAGGAAGGAAGGAAGGAAGGAAGGAAGGAAGGAAGGAAGGAAGGAAGGAAGGAAAGAAGGAAGGAAGGAAGGAAAAAAGGAAAGAAGGAAAGAAGGAAAGAAGGAAAGAAAGAAGGAAGGAAAGAAGGAAGAAGGAAGGAAGGAAGAAAATTTATTTAGATTGGGCATCTAGATTCCAAAATGAAGAGTGTCGTACAGATTCCTGTGTTATTTTACTGAGGAGGTCTTGCAGACCTTAAAGAGGCTACTTGGGAATCCATGTAACACCTTCACACTCACCTTCCTCCTACGCAAAGTGTTCAAACTCTAATGTTCATTTGCTTCTATTCTATTTCAGTTTATCTCATTAAGGTTCAGCTTCTAACTCTATAGACATAAGCAAGATTGAGGCTGCAGTGATCAGCGTAAAAATCACTGATGGGAAACACAGAACGTGCTTCAGCACTGAGCATGATTTGTGCTCTCTTTGCCTCAATGGAGATGCCCAATGGATAAAAGTGGAGGTAGAAACTCTGACTTGGGATAGAAGTGTTTACAGAGTCTGATACGATTCAATAAAAACATAGAAACCAGCACCTGGATCAAAGGAATATGAAAGGATTGAGCTATACTGAACACATATATGTATAACAGCAGCAAGAGGAAAATAAGGAATAACAATACATGACACTTCATGCCATTCTAGAGTGGATTCTGGATTCACACGCTTTGTCTCCAAATATAAGACTTGCTACTCAGCTGTTTTGTCACTGTCAAGAGCATTTAGTCCTTCTACCCTTTGTCTTATTACATATGCACCTTAGAACTTATGATGTATCAAGCAGGCAACAAACATTAAGTCCTGTGGAAAGTGCCTTGCAAATATTAATTCATTTACTATATTCTCAACTTCAATTGTGTATACACAGTCTTTGTTATCTGTGTCTTATAGTTATTTTGGGTATGAGTAAAAAGCACATGGTGACACAGAGCTTTTAGGAGTCAGGCAGTATGGTTGCAGTGCACTTGCAAGCAGCTAGGGTTAGAGTATGAGATTCTCTTTCAATACAACCACCACTACTAGCAAATCACATAAGGTCATTCCTAAAACACAAAAAAGAATCTGTCCTCTCAATATTTTGAGAAATAAATACTTTTGTCAAAGTCTTTAGTATGTGTGTTTGTGCCTGTGTCTGTGTGTCTATGTGCGTGTGCACAGGTACATGCATGCATAGAAAATCCATCTAATCACTGAGTATTCTACAGTTTCTTATACTGGGGGTGGGGGTAGTGATTGTGATAAATGCATTAGTTTATTATCCTATAAAGGAGGACAAAATAATCTTGAAGTGAAAAGATAATTAGTAAAAAAAAAATAAGTCACCAGTTGCAGGAAGACAATTCTGCCTTTTTTTATATGTCTGTTGGTCTGAACCATCTTTTAAGGACATTCCTTTAGAAAACAAACTTGTGAGAAGAGATAATGTTCTCATCAGAAACTCATCTCATTAGATTGCAGTAACATATCCCTCTAGGAAAGGGCTAGGCTAATTTGCTAGATGTTCGTTTAAACAAGATTGGCTTTGCTAAGCTGTTCAGTTGTGATTGAAATTCATGTGTGTGCAGCGACCGTGTGAGTCTACCTCCACCTTACTTCCGCAGATTCTGGGAAAAGAGGACAAATATAGACTCAGGCTCATGCTTCCCACTGTGGAAGATCATTAGATAACACTAAAGCATATATTAGAGTTACAAAAAGTGCACATCAGGATATAGTTAGGCAAACTATAGCGATAGCTATAGATAGCTAGTTAGGCAAACACACCAGAGGCTGACAATTAGAGATGTGGCTCTAATGATACTATGGATTTGTGATTTAAACTTTCAGAAATGAAAGAGAATAGCATTTCTGCTGCTTTAAGTCACATAGTCTCAGACATTTTCTTTTTATACTATTTTTATCTTTTAAGAAAAATGAGGAAATAACATTATAGTGACAATGAAGAATAATAAGATCTTGGACCCAAAGTCATGTCTTGGAAACTGACACAAGGATACTGCAATCCCAGCCCCTCTGAATACTAGGAAGGTATAGAAACGTGAAAGGTTCACCGTCTCTCTAAACTCCGGAGTGATTGTAAGGAGGATACCATAACTGTTGCTGCATCAAAAGGATGTCTGGGGGAGTCAGGGAAAAGTCTATTTCAAGTGCTTGAGCCACAACAGCTATCAGTGTTGTCAGTTCTGTGTTGTCCATAGACAGATATGGTAATGGGGAAAAAAGATGGCATGACAGTTTGAGCAGAGGAAGGTGTCCAGGAGGCAACAAAGACACCATCCTAGGTAAGAGATAGAAGAGTCATGGGCTACAGCAGCAGCAAAGTGATAATAAGAATGGGTAAAGAGGGTAGTCACCTGCTAATATTGTCTATTGCTGGATACGCCATCAGTAGCCTTTGAAAAATCCAGTTCCATCAATTCTCTACCATATAAGAAAAATATACTTATCACATGTAGTTTGTTTATTTAAATTTTCCAGATAAGAACTGCTGTGATATTACCCAGATCACTCTGTGGGTAAAGAGTCCACCCTACATGAAGTCATGCCAGGATGTACTGTCTAAAGAGACTGATAATAGTCAAGAGGGGACTGTCCTTTCATATAGAAAGTGGCAGGTAAACTGAAGGTGTTTTATCATAGTGAAAACAGGTCAAAATTATTGCATCATCAATATAACATTAACGTAATTCAAAATAAGGGAGAGCCTACCTCAGTAAGTTTGACTGCTCAGATATATTAAGGCTGAAGTTTGTCTATGTAAGAAATATAATGAACGGTCCCCAGCTCCGAAAAGAAAAAAAGACAGAAATATAATGAAGAATCGACAAATGGGATCTCATAAAACTGCAAAGCTTCTGTAAGGCAAAGGACACTGTGGGTAGGACAAGACGGCAACCAACAGATTGGGAAAATATCTTTACCAATCCTACAACAGAAAGAGGGCATATATCCAAAATATACAAAGAACCCAAGAAGTTAGACTGCAGGGAGACAAATAACCCTATTAAAAAATGGGGTTCAGAGCTAAACAAAGAATTCACAGCTGAGGAATGCCGAATGGCTGAGAAACACCTAAAGAAATGTTCAACGTCTTTAGTCATAAGGGAAATGCAAATCAAAACAACCCTAAGATTTCACCTCACACCAGTGAGAATGGCTAAGATCAAAACCTCAGATGACAGCAAATGCTGGCGAGGATGTGGAGAAAGAGGAACACTCCTCCATTGTTGGTGGGATTGCAGACTGGTACAACCATTCTGGAAATCAGTCTGGAGGTTCCTCAGAAAATTGGACATTGAACTACCTGAGGACCCAGCTATACCTCTCTTGGGCATATACCCAAAAGATGACCCAACATATAAAAGAGACACGTGCTCCACTATGTTCATAGCAGCCTTATTTATAATAGCCAGAAGCTGGAAAGAACCCAGATGCCCTTCAACAGAGGAATGGATACAGAAAATGTGGTCCATCTACACAATGGAATATTACTCAGCTATCAAAAACAATGACTTTATGAAATTCATAGGCAAATGGAAGGAACTGGAAAATATCATCCTGTGTGAGGTAACCCAATCACAGAAAAACACACATGGTATGCACTCATTGATAAGTGGCTATTAGCCCAAATGCTTGAATTACCCTAGATGCACAGAACACATGAAACTCAAGAAGGATGATCAAAATGCGAATGCTTCACTCCTTTAAAAGGGGAACAAGAATACCCTTGGTAGGGAATAGGGAGGCAAAGATTAAAACAGAGGCAGAAGGAACACCCATTCAGAGCCTGTCCCACCTGTGGCCCATACATATACAGCCACCCAATTAGACAAGATGGATGAAGCAAAGAAGTGCAGGCCGACAGGAGCCGGATGTAGATCTCTCCTGAGAGACACAGCCAGAATACAGCAAATACAGAGGCGAATGCCTGCAGCAAACCACTGAACTGAGAACGGGACTCCCGTTGAAGGAATCAGAGAAAGGACTGGAAGAGCTTGAAGGGGCTCGAGACCCCAAAAGTACAACAATGCCAAGCAACCAGAGCTTCCAGGGACTAAGCCACTACCCAAAGACTATACATGGACTGACCCTGGGCTCCAACCTCATAGGTAGCAATGAATATCCTAGTAAGAGCACCAGTGGAAGGGGAAGTCCTTGGTCCTGCTAAGACTGAACCCCCAGTGAACGTGATTTTTGGGGGGAGGGCGGTAATGAGGGGAGGATGGGAAGGGGAACACCCATATAGGATAGGGGGAAGAGTTAGGGGGATGTTGGCCCGGAAACCAGGAAAGGGAATAACAATCGAAATGTAAATAAGAAATACTCAAGTTAATAAAGCAAAAAAGAAAAGAAAACAAAACAAAACAAAAAAAGAATATAGCTTTATGCTTAGAATAGCATTAAGAGATATCCAACAAGAAGAGACTTCTGAGCAACAATCCTTTACTTTGATCATAGTTTTAAGTTCTCCGAGACGTTTGTGGCCAATGCAGTCATCTGTATGATACCGAGAACTAAAAGCAGGAGAAGACAATGAGCAAGTACCACCAGCTTTCACTTTTGTCATTCCCTAGGACAAATCGCTGGGTTTCTCTGCATCTAAATCCTTGAAGTCCACATCTGCACAAATTGAAATGATGCCAACTTATTTCTCCATGTAGTGCTGAATGTTCTGTATGTCAAGAGTGATGGCCTTTTACAATTCTCAATAGGTTCTTCTGTACTAAAGTCAAACGCCAGGATCTGTTCCCAAGAGATATGGTGGTTATTTCTCTCTTCTGGGGGCTTTATGAAGTCATTTGTCCTGTGAGTTTTCAGCATTTTCTGATCTGAGAGTAGAACATTTGATTGGGTTTCTTGACATTCTGTTCAGGTGTGCACTCTTATATTAAATGCTGCTCTCCTGTAAAAGAAAAAAAAAAGAAAAAGAAAAAGAAATATAATGATGAAATTGCCCTCAAAATCTACCTAAGATTTGGAATTCTTACTTTCAAATTTAAAACAATGCAATAAAACAAATCTCACTCTTAGAAAATCACATACAATACAAGGGAACCTACCCAAGTCTGAAAGCTAAAAGGTAAAACATAGGAAAACTGCGCTTGCCTGGTAACAACCGAGAAACAGAACTTATTGGGAGAAGTACTTTGAAGTACTTTTTTAAAAGTACATTTTCCCAGATGCATTGATATATGCTAATAAAAAATGAGTAATAATGAATTTAAAACTTAAAAACATTTTCCCTTAAGAACTACCTATATGCGAATCACCACTTTAACTGGATATGCACACACATTTATATTTTAAATGTAGGAAAGAATTACATGAGGTTTAGAATAGGTTTATGTTATGGTTTGTGTTATGGTTTTATCAAAACATTCGCTAACTAGATACTTGAATTAGATGTTAAAAATTGAAGTTGCAAATAACAAAATTAATTTGTAACAAATAAAAAAGGGTGAGGGTTAGCAGTAGAAATAACATGTTTCTAAGAGCGGAGGAAGAGTCTTCTCTTAGAGAGGTTCTTCTATCCTGAAACTTATTGAAAGCTTCACAAATGGAATAAACATCATTACCATTGGGCTGCTGAAAATACCTTTACTTTGGAATATTAGCTGCTATTCTCTTTCCTTTTATCTTCATGCTATATTTCTTCTGCGTTCTATTTCTAGATCTATATGCTTTAGTTCCAACCACTCCAACTTGCAAAAAGCCAGCCAATATTCTATAAATCTGCAATAACAAATTCACATTTGAAATTACACTTAAATGTCATTATGTTAGCATGTTCTCTCACAATGAAGAAGTGAGTTCAAAGTTTAAGATGAGACAAATTAAAAAACATAAAATTTTGATGGAAGACATAAAAGAATTGAATAAATATGATGTTCATTCCCATATGGTTAACAAGAATTAATAATATTAAAAATATTTGTCCCAATTTGATCCACAGGCTTAATGCAATTCCAACCAAAATCCCAAGAAATTATTTTGTAAGTTTAATTATGCCAACGCTTAACTTGGATTATTAGAAACCAATAAACGTTAAGAAAATTTTAAGAAAACTCACCAAAGTGGAAGACAGACACTATAAAACTTCAACACTTAATTATACAACTACTGCATCAAGACAGTATGGCAATTATTAAATAGCAGATAAATACATTAATGGAACAGTGAAAACCACAATATAGATCCACATAAATATAACCAACCATTTGTGACAAAGGAACAGAGGCAATAGAATATGGAAAAATAATGTCTTCAACAGTTGGTACTAAACAAAATGGATCCCCCTCTCTCTCTTCCTCTCTCTCTCTCTCTCTCTCTCTCTCTCTCTCTCACACACACACACACACACACACACACACACACACACAGAGATAAGGCACAGAGGGGTGATAGGGAGAAACACTATAATAATACTGTAATTTTCCTAGAAGATAATTCAGGAAAAGTCTGTATGTCTTTTGGTTTGGTAACAACTGTACAAATAAAATGCCATGAAAACTAACCTTGAAAGAAAGAATTGATATAGTGGACTTTATTAATATTTCAAAATGCCACTATCAGGAAAGCAAAAACAAACAACAAACTTGAAGGATGTGTTCACAAAGCCTTACCTGGTAAAGAATTGTTTGAAAATGGTAATAGCAGGATATATGTGATTTGACTGGGAAAATGGGGCGTGTCTCTAATTAGGGAAGTAAAGGGTTGTAAATACAGAAGAAGGAAAGAGGAGGGTAAAATGACAGTACAGATGTCTGAAGCAGTCAAAACAAATCATACTATACTATTAAATATTCACCTAAAATCCTATAATACATGTAAATCCATGTTAAATATATAATATATAATATATATACATATATTATATATATTTAAATGACCTTTCCATCTGGAATG
The DNA here is from genome assembly GCF_021556685.1 of Rattus norvegicus. Taxonomy (NCBI): domain Eukaryota; kingdom Metazoa; phylum Chordata; class Mammalia; order Rodentia; family Muridae; genus Rattus; species Rattus norvegicus. The sequence goes on along the minus strand of NC_141542.1, from coordinate 61,762,574 downwards.
ACAAGTCTTCCTACAACAGCCAAGGACTACCTGACAGAAATCCTGACACTAGGGATGAAAATTCCTCTTTTGAGTTCTTGATCTTGGCCCTTTTAGAGACTTCCAAAACAGGAACTATTGTTGCCCCTTGTCCTCCAGAGATGGACGGTAATTCCTCATTACTGAAGACACCATGCAGTTTAGAAACAGTTCTTAAAGGCCCCTGAGATAAAACTTACTTGAATGCTTCCTCCCTGAATGCTTCTTACCAAGGACTAGTTTTAATGGTTACCATTAAAGAGGCACTATGCAAGCTTCGAAAAAGAGAAGTAATCAACTGTCCTATTCATCTAGACACCTACCCACACAACACAATAATTCTAAGGGTGTCATAGTGTCAAGTACATTATTGCAGAAATCAGCTCTCTAATTAGACTAAATATCTGCTCATCAAGAGGGAAGTAATTTCTTATACTAAAAGGCTTTCCAACTACCTAATAAAGTCATGGATATTGGAGGAGAATTTTCAGCCACCACTTTACTAAACCATAATAATCCTTAACAATGTTCTAAATATTTTACCTATTCCTGTGTGTCAATGTACTCCTCACACACCTCAACAAGAAAAAATTGTGCTTGCAACAATTGGAGATCACTGTAGAAAACCAAAAGCAATAAAATGCAGAGGTGTGGAGCTCAATTCCAATGAACACATATGTAAAACAACTACCATATCTAAGGCTCAGGGATCATTGCAGAAGAGTAGGCATAAAGTTTCTTAGAGCCAAATGATAATGGAATTTGTTTTTAAACTGTGACTCCTCATAATGTCAGAAGCTATACCCATAAGGTCTTACCAAATGCTGAAAACATTATTTAACTACAGAAATTCTCAGCCATTGCTGGTATGGAAGCAACATTTTCTACTACATTAAAAGACAATTTTGCCATGTCTTACACATAAATACCATGATTGTTTTTTAATTGTCCATGTAGACAAGCAATAAAGATGCCCTCCTCCATAGTATGAGGACCTATGCTCTACTCAGGCCAAGGAATATTTGGTATTTAATAAATGAACTACCAAGCTAAGAAAATATATTAATGAAACTTCTATGACCTTAAGTGAAAAAAGTCAGCCTGAAATGCTGGGTGTGTACTTTTCTAGTAAAAGCTTCTGTGGAGAATGAAAGAATCAATAGTTACCAGGTGCTAAGGAGAGACGATGAAAAGAAAAGGTGCAGATAAATTTTAGGACAGCAGAACTCTTCTTTATGATACAGCACTGTATGCACACCACAAATTTGTTCGAATCTGTAAAATGTATAAAAATTATTTTTCTATTTGTTTTTTTTCTTTTAGCTATGGAAATGAGGAATTTTCAATAAAAGCAACTAAAGACTTTAAGGATTTTTTTTCTAGGTCACAGTTTGAGAGAGCAGTCCATTACAGATGGAAGTCACGGTATCAGTTGTGTGAGTCATCTGGTCACATTGTATCTTCAGTTAGGAAGTGTTTTAGTTACTTTTATATTGCTATGACAAAATACCATGACAAGACAACTTATAAAAGACAAAAAAATTGAGTATCTTATTCACTGTTCTACTGCTATGAAGAGACACCATGATCGAGGCAATTATAATAAAAGAAAGCAATTAACTGGTGGCTTGCTTACAGTTCTAGAGGGTTAGTAATAATAATAATAATAATGATAATGATAATAGTAATAATAATCATAGCAGGAAACAAAAAGCCATGATGTTGTAGTAGTAACTATGAGCTTACATATTGATCTGTAGACTGAAAAAGAGAGAATGAAGCTGGATCCGGCATGGGCTTTGAAGTTTCAAACACACTTCTCCCAACAAGACCACAACTTCTATTACATCTCAAAACAGTCCTATCAAATGTGAATCAAGCATTCAAGCATATGCACCTATGGGGACCATTCTCTTTCAGACCACAGAGGAAGGAGAGAGATATAAGTGCACTGTTGCCATACACATCTAGGGTAATCCTTTCCATATAACTTAAACCAATCTAGAAACTATCACAGATATACCCAGAGATAAATAGTTGAAAACTCTAGATCTTGGGAAGCTTATAATAAATATTAATAATCACAATACAAAATCATAATGTAAACTTTGGGTGAAGTTTATACGTAAAGAATATCTTCATTAGCTGAAGATGCTACTGATGGGAAGTAAGAGTATCCATGTGTTTGGCTATGCAATATGTGGAGAGCACAGTATCCTCTGCTTAACTTTTTTATAAGCTAAAATTGTTACAAAATATTGTCTTAAAATGTTAGTTCAGTTGATATAAACAATATAATTCTCTGAGGAAGTTTTAATAACAGGATGCAATAAGTTGATGAAATTTTTATATGAACAATAGTGAATTTCCTATTTGTAGTATAGTTTAAAACTGAATAAACTCAGTAATGTAAAAAATAATATTTCTGCCTGGATGTCATGCAGCTCTTTAAGCTTGGGAAGATTTTGATACCTCTTTTTTTTCTTACCCATTGAGCTTTACTATGTATACATTCCAGGGAACACTTGCTGGTCTTTTCATTTCTTAGAAATAGGGAACCCACAAGTTCTACTGTCAGCTTCAGTAATTTAGAATACACACACACACACACACACACACACACACACACACACACACACACACACATATATATATATATATATATATATATATATATAATCTTTGGTTGAGTTCACAAAGAGTTTATCTACTGAATTTTTCTTAACATCCATCTATTCAAAGTACCATAGCATATGAAGCTTACATTAAATGGGTTGCATTTGCTGACATCTCAGGTGGGATGGATAAACAGAGAAAAAGGAAACTGTTTTAGAGAGTAAGTTGGGTTTTGTGGCTTGAAGCTGCTTTTGACATCCTAAATTCCCTGGTTGATTAACTAGATATATTTTTGATTGGCAATCTGGGTACTGAGTTAGCTCTAGAAGCTGCTGAGTAGACCCCTAGACAAGACCAATGTTTTATCTCACCTTCAAGTATATGTCTTGTGGTTATGGTGACACTCAGCCATGAGGATTTTAGTTGATACTTTAGAAATTGTGCAAATTCATCTAATGCATTAATTAATATAGAAATTTCAAATGGACTTCAGAGATTTGAAATAGTGAAGGTGTGTATGACACAACAAGTCACACATCTGATGCACATTTGCACTCTGGTGCAAAATGATTAGTTTTTCATTGGTTTTCTTTCTTTGTATTTTTTTTAGGATGAAACCTGGAATTATTTGAGAATCGTTAAACATAAGTATCACTAAAGACCATGTATTCTTCAAAAATCAATGTATCCTTAAATGTAAATGCTATTTTGGTTGCACTGTGCCTCCTGCAACTCTCAGTCTATGTAAGATCAGTCAGATAAGTGTGCACTGCTGTTATCACTGAAGCACTCCTTTATATTTATGTCGTTTATCACCAGACCCTTCCTTCACTACTTTTCCAATCCCAGTGTTGAGCTGTCATGAGTACATTCTCTATGTGCTGCTGTCGCTGATAAAAATAGGGCTTCTTTTCAGTTGCAAGAAAACTGTGATGTTCAGATATTGATCAAATAGAACAAGTCGAACTTTTATCTTGGAATCCTCAAAGGTCCTATTTTGAAACATAAATAATTCAAACCACCTTGACTATTACTTGAGAGAAAAGCTCTCTTTTCAAAGGAAATTTTCCTACGACATTTTAAAGTTACCATGATTTTTAGTGACTTTTGAGTTCTATTAAATGAATAAGGGAAGTTAAATGTGTTCCATGGGAACTCTTGTGACCTTGTTGAATAAAGTCTTAGTAAAACTTTGAAGATTTTTTTCAAAAATATTAATATAAATAAGCTCTGAATGATAAAAGCCAGAGGGGACTTCCTTCAATAAGAACTGCTGTATCTTTCTAGCATACTGTGATCACACATAGCTCAAGCGCAACATGGGTGTAATGGTGTTTTCTTGATTATATGGTGGGGCTGATGCAAATGTGAAAGCAGGTGTCAAATACTAGAGACAAAAAATCAGTCCCTTGATATTTCATGGATAGAGTTTATAGGTGTCTAAAGTGGACAGTATAAAACATATCAATGCCGGCAGAGCAACCACTAACCTCTTCTTGCAAGAACTAAACTGTGTAAGTACACAGATAAACCTCTAGCTCCTCTGTGCTTACTTGCGTTTTTAAATTTCTGATTGAGGGGAGGAAAAATTCAAGTCACAGAAAAAGAGAGTGTTGGTTTCACTTGGATGTTTGCTATTTCAGTTTACTTCTTCTCCTCGGATATTTTTCATTCTTATTCATTACTCATTTACTGCATTTTTTTTTATGACCAAGTTCTCACCAGTATTTTTCACTACCAAGGAAACAATTTAAGGTAGTTTGTTATAGTTCAGTCTGATATGTGTATATCAGGATGCTTCTATTTACTACGTAAGCTGGAGAGTGAGTGCGGGTCAGTCTATCAGTACAAGGTCAGTCATTCACCACCTCTTCCGCCCCAGGAAAGCGTAACTGAATTAACACGCAACAGATGACATCCCACATGGTAGGTGAGAATCCACTATTAATTTAGGAATTCTCGATTGACCATACACATTAAACAAGTGTGGAAGGGAGGGAGACAACTGTGGTTGCTCAAGCAAGGGAATCTTAAACCAAGAACTCAGGGGAGCCTCAGCTTACAGATAGAGTTCCCTGCTGAAAACTGGAGGAAGGCAGAAAGAAGGACTACTGCCTGCAACAGCAGTTGGAGAATGAATGCAATTCAGTCTATCAGTACAGAGTCAGCCACTCACATCTTTAGCCCCAGGACAATGTAACTGATTTTTGATGGGGTTGAGGACTAGTTTTAGTCTCATGGTCAAACTCAAGTTGTTTAACATAGAGTTTATAGAATAGATGGCATGGTTTTCAAGTGATGTTGCAGGCTAAAAATCTAAACATAATCTAGGGATAGAATCATAATCCTTTCAGTTAGAAAATATGGTAGAATACTTTGTCTGATTAACAAATTGATGGACTAGATATCATTTGTACCCCATACTATGTAATTTACTTAATTGTTATGTTTTGTTCAATTTATATCTGGGAGAAGAGTATTTGTTTTATTGGACAGAAAGGGTGAGATGTAGGGGGAGGTACTGATTCTCTAATTGGCTTTTGATTGTGACAATAAAGAAGGCAGGAGTCAATTGCTGGGTGAAGAGTAAAGGTGGGACTTCTAGGTTCGAGGAAAAAAAGGGAAGGCTGGAGAGCTGGCTCAGCCATTAAAAGCTAGACTCATAACCAAAAACATAAGAAGAGGGAAAGGGACTTGAGGAAAGAAAAGGGGCTTTGTCTCCCAGGCTTTGGAAAGAGAACCGTGTAACTACCTTATGAGATACTGGGGTAGCTAGAACTGGTGGCTTCTGCCACTGCTGAGGGGTGGGGGTGGGGCATCCCCGGCGGGGGTCTCCTTTCTTGGTTCTTCTTCTTTTTTTTTATTCTTTTTTTTTTATTAACTTGAGTATTTCTTATATACATTTCGAGTGTTATTCCCTTTCCCGGTATCCGGGCAAACATCCCCCTCCCCCTCCCCTTCCTTATGGGTGTTCCACTCCCGACCCTCCCCCCATTGCCGCCCTCCCCTCACCAGTCTAGTTCACTGGGGGTTCAGTCTTAGCAGGACCCAGGGCTTCCCCTTCCACTGGTGCTCTTACTAGGATATTCATTGCTACCTATGAGGTCAGAGTCCAGGGTCAGTCCATGTATACTCTTTAGGTAGTGGCTTAGTCCCTGGAAGCTCTGGTTGCTTAGCATTGTTGTACATATGGGGTCTCGAGCCCCTTCAAGATCTTCCAGTTCTTTCTCTGATTCCTTCAACGGGGGTCCTATTCTCAGTTCAGTGGTTTGCTGCTGGCATTCGCCTCTGTATTTGCTGTATTCTGGCTGTGTCTCTCAGGAGCGATCTACATCGGGCTCCTGTCGGTCTGCACTTCTTTGCTTCATCCATCTTGTCTAAATTGGGTGGCTGTATATGTATGGGCCACATGTGGAGCAGGCTCTGAATGGGTGTTCCTTCAGTCTCTGTTTTAATCTTTGCCTCTCTATTCCCTGCCAAGGGTATTCTTGTTCCCCTTTTAAAAAAGGAGTGAAGCATTCACATGTTGATCATCCGTCTTGAGTTTTGTTTGTTCTAGGGATCTAGGGTAATTCAAGCATTTGGGCTAATAGCCACTTATCAATGAGTGCATACCATGTATGTCTTTCTGTGATTGGGTTAGCTCACTCAGGATGATGTTTTCCAGTTCCAACCATTTGCCTACGAATTTCATAAACTCGTTGTTTTTGATAGCTGAGTAATATTTCATTGTGTAGATGGACCACATTTTCTGTATCCATTCCTCTGTTGAAGGGCATCTGGGTTCTTTCCAGCTTCTGGCTATTATAAATAAGGCTGCAATGAACATAGTGGAGCACGTGTCTCTTTTATATGTTAAGGCATCTTTTGGGTATATGCCCAAGAGAGGTATAGCTGGATCCTCAGGCAGTTCAATGTCCAATTTTCTGAGGAACCTCCAGACTGATTTCCAGAATGGTTGTACCAGTCTGCAATCCCACCAACAATGGAGGAGTGTTCCTCTTTCTCCGCATCCTCGCCAGCATCTGCTGTCACCTGAGTTTTTGATCATAGCCATTCTCACTGGTGTGAGGTGAAATCTCAGGGTTGTTTTGATTTGCATTTCCCTTATGACTAAAGATGTTGAACATTTCTTTAGGTGTTTCTCAGCCATTCGGCATTCCTCAGCTGTGAATTCTTTGTTTAGCTCTGAACCCCATTTTTTAATAGGGTTATTTGTTTCCCTGCGGTCTAACTTCTTGAGTTCTTTGTATATTTTGGATATAAGGCCTCTATCTGTTGTAGGATTGGTAAAGATCTTTTCCCAATCTGTTGGTTGCCGATTTGTCCTAACAACAGTGTCCTTTGCCTTACAGAAGCTTTGCAGTTTTATGAGATCCCATTTGTCGATTCTTGATCTTAGAGCATAAGCCATTGGTGTTTTGTTCAGGAATTTTTTTCCAGTGCCCATGTGTTCCAGATGCTTCCCTAGTTTTTCTTCTATTAGTTTGAGTGTGTCTGGTTTGATGTGGAGGTCCTTGATCCACTTGGACTTAAGCTTTGTACAGGGTGATAAGCATGGATCGATCTTCATTCTTCTACATGCTGACCTCCAGTTGAACCAGCACCATTTGCTGAAAATGCTATCTTTTTTCCATTGGATGGTTTTGGCTCCTTTGTCAAAAATCAAGTGACCATAGGTGTGTGGGTTCATTTCTGGGTCTTCAATTCTATTCCATTGGTCTATCTGTCTGTCTCTGTACCAATACCATGCAGTTTTTATCACTATTGCTCTGTAATACTGCTTGAGTTCAGGAATAGTGATTCCCCCTGAAGTCCTTTTATTGTTGAGGATAGTTTTAGCTATCCTGGGTTTTTTGTTATTCCAGATGAATTTGCAAATTGTTCTGTCTAACTCTTTGAAGAATTGGATTGGTATTTTGATGGGGATTGCATTGAATCTGTAGATTGCTTTTGGTAGAACGGCCATTTTTACTATATTAATCCTGCCAATCCATGAGCATGGGAGATCTTTCCATCTTCTGAGGTCTTCTTCAATTTCTTTCCTCAGTGTCTTGAAGTTCTTATTGTATAGATCTTTTACTTGCTTGGTTAAAGTCACACCGAGGTACTTTATATTATTTGGGTCTATTATGAAGGGTGTCGTTTCCCTAATTTCTCTCTCGGCTTGTTTCTCTTTTGTATAGAGGAAGGCAACTGATTTATTTGAGTTAATTTTATACCCAGCCACTTTGCTGAAGTTGTTTATCAGCTTTAGTAGTTCTCTGGTGGAACTTTTGGGATCACTTAAATATACTATCATATCATCTGCAAAGAGTGATATTTTGACCTCTTCTTTTCCGATCTGTATCCCCTTGATCTCCTTTTGTTGTCTGATTGCTCTGGCTAGAACTTCAAGAACTATATTGAATAAGTAGGGAGAGAGTGGGCAGCCTTGTCTAGTCCCTGATTTTAGTGGGATTGCTTCAAGTTTCTCTCCATTTAGTTTAATGTTAGCAACTGGTTTGCTGTATATGGCTTTTACTATGTTTAGGTATGGGCCTTGAATTCCTATTCTTTCCAGGACTTTTATCATGATGGGGTGTTGAATTTTGTCAAATGCTTTCTCAGCATCTAATGAAATGATCATGTGGTTCTGTTCTTTCAGTTTGTTTATATAATGGATCACGTTGATGGTTTTCCGTATATTAAACCATCCCTACATGCCTGGGATGAAGCCTACTTGATCATGTTGGATGATTGTTTTGATGTGCTCTTGAATTCGGTTTGCCAGAATTTTGTTGAGTATTTTTGCATCGATATTCATAAGGGAAATTGGTCTGAAGTTCTCTCTCTTTGTTGTGTCTTTGTGTGGTTTAGGTATAAGAGTAATTGTGGCTTCATAGAAGGAATTCGGGAATGATCCATCTGTTTCAATTTTGTGGAATAGTTTGGATAATATTGGTATGAGGTCTTCTATGAAGGTTTGATAGAATTCTGCACTAAACCCATCTGGACCTGGGCTCTTTTTGGTTGGGAGACCTTTAATGACTGCTTCTATTTCCTTAGGAGTTATGGGTTTCTTTAACTGGTTTATCTGTTCCTGATTTAACTTCGATACCTGGTATCTGTCTAGGAAATTGTCCATTTCCTGAAGATTTTCAAGTTTTGTTGAATATAGGTTTTTATAGTAAGATCTGATGATTTTTTTGAATTTCCTCTGAATCTGTTGTTATGTCTCCCTTTTCATTTCTGATTTTGTTAATTTGGATGCACTCTCTGTGTCCTCTCGTTAGTCTGGCTAAGGGTTTATCTATCTTGTTGATTTTCTCAAAAAACCAACTTTTGGTTCTGTTGATTCTTTCTATGGTCCTTTTTGTTTCTACTTGGTTGATTCCAGCTCTGAGTTTGATTATTTCCTGCCTTCTACTCCTCCTGGGTGTATTTGCTTCTTTTTGTTCTAGAGCTTTTAGGTGTGCTGTCAAGCTGCTGACATATGCTCTTTCCTTTTTCTTTCTACAGGCACTCAGCGCTATGAGTTTTCCTCTTAGCACAGCTTTCATTGTGTCCCATAAGTTTGGGTATGTTGTACCTTCATTTTCATTAAATTATAAAAAGTTTTTAATTTCTTTCTCTATTTCTTCCTTGACCAGGTTATCATTGAGTAGAGCATTGTTTAATTTCCACGTATATTTGGGCATTCTTCCCTTATTGTTATTGAAGATCAGTTTTAGGCCGTGGTGGTCTGATAGCACGCATGGGATTATTTCTATCTTTCTCTACCTGTTGAGGCCCATTTTTTGACCAATTATATGGTCAATTTTGGAGAAAGTACCATGAGGAGCTGAGAAGAAGGTATATCCTTTTGCTTTAGGATAGAATGTTCTATAAATATCCGTTAAGTCCATTTGGCTCATGACTTCTCTTAGTCTGTCGACATCACTGTTTAATTTCTGTTCCAATGATCTGTCCATTGATGAGACTGGGGTGTTGAAATCTCCCACTATTATTGTGTGAGGTGCAATGTGTGTTTTGAGCTTTAGTAAGGTTTCTTTTACGTATGTAGGTGCCCTTGTATTTGGGGCATAGATATTTAGGATTGAGAGTTAATCTTGGTGGATTTTTCCTTTGATGAATATGAAGTGTCCTTCCTTATCTTTTTTGATGACTTTTAGTTGAAAATTGATTTTATTTGATATTAGAATGGCTACTCCAGCTTGCTTCTTCTGACCATTTGCTTGGAAAGTTGTTTTCCAGCCTTTCACTCTGAGGTAGTGTCTGTCTTTGTCTCTGAGGTGTGTTTCCTGTAGGCAGCAGAATGCAGGGTCCTCGTTGTGTATCCAGTTTGTTAATCTATGTCTTTTTATTGGGGAGTTGAGGCCATTGATGTTGAGAGATATTAAGGAATAGTGATTATTGCTTCCTGTTATATTCATATTTGGATGTGAGGTTATGTTTGTGTGCTTTCACTCTCTTTGTTTTGTTGCCAAGACGATTAGTTTCTTGCTTCTTCTAGGGTATAGCTTGCCTCCTTATGTTGGGCTTTACCATTTATTATCCTTTGTAGTGCTGGATTTGTAGAAAGATATTGTGTAAATTTGGTTTTGTCATGGAATATCTTGGTTTCTCCATCTATGTTAATTGAGAGTTTTGCAGGATACAGTAACCTGGGCTGGCATTTGTGTTCTCTTAGGGTCTGTATGACATCAGTCCAGGATCTTCTGGCCTTCATAGTTTCTGGCCAGAAGTCTGGTGTGATTCTGATAGGTCTGCCTTTATATGTTACTTGACCTTTTTCCCTTACTGCTTTTAATATTCTTTCTTTATTTTGTGCGTTTGGTGTTTTGACAATTATGTGATGGGAGGTGTTTCTTTTCTGGTCCAATCTATTTGGAGTTCTGTAGGCTTCTTGTATGCCTATGGGTATCTCTTTTTTTAGGTTAGGGAAGTTTTCTTCTATGATTTTGTTGAAGATATTTACTGCTCCTTTGAGTTGGGAGTCTTCACTCTCTTCTATACCTATTATCCTTAGGTTTGATCTTCTCATTGAGTCCTGGATTTCTTGTATGTTTTGGACCAGTAGCTTTTTCCGCTTTACATTATCTTTGACAGTTGAGTCAATGATTTCTATGGAGTCTTCTGCTCCTGAGATTCTCTCTTCCATCTCTTGAATTCTGTTGGTGAGGCTTGTATCTACAGCTCCTTGTCTCTTCTTTTGGTTTTCTATATCCAGGGTTGTTTCCATGTGTTCTTTCTTGATTGCTTCTATTTCCATTTTTATTTCCTTCAATTGTTTGATTGTGTTTTCCTGGAATTCTTTCAGGGATTTCTGTGATTCTTTCAGGGATTTTTGCGATTCCTCTCTGAAGGCTTCTACTGTTTATTAATGTTTTCCTGTGTTTCCCTAAGGGAGTTCTTCACGTCTTTCTTGAAGTCCTCTAGCATCATGATCAAATATGATTTTGAAACTAGATCTTGCTTTTCTGGTGTGTTTGGATATTCCATGTTTGTTTTGGTGGGAGAATTGGGCTCCGATGATGCCATGTAGTCTTGGTTTCTGTTGCTTGTGTTCCTGTGCTTGCCTCTCGCCATCTGATTATCTCTAGTGTTACTTTGTTCTGCTATTTCTGACAGTGGCTAGACTGTCCTATAAGCCTGTGTGTCAGGAGTGCTGTAGACCTGTTTTCCTCTCTTTCAGTCAGTTATGGGGACAGAGTGTTCTGCTTTCCGGCGTGTAGTTTTTCCTCTCTACAGGTCTTCAGCTGTTCCTGTGGGCCTGTGTCTTGAGTTCACCAGGCAGCTTTCTTGCAGCAGAAAAGTTGGTCTTACCTGTGGTCCCGAGGCTCAAGTTCGCTCGCGGGGTGCTGCCCATGGGCCCTTTGCGGCGGCAGCAACCAGGAAGACCTGTGCCGCCCCTTCCGGGAGCTTATGCAGCCTCAGAAGTGCCCACCTGACCAGGCGGTGAGGTCTCTTTCCCACGGGGTCTGGGAGCAGAGAGCTGCTGTGGGCCGGGATCCGCCGGTGTGGGACTTCCGGTAAACACAGGACGTGCCCGGTCCTAGAGGAATTCTGCCTCTGTGTGTCCAGATTTCACCAGGCAGCCTTCTTGCAACAGACAAGTTGGTCTTACCTGTGGTCCCGAGGCTCAAGTTTGCTCGCGAGGTGCTGCCCACGGGCTCTCTGCAGCGGCAGCAACCAGGAAGATATGCGCCGCCCCGTTCATTCCCTTTTAATGACCTTTGGTAATTGCTTTACAACCTCTTAGAATGTACTTTGAGTAGGAGAAAGTCTGGTTACTATCTAAGAGCAATTAACTGGTGACACCTGGGAGACTGACAGAGTTCTCACTGCAGTTTTGATTATCAGAGAAAGACTTAATAGCAGTCCCACTATAAAAGAGCTTAATAATCACTTATAATTTTGGAAATTCTTATAGGATCATCATTAAGACTTAAGAAGTCTTCTATTTGTCTATATAGCATCACCATGAGACAGTACATCTTCGTAGATCTGCATAGATCTGCTCCAAAAGGGTGTGATATTACTTAATGATTGAGATGTGTGTGTGTGTGTGTGTGTGTGTGTGTGTGTGTGTGTGTGTGTGTTTAATTATAACAGGGAAAGCTTTTTAATAGCAGGAATCTTTCCTAAAATGAATCCCTTACAGCCTTGCTTAATAAGGGCAAACCGGTCGCAGATTATATAATAATCCAAAACTGGCCATCTCAGGATGATCACCTGCTAGTTATTAGCTTGTCCCATTATGGCTCCTGACACACTACCACTGGCGAAGTTTGGCTGATATAGGCTAGCTGATACAGGTTAGCTGATAAATTTAGGGCAGGAAATTCTGCGCCCAGCAACTGTGCTATCTCGCAAGTTCTACGATTTAAAAACAAAAACAAAAACAAAACAACAACAAAAAAAGTAAAAGCATGATTGCAGCTTCTGGGAAAGGCGGTAGCTGGCTATTGGCGGAGCTAAGCCAGGAGGAATGGGCACACTGGTGTGGTCTCTCTGGCAGTTGATTTCAGAGCTAAGCAAGGAAGGAGGACCATGCCCCTGGGAAAGGCAGGAGCATGATTTTAAATTTACATGCAACATGTAATGTTTGAAGATTTTTCTTCAGGTTTGGCACAACAGTTCATCATTTTAAGTTATCAAGTGAAAAAATTCCAGCAAGTATCAAAGTATGCGTGTGCAGGACTGAGCCTGAACCCACGGTGCTGGCCCACTAAGTGTGAAAATGTAGTGATTCCGGATACACTGGGAAAAATGAGTATGCGGTCACTTCATTATTAAAAACTTTAGTGATGGTACATGTATAATGATCTCATACATTAACACCAACCTTGGAGATCAATAAATGTTTCCCCTTGGAGCAATGTTGGTTCAGAGAGGAGCAAAACGTATACCTGGACAGCTTACATTTTGAAGACAAGAACGTTTTAGGAAACACTGCTAGCAAAGAATTGAAAGTACATCCCATCCAAGAGGGGCGAGGAGGCAACAGAAACACAGGAGTTGATGCTCGAGAATACGGACAATGTCCTGATAAAAGTCCGAGGATCACAAAGCATTGCCTTACCTGAGGGGATCATTCTCAAGGCACTGGGAAGTCCAGGAGGGTGAGCGGATAGACCATGCCTAAGTGGGAAGAGATTCCAAATATTTTGTAATGAAATTCCCCGGGAGGAACTGAATGCAGAAGAGAGTTTAACCTGGTCCATGATCAGTAAGAGATGAAGAGTCTGAAAAACCAGTGAAAATGAAATTTAAAGATGAAAATTAAATGTATATTTTGGTTACCAACCTATGTGACCCTGAGGCACACCAATTAGGTCACAAAATGTAGGATTTTGATGCTTGACTCAGAACTTAGATTTGGAAATCTTCAACTGCAATTTATTCCAGCTAAGATACAGAAGCTGTTGCTGTTAAAGGAATTTCTAACACAGTCACCTAATCCGGAACAAAGCATTTCCATTCTGGCAACACAAGGATGTGCTGCGAGGGTTTTGGCACATTTAAGGTTTGTATTTCTCTAGGTTAGTCTATCCTGAAGTATCTGAATGTCTTCAAGACCAAAGGAAAGGGAGGATAGGAGATTGCACTGTTTTTTATTTTGAAGATTTTGGAAGAGACACATCACTTGGTCTAGGCCAAAGTGCTCTTTATATTTAATTACATCATCCTGTAATATTTTTAATGATAGGGAAGTAAAGGGCGTTTCTTTGATTAGAACTGTTATGCTTTTTGTTTGATTGTTTGTTTGAGGAAATATAAAAACTTCACAATAGAAAGGAATCTGTGGCATTTTTTAAGAGAAAGATTTGGTCATCCTTAAATTAGAGAATAAATATTAAGCACATTTAACTTGTGACCAATAGGGGCAAAAATCAAAATATAATGTTTAGTAATCATCCCTAGATAAGAATTGGGACAATTTCACCCGTAGAATGGGAAGAAAGGAGTCATGGACTTGGTGGTAGATTTTGGATGTGTTGCCACTCTGCTGTTTTCTATCCCTAAAGAAAGATGAGGCTATCTTTTGAAGTTGACTGGGGAGCTGGCACTACAAGTAACAGTGCTGAGGTAGAGAAGTTTTGACATCATCGGAATGGGACAGCCAGTCGCAATTGAGCTGCTTATATTCTGCTCACCTCCAGGGCTTACAATTCCTTCAGATCACCATGAAAACAGATCTCTTTTATTATGACATATGCAATCACATGCAGTAAAGACACAGCACCACAGCTGCTTGCATACCAACATATTTCCTGTCATGATGATAATGGACGCCTCTGAACTGTAAACTAGCCCCAATTAAATGTTTTCTGTTATTAGTGTTGCTGTGGTCATTGTGTCTTCCCAGCAATAAAACCCTTACTAAGGCAGTATTTAAAAAAAAGAAAGAGACATGGATATGAGTGTACAGTGCCTGTAAAAGGAAAGGCTTGTTTGGGAGTCTGAATTGTCTCATTTGTTTTTGCTTGTCACCTAAGACAATAATCTCACTGGTTCTCTAACATTTGTTTTTCATATTTTTCCTCATTTGATTAACTTGACTAAGATCTCATTTTTCTAACCTTATTCCCTTTTACTTCTTATTCCCTATTTTATGACATAAATAGAATATTTAAACTGTAGTTTATTTCAAAAATAACTTTGACATTTTTTGAGATTATAATTACATCATTCCACATTTCTTTTCTTCCCCCAGACCTCCCATGAACTCATCCTTCAAGTTCTTTAAGGGACTTATTTATTTCCTTCTTAAGGTCCTCCATCATCACCATAAAATGTGATTTTATATCTAATTCTTGCTTTTCTGGTGTGTTTGGATATCTAGTATTTGCTTTGGTGAGAGAACTGGGCTCTGTTGATGACAAGTAGTCTTGGTTTCTGTTGCTTAGATTCCTGGACTTGCCTCTCGCCATCAGGTTGTCTCTGGTGTTAGCTTGCCTTGCTGTATCGGACAGTGGTCTGACCTTCCTATAGGCCTGTGTGTCAGCACTCCTGATGACCTGTTTTCTTTCAGCTGGATTTGGGAACAGAGAACTTTGCTCTTAGGTGTGTAGCGCTCCTGGCAACTGGCTTTCAGCTCTCAACTCAGGCTGAAGCCCAAAGTGTCCTTCCCCTGACTGCTTCTAGGTCCCTGTGCCCAAGGGGCACAGATGGCACTAGGTGATTTCCTCTTTGATCAGGAATACGGACAGAAAGTTGTTGTCTCCTCTGAGTTCTCAGGGGTGTCTGCTCTTCTGGAAGGTCCAGCTCTCTCCCCCACGGGATTTGGGTGCAGGAAGCTGTGTGACTGTTTCATTTCAGTTAGGGGCACAGGCCAGATGTACACTTTTTTAAGGGAGTAATCTCCTGTTATGACATTTTACTGTTCTCTGATGCCTTCTCCTGGTCAGTGTTTTACATTTTCAAATTTCATTATAGAAACCCATCTTCCCTCATCCTACTGGTTGAAATGTTTATTAAATTTCCTGTCTCAGGTATTATTATGTCTTTCAGACTAATTGCATTTTAAGAGTATTTTCAATTTACTAAGTTAGAAAAATTGGTTTTAGTAAAAAGAATCAGTTTTGATTAATGTTCCCTGCTATGTGCAAACATGGGAGAAATGGCACTAATGCTTTATATCTAGCTATTCTTTATAGGGATTTTATTAATAGCAAATCAGTATGCTATACAATGACTACCAAACTTTCTCACCCTCTAAAATTTGCTAATGGTTTTACTTTTAATTAGATACTGGAGTGACTTGATTAGAGCAAAAGTTCTAAGCACATGCTGAAACCAAGAACAGTTGAAAGCAGACATTCCCAAAATGTAACAGTTCTGCTGCCTGATTTATTATTACATTACAATGGTTGTCTTCAAATGAGGACTTGAGAGTTCACAAAAATCTAATTCAGATATCTCAGCTTAATATATTCTACGAGCTCTCCCAAATGACTGTAGGAAAATATAGGCGGTTTTTAAACTTTCAATCAAAATGTCAAGGATCTAAAATGTAAATAATTCCAGATGTAAATGAGCCTTTCAGATTCAGTCTGATCATGCATTAACAAATCCAAAACATAAGGATAGTGGAAACAACCATGATGCAGTGAAGCTCAGATAATGGTTCTAATGAAGTTTACTAAGGAGAATTTTTTTCACAAAAATTTCACAACTAAACATCCTAGGCTAGATTTTTTATATAAATGAATACCTTTTAAGCCCCTTGAGAAATAGTAAATCCTGGTATCTGTCTTTATGCAAAAATTAAAAGTATTGTTCTGAAGTAGGATCATGATGAACTTTTTCCTTTGTATTATTAAATAACAACTATGATAATGGCAGCCTTGATATTTAAAAATATAGATTTTTTTCAGTCAATAACAGAGAAACTTTAACCTAATTCTCATAAGAATTAATAATCAGATGCACTTAGTGATTTTTGCTACTGTCATTGCCCTTTACTCAAGAAACGATCTGAGCAATTCTCAAATGGTGCATTGTGAGGCCCCAGGATATCCACAAGAGGTGAAAGGTAAAGTGACATTAAGAAGGTTCCTGAGGAGACAAGGAACCATCAATAGCGTCTACCCTCTGCAAGAAGAAGAGCCCTTTTTGGAGTCATTAGAACACTTGGCATCTTACATATCATTTACATGTACTTATCCCTCTGGTTATCCTATTCTGAAATCCAAGCTTGGGTTCTTGGTTGTTACTGATGGGTCAAAGTAATTTTTTCTCCCTTCCCACAATTACTGACTTGTGAGCTTTGTGGGGCGTAGGAAGGTGTGCAAATCTGTGTATCATCCTAAAGAATCAGACTTTAAGGTTATATTTTGAAAGGTTTGGAAATGAAAATAGATAACTTTTCTTGAGGGAGGAGAGAAGTCAAATCTAGATGTCAGAAAGTATCTCATTGATTCCAGTTGGCAGGCATCCTAAGAGCATAAAGATTAGATTTAGGATAGCATCAGCATCATGAATGACTGAATCAAGTGATAGAACTCATGAACTTTATTTGTCAACTCTGAATTGAACAATCAGCCTGACTTCTCTGTAACTATATTAATGAATGAAGTCTTACTATTCAAGAAAATTTGTATTTTTTTTTGCTTTGGTTTGGTTTGTTTGTTTGTTTGGTTGGTTGTTGTTGTTGTTGTTACTTTGTTGTTACTTGAAGCTGAATTATGGTGACTGAATCAGGAATTGATAGTAAAAAGAGACTACGGAGAACAACTTTGAATAGTCAAGGTCAGGATGCTACCAGCAAATACAAAAGAACAAAGCTGCATTAGAATGGGGCTGGACACTAGCAGGAAAGAAGTTATGAAGGCAAATGTGTGTGGTTCAAGGGAAAAAGAAGGACAGGTTGAATAGAATTAAAAGGTGTAAGGTTCTCAGGCTGCAGCATATTATAATTTATGACACAAAGAAAATTTTTTTCTAATGTCCTTGGATATAACATAAATGTGTATTTTAGTGGAAGAGCATGAAACTAGAGTTCCAACTGACTTTTCCAAATTGCTGATGATGCATAAAAATAGTTTCTATTTAAAAAGGCTTTGGAGAAAATAATTTCTATGATGATTTAAATAAAAATGGCCCCCATAGATCCATAGAGATTGGTACTATTAGGAGGTAAGGAGTAGATGTGACTTTGTTGAAGGATAGGCTTTGAGTTTTCAATTGGTCAAGCCACAGCCAGTAGGGCAGTCTTTCTCTCCTGCTACTTGCTGATAAGGATGTAGACATCTTAGGACCGTCTCCAGCACCATGTCTGATTGCACGTTTCTGTGCTTCTCACCATGGTTATAATAGACATACTGTATCTCTGAAACCAAGCCAGTCCCAATTAATTGTTCTCCTTTATAAGTGCTGCTTTGCTCATGGTGTCTCATCACAACAATAAAACCCTAAGAAAGATAATTCTCAAGGAAGATTGACTTCAATATAGGCCAAGAACTGTCAAAATAGGAAGTATTTCAAGACTGAATTAAATTTACAGGAAAGCTAAGCATATAGGAAATATTACTTTCAAGAGTGCAGAGTGTAAAAGGTTTCCAGTGTTAGCATTTCTTCTAGGCTCCACCCTACAGTTACCTGGCAACAGTCAGGTATGCCTGAGAGTATAAAGGGGGATTGTTTGTCCCCTCCTCACTCTCTTGCTCTTAGTCTTTTCCCTCTGTTCCTTCTCTCCCTATTCTACCTCCCTCTCTCCCTGTGTTCATGGCCGGCCTCTATTCCACCAGGGGGCACTGCTGAGAGTCAGTGTTACTCTATTGAGAGTCTTAGTCTCTCATTAACTACCAGTTAGATTTTTATTTACAAGGCACCTAGATTTGGATGTTTTTTTTCATAATACAAGAAAAAAAGATAAATACGTATAGTCAAATTTTTTCAATGAAATATTTATATTTTATTGTATAATCAAAGGTGAAATGACTATGAATTACAGTACTTAAAGGATATACATTTTATGAGTTAAATTGTGTAAGAAATTTTAGATTAGATAGAAAATTTGAAGATATTACTTTTTACATGTTTCGAAATTGCTTTCTAAGTAAGAGAGATATTTGTCATATCCGGGAAAAGTTACAAATTGGAATTATCTGAGGAAGAGTTTCTCTTTTGCTATATTATACTGTCTGTTTATAATTATAGTTATGTTTTTCTCATTTCTTAAAACATCATTTATCTGTAATTTTATTATATTTATATCCATGTCTCACAGCTTAATTTAATGTTCTGTCTATCATGAAAACATCGATGCCTAAATCTCTCTTTATTGGCTGACTTTTCCCTATAGGTCACAATATGTTGATAAAAACAGGCTAATAAAAACAATCTAATAATGAGCACCCAAAGATAATGTACATATTATATATATATATATATATATATATATATATATATATATATATATGATTGTATACATATAATTTATACATACTGGATTCTCAAAAACTCCTAAGAAGTGATTGTATGTATACTTGTTAAGCAATTTTGGATTTACTATATATTTCTTCCTGATAGGTGTTTTGCAGTTACATATGAAAGAGTTATAATAATCTAGAAGCCCCAAGAGGGAAGTTCCACAATCCATTCCTCATTAATATTTTCTTTTATATTTGATGTATTTTGGTCCTTATTCAAGTTTAGGATTCTTTTCTTTCCTTTTTTTTAATCCGATACTTGCAAATACCCCTGACATTTAATATGTAATTCTCTGATCAAGTAAATCTAACCAGTCAATTTTAGATGCGTTCATGGAATTTGGCTTTCTAAAATAAATAGATCTTTCAGGTCTGTACATTCTTGTCTTATTCCAAAATGGTTAGCAAGCACATCATCTTGAAAAATATTTTATGTATTCCTTATGTTTTTTGTTGTGAGTCTAGCCTTTAAAGTTGAGTCATCTCTCCAGCCCATTTTATGTATTTCTTAACATGAAATACTAAGAATTAAAGTTTCTCTCTCTTTTTTTTAGTTCTTTTTCTTGGATTTTTTTATTTACATTTCAAATGTTATTCCCTATCCCCCTCCCATCCCACTCCTCCTTCTTCTATAAGGGTGTTCCCCCTCCACAACCACCAACCCCTTCCTGCCTCCCGACCCTGACAGTACAAGACATTGGGAAGTCCAGCCTCGGCAGGACCAAGGGCTTCTCCTCCCATTGGTGCCCAACAAGGCCACCTTCTGCTACATATGTAGCTGGAGCCATGGGTCTGTCCATGCTCTGATTGGTTGTATTGTTCTTATGGGGTTGCAAATCCCTTCAATTCCTTCAATCCTTTCTCTAAGTCCTCCAGTGGGTAGCCCATTATCAGTTCAATGGCTGGCATCCGCCTCTGTGTTTGTCATACTCTAGCAGAGCCTCTCAGGAGACAGCTGTATCAGGCTCCTGTCAGCATGCACTTCTTGGCATCAGCAATATTGTCTGGGTTTGGTGGCTGTATCCCCAGGAGGGGCAGGCTCTGAATAGCCATTTCTTCAGCCTCTGCTCTAAAATTTGTCTCCATATCTCCTCCTATGAATATTTTTGTTCCCCCTTTTAAGGAGTGAAGTATCTGCACTTTGGTCATCCTTCTTGAACTTCATGTGGTCTGTGGATAGTATCTTGGGTAGCTCAAGCTTTTGAGCTAATATCCACTATCAGTGAGTGCATATTATGTATGGTTTTGTGATTGGGTTACCTCACACAGGATTATTTTTTAAGGATTTATTTATTTATTTTTAAGGTGAGTACACTATTGCTCTCTTCAGATGTACCAGAAGAGGGTATTGGATCCCATTACAGATGGTTGTGAGCCATTATGTGGTTGATGGGAATTGAACTCAGGACCTCTGGAAGAGCAGTCAGTGCTCTTAAACACTGAGCCATCTCTCCAGCAACCAGGATGATATTTTCTAGTTCCATCCGTTTGCCTATGAATTTCATGAAATCACTGTTTTTCATAGCAGAGTAGTACTTTATTGTGTACATGTATCACATTTTCTATATCCATTCCACTGTTGAAGGACATCTTTCCAACCTCTGGCTATTATAAACAAGGCAGCTATGAACATAGTTAAGCATGTGTCCTTGTTACATGTTGGAGCATTTGGGTATATGCCCAGGAGTGGTACAGCTGGGTCCTCAGGTAGTACTATATCCAATTTTCTGAGGAACCTCCAGACCGATTTCCAGAGTGGTTGTGCCAGCTTGCAATCCCACCAACAATGGAGGAGTATTCCTCTTTCTGCACATCCTTGCCAGCATCTATTGTCACCTGACTTTTTGATCTTAGCCATTCTGACTGGTGTGAGGTGGAATCCAAGGGTTGTTATGATTTGCATTTCTGTGATGACATTTCTTTAAGTGCTTCTCAGTCATTTAATATTCCTCAGCTGAGAATTCTTTGTTTAACTCTGAAATAGGGCTTTTTAAATAGGGTTACTTGGTTCTTTGGAGTCTAACTTCTGGAATTATTTGTGTATTTTGAAACTAGCCTTCTATCAGACATAGGTTTAGTAAAGCTCTTTTCCCAATCTGTTGGCTGCCACTTCATCCTAATGACAGTGTCCTTTCCCTTACAAAAGATTTGCAAGAGAGCCCTTGGGCAGCACCCCGCGAACAAACTTGAGCCTCGGGTCCACAGGTAAGACCAACTTGTCTGCTGCAAGAGAGCTGCCTGGTGAGATTGGGACACACAGAGGCAGAGTTCATCTAGGACCGGGCACTTCCTGTGTTTGCCGGAGGTCCCACGCCCGCGGATCCTGGCCCGCAGCATCTCTCTGTTCCCAGAACCCGTGGGAAAGAGACCTCACCGCCTGGTCAGGTGGGCACTCCTGAGGCTGCAGAGCGAAAGAGACAACCAACACTGCCCACCCCTGCCACATCCCTGGCCCAAGAGGAAACTGTATAAGGCCTCTGGGCTCCCGTGGGGGAAGGCCCGGGAGCGGCAGGACCCCTGCCTGAGACACCGCCGGAACCTGAGGGAAACAGACCTGATAAACAGTTCTCTGCACCCAAATCCCATGGGAGGGAGAGCTGAACCTTCAGAGAGGCAGACAAGCCTGGGAAACCAGAAGAGACTGCTCTCTGTACATACATCTCGGACGCCAGAGGAAAACACCAAAGGCCATCTGGAACCCTGGTGCACTGAAGCTCCTGGAAGGGGCCGCACAGGTCTTCCTGGTCGCTGCCGCCACAGAGAGCCCTTGGGCAGCACCCCGCCTGGTGAACTCAAGACACAGGCCCACAGGAACAGCTGAAGACCTGCAGAGAGGAAAAACTACACGCCCGAAAGCAGAACACTCTGTCCCCATAACGGACTGAAAGAGAGGAAAACAGGTCTACAGCACTCCTGACACACAGACTTATAGGACAGTCTAGCCACTGTCAGAAATAGCAGAACAAAGTAACACTAGAGATAATCTGATGGCGAGAGGCAAGCGCAGGAACCCAAGCAAAAGAAACCAAGACTACATGGCATCATCGGAGCCCAATTCTCCCACCAAAACAAACATGGAATATCCAAACACACCAGAAAAGCAAGATCTAGTTTCAAAATCATATTTGATCATGATGCTGGAGGACTTCAAGAAAGATGTGAAGAACTCCCTTAGAGAACAAGTAGAAGCCTACAGAGAGGAATCGCAAAAATCCCTGAAAGAATTCCAGGAAAACACAATCAAACAGTTGAAGGAATTAAAAATGGAAATAGAAGCAATCAAGAAAGAACACATGGAAACAACCCTGGATATAGAAAACCAAAGGAAGAGACAAGGAGCTGTAGATACAGCATCACCAACAGAATAAAAGAGATGAAAGAGAGAATCTCAGGAGCAGAAGATTCCATAGAAATCATTGACTCAACTGTCAAAGATAATGTAAAGCGGAAAAAGCTACTGGTCCAAAACATACAGGAAATCCAGGACTCAATGAGAAGATCAAACCTAAGGATAATAGGTATAGAAGAGAGTGAAGACTCCCAGCTCAAAGGACCAGTAAATATCTTCAACAAAATCATAGAAGAAAACTTCCCTAACCTAAAAAAAGAGATACCCATAGGCATACAAGAAGCCTACATAACTCCAAATAGATTGGACCAGAAAAGAAACACCTCCCATCACATAATTGTCAAAACACCAAACGCACAAAATGAAGAAAGAATATTAAAAGCAGTAAGGGAAAAAGGTCAAGTAACATATAAAGGCAGACCTATCAGAATCACACCAGACTTCTCGCCAGAAACTATGAAGGCCAGAAGATCCTGGACTGATGTCATACAGACCCTAAGAGAACACAAATGCCAGCCCAGGGTACTGTATCCTGCAAAACTCTCAATTAACATAGATGGAGAAACCAAGATATTCCATGACAAAACCAAATTTACACAATATCTTTCTACAAATCCAGCACTACAAAGGATAATAAATGGTAAAGCCCAACATAAGGAGGCAAGCTATACCCTAGAAGAAGCAAGAAACTAATCGTCTTGGCAACAAAACAAAGAGAATGAAAGCACACAAACATAACCTCACATCTAAATATGAATATAACGGGAAGCAATAATCACTATTCCTTAATATCTCTCAACATCAATGGCCTCAACTCCCCAATAAAAAGACATAGATTAACAAAATGGATACGCAACGAGGACCCTGCATTCTGCTGCCTACAGTAAACACACCTCAGAGACAAAGACAGACATTACCTCAGAGTGAAAGGCTGGAAAACAATTTTCCAAGCAAATGGTCAGAAGAAGCAAGCTGGAGTAGCCATTCTAATATCAAATAAAATCAATTTTCAACTAAAAGTCATCAAAAAAGATAAGGAAGGACACTTCATATTCATCAAAGGAAAAATCCACCAAGATGAACTCTCAATCCTAAATATCTATGCCCCAAATACAAGGGCACCTACATACGTAAAAGAAACCTTACTAAAGCTCAAAACACACATTGCACCTCACACAATAATAGTGGGAGATTTCAACACCCCACTCTCATCAATGGACAGATCATGGAAACAGAAATTAAACAGAGATGTAGACAGACTAAGAGAAGTCATGAGCCAAATGGACTTAACGGATATTTATAGAACATTCTATCCTAAAGCAAAAGGATATACCTTCTTCTCAGCTCCTCATGGTACTTTCTCCAAAATTGACCATATAATTGGTCAAAAAACGGCCTCAACAGGTACAGAAAAATAGAAATAATCCCATGCGTGCTATCAGACCACCACGGCCTAAAACTGGTCTTCAATAACAATCAAGGAAGAATGCCCACATATACTTGGAAACTGAACAATGCTCTACTCAATGATAACCTGGTCAAGGAAGAAATAAAAAAGAAATTAAAAACTTTTTAGAATTTAATGAAGATGAAGATACAACATACCCAAACTTATGGGACACAATGAAAGCTGTGCTAAGAGGAAAACTCATAGCGCTGAATGCCTGCAGAAAGAAACAGGAAAGAGCATATGTCAGCAGCTTGACAGCACACCTAAAAGCTCTAGAGCAAAAAGAAGCAAATACACCCAGGAGGAGTAGAAGGCAGGAAATAATCAAACTCAGAGCTGAAATCAACCAAGTAGAAACAAAAAGGACCATAGAAAGAATCAACAGAACCAAAAGTTGGTTCTTTGAGAAAATCAACACGATAGATAAACCCTTAGCCAGACTAACGAGAGGACACAGAGAGTGTGTCCAAATTAACAAAATCAGAAATGAAAAGGGAGACATAACAACAGATTCAGAGGAAATTCAAAAAATCATCAGATCTTACTATAAAAACCTATATTCAACAAAACTTGAAAATCTTCAGGAAATGGACAATTTCCTAGACAGATACCAGGTACCGAAGTTAAATCAGGAACAGATAAACCAGTTAAACAACCCCATAACTCCTAAGGAAAGAGAAGCAGTCATTAAAGGTCTCCCAACCAAAAAGAGCCCAGGTCCAGACGGGTTTAGTGCAGAATTCTATCAAACGTTCATAGAAGACCTCATACCAATATTATCCAAACTATTCCACAAAATTGAAACAGATGGATCACTACCGAATACCTTCTATGAAGCCACAATTACTCTTATACCTAAACCACACAAAGACACAACAAGGAAAGAGAACTTCAGACCAATTTCCCTTATGAATATCGACGCAAAAATACTCAATAAAATTCTGGCAAACCGAATCCAAGAGCACATCAAAACAATCATCCACCATGACCAAGTAGGCTTCATCCCAGGCATGCAGGGATGGTTTAATATACGGAAAACCATCAACGTGATCCATTATATAAACAAACTGAAAGAACAAAACCACATGGTCATTTCATTAGACGCTGAGAAAGCATTTGACAAAATTCAACACCCCTTCATGATAAAAGTCCTGGAAAGAATAGGAATTCAAGGCCCATACCTGAACATAGTAAAAGCCATATACAGCAAACCAGTTGCTAACATTAAACTAAATGGAGAGAAACTTGAAGCAATCCCACTAAAATCAGGGACTAGACAAGGCTGCCCACTCTCTCCCTACTTATTCAATATAATTCTTGAAGTTCTAGCCAGAGCAATCAGACAACAAAAGGAGGTCAAGGGGATACAGATCGGAAAAGAAGAAGTCAAAATATAACTATTTGCAGATGATATGATAGTATATTTAAGTGATCCCAAACGTTCCACCAGAGAACTACTAAAGCTGATAGACAACTTCAGCAAAGTGGCTGGGTATAAAATTAACTCAAATAAATCAGTTGCCTTCCTCTATACAAAAGAGAAACAAGCCGAGAAAGAAATTAGGGAAACGACACCCTTTATAAAACACCCAAATAATAACAAGTACCTCGGTGTGAATTTAACAAAGCAAGTAAAAGATCTGTACAATAAGAACTTCAAGACACTGAAGAAGGAAATTGAAGAAGACCTCAGAAGATGGAAAGATCTCCCATGCTCATGGATTGGCAGGATTAATATAGTAAAAATGGCCATTTTACCAAAAGCAATCTACAGATTCAATGCAATCCCCATCAAAATACCAATCCAATTCTTCAAAGAGTTAGACAGAACAATTTGCAAATTCATCTGGAATAACAAAAAACCCAGGATAGCTAAAGCTATCCTCAACAATAAAAGGACTTCAGGGGGAATCACTATCCCTGAACTCAAGCAGTATTACAGAGCAATAGTGATAAAAACTGCATGGTATTGGTACAGAGACAGACAGATAGACCAATGGAATAGAATTGAAGACCCAGAAAGGAACCCACACACCTATGGTCACTTGATTTTTGACAAAGGAGCCAAAACCATCCAATGGAAAAAAGATAGCATTTTCAGCAAATGGTGCTGGTTCAACTGGAGGTCAACATGTAGAAGAATGCAGATCGATCCATGCTTATCACCCTGTACAAAGCTTAAGTCCAAGTGGATCAAGGACCTCCACATCAAACCAGACACACTCAAACTAATAGAAGAAAAACTATGGAAGCATCTGGAACACATGGGCACTGGAAAAAATTTCCTAAACAAAACACCAATGGCTTACGCTCTAAGATCAAGAATCGACAAATGGGATCTCATAAAACTGCAAAGCTTCTGTAAGGCAAAGGACACGGTGGTTAGGACAAAACGGCAACCAACAGATTGGGAAAAGATCTTTACCAATCCTACAACAGATAGAGGCCTTATATCCAAAATATACAAAGAACTCAAGAAGTTAGACCGCAGGGAAACAAATAACCCTATTAAAAAATGGGGTTCAGAGCTAAACAAAGAATTCACAGCTGAGGAATGCCGAATGGCTGAGAAACACCTAAAGAAATGTTCAACATCTTTAGTCATAAGGGAAATGCAAATCAAAACAACCCTGAGATTTCACCTCACACCAGTGAGAATGGCTATGATCAAAAACTCAGGGGACAACAGATGCTGGCGAGGATGTGGAGAAAGAGGAACACTCCTCCATTGTTGGTGGGATTGCAAACTGGTACAACCATTCTGGAAATCAGTCTGGAGGTTCCTCAGAAAATTGGACAGTGAACTGCCTGAGGATCCAGCTATACCTCTCTTGGGCATATACCCAAAAGATGCCCCAACATATAAAAAAGACACGTGCTCCACTATGTTCATCACAGCCTTATTTATAATAGCCAGTAGCTGGAAAGAACCCAGATGCCCTTCAAGAGAGGAATGGATACAGAAAATGTGGTACATCTACACAATGGAATATTACTCAGCTATCAAAAACAACGAGTTTATGAAATTCGTAGGCAAATGGTTGGAACTGGAAAATATCATCCTGAGTGAGCTAACCCAATCACAGAAAGACATACATGGTATGCACTCATTGATAAGTGGCTATTAGCCCAAATGCTTGAATTACCCTAGATACCTAGAACAAATGAAACTCAAGACGGATGATCAAAATGTGAATGCTTCACTCCTTCTTTAAAAGGGGAACAAGAATACCCTTGGCAGGGAAGAGAGAGGCAACGATTAAAACAGAGAATGAAGGAACACCCATTCAGAGCCTGCCCCACATGTGGCCCATACATATACAGCCACCCAATTAGACAAGATGGATGAAGCAAAGAAGTGCAGACCGACAGGAGCCCGATGTAGATCGCTCCTGAGAGACACAGCCAGAATACAGCAAATACAGAGGCGAATGCCAGCAGCAAACCACTGAACTGAGAATAGGACCCCCGTTGAAGGAATCAGAGAAAGAACTGGAAGATCTTGAAGGGGCTCGAGACCCCATATGTACAACAATGCTAAGCAACCAGAGCTTCCAGGGACTAAGCCACTACCTAAAGACTATACATGGACTGACCCTGGACTCTGACCTCATAGGTAACAATGAATATCCTAGTAAGAGCACCAGTGGAAGGAGAAGCCCTGGGTCCTGCTAAGACTGAACCCCCAGTGAACTAGACTGGTGGGGGGAGGGCGGCAATGGGGGGAGGGTTGGGATGGGAACACCCATAAGGAAGTGGAGGGGGGAGGGGGATGTTTGCCCGGATACCGGGAAAGGGAATAACACTCGAAATGTATATAAGAAATACTCAAGTTAATAAAAAAAAAAAAAAAGAGAAGGGAAAAGGAAGGGAAGCAATTGAAGAGAGCACAGAGAGAAAAAAGGAGGTGAGGGGACATTTTTTAAACCAGGACAGTGATAGAGAGACAGGTTGCAGACAGAGAAGAACCTGGACACAGGTAAAGACAGATGAGCCAGACAGTGAGAATGAGACAGGAGATTAGGACATATTGCCGGAGCTCGTTTAGACCCAGGCCAAGAGACAAGCCATACTGAATCAGTCAGCTGGAGAGGGGTTTGAGTCAGAACAGCTGAGTTGAACCTGCCAATCAGAGATAAGAAAGAACGAGGAAGAGGTGAGCTTTTTCAGCAGTGAGTCCCAAAGGCTGAAAACACTCTAGAATAGATTGTGTGAAGGCTAGAAGCATCCAGGAGTAGGTAGGTTAACAGGAAGAACATTGTAAGCCTTAGAGACAACAATTACATCAGGGGAATAAAAGTTATATTTACAGTTAAAAAAAAAGATTTGCAATTTTATGAGGTACCATTTGTCAATTCTTTTTTTTTTTTGAGATTAAAACTCTTTTTTTAAGTTTTTTTTTTTTTTTTATTAACTTGAGTATTTCTTCTTTACATTTCGAGTGCTATTCCCTTTCCCGGTTTCTGGGCAAACATCCCCCTAACCCCTCCCCCTCCCCTACTTAATGGGTGTTCCCCTCCCCATCTTCCCCCATTGCCGCCCTCCCCCCAACAGTCTAGTTCACTGGGGGTTCAGTCTTAGCAGGACCAAGGGCTTCCCCTTCCACTGGTGATCTTACTAGGATATTCATTGCTACCTATGAGGTCAGAGTCCAGGGTCAGTCCATGTATAGTCTTTAGGTAGTGGCTTAGTCCCTGGAAGCTCTGGTTGCTTGGCATTGTTGTTCATAAGGGGTCTCGAGCCCCTTCAAGCTCTTCCTGTTCTTTCTCTGATTCCTTCAACGGGGGTCCTATTCTCAGTTCAGTGGTTTGCTGCTGGCATTCGCCTCTGTATTTGCTGTATTCTGGCTGTGTCTCTCAGGAGAGATCTACATCCGGCTCCTGTCGGTCTGCACTTCTTTGCTTCATCCATCTTGTCTAATTGGGTGGCTGTATATGTATGGGCCACATGTGGGACAGGCTCTGAATGGGTGTTCCTTCATTCTCTGTTTTAATCGTTGCCTCTCTCTTCCCTGCCAAGGGTATTCTTGTTCCCCTTTTAAAGAAGGAGTGAAGCATTCACATTTTGATCATCCGTCTTGAGTTTCATTTGTTCTAGGCATCTAGGGTAATTCATTTGTCAATTCTTGATCTTAGAGTATAACCATTGATGTTCTGTTCAGGAAATTTTCTCCTATGCCCATGTGTTCTAGGCATTTCCCCATTTTTCTTCTACTTGAATGTATCTGGTTTTATGAGGAGGTTCTTGATTGACTTGGACTTAAGCTTTGTACAGGGCAATAACAATGGCATGATTTGCATTCTTCTACATGCTGAACTCCAGTTGAACCAGCACTATTTGCTGAAAATGCTCTCTTATTTCCACTGGAAGGTTTTAACTCCTTTCCCAAAGATCAAGTGAATATAGGTGTGTGGGTTCACTTCTGGGTCTTCAATTCGACCTACCTGTGTGACCCTCTTCTTTGGGGTTTATTACGAGATTACTTTCTTGCTTTTTCTACTGTGTAGTTTCCCTCCTTTTGTTGGAGTTTTTCATCTATTATCCTTTGTAGGGTTGGATTTGTAGAAAGATATTGTGTAAATTTGATTTTGTCATGGGATATCTTGGTTTCTCCATCTACATAATTCATAATTTTGCTGGATATAATATCCTGGGCTGGCATTTGTGTACTCTGAGGGTCTGTATGACATCTGCCCAGGATCTTCTGGCTTTCATAGTCTCTGGTGTGAAGTCTGGTGTAATTCTTATAGGTCTGCCTTTATATATTACTTGACATTTTTCCCTTACTGCTTTTAATATTCTTTCTTTATTTTGTGCATTTGGTGTTTTGACTATTATGTGACAGGAAGAATTTCTTTTCTGGTCCAATCTATTTGAAGTTCTGTAGACTTCTTGTAATGTTTATCGGCATCTCTTTCATTAGGTTAGGAATGTTTTCTTCTATAACTTTGTTGAAGATTTATATTGGACCTTTAAGTTGGTGGTCTTCACTCTCTTCTATACCTACTATCCTTAGATTTGATCTTCTCATTGTGTCCTGGATTTCTGGATGTTGTGGGTTAGGAGGTTTGTGTGTGTAACAATTTCTTTGATGGGTGTGTCAATGTTTTCTATGGTATCTTCTATGGTATCTTCTGCCCTGAGATTCTCTCTTCTATCTCTTATATTCTGTTGGTGATGTTTCTGTCTATGACTCCTGATCTCTTCCCTAGGTTTTCTATATCCAGGGTTGTCTCCTTTTGTGACTGTTTTATGGTTTCAATTTCCATTTTTCAATCCTGGCTGTTTTTTTCAATTCCTTCACTTTTTTGGTTGTGTTTTCCTGTATTTCTTTAAGGGATGTTTGTGGTTACTCTTTAAGGACTTCTACTTGTTTACCTTTGTTGTCCTGTATTTCTTGAAGGGAGTTATTTATGTCCTTCTTAATGTCTTCTATCATCATCATGAGATGTGATTTAAAATCCAAATCTTGCTTTTCTGGTATGTTTGGATATCCACTATTTTCTTTGGTGGGAGAACTAGGCTCTGATGATTCCAAGTAGTCTTGGTTTGTGTTGCTTAGGTTCCTGGCTTGCCTCTCGCCATCAGGTTGTCTCTGGTGTGCGCTTGTCTTAGTGTCTGTGACAGTGGTTTGACTCTCCTGTAAGCCTGTGTGTCAGCACTCCTGTAGATCTGTTTTCTTTCAGCTGGATCTTGACACAGAGAGCTGTGGGACCGGGTCAGCTCCATGAGCAGGCAGAAACTGGAGGGGTCCTGTGTCAGATTGCTTCTGGGTTTTTGTGTCCTGAGGGCTCTGCACTTGGAGCAGAAGAGTTGGTCGTTTCTTGTTTGTTTGTTCGTTTGTTATTTTATTTATTTACATTTCCAATGTATCCCCCATTCTATTTTCCCCTACATGTGCACCCTATCCCCTCCTCCCTCCCCCTTACCCCCAGTGAATGGGATTCTTGTGGGGAGGGGGATAAAGAGGGGGAGGATTGGGAGGGGAATGCCCATACAGAATGGGAGGGAGAGGGGTTGGGGGATGTTGGCATGAAAACTGGGAAAGGGAATAACATTTGAAATGTAAATAAGAAATACCCAATTTAATAAAGATGGGGGGAAAAGTTATGTCACTGAGGCAGGAATGAGGGGAAGGGTATAGGGGCCCCCCTCAGATGTGTCAATGCTCCTGGTGAATGGCTTTCTGCTCTAAGTTCAGGCATAGACTGGACAGATCCTCTCCCTGACTGTTCCTAGTTTCTTGTGTCCAGAGGGCTCTAGATAGGTTCCTCTTGGACCAGGAATGTGAACAGAAGTGGCAATCACTCCTGAACTCTCAGGATTGTCCTCACTTCTGAGCGTCCAGCTCTCTCCTTCACAGGATTTGGGTACAGAGAGCTGTGGGATGGGGACAGCCCCAGGTGCAGGCAGAAACAGGAATAGGAAGTTTCTCTGTTTTAGTCTATTCAACAGCAATTAATTATCATGTCATTTTTGGTAATTAAAATTAGCTCAAAATACTTATGGGGAGGTTTTTTAGGAAAATGTTATTATTTAGAAATATGTAAATGTTAGTGCTTATATTATTAGTGATAATGAATTGAAATTGTGAAGTAACATCTTAGTGTTTTACTTAGAGAAATAAATAATTGAATTCTTTCTGAGTTTATATCTTCAGCATGTGATGTATTTGCTCTTGGTAGAGACCTGTCATAGGTGAGCATCCAAAAGAATGGATCATGATTAGCAGTTAGCTTCTATCCACTCAAGGCCATTCAGCTATCCTAAGCAGAGAGAGTCAGTATCCAGCTTAATATGGCTACAATTAATATCTAATACAGTTCAATACAATAGATTTAATTACATCTGTTATGTTCATGCCTCAGTCTCAGGAAGAACAAAGATGCATCATAGCTTTTTATCTAAAATAAATCATAAACAATTTAGAAAACCAACATTTACAATCAGAAAATAAAATGTTTTAATGACTGAGAAAATGATTGTTTAACTCGCTGAGTTGTGATGAAGGATCTGTCCTATATATTTAGAGCAAACTACAGAGGGAGGAGGATGTTCATTACTGCACTGTTGTTTGTGTTTCATTGCCAGTGTTTTGTGCCCTCTAAGATAAGACCTACTGTCTTATTGCCTTTTAACTGATGCAATTCTCCCTTGATCCCCAGTGAATGAGTTAACAAACTTTTTATCACTATTTCCTTATAGTTAGGCTGCCTGATGATTGCAAGTAAATGATAGTAGGGATGTATGTTGACCAGCAATGAAAGTTGGGGAAATGTTTTCCTGAACAAAAAGAATATTGTTTTGAGTAATTATTTTAACAAATATATACCAAGTATATACAGTATATAGGATTGTCTTTTAGGTCCTGAGCACACTATAATGTAAAATAAATAAAATATATCCTTGTAGGAATTATTTTCCCAGTAAGTAGAATGTGAATTTGGAGTCTGACTTATTTCTAATCTGCCCTTATGAATACAAGCTAGTTGGAGCTACTGGGCAAAAGCTCTTTGGGTCTTCTTTTACCTTTTGCTTCAAAGGGAATGGGTATTACATGGTTGTTATTTTAACTAGAAACAAGCAATTTAAAGCTAAAAAATAAGTTACTTCAACCTGA
Organism: Rattus norvegicus; assembly: GCF_021556685.1. NCBI lineage: Eukaryota > Metazoa > Chordata > Mammalia > Rodentia > Muridae > Rattus > Rattus norvegicus. The sequence goes on along the minus strand of NC_141542.1, from coordinate 61,730,100 downwards.
TGCTGCAAACATGGATTTATTATTTTCAGAGAGCCAAGAATGCTAGATTTGTGCTACATTTATTATTTTGAATATTTTTAGCTCTTCAAACAAACTAAAAGTCTTTTCTATTTGTATCTTTGTTACTGAGAAAACAGCCATTTCTTTGGACTTCTGGCAAGCTTTGGAGTTCTGCAGACCTGTAAATCTGGGCTGTCTGCACAGGCATGTTTGTCCATTTGGTCCCTAAACGCATCCCAGGGGAATGCTTTATCTCTTCCCCAGACCCCTTTTCAGAAGCTTCCATGGTGACTCTACAATTTGAGAAAAAAAGTACCTTTGGTAAAATGCCACTTTTATAAAATGATTTTTACAGCATACCATACCCTTTTTTTCACTAATGAGAATCTCATCTTCTGAGAACCTCATAAAGAAAAATCTCTTAATTGGTTGATATAAGTTTTTTAGATCAATTTATAAACTTTATTATCATATTTCAGGGCAGTTTTATAGTAGCAGAGCAATAGATTGCTGCATTTATGAAGAAATATTGTTTTAGAAAACATGGTAGGAGATTTTTATGCACAGAAACAAAATTGCTTTACAAGCAGAATAAACATCAAATAAAAATAAGATTGTATTTAAAAAAAAAAAGGAAATTACCACTGCCCTTCCAACCAGTGCTTTCTGCCAGGAAGCACTGCTAGCTAGTCCTCCCCTGAGGACACCACAGCCTGAGGCATCCCAGGAGTCAGGGCAACAGATAAGTAGCTTCTCTGCCACTCTAAAGGAACCACAGTTAGAAGACCCCACAGGAGGTCTGCTACAGCCAGGGCCACAGGCCTACCAGGAGACTTGAAGCAATTCAGGCAGTCTTCAGGTAAAGTCACGTAGACCAGCAAACACTAGGGATAACCAGATGGTGAGAAACAAGTGCAAGACCATGAGCAACAGAAGCCAATATACATGGGGATCATCAGAATCCAATTCTTCCACCACAGCAAGACCTTAATACACAACACACCTGAAAATCAGGAAGCAGACTTAAATTCTATCTCATGAAGATAATAGAGTCCTTTAAGGAGGATATAAATAACTCCCTGAAAGAAATACAGGAAAACACAATCAAACAGGTGAAGGAATTGAGTAAAGCAGTCCAAGACTTAAAAATGGAAGTAGAAACAATAAAGAAACACAAATGGAGGCAAACCTGGAAATGGAAAAGCTAGGAAAGAGGTCAAGAATTACAAATGTAAGCATCACCAAAAGAATACAAGAGATAGAAGAGAGATTCTCAAGTGTAGAAGATACTGTAGAAGAGATTGACACAACTGTCAAAGAAAATTCAAAACATAAAAATCTCCTAAACCAAACTATCCAGGGAATTCAGGACACAATAAAAATACCAAATCTTGTAATAATTGAAATAGAGGAGAATGAAGATTACCAGCTCAAAGGACCTGAAAACCTCTTCAAAAAAAATCATAGAAGAAAGCTTCCCCAACCTAAAGCAAAAGATTGCTATAAAGGTACAGGAAGCCTATAGAACACCAAATAAATGGGACCAGAAAAGAAAATCCTCTCATCATATAATAATCAAATCACTAAATGTGCAGAACAAAGAAAGAATATTAAAAGCTGCATAGGGAAAAGAGCCAGGTAACAGATAAAAGTAGACCTATCAGAATTGCACCAGACTTCTCAATAGAAACACTAAAAGCCAGAAGAGCCTGGTGAGAGGTCATGTAGACTCTAAGAGAATACAAATGCCAGCCCAGGCTATTATACCCAGAAAAACTCTCAATCAACATAAATGGGGAAATGAAAATATTCCTGGACAAAACCAAATTCAAACAGTATCTATTTTCCAACCAAGCCCTACAGAGAATTCTAGAAGGAAAACTCCAATGCAAGGAGGGTACCTACACCAAAGAAAAGACAAGATATTAGTTTTAAAAAAAAGGAACTGTCTTTAATATCTGTCTTTAATATCTCTCAATATTAATGGACTCAACTCACCTGTAAAAAGACATAAGCACCCCAGACCTCCCAGGGACTAAACTGCCAACCATAGAGTACACCTAGGGGAACCATGATTCTACTAACATATGTAGCAGAGGATAGCATTGTCTGGCATCAGTAGGAGGAGAAATCCTTGGTCCTGTCAAGACTCTTTTCTCTAATGCAAGGGAATGCCAGGGTGTTGAGGTAGGAGTGGGTGGGTGGGGAGGGGAGCATCCTCATAGAAGCAGCGGGAGAAGGGATGGGAGAGGGGGGAACTGGGAAAGGGGATAGCATTTGAAATGTAAATATATAAATTATCCAATAAAAAAGAGATAGGACTTAGCAATAAAAGAATTCAAATAAAAATAGTCACAGACACAGATACACAAACACAGGTGAACACACGGACATACACACAGATCCATACACACACAGAGACACACACGCAGAGTCACAGGCACAGATGCACAGGCATATACAGATACACAGACAGACAGAGACACACACAGAGAGACACAGATAGACACACACAGATTCTCACAGATGCACAGATATATAGTTTATACACAGATGCAGACACACACACACACACACATAATCACATCCCTTGTAAAAATTATTTCTTGAAGCAATGTGGAGAAGATATTAAATATTTCAATGTTGTGTGGCAGGGACTTTCATTTCCTTCAAGTGATAGAAGACAAAAGGAGCAATGGAACATTTTCATCTTCTGCTTTATTAGTCTTACATGTTTAGGAGTAGGAGAGTTGAGTAAGTGGTACTGCTCTTGCTTGATTCCCAAGTTTGGTTCCTAGCATTCACATCAGATGACTCAGAAATATATATAATTCCAATTCTAGAAGTTAAAATACGCTCTTATGCCTTCTTAGACATCAGGTACGCAAGTATTGTAAAGACAGTCATGTGTGTGTGTGTGTGTGTGTGTGTGTGTGTGTGTGTGTGTGTATGACTCCTTACTGTAAAAATGGGCTTTGTTTATGTATGTTTTCTACCTTTTAATTAAAATTAACTTAATTTCAGTGTAAAAAAGATGTACACAAACAGACTGGATATGCACTTAGGATCCAACATTTTGCTACACAAAGGAAACACACCCCAATAACAAAGACAGACACTACCTCAGAGTAAAAGGCTGGGAAAATGTGTCTGAAGCAAATGATTCCAAGAAAAAGCTGTAGTTGCCATCCTAATATCCAATAAAATAGACTTTCAACCAAAACTTACCAAGTGAAATGAGAAAGGACACTTCATATTCATCAGTGGAAAAATCCAAAAAGAGAAAATCTCAATTCTGAATAACTATGCCCCAAATACAAAGGCACCCACATTCATAAAGGAAACTTTACTGAAGCTCAAAACAAACATTCAACCCCACACAATAATAATAGGAGACTTCAACACCCCACTCTCACTAATAGACAAGTCATTCAAACAGAAACTAAACAGAGACATGGTGCAACTAATAGAGGTTATGAACCAAATGGACTGGCCAGATATCTACAGAAGATTTTACCCTAAAACAGAAGAGTACACCTTCTCAGCACCTGAGAGTACCTTCTCCAAAATTGACCATATAATTGGTCACAAAACAAACCTCAACTGATACAAGAAGATTAAAATAATCCCGTGCATTCTATCAGATCACCATGGCCTAAGGCTGGTCTTCAGTAACAACAACAACAGCAACAGAAAGTCCACATACATGTGGAAACTGAACAACTCCAACATCTACTAAATGATAATTTTGTCAGGGAAGAAATAAAGAAATTAAAGAATTCCTGGAATTCAGTGAAAATGTTGACACAACATACCTAAACATATGGGACACAATGAAAGAAGTGCTAAGAGGAAAATTCATAGCACTACGTGCTCTGGTAAAGAAACTGGAGAGATCTTACACTAGCAACCTAAGGGCACACCTGAGAGCTCTTAACAACAACCACAACAACAACCACAACCACAACAAAGCAAACACACCCAACAGGAGTAGAATGCAGGAAACAGTCAAATCAACCAGATACAAAGAGACCAAAAGCTGGTTCTTTGAGAGAATCAACAAGATAGACAAACCCCTAGGCAAACTAACTAAAGGGCCCAGAGGCAGTATCCAAATTAACAAAATCAGAAATGAAAAGGGAGACATAATAATAGAAACTGAGGAACTTAAAAAATACTACTACAATGAACTATACTCAACAAAATTAGAAAATCTAGATGAAATGGATCATTTTCTAGATAGATACCACATACCAAAATTGAACCAAGAGCAGGTAAATTATCTAAACAGGCCCATATCCCATAAGGAAATAGAAGAAGTCATTAAAAACCTCCCAACCAATAAAATCCCAGAGCCAGATAGCTTTAGTGAAGAATTCTATCAGACCTTCAAAGAAGACCTAATACTAATATTCCTCAAAATATTCCATAAAAATTAAAAACAGAAGGAACATTATCTAATTTATTCTATGAAGCCACAATAACTCTGTTACCTAAAGCACACAAGAAGGCAACAAAAAAAAGAACTTCAGATCAATTTTACTTATGAATATTGATACAAAGATATGCAAAAGTCTTGCAAACTGAATCCAAGAACAAATCAAAATCGTCATTCACCACAATCAAATAGGCATCCCAAGGATTCAAGGTTGATTCAATATAAGAAAATCCATGAACACAATCCATTATATAAACAAATTCAAAGAAAAAATTCACATGATCATCTCTTTAGATGTAGAAAAACATTTAGCAAAATTCAAACACCTCTTCATGTCAAAAGTATTGGAGAGATCAGGAATTTAACACCCATACCAAATCATAATAAAAGTAATTTACAGCAAACCAAGAGCCAATATCAAATTATATGGAGAGATACTTAAAGCAGTTCCACTAAAATCAAGGACAAAGCAAGGATGCCCACTCTCCTCATAATTACTCAATACAGTACTAGAAGTTCTAGGTAGAACAATAAATGAACAAAAAGAGATCAAGGGGATAGAAATTGGCAAAGAAGAAATCAAGGTCTCATTGTTTGCAGATAATATGATAATATACATAAGAGACCCAAGAGATTATACCAGAAAACTTCTATAGCTGATAATAATTTCATCAAAGTGGGTAGATATAAAATTAACTCAAATAAATCAGTAGTTTTCCCTTATACAAATGATAAATAGGCAGAGAAAGAAATTAGGGAAACAACTCCCTTCACAATAGCCACAAATAATATAAAATATCTTGGGGTAACTCTAACCGAACAAGTGAAAGATCTGTATGTCAAGTCTCTCAAGAAAGAAATTGAAGATCTCAGAAAATGGAGAGAATGGGTTGGCAGAATTAACATAGTAAAAATGGCTATCCTACCAAAGGCGATCTACAGATTCAATGCAATCTCCATCAAAATCCCAGCACAATTCTTCAAAGACATGGAAAGAGCAATTCTCAAATTTATCTGGAAGGCAAAAATCCCAGATAGTGAAAACAATTCTTAAAAATAAAAGAACTGCCAGGTCAGGGGCGGGGGGGGGGGGATTATCATCTCAGATCTCAAGCTATACTATAGAGCAATACTGATAAAAAAAAAAGTGCATGGTATTCATACAGAGGCTCACACAATAATCAATGGAATAGAATTGAAGACCCAGAAACAAAACCATACACTTTTGGACACTTGATCTTTAACAACAAAGCCAAAAATATACAATTGAAAAAGAAAGCACCTTCAATAAATGGTGCTAGTCTAACTGTTAGTCTGTATGTAGAAAAATTAAAATAGATCCACATTTGTCACCTTGCACAAAGCTCAAGTCTAGTGGATCAAGGACCTCCACAAAGAACCAGATACACTGAATCTAATAGAAAAGAACATGGGAAAGAGCCTTGAACTTGTTGGCACAGGGGGAATTATTCTAAACAGAACTCCAATAGCTAATGCTCTAAGATCAAGAATTGATAAATGGAACTTCATGAAACTGGAAAGTTTCTGTAAGGCAAAAGACATAATCAATATGATAAATTGGCAACTATAGATTGGGGAAAAAATCTTCACTAATCACACATCCAAGAGGGCTAATATCCAAAATATATAAAGAACTCAAGAAGCTAGCCACCAAAAAAAAATAAATAAATAAATAAAAATTAAAAAATGGGGTATAGAACTAAACAGAAAATTAACAACAGACAGTTCTCAAGAGAAGCACCTAAAGAGATATTCAAAGTCCCTAGTGAACAGGAAAATGCAAATCAAAATAACCCTGAGATTCCACCTTACACCAATCAGAATGGCTAGGATTAAAACCTCAGGTGACAACACATTATGGTAAGGTTGTGGAGAAAGAGCGACAAACCTTCATTGCTGGTGGGATTGCAAACTGGTACAACCATTCTGGAAATCAATCTGGAGATGCCTCAGAAAATTAGAAATATTTACCTGACGACACAGCTATACCACTCGGGCATATACAGAGGCACATGTTCCACTGTTTATAGTGGCCTTGTTTGTGACATCCAGAAACTGGAAACCACCCAGACGTCTCACGACAGAAGAATGGATACAGAAAATGTGGTTCATTTCCGTAATGGAATACTATTCAGCTATTAACAATGAGGACACCTTGAGTTTTGCAAGCAATGGATAAAACTAGAAAATATCATCCCAAGTGAGGTAACTCAGACCAAAAAGGAGATGCATGGTATGTGCTAACTAATAAGTGATATTAGCCAAAAAAAGAAAAAAGAAAAAGATACAGTCCACAGAACCCAAAAAGTTTAACAAGCCAGAGGGCCCAAGTGAGAATGCCTCAATCCCACTTGGGAGGGAGAAGAAAGTAATAATAAGAGTGGGTAGGGAAGGGAGGGACCTGGGTGACAAAAGGGACAGGGAAGGGAAGAGGGAACATGATCAGGTTTGGGGTGGGGGAAACATGGCTGAAACCCTGAGGTCCAGCAGAAAGAATGGAATCAACCTCAGGAGGTAAGAGTTAGAGGGACCCTCCAGAATACACCAGAGACCTGGAAGGTGAGAGACTTAGATGAAACGCCCTACAGTGGAGAGTGAGAACTTGTAGAGCCCACCTCCAGTAGAAAGATAGGACATCAAGTAAGAGATGAGATTGACATTCCACAGTCAAAACTGACCCATAATTGTTCCTGTCTTAAAGAACTGCAGGGACAAAAGTGGTGAGAGGAGCCTGAGGTAAGGAAGGTCCAGGGACAGGCCAAAGTGGGATCCAGCTCAAGGGGAGGCCCCAAGGCCTGTCACTGTTACTGAGGGTATGGAGCGCTCACAGAAAGGGACCTATCATGACTGCCCTCCAAAAGACCCAACAAGCAACTGTAAGAGTCAGATGCAGATATGTGCACCCAACCAATGAACAGAAGCTGCTCACCCCTCTGGTTGAATTAGGGAAAAGCTGGAAGAAGTTGTGGAGGAAGGTGATCCTGAGGAGGACCAGTAGTCCCAATTATCCTGGACCTCTGAGATCTTTCAGACACTGGACCACCACATACACAATATGTAGTCCCCAACACATACACAAGCAGTGGACTGCAGGGTCTGGGCTCAGTCAGAGAAGATACACCTAACCCTCAAGAGACTGGAGGCCCCAGGGAGTGGAGAGGTCTGCTGGGGTGGGAGGTGAGGGGGGTGGAGACGTCCTCCTGGAGACAGGGGATGGTGTAGAGGAGGTACGGGATGTGGAACTGTCAGAGGGAACAGGAGAGGGGTAAAATCTGGAGTGTAAAAAAAAATAAAGATTAAGTAAAATTGAAAAGAAAAAGAAAAAATTACCAGCTTTGTTAAAATATAACAGAGAAGTTTAAATGGCAAATTAGAAAAGTTGAGATAAATACAGCAACAATTTTGTAGTGGAAAGTGTGCCTACTGAATACGTTAGGAACATAAATGGAGCAATTCACATTTTAATAGCAACCTGAAGAGCAAATTAAAGTTCTGTAACCACTGCACAGGATATCCCGGCAATGATTCAGTCCTACAACATGAAGACATGCTAATTTCTACCACCTCGATTAATTTTCTCCTAAGAGAAAACATGTTTAAGGATTTATAAGCTGCATTTTATGAATTTACAATGCTCACACATAAATGAATGCATAGCAAGGTGGCTTTTGTTTTCTTCTTAAAGAACATTATCTTTCCCTTTTTAACTATAATTTTTCACATAGTTTATTACTGAATTTAAGGGACTAGTATACTGTGGGGTATTCCCCTCTGAACCCAAATTAATCACAATTTCCAAGCTCCAATTTCCAACACAGAATGGTCCTTTTTCAAGGAAAACAAAGAGACAAGGAGACGGAATCTGAATAGGACAGAATCAGCAGACAATAATAACTTTGCTGTTGGTTTGTTTGTTTGTTTGTTTGTTTGTGTAAGAGGAAAAGTGTGGAGTCTGTGTTAGAATCAGCTAGAGTGGGTTGGTAAATTCTGACTGGAATTGTTAATTAGGAAAGCCAAATGCGGAGTTTTGACTGAGGACCCTTGATGTTTTGATAGTTGGACCTTGGTGATCAGTTTCAGGAATGAGTCAGGCATAACAAAGTGGCTATGTAAGGGAATAGACCTTGGTGTCTCGATTTTTGAGTGTAATCTAAGAGTTTAGCAAAGAAGAAGGAAGGGAGGAGGGAACCATGTTTACTATTACTTGGGTCTGCTGGAGCCCTTCATATATAATATCCTGCCTGAGATGAAAACATTACACTATGCAGTGAGATGGTTATATTTCATTATCTATGGGGACTTCATTATTCTGAAGGCATTGTTAATAACATTTTGGGCATAGCTTCCAGTTCCTAAGTCTCTACTCAGTGAAAGCAAGAAATTCGGTAGTATTGTCTTCCTTGTAACCACCGTTCTAGCTATAGAAGACTCCAAGAATGTACATTTCACTGACACGCAGTGGATGGAGCCTAGGAACTGGCACTTAGAACTTCAGCACTTCTGTGAAGCTGGCATGGTAATTTGTTTTTTCATAGGCTATAACTGGAGTAATCTCTTCTTTCAAAATTTAGCAAATTCCTTTCCCTCTCAGTAATAATACCTGCACTGGACTTGAACCTTTGCAGACCAGAAGTGGACATGAGCTACCACTGCTAAGCAGGAAGCTAGCTGTAATTGATACCTATTTACAAATGAAAAAATCATTTTCTCCAATTGCACCTCACTGAGTATATTAAGCACACTTAAGGGTAGGCCCCATGCCCAGCAGTAGGTGCCAAACACAAAACAAATTCAATACTATTTTTGTATGCTTTTTCTCTCAAATTGATTCTTTTGGCCATTCGTTGCCTCAGATGTCTTTTGTTTATATACTGTGGTTCCTGATTTTGTATATTTATAAGTTTTGTTTGTGTGTTTCTTGTACTTTTTCTTGAGTTTTTAATTTTTATTCTGATTTTGTTGTTGTTTGCCTGCCTGTTTGTTTCCTAAAGAGAGTAAGGGAAAGGGAGGTGGGGAAGTGGGAAGGATCAGGGAGGAGTTGATGAAAGGAAAATAGTGATCAGACTATTTTGTATGAGTATTTTTTTAATTGAAAAATATATGAAAAAATAGCAATCTGAATAGCTCAGTTAGTAAAGTGCTTGCACATGATTGAGTAAAGCCATACAGTTTTATCCCTAATTGTATAAACTGGAGATGGCAAAATACACCTGTATGCCAGCATCTCTGAAGTCGAGGCAGGAAGGTCAGAATTAACATTGGATACATGGTAGCATTGGAGGCTAGATTGTGTTACATGAGACCCTGTTCCAAACAAAGTCAAGAAAAATAAAACAAATTCCTACACCATTAATCAAAAAGTATTTAGAACTGATTTAGCCCTTCCATTTGTCAAAGGAAAGGGTTTTATTTTACTTTATTTCTATTTTTTCTTTTAGAAAAGAAATAGTCACAAGCTCTGATCCCTAACCCAGATCTATTTCCAACTTATAACTAACTCTTAATAAAAAATTATTTTTTGCCAACAGAGTCTCAGACATATACAAGCCATTTTTAATTGGATATTTTTATTTACATTTCAAATGTTGTTCCCTTTCCCAGTTTCCTGTCCATAAGCCCCCTATACCATCCCCCTCCCCCTTCTTCTATAAAAGGTGTTCCCCTCCCCAACCACCCCCACTTCCTGCCTCCCAGCCCTAACATTCCCCTACACTGTGGGGTCCAGCCTTGGCAGGACCAAGGGCTTCTCCTCCCATTGGTTCCCAACAATGCCATCCTCTGCTACATACGCAGCTGGAGCCATGGGTCTGTCCATGTGTAGTCTTTGGTTAGTGGTTTAGTCCCAAGGAGCTCTGGTTGGTTGGAATTGTTGTTCTTACGGGCTTGCAAGCCCCTTCAGCTCCCTCAATAGTTTCTCTAACTCCTCCAACAGGAGTTCCCAGTTCAATGGTTTACTGCTAGCATTCACCTCTGTATTTCTCACACTCTGGCTGAGCCTTTCAGGAGACGACTATACCAGGTTCTTGTCAGCATGAATTTCTTGGCTCCATCAATATTCTATAGTTTTGGTGGCTGTATATATATATATACAGGTGGGGCAGGCTCTGACTGGCCATTCCTTCAGTCTCTGCTCCAAACTTTGTCTCTATATCACCTCCTATGAGTATTTTTGTTCCCCCTTTGAAGAAGGAGATTAATATCTGTGGTTATATAATTTTATCCTGTTTCTCTTTATGGAAATTGGATTATCATCCTTTTCTATGTATTTAATTTCAATTAAATTCACTTCTATTTTTTGTGTGAGCCTATATTCAAGCTGATTTATGAAAGGATGCCATGCTAAGTTATCCCAGAATTCCCTCATTCTAAGAATCCAGTTGCTTGTGAAATACTGACTTAATAAGTTTTTGACCAACTTGTTCATTTCTCTCTAATTCCTGCTTTCTGTGGTTTGCCTTATTCCAACAAAAGCTCAGGAGCTCAGGAGAGTTGGAGAGAACCATGCAGCTGGCTCCACTGAGAAACCAGTTCTCCACACCTCCAAACCTTTGTTGTTATTGTTGTTGTTTGTATTTCTACTTTATTTTATTCTTTATTGGATATGTTAATTATTTACATTTCAAAGGTTATTTCCTTTCCTGGTTTCCCCTCCTCAAACCACCCATCCCATCGTCTCTCCCCCTGCTTCTATGAGGGTGCTCCTCCCCCACCCATCCACTTCCACCTCACCATCCTGGCATCCCATATACTGGGGCATCTAGCCTTCATAGGACCAAAGGCCTCTCCTTTCATTGATGTGATATAAGACCATCCTCTGCTACATAGGCTGCTGGAGCCATGAATCCTTCCATGTAAACTTGTTGGTTAGTGGTTTAGTCCCTGGGATCTCTGGAAGATCTTGTTGGTTGATATTGTTCTTCCTATGGCGTTGCAAACCCCTTCAGCTCCTTCGGTCCTTTCCCTAACTCCTCCATTGGTGCTCAGTCCAATGGGTGGCAGCAAGCATGCTCCTCTGTATTTGTCAGACTCTGGCAGAGCCTCTCAGGAGACAGCTATAGTACGCTCCCATCAGCAAGCACTTTTTGGCATCTGCATTAGTGTCTGGGTTTGGTGTCTGTATATGGGATGGATCCCCAGGTGGAGTAGTCTATGGATGGCCTTTCCTTCAGTCTCTTCTATACACTTTGTCCCCACATTTACTTTAGACAGGAGCAATTCTGTGTGAGAGATTTGGAGATGAGTGGGTTGCACCATACCCAAAACAGGGGCCTTGCCTAACCTCTGGATATGGTCTCTATAGGTTCTCCCTCCCCTTTGTTGGGCATTTCAACTAATCTCAGCCCAGTTGGGTCCTAGGAGCTTCTTGCTTTCCTGTCATCTCTGACTTTCTGGTGGCCACTCCCATTCCCAAATCCTCAATTGCCACACCTATGCTCAATTTCCTGAACCTCTGTATATCATTCCTACCTGATCCTACCCTCCCTTTCCCCTCTACCCCCTTTTTTTCTCCCAAGTCCCTCACACCCTCAGTCTCCTGTCAGCATTTCGTTCCCCCTTCTAAGGATTGAAGCATCCACACTTTGGTCTTCCTTCTTGAGCTTCATAAAGTCTGTGAATTGTGTGTCCTGAGCTTTTTGCCTAATATCCCTTATCCGTGAGTACATATCATGTGTGTTCCTTTGTGACTGTGTTACTGCATTCAGGATAATATATTCTAGTTGCATCAATTGGTCTGTGAATTTCATGAAGTCATTCTTTTTAATAGCTGAGTACTACTCCATTGTGTAGATCACATTTTCTGTATCCATTCCTCTGTTGAAGAGCATCTGGGTTCTTTCCACCTGCTGGCTATTATAAATAAGACTGCTATGAACATAGAGGAGCATGTGTCCTTGTTATATTTTTGGAGCATCATTTGGATGTATGCCCAGGAGTGGTATAGAGGGTCCTCAGGTAGTACTATGTCCAATTTTCTGAAGAAACAGCAGAATGATTTCCAGAGTGGTTGTACCAGCTTGCAATCCCACCAACGGATGGAGGAGTATTCCTATTTTTCCACACCCTCGCCAGCATCTGTTGTCACATGAGTTTTTGATCTTATCGATTCTGACTGGTGTGAGGTGGAATCTTAAGGTTGTTTTGATTTGCATTTCCCTGATGACTAAGGATGTTGAACATTTCTTTAGGTAGGTCTCACCCATTGGTATTCCTCAGTTGAGAATCTTTGTTCAGCTCTGTACTCCATTTTTAATAGGATTATTTGAGTGTCTGGAGTCTAACTTCTTAAGTTCTTTATATATATATATTACATATTACTCCTCTATTGGATGTAGGATTGGTAAAGATCTTTTCCCAATCTGTTGGTTACTGTTTTGTTTTTTTGTTTTGTTTTGTTTTGTTTTGTTCCCCCCCACCCCGAGAGCTGAGGACCGAACCCAGAGCCTTGCGCTTGCTAGGCAAGCGCTCTACCACTGAGCTAAATCCACAACCCCTACTGTTTTGTTGTAATGACAGTGTCCTTTGCCTTATGGAAACTTTGAAATTTTATGAGGTCCCATTTATCGATTCTTGATCTTAGAGCATAAACCATTGGTGTTCTGTTCAGGAAAGTTTCCCCTGTGCCCATGTGTTCGAGGCTTTTCCCCACTTACTCTTCTTTTAGATTCAGTGTATCTGGTTTTATGTGGAGGTCTTTGATTCCCTTGGACTTGAGCTTTGTACAAGGAGATAAGAATGGATCGATTTGCATACTTCTACATGCTGACCTCCAGTTGAACCAATATCATTTGTTGAAAATGCTGCCTTTTTAACACTGGTTGGTTTTAGCTCCTTTGTCAAATATCAAGTGCGCATAGTGTGAGTCCATTTCTGGGTCTTCAATTCTATTCTATTGATCTACCTGCCTGTCTCTATAGCAATACCATGTAGTTTTTATTACTATTGCTATGTAATACAGCTTGGATCAGTGATGGTGATTCCCTCAGAATTTCTTGTATTGTTAAGAATAGTTTTTGCTACCCTGGGTTTTTAGTTATTCCAAATGAATTTCAGAATGGTCTTTCTAACCCTACAAAGAGTTGACTTGGAGTTTTAATGGGGATTGCATTGCATCTGTAGATTTCTTTCGGCAAAATGGCCATTTTTACTATGTTCATTCTGCCAATCCATGAGCGTGGGAGATCTTTATATCTACTGAGATCTCCGATTACTTTCTTCAGCCTGTTTATCCTTTGAGTAGATGAAGGCTACACATTTGTTTGAGTTAATTTTATATCCAGCCACTTTACTGAAGTTGTTATCAGGTTTAGGAGTTCTCTGGTGTAATTTTGGGGTCATTTAAGTATACCATCATATCATCTGCAAATAGTGACATTTTGACTTCTTCCTTTCCAATTTGTATCTCTTTGACTTCCTTTTGTTGTCTGATTGCTCTGGACTTCGAGTACTATATTGAATAAGTAGGGAAAGAGTGGGCAGCCTTGTCTCATTCCTGATTTTAGTGGGATTGCTTCAAGTTTCTCTCCATTTAGTTTGATGTTGGCTACTGGTTTGCTGTCTATTGCTTTTACTATGAGCAGAAATGGGCCTTGAATTCCTGATCTTTACAAGACTTTTATCATAAACGGGTACTGAATTTTGTCAAATGCTTTCTCAACATCTAATGAGATGATCACGTGATTTTTATTTTGAACTCGTTCATATAGTGGACTACACTGGTGGATTTCATCCCTAAGATGAAACCTACTTGATAGTGGTAAATGTTCATTTTGATGTGCTCTTGGGTTCAGATTGTGAGAACTTTAATGAATATTTTTGCAGATATTCATAAGGGAAACTGGTCTGAAGTTCTCTTTCTTGTTGGGTCTTTGTGTGCTTTAGGTATAAGAGTAAGTGTGGCTTCATAGAGGGAATGAGACAGTGTTCCTTCCATTTCTTTTTTTGTGGAATTGTTTGAAGGGTATTGGTATTAGGTCTTATTTGAAAGTCTGATAAAATTCTGCACTACAACAATCTGGTCCTGGGCTTTTTTTCTGTTGAAAGACTTTTAATGACTCTTAGGGGTTATAGGACTGTTTATGTGGTTTGTCTGATCCTGATTTAACTTTGGTACCTTGTATCTGTTTAGAAAATTGTCCATTTCATCCAGATTTTTTGAGTTTTGTTGAGTATAAGCCTTTTTAGTAGGATATGATGATTTTTTTAATTTTCTCAGTTTCTGTTGTTATGTCTCCCTTTTCATTTCTGATTTTGTTAATGTGGATATTGTCTCTGTGACTTCTGGTTAGTCAAGATGGTCTATCTACCTTGTTTATTTTCTCAAGGAACCAGCTTCTGTATTTGTTTATTCTTTGTATAGTTCTCTTTGTTTCTACTTGGTTGATTTCAGCCCTGAGTTTGATTATTTCCTGCTGTCTACTCCTCTTGGGTGTATTTTCTTCTTTTTCTTCTAGAGTTTCCAGATGTGCTGCTAAACTGCCAGTGTATGTTCTCTACAGTTTGTTTTTGGAGGCACTCAGAGCTATGAGTTTTCCTCTCTGCACTGCTTCATTGTGTGCCATAAGTTTGGGTATGCTGTGCTTTTGTTTTCTTTTTTTTTAATTTAGAATTTTTTATTGACTATTTTATTTATTTACATATCACTTGTTATCCCCTTTCCCGGTTTCCCCTTTGGAAACTCCTTATCCCACCCTCTCTCACCCTGCTTCTATGAGGGAGCTCCCCTGTCCTTGCCTGCAGGAAAGCCAATGAGACCCTGAAGAGGCTTGTGGGAATGGATGAGACAAGAGGGGCAAGAAATGGAGACAAGACAGTATTCTGATCAAGTCTCATTTAATCAAGAAAAAAGCACTTGCTTATAAGCAGAAAAATCACACAACACAAACGGTTGTCAGGGTAAAAATAAACATAGGTCGCATCAGAAACCAAGGCATAAGTTTTGATTTCCCAAATCTTCTAACCTACAATAAGTTTCGATTAATAGAGTGAAACTTATTCTAGTGTAGAAACAAGCTACCAACAAGTCTCCAGTATTCTTGACTGGTGGTAACCCCCACGTATGTTACTTGGAACAAGGGCCCATGAAATGGAAAACATCTAACTCAGGCAAAGACAGGCATAAACAGCCAGGTGGCCCCAGACACCCCCACCCACCAACATACTCCTTCCTCCCTGCCCTGGCATTTTCGTACACTGGGACATCTAGCCTTCACAGGACCAAGGGCCTCTCTTCCCATTGATGTCTGACAAGGCCATCCTCTCCTATATATGTGGCTAGAGGCATGGGTCATTCCATGTGCACTCTTCGGTTGGTGGTTTAGTCCCTGGGAGCTCTGGCGAGGTCTGGTTGGTTAATATTGTTGTTCTTCCTATGGGTTGCAAACCCCTTCAGCTCCTTTAGTCCTTTCTCTAACTCCTCCATTGGTAATTTTTCTTTTCTGGCTAACTCTGTTAGTCAACATTTTATAAGTCATTTGGGATTTCCAGAGTTTAATTAAAATTTGTTAGAAATCTATCTAGTTATGACTAAACAGGTAGATATGTTAAAATTCTGGGAACTGGAGAGATGGCTCAGTGGTTAAGAACACTGACTGCTCTTCCAGAGGTCCTGAGTACAAATCTGAGCAAACACATGGTGGTTCACAACCATCTGTAATGAGATCTGATGCCTTCTTCTGGTATGTTTGAAGATAGCTACAGTGTACTTAGATAAATAAAGTAAATAACTCTTTTTTAAAAAAATTCTGATACACTTAGTGTAGCTTATTTATTAGAAACAAATCTGAAATAGCTTAGTAATCATTGAATATTTACGTACCATGATTATAATGCCTGTTACCATTGTTATATTTAAAAATTATTTCCAAAATATAGGTACCCTGATTTAACTATATGAAATATTTTTGCCTTTCATTTATTAATGTTAGAAGTTTTTATGCTCAAGAATTAGAAATCGCATTAGAGGATGGATAATTAAACTAATTATGAAAAATGTAACCACACAAACCTTTATTTACACCTTCTTTCTAATAACAGTTGTCCATCAGCCTTCTTTACCTAAAGCCCCTGAACTTTTTGTGAATGTGTGCATATACATAAGTATATGTGAGATTGTATATGTGTGTATGCATGTGTGTATGTGTATGCTTATTTTTGTTTCGATTGGTATTCATGCACATGGATGAATATGTTTGTGTACTTGTGTCAGTTTGTACTTGTGCTGTATGTGTTTCTGTACATAAGCATGTGTGCATTTGTTTGTATGCATGAAACTATGTGTATACATATGTAATTGTATATGATTGTGTATTTGCTTGTGAACCAGCTTTCTGGATCCAGCATGCCTTTGGTAGGATGGAATAATATGGTTCCTGCCCTTGGAACAGGACCTAAAGGGCCTCCAGGAGTGTAGATGATGGCTATGGACTTAAGGCTTGTTTGTGGAATAATGTACATATTTTTACATTCCTCCTTCAAGGAATGTCCTTCCTGTTGATGTTACTGACTCCATGACAATCAGAGAGGAGAAGAGTCTTGGGTGAGGGGGAGTGGCTAAAGTCTCAGTAAAATGGTAAATGCTGAGATCTTCAGGACACCCCTTAAGGTTGTGAAAAAGAACTCTAAAAACTTGAGTTTAAAAATTTATAATTTCTTAACTATGTAAAATATAGGGATATAATATGAATTATATGAGAGGATTCATGAATCTTAAATCACAAAAGCACCTAGCTTATTGTCTGTGGTTAACAAAGTGAGACAGATCTCTGAATTCACTTGCAATGTTAAAAAACAAAAAATATGTGCTTGCTGTGTCCTAAAAATCAAGAGGCTGGGTCTTGGGGTGTAGATTCATATGATAATCAAAAAGGAACCTGGAGTAAATGACTGGATTGATATGTAAAATAAGACTGGGCTTAAAATCTGTAAGAGATGAGCTATTCAGACAATTTTTTGGAATAGTAAGAGAGAGCTGCTTGAAGACTTGACTCTAGCAGAATATATATAGAGAGCTATCTGGAGATCTTTACTTTCATTAAATTCTAAAACGTCTTTAATTTCTTTATTTATTTCTTCCCTGATCAAGTTATCATTGAGTAGAGCGTTGTTCAGCTTCCAGGTACATGTAGGCTCTCTGTTGTTTTGGCTGTTATTGAAGACCAGTCTTAGTCCATGGCAATCTGATAGGATGCAAGGGATTATTTCAATCTTCTTGTATCTGTTGATGCCTGTTCTGTGACCAATTATATGGCCAATTTTGGAGAAGATACCATGAGGTGCTGAGAAGAACATATATTCTTTTATTTTAGAATGAAATGTTGTATAGATATCTGTTTAAAACCATTTGGTTCATAACTTCTGTTAGCTTCACTGTGTCTCTGTTTAGTTTCTTTTTTTTAAAAAAGATTTATTTATTTATTATATATAAGTACACTGTAGCTATCTTCAGATACACCAGAAGAGGGCATCAGATCTCTTTACAGATGGTCGTGAGCCACCATGTGATTGCTGGGAATTGAACTCAGGACCTCTGGAAGAGCAGTGGAAGCTCTTAACCACTGAGCCATCCCTCCAGCCCCCTCTGTTTAGTTTCTATTTCCATGATCTCTCCATTGATGAGAATGGGGTGTTGAAGTCTCCCACTATTATTGTGTGAGGTGCAATGTGTGATTTGAGCTTTAGTAAAGTTTCTATTATGAATGTGGGTACCCTGGCGTTTGGTGCATAGATGTTCAAAATTGAGAGTTCATCTTGGTAGATTTTTCCTTTGATGAATATGAAGTGTCCTTCCTTATCAGTTTTGATAACTTTTGATTGAAAGTTTATTTGCTATTAGAATGGCTGCTCTAGCTTGTTTCTTGGGACCATTTGCTTGGTAATTTTTTTCCAGCCTTTTACTCTGAGGTAGTGTTTGTCTTTGTCATTGAAGTGTGCTTCCTGTATGCAGCAAAATGCTGGGTCCTGTTTATGTGTCCAGTCTGTTCATCTATATCTTTTCACTGGGAAATTGAGTCCATTGATGTTAAAAGATATTAAGGACCAGTGATTGTTGTGATGGACCCTAGTTCTTATTGAAGTGTAAGAGCTATTAAGAGGCTTGGCCTGGTGAAAACTAGGTAGGTTATGAAGTTCCTGTGAAGGATCCTAAAGGCTTTTTGCCAGCTTTATACCCACTGCCTCAGGTCAAGATTAGACCCAGTACCAGCTTCCTGCCTAGGGTCAAGGCTAGGCCAAGTTCCATTCTCCAACCACAGTTCTTGGGAGGAGCAGAGACATTTTTGAAAAACCACAGAATGTACTGACTGACCCTCTGGTCCCAGATAGAGTTCGAATGCATGCCATATGCTTGCTAGCCAATAGAATCAAAGGCCAATATGCTTAGCCAAAAAGTTTATACTGTAACCTTGCTTATGTAACCTGTACCCCTAAAGAGTATAAAAACTGCATGTTAAAGCCCTTCGAGGTTGCCTTCTAGTCACTTGCCATGAGGAGCTGATTGAGGTTTGACCCCGACTCCCCTGATAAAGGGTTAAATATTAAAAATAATGCTTAACTATTAAACTCCTCTTCCTTTTTCATACTCTAAAAGAAAAATGAAGAAACAGTGTAGGGAGAACATTTTAGGGTTTGGGGTAAATATCCAATCTGAGTTAATGGGATTGCCTTTTTAGGAGTTTAAACTAAGAAACACAGGAAAAAATATAATGTAGTGGTGGTATACTGCTGAAGCTCAACTATTATATTAAAAAAAACCCTGAATATGCGATTGAGGCTCTGGGTTGAGAATAAAGGGGAAGAATTATTGCTGTCAAAGAAAATGTTTAGAGAGCAAAGAGCAAAGAAGACAGTTGTGAGACAGCCATTCATGAAAGAGCATTCAGGAGGAGAGCTCTTTCTATCCCAGGCAATATGTATTCTCATGGCACAAGGGAGAAGGTAAAACAATGTCTCTTACTGCTTGGCTACATCCCCAGTGATTAAATCATAGAGAATCACTAAAACTGTTCAAATAGAAAAATGAAATTATCTATAACAATAGAGTATAAGACAGACAACATAGGGTACCGATTGTAAGGCAAGAGACTAAGAATTTAATATTTATTATAGAATTATGGCAGCATGGCTATGACCAAGGTAAAGGTGATATTATTAAGTGTAGGTCAGAAAATGCTCACACACTGGCACAAACAGGCACATACACACACACACACACACACACACACACACACACACACACAGTGGGGGCAGTCAATCTATTCATTTACTTACTTGTTTTATTCTATATTTCTTTGTCAATATGTTTACTACTATTCTGGTTTCTATATGAACAGCTAAATGGACATTTGAGTCTTTATTTATTACAGTGTCTAGAAATAGTGTATTAACTGAGTATAATATTCATAAAAATAGCAACATTCCTCAGTTAAAATTTGACTAAAAGTTTAAAGATAGTGAAGAAGATGTCTGAAATTTTGAAATGTTCTGACAATGAGTACAATGCTTATCAGATGGCAAAGGCATGGAGCACTCCCTCTAGAGTTGCCTTTTAGCAGTCTCTGTGAAAGTCTGCTAGAGGAATTAAAACCTCTAGAACACTAATAATCTATTATGTAAAATTATTTTTAAAGCTATAAATAAACAGTGAATATTTATCATTAGACAACATGATGTTTTGAGATGTTTTTATACTATGAAACAGTTCAATCTGGCTAATTAACATATATACCTTCACATACTTAATTATGATGATGCTCCTTATAAAGTTTGAAAATACAATTCATTGCATCCTTAACTTTTCTCCTGTTGCCTTATTAGACACACAATAGAAGTACTCACAAGCATTTGGAGGCTTATTCAATAAAATGTATTATTTAATGAAGAGTCTATTATATACCAGAATAAGACCAAATAAAGCTTGTCAGGGTCACATGATGCTACCTTCCTGGACTCGGTAAAGACAAGCCTAAGTTAAAGTTATTACATAATTATTTTGCATAAGGCCTACTGATCCTGTTTTCTGCTAGAATAAAAAAAAAAACCTTAATTCACAGAGGACATGGACATGGTAATAAACTCAACTACACCAAGAAGCCAAATAATTTGGTCCATCACCAAGAAATTTTCATGCCAGAATTTCAGTAACTTCCTAGGAAAGTCCTACTGCTGGCTACTGCTGGACATGTTTGGATAGAAAGGTATCTGGCCTCAGTCACACTTGGGAGGAAGGAGAAAGCAATCACAGGGTGGTGGGAGGGAGCTGGGTAAGAAAAGGGACAGAGAGGGAAAGAAGGGAACATGATCAGGTATTGTGAGGAGTGCAAGGTAGGAGGATTAAAGCCCTGAGGGCCAGGAGAAAGAATGGAAATGGGCAACCTCAGGAGGTAGGCAGTGGGGGGACCCCGTAGAACGTACCAGACACCTGGGAGGTGATAGACTCTCAGGACTCAAAGGGAAGGACCTTAGATGAAGTGCTCTACAGTGGGAAGAGGGAACTTGTAGAATCTACCTCCAGTGAATGGACAGGACATCAAGTGGAGGGACAGGGTTGTCATCCTACAGTCAAAAACTCTGACCCAGAAATGTTCCTGTCTGAAACAGGGTCAAAAAAGAAGAGCCTGAAGAAAAGGAAGTCTACTGACAGACCCAAATTGGGATCCAGCTCAAAGGGAGGCCCCAAGGCCTGACACTATTACTGATACTATGGTGTGCTTACAAACAGGAGCCTTGAATGAATGCTCTCTGAAAGGCCCAACAAGCAGCTGAAAGAGTCTGTTGCAGATAGTTTCCCAACCAATGGACAGAAGCCAGTGACTCTTGTGATTGAATTAGGGAAAAGCTGGAAGAAGCTGAGGAGGAGGGCAACCTTTAAGGAAGACCAGCAGTCTCAACTAACCTGGACCCCTGAGATTGCTCAGACACTGAGCCACCAACCAGGCAGAATACACCAGCTGATATGTGGCCCTCGATACATATACACCAGAGGCCTGCCGGGTCTTGACTCAGTGAGAGAAGATGCTCCTAACCTTAAGAGTCTTGAGAACCCAGTGAGTGAGGAGTTCTGATGGGGTGGGTGTGAGGGGTGGGGACATCCTCTGGAGATGGGGGAGGGACAGGAGGAGGTATGAGATGTGGAACAGTCAGAGGGAGGACTGAGATTGAGATAAAAACTGTACTGTAAAAGAAGATTAAAGAATAAAAAATGTTAAATTCATAAAAGCAGAGGAAAAACAGTTGTTCTGATAACCGTTACCTGCATCTCTCAAAAATAGTTACTATTTGCATATAAACAACACTCAATGGCTCCGAACTTTATTTGTACAATTCAGCTGAATATTAACATGTAAAGTCTGCAACTGTTTAGGGTTTTTAATTAGAATTTATTAAAGCATTTTTAGTTTCCATGACTGTGACACAAAACTTTTATCTGAGAACTTTAGGAAGCAAAGGCAGGTGAATCTCTGTGAGTTTGACACCAGACTTGTCTACGTAATACATCCCAGGCCAACCAGGGTGACATAGTGAAAACCATCAACAAATACACACACACGCATGCACGCACGCACGCATATACACACATACTTGCACACATACCTCTCATCTGCCATACTCTAACCTATTTAAAAAACACTAATGTTAGAACTTACTATGTATTTAGACTCACTTAAATAAAAAGTATTATACTAAATGACTAAGGCAAGAACTTTATTACTATTATTGTTGTTATTGTTAATGTATGCATTTATATATGTATGGGAACATTTATTTGTGCCACCAAATATGTGTAACACTTTGTCAATTTGGTTCCCTCTCTATCATTTTTGGGTTGTGGACTGAACGAAGATCACTAGGTTTGGAACACAAGTGCATTTAGCCTCTGAGTCATCAGCCTGGACCAAAGCACCACATTTTATAAGCCGTTCCTGACTTACAGACTTTAGAATGACCAGAGATATAAGGCATACACTTATGCTGAGTGGTGTGAATGAGATTAAACAAGGAGCAGATTCGTATGGGCCTTGAATTCCTGATCTTTCCAAGACTTTGTCATGAAGAGGTGTTGAATTTTGTCAAATGCTTTCTCAGCATCTAATGAGATAATTGTGTGGGTTTTTTTCCTCTGAGTTTGTTTATCTAGTAGATTATGTTGATGGATTTCCATATATTGAACCATCTCTGCATCCCTGGGATGAAGCCTACTTGATAAGGATAGATGATCCTTTTGATGTGCTCTTGGATTCAGTTTGCAAGAATTTTATTAAATATTTTTGCATTGATATTCATAAGAAAGAAGTTCTTTTTCTTTGTTGTGTCTTTGTGTACTTTAGGTGTAAGCATAATTGTGGCTTCAGAGAATGAATTGGGTAGTGCTCCGTCTGTTTCTATTTTGTGGAATAATTTGGGAAGTGTTGGTATGAGGTCTTCTTTGAAGGTCTGAGAGAATTCTGCACTAAACCCATCTGGCCCTGGGCCCTTTTTGGTTGGGAGATTTTAATGACTGCATCCATTTCTTTAGGGACTATAGGACTGTTTAGATAGTTTATCTGATCAAATCTTTCTCCATGAATGGAATTAAACTGATGGATATTTGCAATGTTCAATTCAGTAAACTGTAGTATTCTAGTAAATTTGACTGTAGCTTGGTTTCAAAAATGTTTGACAGAAATGGTTACTGTTTGTATAAGAATAGCAATTGTGTCAGGTGGCATAATTTTCTTTATATTTTCATCATTAAAAATAAGGCATACTTTAATTTAAAATTTATGGACATACCTATCTCTATAAAAATTATTAATTAAATGGAAGCTTATGAAAGTAGGCAAAAATAACAAAATTGAAATCTTTTTAAATAAAATATCTACTTCACATTTTTTGGTCATTTGTTAAACTCTTATTATTGGTTTCATTTAGGGATTGAGCTGAAGCTTTCCACACATTTAACATTTTTGCTTATATTACAGGATATATGTGAATAAACAAAGACATCATTGTCTCCCAAGTCTGACATGTGTCGCTGATTGTTCAGTTCTGAGGTGGGTGTTCAATAAACTATCCCTACTTGGCAAACACACAAAAAATATTTTATCCCCCAAGACATAGCTCTGCTTTAATGTTCTTTATTTAAAATTTTACTTTTTATATTATGTTAAAAAGCTCTAGGCTGGCTGTGTGTGTCTTTATTTTCTTCCATTAGAATCAGTATCTGAGGACTTACACTTGGGCCTCTTTTTGTTTCTTCCTCTGATTTGATGTTGCAATCATGAATCTTCCAGTTTCAAGGCTTTTCATTGTATCTACATGAAATAACCAAAATGAAGACAACTATTGATTTTTAAACATAGTCTTAAACTTTGTCCTAAAATAGGGATGTTTCCAAGTGAGTAGTCAAGCATTCACTTGAGTGTGGAGCAGACAGTTCAAATCTAACCCATACTGACTGGCCATTCTTTCCCATTCCACGCACTCAACCACACAATATATTACTATAGTGTTCTCGTTTTTAGCACTGTTATATGCTTGTGTGTTAAGGTCACATCCTTGAAAGGAACCTTGAAACAGCTTTATCTTCATTCATATTTAATGGAAGGTTTGTGACTTACATGCAGTAACTATAGTAAAGTCATCACTGTCCTATAGCCATAGTAAAGTGTCTATTATGTACATCCTCAGTATGGATTAAACCATGCTTATATCCCTGTTTGTCTTGATCCTAATACTTTACCATTCCATTAATTTAATAGCACAGTTTTTGGGGTTTGTAACATATAAATCAGATCAAGCCATTTTGGGGACTTAACTCATTCTAATATCCCTTCATATTTTACAAGCTTATCCACACACATGTAGCCTGGCCTCTACATATTTATGATTCAGGTTCAATTCCTGAGCCTTTGCCTCCCTACTCTTTATTCCCTGCTCCTTACCCACCTACTAGTGTTCCTTGCATGAATTAATTCTGCTGCTATTGAGCTAGATCAGTGTGACAGGGAATAAGAATATCCTTTATTTTTCAAAGCACTATTTAGAATGTTAATTATTTGACATACACAATCTTTTATTTTATTCTCTTGGAATTTTTGAGCAGCCAGGAACAAGCCACCTAACTATCTTTCCAGAACTTCATTCATGTTTGGATGCCACCAGTCAGGAGCTAAAATCTAAATAGCACTCTGACAAAACAACCAGATGCCTGAGAGAAATCACAGTTGCTTTGAATCTCCATCACTGCTCTGTAGCACAATTTATTTCAGCTTTAAGGACCGTGGCAGCTGAAGCCTGGGCAAATGCTTCAGAAGTATTTTTAGCCTCAACTATGTCAGGAACCCTGTGCTTTTCTTGAGAGGCAGGCTCCAAGATAAGCTATGTTATCTCAAGATACCTTTGACTACTCATCAGTAAGGATAATACTTCCCCTAGTGTTATACCAGAAAGTTCCAAATGGGTGTATACACAAAACTTATAGATAATAATCCTATAGAGGCCTATGATTGGATTTTATGGAACACTGACGATGGAAATAGAAGCTGTGATAATAGGTATGTTAAGTCACATTTATAAACCCTACTCCTATCAGGAGCCATCTAGGATAGGCTAAAGGCTAGCAGGTAACTTTCCTAAAAGTGGCCAATCATGTTTGCATGGACCGAGATGGATGACTTCTAAGGACCAAGGCCCAAAAGAGACTTCATCTCTTTTAAATTGAGTTAGTATAGTAATTCTTGGGCATTAGCTTCCCCTACTGAGAAGATGTTCTGCAGATCAGCCAAGATGTACATTTTTGTAGCAATGCCATGTAGACAAATAGACAATATATTAATTCCTAGTGGTGATCCTATAGAATTCCTAGATTGATAAAAGTAAATTTGAGCCCTCTGTATTTTCAAAACTCTAATTAGAACTCAGTAGTCTTTCACATATCATGGGCTATTTGCAGTAGTATAGAAAGCAGGCATGAAACAGATTTATGACCAAAGAATACATTCCTTTTAGGTTATAAAACCATCATATGATAACTAAAGGTTGTAAAGAAAATGAATAATTTATTGTAGGAGCAAGAACAAAAGATAAAATATTGACTGTGTTCATCTATAGAAAACTTCGATACTGATGAGACACTAGACAAATGATTTGCCTCTTGAAAAAAAAACATGCTAACTTAGGCATAAGAATTACATTTTAAGATTTTAATAAACCAGTGGAGTTAGTGACTGATAATGAATGTTTAGTTAGATAACTAGTCTTAATGGATATATATATATATATGTACATATATATATATATATATATATATATAGTGTGTGTGTGTGTGTGTGTGTGTGTGTGTGTGTCTGTGTGTGTGTACATAGTGGTTGGGGCTGACCAAAGTATATGTGTTTATGAGTGTGTGTGTGTGTATAAATGTGTGTGGTTTGCACATACTGCCTGTGTAAAAGTATTCCCTTTCATGAGCATTACTTTGTTTCCTGGTTCAATAAAACCTAATTATTCCAAGCCTCCATCTTGCCTGGCCAGTGAGAGGCCAGGCTTCTGGGTAAGGGAGAAAGGAATCTTATCAATAAATCCTCTACTGAATTCCCCACTGCTATGCAGCATGTATTAATTGCGAGTGAATTATAAAGTCAGAGAATTTTAGAGTAAGACTATTTAGAGTTTTATTTAAGAGTTTTTAGCACAGAATAGTAACAAAAAGTTAAAATCTGAGGATTATCAATCTTTTGACTTGCATCCAATGCTCTTTTCCACTTTTCTAGCTAGATAGGTTCCTAGCACTCATGTTATATCTGACTTCTACATTCAGACTCTTCACTTCACTTTTTTTAAAATTTTAATTATATATTTCTTTACTTACATTTCAAAGGTTATTCCCCTTCCTGGTTTTCTGTCCATAAGCCCCCATCCCCTCCCCTTCCCCATCCCCTCCCCTTCCCCTTCCCCTTCCCCTTCCCCTTCCCCTTCCCCTTCCCCTTCCCCTTCCCCTTCCCCTTCCCCTTCCCCCTCCTCCATACAGGTATTCCCCCTATACATCCCCCTAATTCCCCTCCTCCTTATTCCCCTGCACTGGGGTTCCAACCTTGGCAAGACCAAGGGCTTTCCCTTCCACTGGTGCCCCAACAAGGCCATTCTCTGCTACATATGCATTTGGAGCCCTGGGTCAGTCCATGTATAGTCTTTCGGTAGTGGTTTAGTCCCTGGAAGATCTAGTTGGTTGGCATTGTTGTTATTAGGGGGTTGCAAGCTCCTTCAACTCTTTCAATCCTTCCTCTAATTCCCTCTAATAAGGGGGTCCTATTCTCAGTTCAGTGATTTGCTGCTAGCATTGACCTCTGTATTGGACGTGCTCTGGATGTGTCTCTCAGGAGAGATCTATATCCAGTCCCTTTCCGCATGCATTTTTTTAGCTTCATCAATCTTCTCTAGTTTTGGAGCCTGTATATATATGGGCCACATGTGTGTCAGGCTCTGAATGACCATTCCTTGAGTCACTGCTCTAAACTTTGCTTCCATATTCCCTGCTATGAATATTTTCCCCCTTTTAAGAAGGAATGGGACCATCCTTCCTCTTGAGCTTCCTGTGGTCTGTAGATTGCATCTTGGTTAATTTGAGCTTTTTGGCTAATATCCACCTATCAATGAGTGCATACCAAGTGTGTTTTTCTGTGATTGACTAACCTCACTCAGGATGATATTTTCTAGTTCATTCCTTTTGCCTATGAATTTCATGAAAAGTCATTGTTTTTGATAGCTGACTAATATTCCATTGTATAGATATACCACATTTTTTTAATCCATTCCTCTGTTGAAGGGCATCTGGGTTCTTTCCAGCTTCTGGCTATTATAAATAAGGCTGCTATGAACATAGTGGAGCATGTGTCTTTGTTGTATGTTGGACCATCTTTGGGCCCAAGAGAGGTATAGCTGGGTCCTCGGGTAGTGGAATGTCCAATTTTCTGAGGAACCTCCAGATTGATTTCCAGAGAGGTTGTACCAGTTTACAATCCCACCAACAATGGAGGAGTGTTCCTCTTTCTCCACATCCTCGCCAGCATCTGCTGTCACCTGAATTTTTTATCTTAGCCATTCTGACTGGTGTGAGGTGGAATCTCAGGGTTATTTTGATTTGCATTTCCCTGATGACTAAGGATGTTGAAGATTTCTTTAGGTGCTTTTTGGCCATTTGATAATCCTCAGCTGAGAATGTTTTGTTTAGCTCTGTACCCCATTTTTAATAGAGTGATTTGGCTCTCTGGAGTCTAACTTCTTGAGTTCTTTATATATTTTGGATATTAGCCCTCTATCAGATATAGGATTGGTAAACATCTTTTCCCAATCTGTTGGTTGCCGTTTTGTTCTAACCACAGTGTCCTTTGACTTACAGAAGCTTTGCAGTTTTATGAGATCCCATTTGTCAATTCTTGATCTTAGAGCATAAGCCATTGGTGTTTTGTTCAGGAAATTTTCCCCAGTGCCCATGTATTCGAGACTCTTCCCCACTTTTTCTTCTATTAGTTTGAGAGTATCTGGTTTGATGTGGAGGTTCACTTCACTTTTTTAGCTAGTTTGGAGCCCTTCTTCTATGCTGACCTCTGCAATGGCATTATCCCATTAAAAATCTTGTCCCACATAGCTTTATCTTCATTTATGTTATCTTTTATAATTTATTGAGCATATTCAACCATTATGTAAAGTAGATATTGCAGGAATGCCAGTGGCAAGAGCAGTGGTGGTGTTAGCCTCTGCTCTGATAGTAGTGATGAAAATCTGGTTGAAATTCTAGAGGGCAATCTCTAGAGAGCAATCTTTACCAGGCATTTCTAACAGAAAATGGAGGCAGCCTGAGCTATGAAGGAAGATAGATGATCATAGGAGCAGAAAGCCCAAACTGGAGGGTAAATGAAGGTTGTGGTTGCATGAAGGAACAGAGTTAGGAACTTGCAAGCACTAACAGCTGAAGGTCATCCTACATAAAGCCTGAGTGTAACTGATACCACAAAAGGAACATCAGAATTCTCAACTCCTCCCACCCATTGTAGCAAGAGCTGAGGATTCTGATTAATAAATACAGGACTACTGACAAGCACGGCGCAAAACAATAGTATTTGATCTGAACTCCCAAAGCTTTAAGTCCTGGCCCCTGCATCTTCAAAACTTTTCTCAGAAACTAGAACCAAATAAGCCTCTGTGCTTGCTAATATGGCTCATGGGCTCTTGGCAGGAACCAGATTTTTATCAAAGCATAACTCTGATCCTTTTACCCATACAGAGAAAATATAAAAAGAATAAAAACAGAAAGAAAAAGAAGAAGAAAAAGCCATCTTAGCCAGATAATTGGTATCCTTACCCGTGCTTCCTCCTTATGTTTGAAGAATCTGTTGAGCCAATATTTGGAGTCAGTGATTCCATTTAACTGTGTTTAAATGCCTTTTCTTGGAGAGATGTCCATGCTTAACTTAAAATAGGCTCTTTCTCTATTATCCTAATTTTACCTTACATTTTAATCCCTCAGAATATATTACCTATAGATAGCACTTTTGTTTGCTCATTCATTTCCTCCATATTTGATATTCTGTTGTATTTCTTGTTTTTTAAGAAATCATTACTGAATAAATTATGCCTAAGCTATATTTGAGGTTTCATTAATTATTATATCTCACTACACAAAGTCCGTCATAATTAGATGACCACATCTCTGTGGAATATGACATATGCCTGCTCAGCTTCGTACAGTATCTTCTTACTTTGTTCAATTTTTGTCAGATGTAAGAACTAATTTATATTTGAAAAGTAATTATTTGATAGAAGGCATTCTTAAGCCCTTACGATATGCAGACAGTTTGCTCCTTAGTTGTAACAAGCTGTATACACTTAATAGTATTGCTGCTGTTGGTGGTGGTGTTTGAATATTTTGAGCAGGTTGTTTCTTCCTTAATGGAATCAAGAACATTATATTTTTCATCATTTCTCTTTTGTACTGACTTTTACATACTACATGTTGATTAAAATCATGCTATTTGGTAAAAATAAAAAGTTTATGAATTTTTTTATGAATCCAATGCTTTATGTAACTTTTATGCTTTGAAAATATCTATTATGCTTTGAATAACAAAACACAGAGTAATCAATAAATTTTATAAAACACTGTATGTAGATTACTTTGATTTCCAGTTATTACATTTTAGATAAAAAATTGCATGGGTCAGTCTAACTTATCAATGTCATTGAATTTTAATAAAGATAACTTTTTCAATAACATTATTTAAAACTGTTCTAAAAATGGTTCTTAGAATCACTTTTAAATAAAGGTTGTACATTATTGTTTTCATTGACTGATTTTGTTTATAATAGTACTGAGATAAGTCCCTATGGCTGAAGACACCAAGCACATTAAAAACAGGGCAGAGAGGTCCCTGAGATGGAACTTAGCTGAATGTTCCTTCCATGAAGACTAGCTTTCATGGCACCAGAAGACATCACACAACCTTCCAATGGAGAAAGGCAACCAAAAGTCCTACATAGCTGTGTAAGCTACAAGTCACCTCAACAACTATCACTGCACTGTTGTTGTAGTGGCAAACACACCTTTGCAGTAACGAACAACTCTCTAATTGGACTTACGACCAGCTCAACAAGAGGGAAACCATGCTGCACACTGGAAATAAAGCTCATTGGTCAGTTTTAGTGAAATCATGATTATTGGCAGAAGATCTACTAACTTACCACTAACTTACGAAACCAGCATAATCCCTAACAATAAAATGTAAACATTTATCTTTATACCCACAGATACATGTGGGCTTTACTCATCATCAAGAAAACTTTTGGTACAGTGGTAAACTATTACAGAAAAGATAAAAATGAAAAATTTTAGCACGATTCCAATGTATATATTTATTAAGAGTACTGCACGCCAAGGGCTCAAGGCTCAGAGATGTAAATAGCTAGTTTTGTTAATCATCTTGCTGAAAATTTAACCAATGCCTTGAACATACAAGAAGATTTGGATAGGCGACTAGAACAAGAATTGATGCATTATATAATATAGTGCATATTATGAGTGATAAAGTAAAGGAATGAAAGTCATAAGCCATTCAGAATATTATGATTGATATCTATGGATTTGTATAACACCAAAAATTTATAATGCAAGGCAGCATATTTGGAATGGAGTAAAATGGTATGTTCAAGGTATATGACATAATACTAATACTGCTTTAGATTTATTAGCCTTAAATAAGAATGTTGTAATCTTAAGAAATGGAAGGCTTTTATCTTTTGATGCTACTAGCATTGCAAATGATATGCTGAAAAAGTAACAGTGTGTTTTTCCTTTATGGTCTTTGTTTACGTCTCTCTGACTGAGCTTTGCAGGACTTCACATTATGATCCTTTTAAAAACACATGTTTTACCTGTTTTTTTTTTTAACGTCTTAAAACATCACGTAAAATCATCTACTTTAATATACAGGAAACACACGAACATAAAAGAATAGTGTCCAAATACCAGAGTTGGTAGCCTGAGAGGAATCAGAAAACAGGACTTTCCTCGGTGCTCTTGGGGAAGAATCCAGCAGAGACCTAGCTCTCCATCAAAGCAAAATGCTGATTCTCCTTGTCATGGTCCTCGTTTTGCTCCCATGCTCCACCTCCAGCTTTCAGAAACCTTCCAGTTCCAAGAATGACTCCTTCCTTTAGGTCCTTAACATTTTCACTTAGGGCAGAAGGCCTCTTACCCTGTCGTAGTGTCAAGGTCCCAGGGGAGTTGTCATCCTGCAGGATGGTGAGAGGGGACCTCCCTAGAACATTGTTGTTTGTCTTCAGTCTACTGTGCTTAGAACCTGAGGACTGGGGAGTCTCTGGGTCTCTGGAGGGCTTGTCTGAGGTCTAGCCAGAAACCGTGGTTTCTGTGGATTGTTTTGCTTCCTCCTTGGCAAACACCAGTTTGGAATCGAGTTCAGTCTGGCTCCAAGGCAGCAACTGGTCCTCAGGGGATACCTGGGGATCCGGAGGCAGGTCCAGATCAGAAGATAAAGGGGTTTCCTGGGGCAGACCAAGCACTGGAGAGGAAATCGATTCGGACACTTCTGTCTCGGACACTTCGGTCTCGAACACTTCGTTCAGCTCTTTCACCAGTGGGCACTGAGGGTCTGGACCACTGATCTTCACGGGTGTCCACGCAATGCCAAGAGTAGGAGAGCGGGGATCTGGGTCTTGCGCCTGTTTGAGACTGTTCAGCTGTTCTGCAGATGGGTTTGGCTGTGGCGAGTTCTCCACCTGAATAGGAGTGCGCTGGATGCCAGCACTAGGTGAACGAGAGTCTGCCACCCGAGACACATGCTTGTTGCGTGGCAGAGGCCGAGCTGGAGTGCCTGAGACGCTCTGAGTAGAACCCATCTCCACAAGGGCACCTCCGGGCACCTATTTTTATTTTTTGAGAGGAATAATCAAAGCTTTTTACAAATGTCAAAGCAGAGTTACATAAGCTCAAGCTCCAATATCTTCCCTACCAGAAATTTGTAGTCAAATATGGGCAAGATTATCTTGAAAACCTTCTCGACCTAAGACAGGCTATGAATACAAGATTATTCATATGCCAATGGTTAAGAGTTGTGTTTTCAGATGGCAATCTAAGTCAGGCACAACATTTTGCTCCATGACAGATAAACTATGAGACTCTTATAAATAAGAGAAACAGGTATGGCACCTGGACCTTACCCTGAGCCACAGTCCTCTGTGCCTGGATCCCACTGGGAGAAAGAGATCTCCCAGGAGTGCTGACAAACCTGTGAGTACAACTAAGATCACCACTTCTACTCCAAGGGACCCACGTGGAACCCACAAGACGCAGGAGCTGAGGAGCAGTCTGTGAAAATTCCCAACTTAAAGGGCCAGTAAATATCTTCAACAAAATTATAGAAGAAAATGTCCCTAACATAAAGAAAGAGATGCCCTTAAGCATATAAGAGGCCTACAGAATACCAAATAGATTGAACTAGAAAAGAAATTCCTCCCATTGCATAATAGTCAAAACACCAAATGCACTAAACAAAGAAAGAATATTAAAAGCAGTAAGAGAAAAAGGTCAAGCAATGTATTAGGGCAGACCTATCACATTTATACCAGACCTTTTATCAGAGATGACAAAAGATAGAAGATCCTGGGCAGATGTCATATAGACTCTAAGAGAACACAAATGCCAGCCAAGACTACTATATCCACCAAAACTCACCATTACCATAGATGGAGAAACCAAGATATTCCATGACAGAACCAAATTTACACAAATTCAGCCCCACAAAGGAAAACAGATGGAAAACTCCAACACAAGTCAGGAACCTACACTCTAGAAAAAGCAAGAAAGTAGTAATCTTCTTTCAACTAAACCAAAAGAAGATAGCCACACAAACAGAATTCCACCTATAACAATAAAAATAATACAAAACAAAAATCATTAGTCTCTACTATCTCTCAACATCACTGGTCTCAATTCCCCAATAAAAGGACATAGACTAACAGACTGAATACACAAATGAGATGCAGCATTTTGCTCCTAAAAGAAACACACCTCAGTAATAAAAACAGACACTTCCATGGAGGAAAAGGCTGAGAAAAAGTTTTCCAAGAATGTGCTGCCAAGAAACAAGCTGGAGTAGCTATTCTAATATTTAATGAAATTGATTTTTTAATCAAAAGTTAACAAAAAATAGAAAAACACTTTATACTCATCAAAGGAAAAATCCACCAAGACAAACTCTCAATTCTGAATATCTATGCTCCAAGTACAAGGGCACCCACATTCATAAAAGAAATTTTACTAAAGCTCAAAGCACAGATTGCACCTCATACAATAATAGTGGATGAATTCAACACCCCACTCTCATCAATGGACAGATCATGGAAACAGAAATTAAATAGAGACGTAGAGAAACTAACAGAAGTTATGAACCAAATGGATTTAACAGATATTTATATAACATTCCATCCTAAGACAAAAGGATATACCTTCTTCTCAGTACCTCATAGTACCTTTTCTAAAACTGACCATATAATCCGTCATAAAACATGCTTCAACAGATACAAGATGATAAAAAATAATCCCATACACCCTATCAGATCACCATGGACGAGGATAGTCTTTAATAACAACAAAAAACAGCAGAAAGCACACATACACATGGAAGTTGAAAAAAGCTCTATTCAATGATAAATTGGTCAAGGAAGAAAAAAAGAAAGAAATTAAAGACTTTTTAGAATTTAATGATAATGAAGGCACAACACACTGAAATTTATGGAACACAATGAAAGGAGTGTTAAGAGAAAAATTATAGCTCTGAGTGTCTCCAAAAAGAAACTGGAGAAAGCATACATCAGCAGCTTGACAACATAGTTGAAAGCTCTAGAACAAAAATTAGTAAATATACCACAGAGGAGTAGACAGCAGGAAATAATCAAACTCTGGGCTGAAATCGACCAAGTAGAAACAAAGAGAACTATGCAAAGAACAAAACAAACTAGTACCTAATTCTCTGAGAAAGTCAATAATATAGATAAACCCTGAGCCACACTAACCAGAGGGTACAGAGACAGTAGCCACATTGACAAAATCAGAAATGAAAAGGTAGACATAACAAAAGAATCTGAGGAAACTCAAAAAATCATCAGATCCTATTATGAAATCTTATATTCAACCAAAATGGAAAATCTGAATGAAATATACAATTTTCTAGGCAGATACCAGGTACCAAAGTTAAAACAGGAGTAGATAAATCATCTAAACAGTGCCATAACTCCTAAAGAAATAAGAAGCAGTTATTAAATATCTCCCAACCAAAACAAAACAAAACAAAACAAAAACAAACAAACAACAACAACAAAAAAAACCCAGGACCAAATGGGTTTAGTGCAGAATTCTACCAGACCTCCAAATAAGACCTAATACCAATAGTCTTCAAACTATTCCACAAAATAGAAACAGAAGGAACACTGTCCAATTTGCTCTTTGAAACCACAATTATGCTTATACCTATACTACTCAAAGACGATACAAAAAAAGATAACTTTAGAACAATTTCTCTCATGAATATCAATGCAAAAATACTCGACAATATTGTTGCAAATCAAATCCAAGAACACATCAAAACAATCATCCCTTATGATCAATAATATTCATCCAAGGGATGCAGGGATAGTTCAATATACAGAAATCTATCAATGTATTCCATTATATAAATAAACTCAAAGGAAAAAACCCACATGATCATCTCATTAGATGATGAGAAAGCATTTGATAAAATTCAATACTCCTTCATGATAAAAGTCTTGGAAAGATCAGAGTTCAATGCCCATACCTAAAAATAGTAAAAGCCATATACAGTAAACCAGTAGCCAACATCAAACTAAATGGAGAGAAACTTAAATCAATCCCACTAAAATCAGAGACTAGAAAAGGCTGCCCACTCTCTCCCTACTTATTCAATATAGTTCTTGAAGTCCTAGCCAGAACAATTAAACAACAAAAAGAGGTTAAAGGGATAAAATTTAGAAAAGAAGTCAAAATATCATTATTTGCAGATGATATGATAGTGTACTTAAGTGATCCCAAAAGTTCACCAGAGAACTCCGATACCTGATAAATAACTTTAACAACGTAGCTGGATATAAAATTAACTCAAAATCAGTAGCCTTCCTCTATTCAAAGGATAAACAGTCTGAGAAAGAAATTAGGGAAATGAAACCCTTCACGATAGTCGCAAGTAATATAAAATACCTTAGGTTGACTCTAACCAAGCAAGTAAAAGATCTGTATGACAAGACGTAAAGTCTCTGAAGAAAGAAATTGAAGAAGATGGAAATATCTCCCATGCTCATGGATTGGCGGGATTAATATAGTAAAAATGGCCATCTTGCAGAAAGCAACCTTCAGATTCAATGCAATCCATATAACTATCCCAAGTTAATTCTTCACATAGTTAGAAAAAGCAATTTGCAAATTCGTTTGGAATAACAAAAAACCCAAGATAGTGAAAACTATTCTCGACAATAAAAGAACTTCTGGGGGAATCACCACACCTAATCTCCAGCTGTATAACAGAGCAATAGTGATTAAAAACTGTATGGTATTGGTACAGAGCAGGCAGGTCGATCAATGGAATAGAACTGAAGGCCCAGGGGTTGGGGATTTAGCTCAGTGGTAGAGCGCTTGCCTAGCGAGCGCAAGGCCCTGGGTTCGGTTCCCCAGCTCCGGAAAAAAAAAGAAAAAAGAAAAAAAAAAAAAAAAAAGAACTGAAGGCCCAGAAATGAACCCACACACCAATAGGCATTTGATCTTTGACAGACGAGCTAAAACCATCCAGTGGAAAAAAGATAGCATTTTCAAAAAATGATGCTGGTTCAACTGTAGGTCGGCATGTTAAAGAGTGCAAATCAATCCAATCTTCTAATCCTGTACAAAGCTTAAGTCCAAGTGGATCAAGAACCTCC
Organism: Rattus norvegicus; assembly: GCF_021556685.1. Classification (NCBI taxonomy): domain Eukaryota; kingdom Metazoa; phylum Chordata; class Mammalia; order Rodentia; family Muridae; genus Rattus; species Rattus norvegicus. The sequence continues at coordinate 61,694,174 of NC_141542.1, read as the reverse complement.
ACATAAAACCAGATACACTCAAACTAACAGAAGAGAGTATGGGGAAGAGCCTCAAAAAACATGGGTACAGGGGAAATTTTTCTGAGCAGAACACCAATGGCTTATGCTCTCAGATCAACAATTGACAAATGAGACCTCATAAAATGCAAAGCTTCTCTAAGTCAAAGGACACTGTCAATAGGACAAAATGGCAATCAACAGATTGGGAAAAGATCTTTACCAATCCTACATCTGATAGAGGGCTAATATCCAATATATACAAAGAACTCAAGAAGTTACACTCCAAAGAATCAAATAATGCCTTTAAAAATGGGCTGCAGATCTAAACAAAAAATTCTCAACTTAGGAAAAATCAAATGGCCATGAAGCAATGAAAGAAATGTTCAACATCCGTAGTCATGAGGAAAATACAAATCAAAACAATTCTGAGATTCCATTTCACACCAGTCAGAAAGGTTTAAATCAAAAACTCAGGTGATAGCAGATGCTGTTCAGGATGGGGAAAAAGACCAACACTTCTCCACTGTTGGTGGGATTGTAAGCTGGTACAACCACTCTGGAAATCAGTCTGGTGGTTCCTCAGAAAATGGACATAGAATTACCTGAGGACCCGGCTATACCTCTCTTGGGCATATATCCAAAAGTTGCTCCAACATATAACAAAGACACATGCTCCACTATGTTCATAACAGCATTATTTATAATAGACAGAAGCTGGAAAGAACCGAGATGTCCTTTCAGCAGTGGAATGGATACAGAAAGTGTGGTACATTTACACAATGGAGTACTACTCAGCTATTAAAAACAATGATGTCATGAGATTTTTAAGCAAATGAATGGAACTTGAAATTATCATCCTGCATGATATAACCCAATCACAGAAGAACACACATGGTATAAACTCACTGATAAGCATATATTAACCCAGAATCTTGGTATACCTAAGATGCAATTCACAAACAACATGAAGCTCAAGAAGAAGACCAAAGTATAGATGCTTCAGTCCTTCATAGAAGTGGAAACAAAAATGCTCACAGGAGAAAATATGGAGGCAAAATGTAGAAGATGGACCGAAAGGCCATACAGAGATTGTCCCACCCGGGAATCCATCACATATACATTCACCAAACCCATTCCCTACTCGGGATGCCAGATGTGCATGCTGACAGGAAGCTGATATAGCTATTTCCTGAGAGGCTCTGCCAGATCCTTAAAAATAAAGAGGTGGACGTTCACAGTCAATCATTGTATTGAGAACAGGGTCCCCAATGGAGGAGTTAAAAAAGGAGTGAAGTAGCTGAAGGGGTTTGCAACCACATAACAGACCGCCTAAGTGATCCCAGGGACTAAACCACCATCCCAAGAGAACACAGAGATGGATTTATGGCACCATCTACACATGTAACAGAGGGGTGGCCTTGTGGGGCATCAATGGGAAGAGAGGTCCTAGGTCTTGTCAAGGATCGATGCCCCAGTGTAGGGAATGTCAAGTAGGGAGGTGGGAGGGAGTTCATGGGTGGGTGAGGTAGCACCTTCATAGAAGCAGGGGTGGGGATAGCAGGTTTCTGGAGGAGAAACTGGGACACAGGATAACATTTAAAAGTAAATAAAAAATTCAATAAGAACAAAAACGATAGGTAAGATTCTTTCAGAGCCAGTGGGGGAGGGCCCAGGAGTGGCAGGACCCCTGCGCCAGAGACCGCCGGAACATGAAGGAACAGACCAGAATAACAGTTCTCTGCACCCAAATCCCGTGGGAGGGAGAGCTAAACCTTCAGAGAGGCAGACATGCCTGGGAAACCAGAAGAGACTGCACTCTGCACACATCTCCGACGGCAGAGAAAAACACCAAACGCCATCTGGAACCCTGGTGCACTGAAGCTCCCGGAAACGGCGGCAAAGATCTTCCTGGTTGCTGCCACCACAGAGAGCGCATGGGCAGAACCCCGCGAGCGAACGTGAGCCTCGGGACTACAGGTGAGACCAACTTTTCTGCTGCAAGTGACCTGCCTGGTGAACTCAAGACACAGGCCCACAGGAAAAGCTGAAGACCTGTAGAGAGGAAAAACTACACGCCCGAAAGCAGAACACTCTGTTCCCATAACTGGCTGAAAGAAAACAGGAAAACAGGTCTACAGCACTCCTGACACACAGGCTTATAGGACAGTCTAGCCACTGTCAGAAATAGCAGAACAAAGTAACACTAGAGATAATCTGATGGCGAGAGGCAAGCACAGGAACCCAAGAAACAGAAACCAGGACTACATGGCACCATTGGAGCCCAATTCTCCCATCAAAACAAACATGGAATATCCAAACACACCAGAAAAGCAAGATCTAGTTTCAAAATCATATTTGATCATGATGCTAGAGGACTTCAAGAAAGACGTGAAGAACTCCCTTAGAGAACAAGTAGAAGCCTACAGAGAGGAATCGCAAAAATCCCTGAAAGAATTCCAGGAAATCATAAATAAACAAGTAGAAGCCCATAGAGAAGAGTCACAAAAATCCCTGAAAGAATTCCAGGAAATCATAAAAAAACAAGTAGAAGCCCATAGAGAGGAGTCACAAAAATCCTTGAAAGAATTCCAGGAAAACACAATCAAACAGCTGAAGGAATAAAAAATGGAAATAGAAGCAATCAAGAAAGAACACATGGAAACAACCCTGGATATAGAAAAACAAAAGAAGAGACAAGGAGCTGTAGATACGAACTTCACCAACAGAATACAAGAGATGGAAGAGAGAATCTCAGGAGCAGAAGATTCCATAGAAATCATTGACTCAACTGTCAAAGATAATGTAAAGCGGAAAAAGCTACTGGTCCAAAACATACAGGAAATCCAGGACTCAATGAGAAGATCAAACCTAAGGATAACAGGTATAGAAGAGAGTGAAGACTCCCAACTCAAAGGACCAGTAAATATCTTCAACAAAATCATAGAAGAAAACTTCCCTAACCTAAAAAAAGAGATACCCATAGGCATACAAGAAGCCTACAGAACTCCAAATAGATTGGACCAGAAAAGAAACACCTCCCGTCACATAATAGTCAAAACACCAAATGCATAAAATAAAGAAAGAATATTAAAAGCAGTAAGGGAAAAAGGTCAAGTGACATATAAAGGCAAACCTATGAGAATCACACCAGACTTTTCGCCAGAAACTATGAAGGCCAGAAGATCCTGGACTAATGTCATACAGACCCTAAGAGAACACAAATGCCAGCCCAGGTTACTGTATCCTGCAAAACTCTCAATTAACATAGATGGAGAAACCAAGATATTCCATGACAAAACCAAATTTACACAATATCTTTCTACAAATCCAGCACTACAAAGGATAATAAATGGTAAAGTCCAACATACGGAGGCAAGCTATACCCTAGAAGAAGCAAGAAACTAATCGTCTTGGCAACAAAACTAAAGAAGAAAAGCACACAAACATAACCTCACATCCAAATATGAATATAAAAGGAAGCAATAATCACTGTTCCTTAATATCTCTCAACATCAATGGCCAAACTCCCCAATAAAAAGACATAGATTAACAAACTGGATATGCAACAAGGACCCTGCATTTTGCTGCCTACATGAAACACACCTCAGAGACAAAGACAGACACTACCTCAGAGTGAAAGGCTGGAAAACAAATTTCCAAGCAAATGGTCGGAAGAAGCAAGCTGGAGTAGCCATTCTAATATCAAATAAAATCAATTTTCAACTAAAATTCATCAAAAAAGATAAGGAAGGACACTTCATATTCATCAAAGGAAAAATCCACCAAGATGAACTCTCAATCCTAAATATCTATGCCCCAAATACAAGGGCACCTACATACATAAAAGAAACCTTACTAAAGCTCAAAACACACATTGCACCTCACACAATAATAGTAGGAGATTTCAACACCCCACTCTCATCAATGGACAGATCATGGAAAAAGAAATTAAACAGAGACATAGACAGACTAAGAGAAGTTATGAGCCAAATGGCCTTAACAGATATTTATATAACATTCTATCCTAAAGCAAAAGGATATACCTTCTTCTCAGCTCCTCATGGTACTTTCTCCAAAATTGACCATATAATTGGTCAAAAAACGGGCCTCAACAGGTACAGAAAGATAGAAATAATCCCATGCGTGCTATCAGACCACCACGGCCTAAAACTGGTCTTCAATAACAATAAGGGAAGAATGCCCACATATACGTGGAAATTGAACAATGCATTACTCAATGATAACCTGGTCAAGGAAGAAATAAAGAAAGAAATTAAAGACTTTTTAGAATTTAATGAAAATGAAGGTACAAGATACCCAAACTTATGGGACACAATGAAAGCTGTGCTAAAAGGAAAACTCATAGCGCTGAGTGCCTGCAGAAAGAAACAGGAAAGAGCATATGTCAGCAGCTTGACAGCACACCTAAAAGCTCTAGAACAAAAAGAAGCAAATACACCCAGGAGGAGTAGAAGGCAGGAAATAATCAAACTCAGAGCTGAAATCAACCAAGTAGAAACAAAAAGGACCGTAGAAAGAATCAACAGAACCAAAAGTTGGTTCTTTGAGAAAATCAACAAGATAGATAAACCCTTAGCCAGACTAACAAGAGGACACAGAGAGGGTGTCCAAATTAACAAAATCAGAAATGAAAAGGGAGACATAACTACAGATTCAGAGGAAATTCAAAAAATCATCAGATCTTACTATAAAAGCCTATATTCAACAAAACTTGAAAATCTGCAGGAAATGTACAATTTCCTAGACAGATACCAGGTACCGAAGTTAAATCAGGAACAGATAAACCAGTTAAACAACCCCATAACTCCTAAGGAAATAGAAGCAGTCATTAAAGGTCTCCCAACCAAAAAGAGCCCAGGTCCAGATGGGTTTAGTGCAGAATTCTATCAGACCTTCATAGAAGACCTCATACCAGTATTATCCAAAATAATCCACAAAATTGAAACAGATGGAGCACTACCGAATTCCTTCTATGAAGCCACAATTTCTCTTATACATAAACCACACAAAGACCCAACAAAGAAAGAGAACTTCAGACCAATTTCCCTTATGAATATCGACGCAAAAATACTCAATAAAATTCTGGCAAACCAAATCCAAGAGCACATCAAAACAATCATCCACCATGATCAAGTAGGCTTCATCCCAGGCATGCAGGGATGGTTTAATATACGGAAAACCATCAACGTGATCCATTATATAAACAAACTGAAAGAACAAAAGCACATGATCATTTCATTAGATGCTGAGAAAGCATTTGACAAAATTCAACACGCCTTCATGATAAAAGGCCTGGAAAGAATAGGAATTCAAGGCCCATACCTAAACATAGTAAAAGCCATATACAGCAAACCAGTTGCTAACATTAAACTAAATGGAGAGAAACTTGAAGCAATCCCACTAAAATCAGGGACTAGACAAGGCTGCCCACTCTCTCCCTACTTATTCAATATAGTTCTTGAAGTTCTAGGCAGAGCAATCAGACAACAAAAGGAAGTCAAGGGGATACAGATTGGAAAAGAAGAGGTCAAAATATCACTATTTGCAGATGATATGATAGTATATTTAAGTGATCCCAAAAGTTCCACCAGAGAACTACTAACTGATAAACAACTTCAGCAAAGTGGCTAGGTATAAAATTAACTCAAATAAATCAGTAGCCTTCCTCTACACAAAAGAGAAACAAGCCGAGAAAGAAATTAGGGAAACGACACCCTTCATAATAGACCGAAATAATATAAAGTACCTCGGTGTGACTTTAACCAAGCAAGTAAAATATCTGTACAATAAGAACTTCAAGACGCTGAAGAAAGAAATTGAAGAAGACCTCAGAAGATGGAAAGATCTCCCATGCTCATGGATTGGCAGGATTAATATAGTAAAAATGGCCGTTCTACCAAAAGCGATCTACAGATTCAATGCAATCCCCATCAAAATACCAATCCATTTCTTCAAAGAGTTAGACAGAACAATTTGCAAATTCATATGGATTAACAAAAAGCCCAGGATAGCTAAAACTATCCTCAACAATAAAAAGACTTCAGGGGGAATCACTATCCCTGAACTCAAGCAGTATTACAGAGCAATAGTGATAAAAACTGCATGGTATTGGTACAGAGACAGACAGATAGACCAATGGAATAGAATTGAAGACCCAGAAATGAACCCACACACCTATGGTCACTTGATTTTTGACAAAGGAGCCAAAACCATCCAATGGAAAAAAGATAGCATTTTCAGCAAATGGTGCTGGTTCAACTGGAGGTCAACATGTAGAAGAATGCAGATCGATCCATGCTTATCACCCTGTACAAAGCTTAAGTCCAAGTGGATCAAGGACCTCCACATCAAACCAGACACACTCAAACTAATAGAAGAAAAACTAGGGAAGCATCTGGAACACATGGGCACTGGAAAAAAATTCCTGAACAAAACACCAATGGCTTATGCTCTAAGATCAAGAATCGACAAATGGGATCTCATAAAACTGCAAAGCTTCTGTAAGGCAAAGGACACTGTGGTTAGGACAAATCGGCAACCAACAGATTGGGAAAAGATCTTTACCAATCCTACAACAGATAGAGGCCTTATATCCAAAATATACAAAGAACTCAAGAAGTTAGACCGCAGGGAGACAAATAACCCTATTAAAAAATGGGGTTCAGAGCTAAACATACAATTCACAGCTGAGGAATGCCAAATAGCTGAGAAACACCTAAAGAAATGTTCAACATCTTTAGTCATAAGGGAAATGCAAATCAAAACAACCCTGAGATTTCACCTCACACCAGTGAGAATGGCTAAGATCAAAAACTCAGGTGACAGCAAATGCTGGCGAGGATGCGGAGAAAGAGGAACACTCCTCCCTTGTTGGTGGGGTTGCAGACTGGTACAACCATTCTGGAAATCAGTCTGGAGGTTCCTCAGAAAATTGGACATTGAACTGCCTGAGGATCCAGCTATACCTCTCTTGGGCATATACCCAAAAGATGCCCCAACATATAAAAAAGACACGTGCTCCACTATGTTCATCACAGCCTTATTTATAATAGCCAGAAGCTGGAAAGAACCCAGATGCCCTTCAACAGAGGAATGGATACAGAAAATGTGGTACATCTACACAATGGAATATTACTCAGCTATCAAAAACAATAACTTTATGAAATTCATAGGCAAATGGTTGGAACTGGAAAATATCATCCTGAGTGAGCTAACCCAATCACAGAAAGACATACATGGTATGCACTCATTGATAAGTGGCTATTAGCCCAAATGCCTGAATTACCCTAGATGCCTAGAACAAATGAAACTCCAGATGGATGATCAAAATGTGAATACTTCCCTCCTTCTTTAAAAGGGGAACAAGAATACCCTTGGCAGGGAATAGAGAGGGAAAGATTATACAGAGGCTGAAGGAACACCCACTCAGAGCCTGCCCCACATGTGGCCCATACATATACAGCCACCCAATTAGACAAGATGGATGAAGCAAAGAAGTGCAGACCGACAGGAGCCGGATGTAGATCGCTCCTGAGAGACACAGCCAGAATACAGCAAATACAGAGGCGAATGCCAGCAGCAAACCACTGAACTGAGAATAGGACCCCCGTTGAAGGAATCAGAGAAAGAACTGGAAGAGCTTGAAGGGGCTCGAGACCCCATATGTACAACAATGCCAAGCAACCAGAGCTTCCAGGGACTAAGCCACTACCTAAAGACTATACATGGACTGACCCTGGACTCTGACCTCATAGGTAGCAATGAATATCCTAGTAAGAGCACCAGTGGAAGGGGAAGCCCTGGGTCCTGCTAAGACTGAACCCCCAGTGAACTAGACTGTTGGGGGGAGGGCAGCAATGGGGGGAGTGTTGGGAGGGGAACACCCATAAGGAAGGGGAGGGGGGAGGGGTATGTTTGCCCGGAAACCGGGAAAGGGAATAACACTCGAAATGTATATAAGAAATACTCAATTTAAAAAAAAAATTGAAAACACACAAAAGAAAAAAGAAAAAAAAAGATTCTTTCAGAGGTGGATCAATATAAGGATTCATGTACCAATGATGAGAAAGTTGCACACTTCTTGAGGGAACAACTAAGACAGACACAGTCTTACTGCAACAATAACTGAGACAACTCTGGCTTGAATACATAATATTGGAGGAACGTGTGGAGCAAATCTGGAGAGAATTTAGTTGACATCTTGCTTGTGCTTAATTATGTCTGCTAACATCTGTCTTTGTTTTAAGTTGTGTATTATATCCTGCCAGGTTCCTTTAGTTATCTATATGTCCTTGAGAGACTTCCAAGCCTAAAGAAATGGTGAGTTTATGATACACAATATCTATATTTGACTAAACCCATTGTATCAGAGGTGACAGGGCTATTTTTAAAGATGTCTGTTACAAGATATAATCAGTGTGATTTTTTTTGGAATATAGTTTCTCAGAACAGAATGTTCAACAAAATTTAATTCAATTTAAGTGGTTTAGGAAAAAAGACTGTATACTTTATTTATGAAGATAGAATGCTGTTTATTCTCCAATAAGATTTGATACTAGATCTATATATGTGGAAATCCAAAATCAGTTTTTATGACATATTTTCATACTATAGTAACTTATATGATGAAATTAATTATGAAATAGGTGAGTTATCTGATTTTAAATAAATGAAGGTAATAAGATTAAAGATGTGGAAAATTGACATCTCTCAGTGCTCTTATGACATGATTAACACCTCATCGTAGTCTAGAAACCCAATAAATCCATTTAAGTTCTTAATTTTTATCATCTAATAACATATCATGAACATTCATGATTCTAGAAAGATACAATTCACTGTTCTAAGAGAACAAAATCTGCCCAGCCAGAAAACAAAACAAAACAACTTCATCTTAATTCTTTTTGGCATATACAAGTATAGGTGGCAGATCCAAGGTTCCGAGAGGATCTTCTCTCAGAATTGTATAGAAATATTTGCTAATGATAATGATATTTGCAGTGAAAGAAAATATTTTGATAACACATAAAAATCTGAATTAATTAATCAGTTATTTAAATTTTTGGTGATGGTTAGAGTGAGAGCTGACAGTGTTAGCACTCCTATTTTGGGGGAAGGGAAGAAAGGACTGGGTTTTGTTTAGGAGTGACACGCAGAGTATACTGCAGGAGCTGGAGACCTGATGCTTTCACATGGTTGAACAAGAGTGAATACATATTGTAAATAACACAGTTGATCTCCACACTATTCAAACTTGCACTCTGACTATATTACAGGAATGCAAATGCCTCCATATCTTCAAGAATATGTTGTATTTGCTTGGGCATTTTATCTCATTTGGGTCTAACAACAGATATCTCTTTTCTTTATCTTAATTTCTGAAATTCCTGTTGATTTCTTCAATATGTTCCTCCTCTCGCTTTACTTTCAGTGTCTGATTTTGTCTCTTAAGACTTTTTCTGTTTTTCAATTTTTAATCTAGCACCATACTTTATCACCTCCTGGGTTTTATCATGTTTCTTTCTGTGTTTATTGCAAGCTGCAGCTGTGGGAAATTGGACTTCTAGGCTTTCATGGTTTCAGCTTTACAACTATGAAGAAGAATTTATTTTTACTTTCCTTAAATCTTTCAGAGTAACATTACTAAAATTATGTGGATCTTCTGTCTACATCAACTGTGTATATAGGTTGGTTTATTTCCTTGAAAAGAGTGAGTACATATAATAAATCTCTATAATGCAAGCAGGGCTTTTGTCAGTAGAACTGGAAAATCCAGCCAATGAATAAAATACAAAACAATGAGAAACCATCTCAGAATGTAAAACTCCAGTTATTTTCTTTGTGCGTTATAAAATTATGCTATGCTTGGTAAGAAAAAAAGGCTTAGAGTTATTTATTGAAACTTTTCCATTAGCTCTAAATTGACAAATTCCAATTAAGCATTTCATATTTTATTCTACTTTTTTCAAAGAAATACTCCTTTTCTGTTTTTCTCTTATTCCAAGCATAAAGAATAAACTATGACTAAAAACCTGAAGGTGGCAACATGTAACTTTTCTTAGCATTAACTGAAATATCAAGTCCTGACTTGTAATACACATGTCCCGGATCCAAATTTATTTTTTATGAGAGTTGAAAAATAGATTTAATGTATTCTACACTTTGAAATGAAATATTGCCTTCATCTTACAAATACCAACTTAGAATGTGCCTTTTATAATACCATGCATATCATCACACCCCTCACAAACTTTTAGGTCCATTTTGACGTTTCTTTTTTTTTAAAATTATTCACTTTATTTTATTTTGTGTATGTGCAACTGAATATATATGTGTGTTACATGTATGCAAGAGCCTAAGTAGGTCAAAACATGACTTTGGCTCCTCCAGAACTGGAGTTATAAGTGTTTGAGATCTGCTCTGTATGTGCTGGGAACCAAACTTAAGTCCTCAAACTTAATTTCCACTTGAGTAGGTAGTAAATAATTGGTTTTTATGGTGTAAATGAAAAAATGCAGCAGGTGAAGAATGACAATAGCATATTTCACCTGAAATCAGCACTTTATCATTGGTGTATAAAAACTGCTTACATCACACATCTACTTTGTGCCATCTAATTTCTAGAGTATGACTGTGAGGTAGGTGGTCCTTTCTCCTTTCTACGAAATATTGTTATAAAAGGTATTCGTGTGCTTTTTTCTCTGACACCTAGCTAGTGTATCCTGGAAACTAAAAGCGAAATATTTGACTCACTTTCATTTTTGTTTCCACAGCTGCTTCTTTGAACATGAAAAAAACACCTCCATTGTACTCTATGATAGTGACATGAAAAAACTTGAAATAGAGATTCAACGTCATTATCTTCTGATAAAACCAGTAATTTATCTGTTCATATTAACATTTATTATGAATCTACCACAAATTTTATTTTTAGGCATCAGAACAACTTTGTATACATATTGACAGAAATAAAGCATTAATGGATATACAAATGAATGAGTACTAAGTCAACAGAACTCCTCTTAAGTGACTTACAGTGCAGTGAAAAGTTAGATTCTCTTTCAAGAAGTTTACTAATTATTATAACTATGAGATATATACATATCAAAAAGAAAATGCTATACAAAGAAATAAATGCTAACATTAAATATATTATACAAGTATATACATATATATGTATATAAATAAATATACATGTATGTATATGTATTTATGAACTCAACACATTATATATAAAAACACACATATGCATTCAATAAAAATTGATGAAGAAAGAGGCCACGAATTTGAAGGAGACTGGGGAGAGGCATGTGGGAGGGTTTGGAGGAAAATGTTGTAACTAAAATATATGCTAGAAATAAACAAATAAAAACCTAGTGATTTCTACAAACATAAACTCGGTGAATAAGCCAAGTGGAATTTCACCGGTGGTTCATATTTAATATGCACCCTGTTGTTGTAATGAAACCCAGACAAAGCACGGTGATTAATGGCTAATTTTAGTACAAAGCTAAAGATACTGGGGCTGGAGAAATGGCTCAGTGGTTAAGAGCACTGACTGCTCTTCCAGAGGTGCTGTGTTCAAATCCCAGCAATCACATGTGGCTCACAACCATCTGTAATGAGATCTGATGACCTTTTCTGGTGTGTCTGAAGACAGCTACAGTGTACTCAAATGTAATAAATAGATACGTCTTTTAAATAAATCAGTTGCCTTCCTCTATACAAAAGAGAAACAAGCCGAGAGAGAAATTAGGGAAACGACACCCTTCATAATAGACCCAAATAATATAAAGTACCTCGGTGTGACTTTAACCAAGCAAGTAAAAGATCTGTACAATAAGAACTTCAAGACACTGAGGAAAGAAATTGAAGAAGACCTCAGAAGATGGAAAGATCTCCCATGCTCATGGATTGGCAGGATTAATATAGTAAAAATGGCCATTTTACCAAAAGCAATCTACAGATTCAATGCAATCCCCATCAAAATACCAATCCATTTCTTCAAAGAGTTAGACAGAACAATTTGCAAATTCATCTGGAATAACAAAAAACCCAGGATAGCTAAAGCTATCCTCAACAATAAAAGGACTTCCGGGGGAATCACTATCCCTGAACTCAAGCAGTATTACAGAGCAATAGTGATAAAAACTGCATGGTATTGGTACAGAGACAGACAGATAGACCAATGGAATAGAATTGAAGACCAAGAAATGAACCCACACACCTATGGTCACTTGATTTTTGACAAAGGAGCCAAAACCATCCAATGGAAAAAAGATAGCATTTTCAGCAAATGGTGCTGGTTCAACTGGAGGGCAACATGTAGAAGAATGCAGATCGATCCATGCTTATCACCCTGTGCAAAGCTTAAGTCCAAGTAGATCAAGGACCTCCACATCAAACCAGACACACTCAAACTAATAGAAGAAAAACTAGGGAAGCATCTGGAACACATGGGCACTGGAAAAAATTTCCTGAACAAAACACCAATGGCTTATGCTCTAAGATCAAGAATCGACAAATGGGATCTCATAAAACTGCAAAGCTTCTGTAAGGCAAAGGACACTGTGGTTAGGACAAAACGGCAACCAACAGATTGGGAAAAGATCTTTACCAATCCTACAACAGATAGAGGCCTTATATCCAAAATATACAAAGAACTCAAGAAGTTAGACCGCAGGGAAACAAATAACCCTATTAAAAAATGGGGTTCAGAGCTAAACAAAGAATCCACAACTGAGGAATGCCGAATGGCTGAGAAACACCTAAAGAAATGTTCAACATCTTTAGTCATAAGGGAAATGCAAATCAAAACAACCCTGAGATTTCACCTCACACCAGTGCGATTGGCTAAGATCAAAAACTCAGGTGACAGCAGATGCTGGCGAGGATGTGGAGAAAGAGGAGCACTCCTCCATTGTTGGTGGGATTGCAGACTGGTAAAACCATTCTGGAAATCAGTCTGGAGGTTCCTCAGAAAATTGGACATTGAACTGCCTGAGGATCCAGCTATACCTCTCTTGGGCATATACCCAAAAGATGCCTCAACATATAAAAGAGACACGTGCTCCACTATGTTCATTGCAGCCTTATTTATAATAGCCAGAAAATGGAAAGAACCCAGATGCCCTTCAACAGAGGAATGGATACAGAAAATGTGGTACATCTACACAATGGAATATTACTCAGCTATCAAAAACAACGAGTTTATGAAATTCGTAGGCAAATGGTTGGAACTGGAAAATATCATCCTGAGTGAGCTAACCCAATCACAGAAAGACATACATGGTATGCACTCATTGATAAGTGGCTATTAGCCCAAATGCTTGAATTACCCTAGATCCCTAGAACAAACGAAACTCAAGACGGATGATCAAAATGTGAATGCTTCACTCCTTCTTTAAATGAGGAAAAAGAATACCCTTGGCAGGGAAGGGAGAGGCAAAGATTAAAACAGAGACTGAAGGAACACCCATTCAGAGCCTGCCCCACATGTGGCCCATACATATACAGCCACCCAATTAGACAAGATGGATGAAGCAAAGAAGTGCAGACCGACAGGAGCCGGATGTAGATCGCTCCTGAGAGACACAGCCAGAATACAGCAAATACAGAGGCGAATGCCAGCAGCAAACCACTGAACTGAGAATAGGCCCCCCGTTGAAGGAATCAGAGAAAGAACTGGAAGAGCTTGAAGGGGCTCGAGACCCCAAAAGTACAACAATGCCAAGCAACCAGAGCTTCCAGGGACTAAGCCACTACCTAAATACTATACATGGACTGACCCTGGACTCTGACCCCATAGGTAGCAATGAATATCCTAGTAAGAGCACCAGTGGAAGGGGAAGCCCTGGGTCCTGCTAAGACTGAACCCCCAGTGAACTAGACTATGGGGGGAGGGCGGCAATGGGGGGAGTGTTGGGAGGGGAACACCCATAAGGAAGGGGAGTGGGGAGGGGGATGTTTGCCCGGAAACCAGGAAAGGGAATAACACTTGAAATGTATATAAGAAATACTCGTTAATAAAAAAAAAAAAAGTCAGTCATTGAAAGTCAACGAAAAAATTCATTTGGTGTAATTTTTGTCCCAGGGCTTTCTTTTAATTCAGAAAACATAATTTCATGCATATATATTTTTATATACACAACTTATATGCACACACACACACACACACACACACACACGTATCCAACACAGAATATTGATAGCACAGAGAAGTTGCTTTTATGAGATTACTAAGGATATGAATTCTCCTTGGTGCCATCTTGACTAATAACAATTTTTCCTTTCTAGTAAAGATAATTAGAGCTAATATCTGCTCATGGATTGGGATGGACATGAGGCTGAGGGTGGAACTGAGCAGTCTTATGCAATCCTTGTGTATGTCTTTACAAATTAGTAGTTAATCAAATGCTCTTAACAACAAAGTGCACCCACTCACTGTCCTAGAGGCAGTGTTAAGTTCCCATCGCTCTATTTCCTCTGCATCCTTGGCTGACAGATTGCTGGGTGTCATATTGTCCTTGCCATGCTTGGAGTGGGTACCACTTTCTCTTCTTCAGCTATGCTGATGCTGTATAGTGATAGGTCATTAAAGATCCCCTTTGATTTTTCTTGATAGCCAATGAAGTTTGAGGATACTTTCAATGAATTATCTTCTTGCAACTTTTTGACTTAATTTTTTGGCACTATGTTTTGTATTGTGATTTTTTTCTAGCACCTTTTTTGGAACATTTTAATTTTTATGTATTCTTTATGCAGTTAATATTTTACTTCAAGGTTAATGACTTTCTTGTGTTGTTTTAAAACATCTTTTATTCAAGACTGGACAGTGAAGAACATTTCTACATTATCTTCTAGGAGTTGTAATGTTTGGAAATTCTTCCTGACTTCAGCTCAGTTGTTAAAAAATACTGCTTGAATATCAGTTTTACATTTTCTATACAGATACACAGGTTACAAAAGCCTTATAGTTTCCTCTTAGTGCATGATTAGGCAGACTGCCACCAAAAATTTTGTTTTATAAAAATAACAGATATAAAGAAAAGGATTGAGAAACAGTGTGAATGTCTCTGGATGGAACTTACAATATCACATGTGTGTGCTTGAGTTAGCAATATTGGTACCAGCTATATTAGCTACTGAAATATATTTATTCCTAAATTTAGGTTGTTTAGCTTCTGGTGAATTTCCCTCAGTGTTTCCTGATGTATTAGTTTTCATGACTGAGACCAATTTGTTGTGTTAAGTAAATCATTAAAAATTACTATTTATCAATTTGAAAAAAAATTAAAGATATGGTGCATTGTGGTGCAGAGAAGTCAATGTAACCAGAGCTTGGAGCTGATCACATCACTTTCACTCAGAAACCGAGTTATGAATGTTTCCTAGCAGTCAAATTATTTTCTTCATTTTATACAATCTATGATCCCCTAACAGAGAATAGTCATGCCCACAAATAAGATGAGATTTTCCATATCAAATAACATGATCAAGGTAATCTCCCATGGGCACAAGCAGATACCTTTCTCCTGCATGATTCTCCCAAAGGATTAACTATGAGGAAGAGAATATCTATCAAATAGAAAAAATATTTTTGTACCCCTAGAAGTTAATGCATTGTCATAGAACCAGGAATCATGGGAACTTGGCTTAACGAAAAGCCGATGATCTAAGTTACCAGCACCCTTTAGAGAACACTGCTTAGTACATCTTGATGATGAAATGTGTTCCTGTCAATGGTAACTCTGATAGCAGCAGTAGGGACTGATTAGAGTGGAAAAGATGAGTCTGATGTTTTGTTTGCTGCCTGACTTGAACACTGTAGAATGATTTTCTAAACCAGCAAAGAGAGCATGGGAGGAGAAGGCAGATAGGGCAAGTCTGAATAGTAAGGATTGACCCTAATACCAAAGCAGAGTTCTTCTCAGGAAAAGTTCTAAGAATACCAAATAAAAGAAGAGCAGTCACTAAGAAATCAAATGCTTGGTCGACACCTCTGTCTCCTGCGCAGGATACGTGTCGACCCGGAGATCCCCATAATAGATCTCCGTAATAAACCTCGCCTTTGCTTATTACATCCAAAATGGTCTCTGTGTGTCTGGGGTCCATGATTTCCCGCGACTTTAGAAAGGGTCTCTCCTTGGGGATCTTTTATTATGGGGGCTCGTCCGGGATCTTCGCAACCACCCCAGACTCCGAAGACCCCTTGGAGGTGAGTTGGATGTTTGTCTGAGTGTTTCTGGGTGAGCGGCGCCGCATTTGTCAGTCTGTATGTCTCTGTTTTGGTTCCGCCGTGTGTGTATATATGTGTGTCTTAGTACCAGTCAGTGTTAAGAGAGTGGATGTGGAATCCCACTCAGTGTTGCCTCCTAAGAGTGGATGTGGAATCCCACTCTGTAGGAGAGGAGAGTGGATGTGGAATCCCACTCTGAGAGTGGATGTGGAATCCCACTCTGTGCAGCTGCCTTTGAGATCCGTAAGGATCCTCTGGCTGCGGAAGGGGGGACGCCCAGAGCCTGCAAGCTGCAGCCCCTGGAAGACGTTCCACGGGCGGAGAACAGCCGGGAGAGCCTGGCTGTGGGCAGTCAGGAGGACCTGACTGTGGTTTTCTGGAACAAAGGAGATGGAGTACTCTTTTTACCTAGGCGGGAGCGGACAAAAAATCCCACTCCGTCGGAGGTCAAGTTCGGCTGCCTATTTAAGTATAGGCGCGGACAAGTGTGCTTGGACTTGTTAGTGTCTGTTGTCTGTATTCTGTTTCTGTGTTTGGTGTTCTTTTTCTTTGCCATGGGGCAGACTGTGATAACCCCTTTGTCTTTGGTGGACCATTGGACGGACGTTAGGGCAAGAGGACACTCTGGAATCTTGTTGGGAGGTAGAATCAGATGGTCTGTCTCACCCCAGAAGCAGCTAAGGTTAAGCTGCAGTTTGGGCAAGGGTGCTTTGTTTTACTCTTGCTTGTCTGGTTTGTTTTCTGTGGTATTGTCGAGTGTCTTTTTGGCTTTTGTTTCATTTTTGAATTTGGACTGACGACTGTGTTTGAAATCTTGGACTGACGACTGTGTTTGAAATCATGAAACTGCTTTGTTCGTCAAAGAGTTTTACTTGGTCCTCTTGGTGCTTAAGTTAAAAGTTAAAAATAATTTGCTTGAGCGAAATTGTTTTCTGCTGGGGAGTTTTTATCTTTCTCTCTTGAGCCTCCTCCCCAAGGAGAGATGCCCCAGGTTGGGGGGCAGAGAAGCCCCTAAAATAGTTTCAAAAAGAATCTACAACAAACTGTGAAGAACTTTGTTTTGTTTTGCCAGTCAGAATTTAGAATTCAGGCTTTGGCGGTGGCCAAGGTCAGGATTAATTTTTTCTTTTTCATGGGCCTTTAACCCACTGAGACAGTTTGGAAAAGGGCTGCTATTAAAGTCCTGAAAGCCCCAGGTGAATTGGTTACAATTCTTTTGTCAGCTGCTTAGTATCTAACATCCAGGTTCTAATCATCTTTCCATCCTTTTGTTATTAGTTGTTATTGGAAGCCTAGTGTCATTTGGAGGCTGGTTCTCTTGAGAGGCAAAGCCACTGAGCTGACACTGAAGAGAGGTACTCCTTAAGGGAAAATCTAAGTCCAGAGAGACAGCCGGTAACAGCTAGGCTGCCTCTCTGCTTGCCTTTGTTTCATAGATAAAGCTTGTGCTTATTTTTACAATGGCCTTTTTGTCCAAAAAAGGCCTCCTGGTTTAGCTGTGTGACTAAATGCTATTTGTCCTCTTCAGTGGACCTCTCTCCTCTAGATTACCTTCTTGTTTTCTCACCATCCCACTTGAGATGCTTGTTAGTAACTGTTACAGGTCTTCTTTACCACTGAGGAAAGACAGAATCCTACTAGAGGCCAGAAAGAATGTTCCAGACATGGATGGAAGGCCCTCACTCCTGACTGTTGACTTCAATACCCCTGAAGGTAGGGAGTGCTCCGGGTCTGCCCCCAGGCTCCAAGGGTGGGTCTCCTAGGGGCTGGAAAACGCCCCACCAATCTGGCTAAGATAAGGAAAAGATATGAAGAGAAAGTTACAGAAATTTGAAGGGTTAAGCTAAGTTGCTGAGAGTTAGTATAAGTTACAGAGAAAGTAAGATTAAACAAAGAGAAAGAGAAAGAGAAAAGAAGGTAAAAAAAGCAGGAAGCTAAAAGAGACAAAAAGAAGAGGAAGCTAGAGAGTTAAAGAGAGATAAAAGACAACAGAGGAACATATACTGGCCATAGTAGTTAGGGAACCTAGGAAGACAGTACCTGGCAACAGAAGAGAATTCCTGGCTAAAGATCAGTGTGCCTTATGCAAAAAAAAAAAAAAAAAAAAAAAAAAACTGGGTCAGGGACTGCCCCAGAAAGAACAAGAGGGGCCACTGGAGAGCCTCTTGGTCCTAGAGTGCTGGCTATGCACAGAGATAGAAGGGAAGCCCGCCCAGTTGTTTTGTGGATACAGGGACCCAATGCTCTGTGCTCCTATGCTCCAGTGGACCTTGGGTACAGGGGCCTACTGGCAACAAACAATACTTATGGACTACCCGAAGAACAGTGGACATTGGCGTGGGCCGGGTAACCCACTAGTTCATGGTCATCTCTGACTGCCCCTATCCCTTGCTCATGAGAAATTTGCTCTCCAAAATGGCTTGCGTGGGCTGAAGGGTGAGGCCATGTGTATGCATATCTGCAGACTGTGTACGTGGGGCTTAAGACTTGTCTCAGTACACCAGTACCTGATGCTGGGAGATGTGTGGCTTAGTGCCGTTCTGCCTGGAACACACCGTTCCTGCCAGCCGGGCACTGACAATTATCACCCAATCCAGGACTTAAACTGTGATAGAGTGGCTGATGTTTTGCCTTTGAATAGAACGTCCCAAAAGATGGGACCACTGGTCAGCTGCCATGGACTAGATTCTCCACTGGTTGGGGACAATCTGGTCACCTTGCTGCCCAATCCTGACCTGGAGCCACTGCAACATGAGTGTCAAGCACTGGCAGAAGCCCATGGGTGGAGGAAAGACCTCTACGACTGGTTGATTGACCCCTGCTGAAAGCCGAGGCTACCTTGTCTACAGATGGGAACAGTTCTCTTCATGAAGATCAGAGATAAGTGGGTGCTGCCATGGTGGACAACACAATGTCATCTGGGATGGCTGAACCTCAACCCCCCAGCACATCAGTGCCTCAGATGCCTTTGCCATCTCTTGGATGCCCTGGTGAAGCCAACAACTGTGAGTACTATTCATTGCTCAGGATATCAATAAGGAGGGAAGAGATTCAGTGGCATGGGGCAGTAACAAAGCAGATAAAGTGGCTCAGGAAATGGCTATGCAGGAGCCTATCCTGGTTACAGGCCTGCAAGAGACAGTCACTGGGAACTGGGATTGGACTAAGGGATGGCCTCACTTAGAATGTACAACAGAAGAAAAGGCCCAAATTGCATAAACAAACAAACAAACAGAAAAAGACAATGGCACACTTGAGGGAAAACTATGTTCCTCAGAGAACAAAGAAAAGACTCACTTTGCCAAATACAGAACTGGACTCATTTAGGAGATAAAAAGTTTGTCCAAGTAGTTAAGTGTATGTAATAGACTTTAAGATTTTAGCCAGAGAGGCAGTAAAAAGTATAAGGTATGTCAATAAGTGAATGCTTAGCAAGCAAACAGGGCAAAGAGTCCTAGAGAGTTTAGTGAAAAGTCGAAGTGAACTTCACTGAGATAAAACCAGGAAAATATAATCACAAGTATCTCCTAGTGCTTGTAGATATTCAGGAATAGATAGAAGCTTTCCTCACCAAACGAGAGATGGCCTCTGCAATCATCAAGAAGATACTGGAGGAAATCTTCCCCAGGTCTGGAATGCCCAAGGTAATCTGGTCAGACAACGGCCCTACTTTTGTTGCCAAGGTAAGCCAGGGTGTGGCCAAGTATTTAGAGGTCGATTGGAAATTATATTGTATTTACAGACCTCAAAGTTCAGGACAGGTAGAGTAAATAAATAAAACTCTTAAGAAAGGCCCTGACCAAATTAAATTGACCATGGAGACTGGCACAGACTGGGTGGCACTCCTTCCCTCTTGCTCTCTTCAGAGCAAGAAATACCCCTTCCAGATTCAGCCTTACCCCCTTTGAGATCTTATATGGGGCCTCAACTCCTCTGACTGTATTAGATGATGTTACTGAACCAACATGTCATAGTAATAATGATTTGTATGCCAGGCTAAAAGACCTACAGGTGATACAGAAAGAAATCTGCTCAGAGCTGGCAGCAGCCTATGCCCTGGGGACCCCCGAGATATCTCATCAGTTCCAGGTCGGAGACTCGGCTACATACGATGGCACCGAACCCAGATACTCGAGCCTCACTGGAAAGGACCGTACCTGGTGCTGCTGACCACCCTGACAGCTGTCGGTTCTCAGCCCTCACCAGCCATGTACTAGCTGTCGGGGCTGAGAGCTAGGACCTAGAGGGAAACTCAGATCTTCAAAAAGCTCCCTAGAGCCACACCCGAGGATCCCGGCCCGCAGCAGCTCTCTACTCCCAGACCTGGTGAGAGAGAGACCCAACCGCCTGGTCAGGTGGGCACTCCTGAGGCTGCAGAGCGGAAGAGACCACCAACACTGCTCACCCCTGCCCACATCCCTGGCCCAAGAGGAAACTGTAAAAGGCCTCTGGGCTCCCGTGGGGGAGGGCCCAGGAGCAGCAGGACCCCTGCCAGAGACACCGCCGGACCCTGAAGGAAACAGACAGGATAAACAGTTCTCTGCACCCAAATCCCGTGGGAGGGAGAGCTAAACCTTCAGAGAGGCAGACAAGCCTGGGAAACCAGAAGAGACTGCTCCCTGCACACACATCTCGGACGCCAGAGGAAAAAGCCAAAGACCATCTGGAACCCTGGTGCACTGAAGCTCCCGGAAGGGGCGGCACAGGTCTTCCTGGTTGCTGCCGCTGCAGAGAGCCCCTCGGCAGCACCCCACGAGCGAACCTGAGCCTCGGGACCACAGGTAAGACCAAATTTTCTGCTGCAAGAAAGCTGCCTGGTGAACTCAAGACACAGGCCCACAGGAACAGCTGAAGACCTGTAGAGAGGAAAAACTACACGCCTTAAAGCAGAACACTCTGTCCCCATAACTGACTGAAAGAGAGGAAAACAGGTCTACAGCACTCCTGACACACAGGCTTATAGGACAGTCTAGCCACTGTCAGAAATAGCAGAACAAAGTAACACTAGAGATAATCTGATGGCGAGAGGCAAGCGCAGGAACCCAAGCAACAGAAACCAAGACTACATGCCATCATCGGAGCCCAATTCTCCCACCAAAACAAACATGGAATATCCAAACACACCAGAAAAGCAAGATCTAGTTTCAAAATCATATTTGATCATGATGCTGGAGGACTTCAAGAAAGACATGAACACACTTAGGGAAGCACAGGAAACATTAATAAACAAGTAGAAGCCTACAGAGAGGAATCGCAAAAATCCCTGAAAGAATTCCAGGAAAACACAATCAAACAGTTGAAGGAATTAAAAATGGAAATAGAAGCAATCAAGAAAGAACACATGGAAACAACCCTGGATATAGAAAACCAAAAGAAGAGACAAGGAGCTGTAGATACAAGCTTCACCAACAGAATACAAGAGATGGAAGAGAGAATCTCAGGAGCAGAAGATTCCATAGAAATCATTGACTCAACTGTCAAAGATAATGTAAAGCGGAAAAAGCTACTGGTCCAAAACATACAGGAAATCCAGGACTCAATGAGAAGATCAAACCTAAGGATAATAGGTATAGAAGAGAGTGAAGACTCCCAACTCAAAGGACCAGTAAATATCTTCAACAAAATCATAGAAGAAAACTTCCCTAACCTAAAAAAAGAGATACCCATAGACATACAAGAAGCCTACAGAACTCCAAATAGATTGGACCAGAAAAGAAACACCTCCCGTCACATAATTGTCAAAACACCAAACGCACAAAATAAAGAAAGAATATTAAAAGCAGTAAGGGAAAAAGGTCAAGTAACATATAAAGGCAGACCTATCAGAATCACACCAGACTTCTCGCCAGAAACTATGAAGGCCAGAAGATCCTGGACTGATGTCATACAGACCCTAAGAGAACACAAATGCCAGCCCAGGTTACTGTATCCAGCAAAACTCTCAATTAACATTGATGGAGAAACCAAGATATTCCATGACAAAACCAAATTTACACAATATCTTTCTACAAATCCAGCACTACAAAGGATAATAAATGGTAAAGCCCAACATAAGGAGGCAAGCTATACCCTAGAAGAAGCAAGAAACTAATCGTCTTGGCAACAAAACAAAGAGAATGAAAGCACACAAACATAACCTCACATCCAAATATGAATATAACGGGAAGCAATAATCACTATTCCTTAATATCTCTCAATATCAATGGCCTCAACTCCCCAATAAAAAGACATAGATTAACAAACTGGATACGCAACGAGGACCCTGCATTATGCTGCCTACAGGAAACACACCTCAGAGACAAAGACAGACACTACCTCAGAGTGAAAGGCTGGAAAACAACTTTCCAAGCAAATGGTCAGAAGAAACAAGCTGGAGTAGCCATTCTAATATCAAATAAAATCAATTTCCAACTAAAAGTCATCAAAAAA
The DNA here is from genome assembly GCF_021556685.1 of Rattus norvegicus. Taxonomy (NCBI): domain Eukaryota; kingdom Metazoa; phylum Chordata; class Mammalia; order Rodentia; family Muridae; genus Rattus; species Rattus norvegicus. Next base: position 61,671,487 of record NC_141542.1, on the reverse strand, counting down.
GATAAGGAAGGACACTTCATATTCATCAAAGGAAAAATCAACCAAGATGAACTCTCAATCCTAAATATCTATGCCCCAAATACAAGGGCACCTACATACGTAAAAGAAACCTTACTAAAGCTCAAAACACACATTGCACCTCACACAATAATAGTGGGAGATTTCAACACCCCACTCTCATCAATGGACAGATCATGGAAACAGAAATTAAACAGTGATGTAGACAGACTAAGAGAAGTCATGAGCCAAATGGACTTAACGGATATTTATAGAACATTTTATCCTAAAGCAAAAGGATATACCTTCTTCTCAGCTCCTCATGGTACTTTCTCCAAAATTGACCATATAATTGGTCAAAAAACGGGCCTCAACAGGTACAGAAAGATAGAAATAATCCCATGCGTGCTATCGGACCACCACGGCCTAAAACTGGTCTTCAATAACAATAAGGGAAGAATGCCCACATATACGTGGAAATTGAACAATGCTCTACTCAATGATAACCTGGTCAAGGAAGAAATAAAGAAAGAAATTAAAAACTTTTTAGAATTTAATGAAAATGAAGATACAACATACTCAAACTTATGGGACACAATGAAAGCTGTGCTAAGAGGAAAACTCATAGCGCTGAGTGCCTGCAGAAAGAAACAGGAAAGAGCATATGTCAGCAGCTTGACAGCACACCTAAAAGCTCTAGAACAAAAAGAAGCAAATACACCCAGGAGGAGTAGAAGGCAGGAAATAATCAAACTCAGAGCTGAAATCAACCAAGTAGAAACAAAAAGGACCATAGAAAGAATCAACAGAACCAAAAGTTGGTTCTTTGAGAAAATCAACAAGATAGATAAACCCTTAGCCAGACTAACGAGAGGACACAGAGAGTGTGTCCAAATTAACAAAATCAGAAATGAAAAGGGAGACATAACTACAGATTAGGAGGAAATTCAAAAAATCATCAGATCTTACTATAAAAACCTATATTCAACAAAATTTGAAAATCTTCAGGAAATGGACAATTTCCTACACAGATACCAGGTATCGAAGTTAAATCAGGAACAGATAAACCAGTTAAACAACCCCATAACTCCTAAGGAAATAGAAGCAGTCATTAAAGGTCTCCCAACCAAAAAGAGCCCAGGTCCAGACGGGTTTAGTGCAGAATTCTATCAAACCTTCATAGAAGACCTCATACCAATATTATCCAAACTATTCCACAAAATTGAAACAGATGGAGCCCTACCGAATTCCTTCTACGAAGCCACAATTACTCTTATACCTAAACCACACAAAGACACAACAAAGAAAGAGAACTTCAGACCAATTTCCCTTATGAATATCGACGCAAAAATACTCAATAAAATTCTGGCAAACCGAATTCAAGAGCACATCAAAACAATCATCCACCATGATCAAGTAGGCTTCATCCCAGGCATGCAGGGATGGTTTAATATACGGAAAACCATCAACGTGATCCATCATATAAACAAACTGAAAGAACAGAACCACATGATCATTTCATTAGATGCTGAGAAAGCATTTGACAAAATTCAACACCCCTTCATGATAAAAGTCCTGGAAAGAATAGGAATTCAAGGCCCATACCTAAACATAGTAAAAGCCATATACAGCAAACCAGTTGCTAACATTAAACTAAATGGAGAGAAACTTGAAGCAATCCCACTAAAATCAGGGACTAGACAAGGCTGCCCACTCTCTCCCTACTTATTCAATATAGTTCTTGAAGTTCTAGCCAGAGCAATCAGACAACAAAAGGAGATCAAAGGGATACAGATCGGAAAAGAAGAGGTCAAAATATCACTATTTGCAGATGACATGATAGTATATTTAAGTGATCCCAAAAGTTCCACCAGAGAACTACTAAAGCTGATAAACAACTTCAGCAAAGTGGCTGGGTATAAAATTAACTCAAATAAATCAGTTGCCTTCCTCTATACAAAAGAGAAACAAGCTGAGAAAGAAATTAGGGAAACGACACCCTTCATAATAGACCCAAATAATATAAAGTACCTCGGTGTGACTTTAACCAAGCAAGTAAAAGATCTGTACAATAAGAACTTCAAGACACTGAGGAAAGAAATTGAAGAAGACCTCAGAAGATGGAAAGATCTCCCATGCTCATGGATTGGCAGGATTAATATCGTAAAAATGGCCATTTTACCAAAAGCAATCTACAGATTCAATGCAATCCCCATCAAAATACCAATCCAATTCTTCAAAGAGTTAGACAGAACAATTTGCAAATTCATCTGGAATAACAAAAAACCCAGGATAGCTAAAGCTATCCTCAACAATAAAAGGACTTCAGGGGGAATCACTATCCCTGAACTCAAGCAGTATTACAGAGCAATAGTGATAAAAACTGCATGGTATTGGTACAGAGACAGACAGATAGACCAATGGAATAGAATTGAAGACCCAGAAATGAACCCACACACCTATGGTCACTTGATTTTTGACAAAGGAGCCAAAACCATCCAATGGAAAAAAGATAGCATTTTCAGCAAATGGTGCTGGTTCAACTGGAGGGCAACATGTAGAAGAATGCAGATCGATCCATGCTTATCACCCTGTACAAAGCTTAAGTCCAAGTGGATCAAGGACCTCCACATCAAACCAGACACACTCAAACTAATAGAAGAAAAACTAGGGAAGCATCTGGAACACATGGGCACTGGAAAAAATTTCCTGAACAAAACACCAATGGCTTATGCTCTAAGATCAAGAATCGACAAATGGGATCTCATAAAACTGCAAAGCTTCTGTAAGGCAAAGGACACTTTGGTTAGGACAAAACGGCAACCAACAGATTGGGAAAAGATCTTTACCAATCCTACAACAGATAGAGGCCTTATATCCAAAATATACAAAGAACTCAAGAAGTTAGACCGCAGGGAAACAAATAACCCTATTAAAAAATGGGGTTCAGAGCTAAACAAAGAATTCACAGCTGAGGAATGCCGAATGGCTGAGAAACACCTAAAGAAATGTTCAACATCTTTAGTCATAAGGGAAATGCAAATCAAAACAACCCTGAGATTTCACCTCACACCAGTGCGATTGGCTAAGATCAAAAACTCAGGTGACAGCAGATGCTGGCGAGGATGTGGAGAAAGAGGAACACTCCTCCATTGTTGGTGGGATTGCAGACTGGTAAAACCATTCTGGAAATCAGTCTGGAGGTTCCTCAGAAAATTGGACATTGAACTGCCTGAGGATCCAGCTATACCTCTCTTGGGCATATACCCAAAAGATGCCTCAACATATAAAAGAGACACGTGCTCCACTATGTTCATCGCAGCCTTATTTATAATAGCCAGAAAATGGAAAGAACCCAGATGCCCTTCAACAGAGGAATGGATACAGAAAATGTGGTACATCTACACAATGGAATATTACTCAGCTATCAAAAACAACAAGTTTATGAAATTCGTAGGCAAATGGTTGGAACTGGAAAATATCATCCTGAGTGAGCTAACCCAATCACAGAAAGACATACATGGTATGCACTCATTGATAAGTGGCTATTAGCCCAAATGCTTGAATTACCCTAGATCCCTAGAACAAACGAAACTCAAGACGGATGATCAAAATGTGAATGCTTCACTCCTTCTTTAAATGAGGAAAAAGAATACCCTTGGCAGGGAAGGGAGAGGCAAAGATTAAAACAGAGACTGAAGGAACACATATTCAGAGCCTGCCCCACATGTGGCCCATACATATACAGCCACCCAATTAGACAAGATGGATGAAGCAAAGAAGTGCAGTGCGACAGGAGCCGGATGTAGATCGCTCCTGAGAGACACAGCCAGAATACAGCAAATATAGAGGCGAATGCCAGCAGCAAACCACTGAACTGAGAATAGGTCCCCTATTGAAGGAATCAGAGAAAGAACTGGAAGAGCTTGAAGGGGCTCGAGACCCCAAAAGTACAACAATGCCAAGCAACCAGAGCTTCCAGGGACTAAGCCACTACCTAAAGACTATACATGGACTGACCCTGGACTCTGACCCCATAGGTAGCAATGAATATCCTAGTAAGAGCACCAGTGGGAGGGGAAGCCCTGGGTCCTGCAAAGACTGAACCCCCAGTGAACTAGTCTATGGGGGGAGGGCGGCAATGGGGGGAGGGTTGGGACGGGAACACCCATATGGAAGGGGAGGGGGGAGGGGGATGTTTGTCCGGAAACCGGGAAAGGGAATAACACTCGAAATGTATATAAGAAATACTCAAGTTAATAAAAAAAAACAAAAAACAAAAAAAAAGCCAAAAAAAAGAATACAGAAGTTATAATATAAAATAAAATTATAATATAATATCAAAAAAAAAAAAGCTCCCTAGACTTAATTTCATGTTTGCCCTGGGTTCTCTCAAGATAGGTGTGGGGATAGGCTTGATTTCTATTACAAATGATGTAACATTGCATATGTTAGTACTCCTAACACTTCTTGGGACTGTGCCTCAGGGATCACAATCTGTATAAGTTTAGAAGTTCTAAAAGCTAGTCATGACCTTGGTGTGTAGGTTTAGATAGTGTCCAGATTGGAATCCTGATGCTAAAGACTTAGTAAGACAAAAAGAGTTGAGAATTACTTAAGGCTATCTAGGTGCTGCAAGGGCAGCACAAGGACATCTGTTGCCCTGCAATACAAGGCTTATAGAGAATTCAGAACTGCCATTGACTCAGATATAAAAAGAGTGAAAGACTTTAGCTGACCTCCAAGAATACCTAACCTCCCTTTCAGAGGTAGTCCTTCAAAATAGGAAAAGATTAGACCTGATATTCCTTAAAGAAGGAGTCTGTGTGCTACACTGAAAGAAGTATGTTTCTTCTATGCAGACCATTCAGGAGTAATTAATGACTCCATGAATAAACTTAGAGAAAGGTTAGACAAAAGACAGAGAGACAGAGAAGCACATCAGGGATGGTTTGAGAGCTGGTTTAGTAGATCTCCTTGGATGACTACTCTGATATCTTCCCTTATGGGACCCTTCTTAGTTTTGCTTCTGCTTCTGATTATAGGTCCATGTGTGTTAGAGAAACCAGTTAATAGGTTTGACTCCTACAAAAAGATAGATGCTCTTCTTTTGGTTTTCTATATCCACCAGTGGAAGGGGAAGCCCTGGGTCCTGCTAAGACTGAACCCCCAGTGAACTAGACTGGGGGGGGGGAAGGGCGGCAATGGGGGGAGGGTTGGGAGGGGAACACCCATAAGGAAGGGGAGGGGGGAGGGGAATGTTTGCCCGGATACTGGGAAAGGGAATAACACTCGAAATGTATATAAGAAATACTCAAGTTAATAAAAAAAAAAAAAGATAGACGCTCAAAAAAAAAAAAGAAATCAAATGCTTGTGATGAAGAAGGGGGTAACAAAAGATTAACTTTAAAAGGAAGACTAACAACACAAATTTTAGAAAAACCTTCCCTAAGACATTGTGTGTGTGTGTGTGTGTGTGTGTGTGTGTGTGTGTGTGTGTATACACACACATATATACATACATATACATGCACATATATACATATATGTTCGGATCTTCCCCTAATAAATAAACATTACAAGGGTCCAATCACTGGGGTAGTAGGTAGACTTTTGGGTTGGAAAAAGGAAGAAAAGGGAGGAGAGGAACAGCACCAGTTTTTGGACTGGAGAGAGTAAGAGAAGTAGACAGAATGTAGGAAGCCAGAGGCTGTTGCTTCGAGTGGCGGGTCAACCATGATCCATCACTAGAGGAATTCTAATATAGAATAGTTTGTAAAATTAGGATGCTAGATTCTGTGCACAGCGATTGCATTACCTGTAGATTCTAAACTAAGATTGTGTGGTGATTTTTCACAAGGTGACTCAACCGGGTTCCAGAAAAAGGTACAGTGTCAAAGCATGGTGTGCAAGAGTACATGCCAGCCAGCCACGGGAATGTAGAAGCGTGGGGTGTGTGTGGCAACAGCAAGCCCTGGGAGGAAAGAGCGATTTTAGAGCTCTGCAGAGACAGAGGCAGCGTGGGTAAGACTGGTGCTGTCTGCAGGGCCAGCCAGTGTTAGCATGGGATGCTTTTTATGTATTTCAGTGTGTGTGTGTGTGTGTGTGTGTGTGTGTGTGTGTGTAGTCTTTTGCCTAAGTAAATCATCTTTGATCTATAGAGTGAATTCCAGGGCAGCCATGGCTATGCAGAGAAACCTTATCTTGAAAACAACAATAACAATCACAAAAAAAATTAAATAAGAATTTTCTTTTATAATTGATCAAATGTGTTAATAACTGAATACAAAAACATGTATCATTGCTTACAGTTTTACGTGCTGTTTAAACTACTGCTGGTGGTTGCTACCTTTAAAAATGGATCTTGACATATTTTTATTTCAGACTAACAGGACAAGGAGGAGGAAAAAGAACAAGAAGAAGGAAGGAGGAGGAGGAAGAAAAAAAGAGTGGAGCAGGAATCCATGTTAAAAATTGTATTTTGAAGCATAAATTACTTTTAATCTGAAAGGGCACTCACAGACTCAAGCATTCTTTGGAAGTTATAACTATCTGGCATGTTTCCACATGAGCTTTAGACACATGAACTGCATACTCAGGATGTTAGTGGTTGAGATTTGCAACCATTCTCAGGACTTCAGAGACTGATGCTGCAGCATATCTTCTTGGCCGACTGTCTTCTTTATAATCTTTATAATCCTGATGGAGTCGTTGCAGCAAGTGGTGAGAATACTTCTCAAGGCCCATGCTTCTTCAGAAATACTAGCAATTAAGGAACCACTAGTAGAATTGGCAGCAAACCACATCAATACATAAATAAACCAGAACCTGAACTATTTCCCCCTTCCTTGTCCTTTAACTGCATTGCAAACCTGTCTTTTGGTCATCCTAATGGTTTTAGTGTGATTGGGAAGCAGTTACTGTGGAAACATACTTTTAACTAATAGTGGTTTGTTTGTTTTTTTTTAATTTTAGGGAAACATGCCAATATATAAACACTCTGATGGGGTTCCTTTCTGCTCTTAAAAGTGCTTATGTGAGCAAAAGGCACAGTTTACAGCAAATCTGAGTCTGCAGAATAAAACACACTTCTGATGAATCATAAGAAAAACAGATGGAAGGAAAAGTCACAGAAGCCTGGTTGATGTATCGTGTATTACTGACTTTATCATATCTTGGTTAAAAAAAATAGGTGAGCAATTTTCTGGATAAATAGAACAACCAACTTTTAGGTGTGATGACCTCTTTTTTTAAATACTACAAGTAGCATTTAAAAAAATTAGAATGTTAAGAACCAAAAATCTCTGTCTAGAATAGGAAATGAAAAGAGATGTGGCAAAATAAAAGTAACCCCCAGGCATTAAAATAAAAGGAATATTTTTAGTATCAAATGTGCCATCTACCTTTCCTTAATTTTGTTATCTTTCCCTTAGACCATGTTTTGTGGCAGTTAAAATTTATAATTCTCATTCATGGATTTTGCTTTGTTGTTTCACTATTATTGATACAATTTAAATTTCAAATTTTAGTGCATAGTGATTATGACATTGAAAAATGCATAGGTTAACTGTCATGTTTTCTGTTGAAATACTACTTTAGAAAACAAAACAATGGGGACTCCAATGAAGGACTCAGGGCAAGGAATGAAGGAGCTGAAGGGGTTTGCAACCCCATAGGAAGAACAACAATGTCAACCAACCAGACCCCCCCCAGAGCTCCCAGGGACTAAACCACCCACCAAAGAGTACACATGAAGGGAGCTGTCCTCCAGCTGCATATGTAGCAAAGGTGGCCTTATCTGGCATCAGTGGAAGGTCCTTAGTCCTTTGGAGGCTTGATGCCCCAGTGTAGGAGAAAGCTGGGACAGTGAGGCAGGAGTGGGTGGGCTAACAGGGGAACACCCTCAAAAAAAGCAGAGGTGAAACAAGGAAGGGGGTAACACTTGATATATAAATAAATAAAATAACCAATAAAAAAGAAAAGAAAGCAACAACAGAAAACAAGCCAAAGTTTATCGGTGTACAGCATGTTACAGGAAGGAACAATGACTTGAAGTTTGTAGAGACTCAGACAGTTATGTGATCAGAAAAGTTTTATCTTAGAGCAAATGTCAAGATTCTGATTATTTCTTATTCAGAGAATATTATCTAAGGAGGGCATTTAGAATTATGGAAACCTTAGTGAGTAGTAAGGGAATATATTTGGTTCTCTTTACTTGGTCCTGAGATGAAAGCTACAGCAAGAACAAGGGAAATTGTCATTTATTGACCAAACCACAAGCCTTCCAGGCTGATTGATGCAGAAGTTTTTCCAGAGACTAAATCACCAACGAAAGAATGCACATTGAAGGCTCCATGGCTCCAGGTACATACATAGCAGAGGGTGGCCTTATCTGACATCAGTGGGAGGGGAGGCCCTTAGTCCTAAGGATGCCTGATGCCCTAGCAAAGGGGGATGCTAGTGTGTGAGGCAGGAATGGATGAGTGAGTGAGTAGAGGAGCACCCTAATAGAGGCAAAGGGGAAGGGGGAGGGAGAGGATGGGTAAGGGGCTTGTGGAGGGGTAACCATGAAGGGGGATATCATTTGAAATGTAAAGAAATGAAATTATTAATTGAAACATTTGTTATGTATGATCTGGCCCTTGTCTATCTTTATGGTTAGACTCTCTAAGGAGTTTAATTTCAACATTGTAAAACATTATTAATATAATTTCCAGAAATAAGATGAGGAAAATAAGAACATTCCAATATTAACATTAGCATATCCCCAACACCAGTACAACAAAGACGACTCAATAACTTCTCCTTCGAAGGAAAAACGATTCTTACAACTTATGTCTTATGGAGACAATAAAAACCAAAAGCTCTGTACAATATGCAGGAAAGAATGTGGGCATGTTTGTGGTAGAGAAACATATGTGGAGGTTGAATATCACAGGATTGTTTTAAGACAGGCATGTCTACAACAATGAAAACGTTTTTGTTTTTCACAAATACTAATGAGATGTTTAAAAAAAATGGCCGCCCAAACGCGCGGATCCCTGCCCACAGCAGCTCTCTGCGCCCAAACCCCGTGGGAGAGAGACCTCACCGCCTGGACAGGTGGGCACTCCTGAGACTGCAGAGCTGAAGAGACCACCAACACTGCCCACCCCTGCCCACATCCCTGGCCCAAGAGGACACTGTATACGGCCTCTGGGTTCCCATAAAAGAGGGCCCAGGAGCAGCAGGTCTGCTGCGTCTGAGACACCACCAGAACCTGAAGGGACCGACCAGATAAACAGTTCTCTGCACCCAAATACCTTGGGACGGAGAGCTAAACCTTCAGAGAGGCAGACACGCCTGGGAAACCAGAAGAGACTGCACTCTGCCAACATCTCTGACACCAGAGGAAAACACCAAACTCCATCTGGAACCCTGGTGCATGGAAGCTCCCGGAAAGGGCAGCGCAGATCTTCCTGGTTGCTGCCGCTGTGGTGAGCTCATAAGCAACACCCCACCAGCAAACTTGAGCCTCGGGACCACAGGTAAGACAAACCTTCCTACTCCAAGCGACCTGCCTAGTGAACTCAGGACACAGGCCCACAGGAACAGCTGAAGACCTGTAGATAGGAAAAACTACACGCCCAAAAGCAGAACACTCTGTTCCCATAACTGGCTGAAAGAAAACGGGAAAACAGGTCTACAGCACCCCTGACACACAGGCTTATAGGACAGTCTACCCACTGTAAGAAATAGAAGAACAAAGTAACACTAGAGATAATCTGATGGCGAGAGGCAAACACAGGAACCCAAGCAACAGAAACCAAAACTACATGGCATCATCGGAGCCCAATTCTCCCACCAAAACAAACACTGAATATCCAAACACAGCAGAAAAGCAAGATCTAGATTTAAAATCACATTTGATCAAGATGCTGGAGGACTTAAAGAAAGAAATGAAGAACTCCCTTAGAGAAACACAGGAAAATATAAATAAACAAGTAGGAGCCTACAGAGAGGAATCACAAAAATCCCTGAAAGAATTCCAGGAAAACACAATCAAACAGTTGAAGGAATTAAAAATGGAAATAGAAGCAATCAAGAAAGAACACATGGAAACAACCCTGGATAGAGAAAACCAAAAGAAGAGAAAAGGAGCCGTAGATACAAGCATCACCAACAGAATACAAGAGATAAAGAGAGAATCTCTGGAGCAGAAGATTCCATAGAAATCATCGACTCAACTGTCAAAGATAATGTAAAGCGGAAAAAGCTACTGGTCCAAAACATACAGGAAATCCAGGACTCAATGAGGAGATCAAACCTAAGGATAATAGGTATAGAAGAGAGTGAAGACTCCCAGCTCAAAGGACCAGTAAATATCTTCAACAAAATCATAGAAGAAAACTTCCCTAACCTAAAGAAAGAGATACCCATAAGCATACAAGACGCCTACAGAACTCCAAATAGATTGGACCAGAAAAGAAACACCTCCCGTCACATAATAGTCAAAACACCAAACGCACAAAATAAAGAAAGAATATTAAAAGCAGTAAGGGAAAAAGGTCAAGTAACATATAAAGGCAGACCTATCAGAATCACACCAGACTATTCACCAGAAACTATGAAGGCCAGAAGATCCTGGACAGATGTCATACAGACTCTAAGAGAAAACAACTGCCAGCCCAGGTTACTGTATCCTGCAAAACTCTCCATTAACATAGATGGAGAAACCAAGATATTCCATGACAAAACCAAATTTACACAATATCTTTCTACAAATCCAGCACTACAAAGGATAATAAATGGTAAAGTCCAACATAAGGAGGCAAGCTATACCCTAGAAGAAGCAAGAAACTAATCGTCTTGGCAACAAAACAAAGAGAAGAAAAACACACAAACATAAACTCATATACAAATATGAATATAAAAGGAAGCAATAATCACTATTCCTTAATATGTCTCAACATCAATAGCCACAACTCCCCAATAAAAAGACATAGACTAACAAACTGAATACGCAACGAGGACCCTGCATTCTGCTACCTACAGGAAACACACCTCAGAGACAAAGACAGACACTACCTCAGAGTGAAAGGCTGGAAAACAACTTTCCAGGCAAATGGTCAGAAGAAGCAAGCTGGAGTGGCCATTCTAATATCAAATAAAATCAATTTTCAACTAAAAGTCATCAAAAAAGATATGGAAGGACACTTCATATTCATCAAAGGAAAAATCCACCAAGATGAACTCTCAATCCTAAATATCTATGCCCCAAATACAAGGGCACCTACATACGAAAAAAAAAAAAAAAAAAAAAAAAAAAACCTTACTAAAGCTCAAAACACACACTGCACCTCACACAATAATAATAGGAGATTTCAACACCCCACTCTCGTCAATGGACAGGTCATGGAAACAGAAATTAAACAGAGACATAGACAGACTAAGAGAAGTCATGAGCCAAATGGACTTAACGGATATTTATAGAACATTCTATCCTAAAGCAAAAGGATATACATTATTCTCAGCTCCTCATGGTACTTTCTCCAAAATTGACCATATAATTGGTCAAAAAAATGGGCCTCAACAGGTTCAGAAAGATAGAAATAATCCCATACGTGCTATCAGACCACCACGGCCTAAAGCTGGTCTTCAATAACAATAAGGGAAGAACGCCCACATATATGTGGAAGTTGAACAATGCTCTACTCAGTGATAACCTGGTCAATGAAGAAATAAAGAACGAAATTAAAGACTTCTTAGAATTTAACGAAAATGAAGGTACAACATACCCAAACTTATGGGACACAATGAAAGCTGTGCTAAGAGGAAAACTCATAGTGCTGAGTGCCTGCAGAAAGAAACAGGAAAGAGCATACGTCACCAGCTTGACAGCACACCTAAAAGCTCTAGAACAAAAAGAAGCAAATACACCCAGGAGGAGTAGAAGGCAGGAAATAATCAAACACAGAGCTGAAATCAACCAAGTAGAAACAAAAAGGACCATAGAAAGAATCAACAGAACCAAAAGTTGGTTCTTTGAGAAAATCAACAAGATAGATAAACCGTTAGCCAAACTAATGAGAGGACACAAAGAGTGTGTCCAAATTAACATAATCAGAAGTGAGAAGGGAGAATAACTACAGATTCAGAGGAAATTCAAAAAATCATCAGATCTTATTATAAAAGCCTATATTCAACAAAACTTGAAAATCTGCAGGAAATGGACAATTTCCTGGACAGATACCAGGTCCCAAAATTAAATCAGGAACAGATAAACCAGTTAAACAACCCCATAACTGCTAAGGAAATAGAAGCAGTCATTAAAGGTCTCCCAACCAAAAAGAGCCCAGGTCCAGATAGGTTTAGTGCAGAATTCTATCAGACCTTCATAGAAGACCTCATACCAATATTATCCAAATTATTCCACAAAATTGAAACAGATGGAGCACTACTGAATACCTTCTACGAAGCCACAATTACTCTTATACCTAAACCACACAAAGACACAACAAAGAAAGAGAACTTCAGACCAATTTCCCTTATGAATATCGATGCAAAAATACTCAATAAAATTCTGGCAAAACGAATCCAAGAGCACATCAAAACAATCATCCACTATGATCAAGTAGGCTTCATCCCAGGCATGCAGGGATGGTTTAATACACAGAAAACCATCAACGTGATCCATTATATAAACAAACTGAAAGAACAAAACCACATGATCATTTCATTAGATGCTGAGAAAGCATTTGACAAAATTCAACACCCCTTCATGATAAAACGCCTGGAAAGAATAGGAATTCAAGGCCCATACCTAAACATAGTAAAAGCCATATACAACAAACCAGTTGCTAACATTAAACTAAATGGAGAGAAACTTGAAGCAATCTCACTAAAATCAGGGACTACACAAGGCTGACCACTCTCTCCCTACTTATTCAATATAGTTCTTGAAGTTCTAGTCAGAGCAATCAGACAACAAAAGGAGGTCAAGGGGATACAGATCGGAAAAGAAGAAGTCAAAATATCACTTTTTGCAGATGATATGATAGTATATTTAAGTGATCCCAAAAGTTCCACCAGAGAACTACTAAAGCTGATAAACAACTTCAGCAAAGTGGCTAGGTATAAAATTAACTCAAATAAATCAGTAGCCTTCCTCTACACAAAAGAGAAACAAGCCGAGAAAGAAATTAGGGAAACGACACCCTTCATAATACACCCAAATAATATAAAGTACCTCGGTGTGAATTTAACCAAGCAAGTAAAATATCTGTACAATAAGAACTTCAAGACGCTGAAGAAAGAAATTGAAGAAGACCTCAGAAGATGGAAAGATCTCCCATGCTCATGGATTGGCAGGATTAATATAGTAAAAATGGCCATTTTACCAAAACTGATCTACAGATTGAACGCAATCCCCAACAAAATAGCAAACCAATTCTTCAAAGAGTTAGACAGAAAAATTTGCAAATTCATCTGGAATATCAAAAAACGCAGGATAGTTAAAACTATCCTCAAAAATAAAAGGACTTCAGGGAGAATCACTATCCCTGAACTCAAGCAGTATTACAGAGCAATAGTGATAAAAACTGCATGGTATTGGTATAGAGACAGACAAATAGACCAATGGAATGGAATTGAAGACCCAGAAATGAACCCACACACCTATGGGCACTTGATTTTTGATAAAGGAGCCAAAACCACCCAATGGAAAAAAGATAGCATTTTCAGGAAATGGCGCTGGTTCAACTGGAAGCCAACATGTAGAAGAATGCAAATCGATCCATGCTTATCACGCTGTACAAAGCTTAAGTCCAAGTGGATCATGGACCTCCACATCAAACCAGATACACTCAAACTAATAGAAGAAACACTGGGGAAGCATCTCGAACACATGGGCACTGGAAAAAATTTCCTGAACAAAACAGCAATAGCTTAAGCTGAAGATCAAGAATCGACAAATGGGATCTCATAAAACTGCAAACCTTCTGAAAGTAAAAGTACACTCTGGTTAGGACAAAATGGCAACCAATAGATTGGGAAAAAATCTTTACCAAGCCTACAACGGATAGAGGGCTTCTATCCAAAATATACAAAGAACTCAAAAAGTTATACCGCAGGAAGACAAATTACCCTATTAAAAAATGGGGTTCAGAGGTAAACAAAGAATTCGCAGCTGAGGAATCCCGAATGGCTGAGAAACACCTAAAGAAATGTTCAACATCTTTAGTCATAAGTAAAATGCAAATCAAAACAACCCTGAGATTTCACCTCACATCAGTGAGTTGGCCAAGATCAAAAACTCAGGTGACAGCAAATGCTGGCGAGGATATGGAGAAAGAGGAACACTCCTCCATTGTTGGTTTGATTCCAGACTGGTACAACCATTCTGGAAATCAGTCTGGAGGTTCCTCAGAAAATTGGATATTACACTACCTCAGGACCCAGCTATACCTCTCTTGGGCGTATACCCAAAACATGCCCCAACATATAACAAGGACACATGGTCCACTATGTCAATAGCAGCCTTATTTATAATAGCCAGAAGCTGGAAAGAACCTAGATGCCCTTCAACAGAGGAATGGATACAGATAATGTGGTACATCTACACAATGGAATATTACTCAGCTATCAAAAACAATGACTTTATGAAATTCGTAGGCAAATGGTTGGAACTGGAAAATATCATCCTGAGTGAGGTAACACAATCACAGAGAAACACACATGGTATGCACTCATTGATAAGTGGCTATTAGTCCAAATGCCTGAATTATCCTAGATGCCTAGAACAAATGAAACTCAATGCGGATGATCAAAATGTGAATGCTTCACTCCTTCTTTAAAAGGGGAACCAGAATACCCTTGGCAGGGAAGGGAGAGGCAAAGATTAAAACAGAGACTGAAGGAACACGCATTCAGAGCCTGCCCCACATGTGGCCCATACATATACAGCCACCCAATTAGACAAGATGGATGAAGCAAAGAAGTGCAGGCAGACAGGAGCCGGATGTAGATCTCTCCTGAGAGACACAGCCAGAATACAGCAAATACAGAGGCGAATGCCAGCAGCAAACCACTGAACTGAGAATAGGACCCCCGTTGAAGGAATCAGAGAAAGAACTGGAAGAGCTTGAAGGGGCTCGAGACCCCATATGAACAACAATGCCAAGCAACCAGAGCTTCCAGGGACTAAGCCACTACCTAAAGACTATACATGGACTGACCCTGGACTCTGACCTCATAGGTAGCAATGAATATCCTAGTAAGAGCACCAGTGGAAGGGGAAGCCCTGGGTCCTGCTAAGACTGAACCCCCAGTGAACTAGATTGTTGGGGGGAGGGCGGCAATGTGGGGAGGATTGGGAGGGGAACACCCATAAAGAAGGGGAGGGGAAGGGATTAGGGGAATGTTTGCCCAGAAACCGGGAAAGGGAATAACACTCGAAATGTAAATAAGAAATACTCAAGTTAATAAAAAAAAAAAGAATTTGTTATACAATAATACTTTATCTTCCTCAAAGATTAAGTAGAACATGAGGAACGTGTAGCACTGGCATTATCCTTTCTGGACCAATGCATTGTACTTTATAGCACACCTCCTTTGAGGCATAGTTCTCAAACCTATTAGAGATGAATTTACCTCCATAAGAGGTCATTCAGGGAGCCACTATCCTATGGTTGTAATAGAGACATCAGCTGCAGAATAAAATAATCCTATACAAATGTTCCTTTTCTTTTTAAATCCAATAATACGTCTTCTTTTCCATCAACAAAATGCTTGAAGCTGCAGTTTTATATAAAATGTCAAATTCTCCCTCACAAAGTTCATTTTCCACGAAGGGTCTGCATAAGGCAATAATAATAACTGTAATGATTTTTTTGCTTTAAATTGCTAGCCAGTGGGCACTGTGATCATGATTGTGTCTGCAGTTTCTTGTGTATGGTTATCAATGACTCCTATATGAACTATGATTCCCATCATAGATAACCTATTCTGACCCTCAAAACGCTCGACTGTTGCAGAGAATACAGCTTTCCAATATTCTATGTGTAGTTTAGAAAGACACTGAAGAGTAGAAATAGCAATATCTTTGGGGCAAGGAATAAGATCAATGACAGCAGCTTCTCATATTGCAGCTTCTACTAAAAGAATAGATTGATTATAATCTAAAGTCGATACAAACACTATTGTTTTGGATTTACCTGTTCTAATTTTAAGGAGACTGGGGGAGGAACTCAATCTGTTTCCCTGTCATTGACTTTACTGTTATTGTTTCAAGCAATATATTGCTATCCTTATCATATTCATATCCTCCTTCCTTTAACAAACTATTCCTTTCTTATATTTGGAAGATAATCCAGAGTTCATTGATTTTTAGCATTCATATGTTTTAAGAGTAATTTAAAATGTTTTTTAAAGAGTCCAGGTAGGCTGGAATTGAAACATTTTGTTCACACATTTGACAGCATAGATTTTAAAAGTTGCTAGCTTTGCTCTGTTTGTAGATTCTCACATTTCTGTGGAACTTCACAAGGTCTATAACATTTTCTGCAGGTGAGATCTGGCACAAGTTAGATCAAGGCCATAATTGGACAGCAAAAGAATAAGATGGGGACATTTTTGTAGGGAGGGAAAGAAGGAGAAGGAGAGAAAAATCAAGATGGAGACTGAGAAGGATGACCCAGATCTGGGTCCTAAATTGTCAAGGTAGCTGGAATGGATTTCTGTAGGCAAATTTATTTTACCTAGGTGGATGGTTTATATCCTTATCAATTGGCTATAAGTTTATTGTGTGGATGTATTGTGGATTGAGAATTTAACATATAAATCTGATTATTGGGTTACAGTTTGTTGAGTCATGATTTCACTGGGTTACTGAGAGCTTGAGCAGAGTCTGTGACAGGAAGCCATGCTAGGCTATAGAATGCTTGGGGCCATGCTAGCACGGCCCACAGAATGTGATGTGTGTGTCAGACATGGTAAAAACCCACCAAGGGGACAATATGTGAAAGTGACTGACTGAAAAACAGCTAGAGCACACGGCTTCTGTAGATCACACGGAGTGGGAACTCACAGGAACCATTCTGCCATGTTTTTAATTATACTGCAACAAGCAATTATATGAAAACTATATGACAACCATTGTACACCATGTACAGAATGATATTCATAACAAAATGGGACAGTAAATCTACAGAAATCACAAACCATTTTAAAATATTTCATTAATATCCATGTCTAACTCCTGATAAACATTTCAATTTTGCTTAAATTTCACTGGGAATGCCAAGCACAGTTCATGGGGTTGGGGAGGAATTGGTAAAGCAATTCCTTTTCCCCGACATGCACTAACTTGCCTAAATTGAAAACTTAAGCTTTTTTCATATGCTCTCCTAAGGCCTAATTAAAAATGGAGAGTATTCAAAATTAGGTTCATAGCCAAACATTTCGCTCCATGCTTCAGAGTTAACTTCAGGCAGTGGAGGATGCATATTGAGAGGAGGCTCCAGGAAGGATCTGAGAGAGTGGTTACTACCTGCACCGGTGGCATCATTTTTACTTTTGCTTTTGCTTGCAGGGAGAACATGCTTTTTTCTCTTTTTACCAAATTTTTTTTTTAGCTTGAGTATTTCTTATATACATTTTGAGTGTTATTCCCTTTCCCAGTTTCCGGGCAAACATCCCCCTCTCCCCTCCCCCTCCTTATGGGTGTTCCCCTCCCCATCCTCCCCCCATTGCCGCCCTCCCTCCCCCAGTCTAGTTCACTGGGGGTTGAGTCTTAGCAGGACCCAGGGCTTCCCCTTCCACTGGTGCTCTTACTAGGATATTCATTGCTACCTATGAGGTCAGAGTCCAGGGTCAGTCCATGTATAGTCTTTAGGTAGTGGCTTAGTCCCTGGAAGCTCTGGTTGCTTGGCATTGTTGTACATGTGGGGTCTCAAGCCCCTTCAAGCTCTTTCATACCAAATTTAAACTTTAAGCAACCAGTTTATATTCATTCAGTGAATTACTTATCTCTTTCTAATGAGTAAAAACCTTCTTATCTTCTTTAAGTATTTTCATAACAGTCTGGATTAATGCTCGAGTAATCCAAAACTGAACAGACATCTTCCCCCTTGATTATGGGCCTTCTCTATAATCTTCAAGATGCTGTCCTATACTTTATCTAAGTTCCTTCTTATGAAAACCAGGGATTATAATCATAAACAATTTACAATCAATCTAATTTTTAAGATTTTAATACATGGGCTCCTTTATTTTTAAAATAAATGGTGCACAAGTTCAACATAAGTCAAGGTCTTCCCTGGTTTCTGTCCCATTATTTTCAAGCACTTGCTTCTGTAAGGATCCCCAGTCTCTTATCAAGTAGCAAGTAGCCCACTGCATGTTCCTGTTTTAACATCACTTATCACTGCTCTAGGGTAGTCAGACCTGGGAGAATAAAGCAAATAAATGAGTCAGGGTTATGTCTTATGCTGTAACCAGCTTTATACAGAATGTCAGAATAAACTTTATCTCTGAGGGTTATAAAAGCTCACATGGGGTAAGGTTGTCATGTGATCAAGCTGTATACAATCAAAATGGCAACCCACAGATGTCAAAACCATGTTTTTCCATAGAGGCATATAAAGTATAGTTCACTATATAATTGAACAACGGCAAGCAACAATGAGTAACTGAAGTAAACTCACTCTGACTCAGTAACTCCTAGGAGCTTTGTTTTCTTGGAGTCTTCTCATGGGCCCACAGAATTCACCTCACAAGACTCCATTCATGGGCAGTGTTCTGACAGACATCAAAAGGATCTGAAGATCCAAAGACAACCTTTCAATTGACCTATAATCTAAACATACATGAACAATTATTAAAAAATATATATTATCAACACATCTAACTGGTCCTTTAGAAGGCAAGGCAAGGCAACCTACATGCAAATATATTTTAAAATAATCACTTAAATGTGTTTAAAATAATTATTTATGAGTATTTCTGTTTGTATGAATATATGCCACACATGTGCAATTGCTTTTGGAGATTGAAAGAAGGCAAGAGAGAGCTATCAGTTTGGGTACTGGGAACCGATGATGAATGTTCAGTGTAGGTTCTGCTAACTGGACTGGAAAGCTCAGTGTGAGTGCTGGGAACTGGGACTGTCTCCTCTAGAAAAGTACAGTGAGTTGTTAAGCACAGACACAGCTCTTCAGGCTCCTACGTGCACGGTTTTTATAGGAGTGGATATTTATATATGCATGTGTTAATTTATATGTGAATTTCAGGAAGTTAGCATCTAGGCTACAACAATATGTGGATGCTCAACTTTGGCCTGTAAATGACATAGTACTTGTATAACTGATGTACATCCCTATCTTAGTTAGGGTTTTACTGCTGTAAGCAGATACGATGACCAAGGCAACTCTTATAAGGACAACAATTAATTGCAGCTGACTTACAGGTTCAGGGGTTCAGTACATTAGCATTAAGGTGGGGACATGGCAGCATCCAGGCAGGCATGGTACAGGAGAAGCTGAAAGTTCTACATCTTCATTTGAAGGCTAGTAGCAGAATATTGGGTCTCAGGCAGCTAGGACAAGGGTATTAAAGCACATACCCACAAGGCCACACCTATTCCAACAAGGCCACATCTCCCAACAGTGCCATTCCCTGGGCTAAGCATATACAAACCATCACAATCTCTCATTTTGAAACCCATTCCATATTTTCTCTAAGACCTGATTCAGTCTAAATGTTGTGTAGGTATTATACAGTATTGCTTAGAAAATAAAGTTAAAATATTTGTTCTTGTTCGGCACAGGTGCCCTTTAGATCTGTCACTTGTGTGAATAATTCAAAACAGAAAGATGATAAGAACAAGGAATAAATATTAACGAGAATCAAAAGTTTCCATTTATCATATGCAACTAGCCATATACATAGCAAGAAGTTTCAGTATTATTACAATTTGAGAGACAGAAGGCAACAATTCAAAGTGTCCAAAGGAGAATCAAGCCAACCCATTACAGCACAGACATTCAGCTTACTAAATACTTCTACCCACAACCAATGTTTGCTTTGCCTAGATAAGTGATTATCTTATGGACATTGCTCTGCAGCTGATAAGAATTACTAATACAAAGTTAAAATAAAACATGTTATTTATCCTTCAGACAAAATGAACGTGATCATAAACAAGAGAATAATAACTAACATCTAAAACCTCATAATTGTTTAACAGTTTTTTGTATATTAGAATGTTTTATTACTCACGGTGAGTCTTCTGAGCATCTCCTCTTAGATAAGAGAGAAGCAAAGCCATGTGACTTCTGTGTCTCTATGGAGGATTAATGCTGAAATGTATTAGGAAAAGTTCATTCTTCTCTCTTATCACAGGAAATACAGTAAAAACAAGTAGAAAATAAGTCATCCCTGGGATAGACATCAGTTTGGTCCTTTTGATACCATTGAAGCTAAGTTGCACTACCTCAAAAAACAAACAAACAAAAACCACAGTGTTATAGAAATTTAATCCTAACCCGGGGTTTCTACTCCACCTTAGATCATTTAGTTCCTGGATTAGAATACAAACACAACTTTTATCTTTACAATAAACCTTAAACAGTACATGAGCTGGGCAGCAGCCTACCCTCTGTGCTGTTAGAATCTCTTAGCCTGTTGATAAAATCAAGTTATCTTAACTTACTCTATTTCATCTGGAATGCTTTAAACTCCAATTGGCCAGCCCTCAGGGACATGTTCTCTTGAATCCTAACCCATGGCTGCTTTTCCTTCCTCTTCCTGCACTTTCTTCCTCTCCTCATGGTTCTTCTCTGACCCCAAAGTCTGAGGAACGTAAGCCCTACCTAGGCCTCTTCTGCCCAGCTATTAGCTATTGGCATCTTTATTTACCAACCAAAAATAATTGCAAAAATAATAATAACTTGCAGACAGGTTCACGTAGCATCTCCTATGTGGACTTTCTCATCTCTAGGGTACCCAGTCTTAGGAGCCCATTATTTGCATTAGAATACAAGCAAAATCAGGCCAACCCATTACAAACAGATGTACAGCTAACTAAATAGTCACTTCTAGCCACAATCAATGTTTACTTTTCCTAAAGTGATTATCTTATGAACATTGCTCAGCAGCTTATAAGAATTACTAATCCAGGGCACTCGAGCAACAGGTCCCCTGTGGTCCAGACACCAGCCAGACCTGAAGGGATCCAGTCAACAGTTCTCTGCACCCAAATCCCATGGGAGGGAAAGCTAAACTTTCAGAGGGACGGACACACCTGGGAAGCCAGAAGAGACTACACTCTGCCCACATTTCTGACTCCAGAGGAAAAACCCTAACGCCAGCTGGGACCCTGGTGCACGGGGGGTGGGGGGGTGGAAAAGGCGACTCAGGGCCTCCTGGTTGCCTCCCTCACCTAGAGCTCAAAAGCAGCCCCCCACGAGCAACTTGAGCCGCGGGACCACAGGTAAGACCAACTTTTCTGCTCCAAGAGACATGCCTGGTGGACTCAGGACACAGGCCCACAGGAACAGCTGAAGACCAGTAGACAGGAAAGACTACACACCCAAAAGCAGAACACTCTGTACCCATAACTGGCTGAAAGAAAACAGGAAAACAGGTCTACAGCACTCCTTACACACAGGCCTATAGAACGTCTAGCCACTGTCAGAAATAGCAGAACAAGGTAACACCAGAAACAGCCTGATGACGAGTCCAGTAACCCAAGCAACAGAAACCAAGACTACATGGCATCATCAGAGCCCAATTCTCCCACCAAAGCAAACACTGAATATCCAAACACACCAGAAAAGCAAGATCTAGATTTAAAATCATATTTGATCATGATGATGGAGGGCTTCAAGAAAGACATAAAGAACTCCCTTAGAGAACAAGTAGAAGTCTATAGAGAGGAATCACAAAAATCCCTGAAAGAATTCCAGGAAAACACAATCAAACAGGTGAAGGAATTAAAAATGGAAATAGAAGCAATGAAGAAAGAACACAGGGAAACAACCCTGGATATAGAAAACCAAAAGAAGAGACAAGGAGCTGTAGATACAAGCATCACTAACAGAATACAAGAGATAGAAGAGAGAATCTCAGGAGCAGAAGTTTCCATAGAAATCATCGACTCAACAGTCAAAGATAATGTAAAATAGAAAAAGCTACTGGTCCAAAACATACAGGAAATCCAGGACTCAATGAGAAGATCAAACCTAAGGATAATAGGTATAGAAGAGAGTGGAGACTCCCAGCTCAAAGGACCAGTAAATATCTTCAAAAAATCATAAAAGAAAACTTCCCTAACCTAAAGAAAGAGATGCCCATAAACATACAAGAAGCCTACAGAACTCCAAATAGATTGGACCAGAAAAGAAACTCCTCCTGTCACATAATAGTCAAAGCACCAAATGCACAAAACAAAGAAAGAATATTAAAAGCAGTGAGGGGAAAATGTCAAGAAACATATAAAGGCAGACCTATCAGAATCACACCAGACTTCTCACCAGAGACTATGAAAGCCAGAAGATCCTGGACAGATGTCATACAGACCCTAAGAGAACACAAATGCTAGCCCAGGTTACTGTATCCAGCAAAACTCTTGATTAACATAGATGGATTGCTTGGGTTACTGGGCTTGCCTCTCATCATCAGGCTGTCTCTGGTGTTACCTTGTTCTGCTATTTCTGACAGTGGCTAGACGTTCTATAGGCCTGTGTGTAAGGAGTGCTTTAGACCTGTTTTCCTGTTTTCTTTCAGCCAGTTATGGGTACAGAGTGTTCTGCTTTCGGGTGTGTAGTCTTTCCTGTCTACTGGTCTTCAGCTGTTCCTGTGGGCCTGTGTCCTGAGTCCACCAGGCATGTCTCTTGGAGCAGAAAAGTTGGTCTTACCTGTGGTCCCACGGCTCAAGTTGCTTGTGGGGGGCTGCTTTTGAGCTCTCGGTGAGGGCGGCAACCAGGAGGGCCTGTGCCGCCTTTTCCGGGAGCCCCTGTGTACCCGGGTCCCAGATGGCATTAGGTGTTTTCCTCTGGAGTCAAAAATGTGGGCAGAGTGTAGTCTCTTCTGGCCTCCCAGGCGTGTCTGCCCCTCTGAAGGTTTAGCTCTCCCTCCCAAGATATTTGGGTGCAGAGAGCTGTTGATCGGTCCCTTCAGGTCCAGGTGATGTCTGGACCACAGCGGACCTGTTGCTCCAGTGCCCCTGTCTTCTGGTTCCCAGAGGTCCAATACAGTTTCCTCTTGGGCCAGGGATGTGGGCAGGGGTGGGCAGTATTGGTGGTCTCTCCCGCTCTGCGGTCTCAGGAGTGCCCACCTGTCTGGGCGGTGAGCTCTCTCTCCCAAGGGGTTTGGGAGCAGTGAGCTGCAGGCTGGGATCAGCGAGCTATAATATTTTAATGACATAAAAATTTATTTTTATTAAATATCTTTCATTCTAAAAAAAAAAGAATTACTAATCCAAAATCAAGAAAGTAATTTCTGAGTCAAAGCTGTTTTGAGGTCTTCTGCATATGTTAACATTCTCCTGTCTTTCTAGGATCAGTAAAACACACACACACACACACACACACACACACACACACACACACACATCTCTGGCAAGATGTTTTGATTAAAAGCCATTGTATTCATAAGGATAGAAAAACTTAAAATGTTACTGAAAACTGACTTCTGCTTAAAAGATACTTGCAAATAGTTCTACCAGTTTGTGGATTTTGTTTGTTTTTGTAAACCCAGAAAAGCAGAACAAACAGGCATGGCATTATTTTAAAGTGTATGTGTGTTGGGGATAGGCTACCTTTAAAAGAAAAATAAACAAACAAACAAAAACAAAACAACTTGATGAATGACAAAGCAAGGAAGAACCATTGATGAGAGATGGAAAAATCTATCATCCCCAAAGCAGATTTAGTAGTTATCGAGTCTTTCTTTCTTTTAACTGTTTTGGGTATTTATTTTCATCTTAACTAATAAATAAGGAAACATAGTAGTTAATATCTCCATATGCAAACTGTGCACCTTATAACATTAGGGCCAGGAATAAATGCATTGAAAGAAAAAATATGAATGAAAAGTAACTTTTTTTGTTTTTGTTTTTGTTTTTGTTTTTGTTTTTGTTTTTGTTTTTTTTTAATGTAGGAAGCAAGCCAATAACACATAGTCCTTCCCATCCTACAACATTGGAGTAACTGTGGTTGCCTAGGCTTATAATGCTTGCCTACTGAGAGAATTTAAGTGAAGGTTAAGTTCAAAGTGTCCCCTTTTGTGATGTTTTTATCTCCTGCAGACTTTTACCCGTCCTGTGTTTCTTGAAAATGCATGGTAAAGAAAAGCTGGAGATCCTTATATTTGATGAGATTCCCTTGGCTAAGTCAGAGGGCCGACTGTTTTTCTTCCACATTCCATTCTCCTCTGGGCAGCTGCTGAAATTCACAGATTGCTTACCTCCTGGGTGTTTTTCTCTTAAACTCTAATGAAATTGTCCATGAGCTTATGTTTAAGGCCAATTAAAAATTATTGAATTAATAAGACTAAGAAACTGAAGTAGGAAGAGTGAAAGTATGTGCCCTCCTCCATATTATCCAGTTCCTATAACATGAAGAGAGTCCAAAAGACCCTAGAAATATTTAATTAACAATATTAAGTTCTAGATAACTAAATATTAATTCTATTATTTTCTGATAACTCATAATTCTGATAATTCATAAAAAGTTTCTTAAAAGGGAGTAGGAGCTATAAAGAATATGCATTATCTTAACAAAGGAATTCTTTTTAGAAAATTTTTTCTTTTTTTCTTATTGGTTATTTTCTTTATTGACATTTCAAATGTTATCCCCTTTCCCAGTTTCGCCTTATCACAGCTTCTAAGGTAGGCATGCTCTCCTACCCATCCACCCAGTCCCTCCCTCCTCTCCACCCTACACTGGGACATCGAGCCTTCACAGGACCAAGGGCTTCTCCTCCCATTGATGCCCGTCAAGGCCATCCCCTGCTACATATGGGACTGGAGCCATGTTGCTCCATGTGTATTCTTTGGTTTGTGATTTAGTCCCTGGGAAGTCTGAGGGGTCTGGTTGATTGATATTGTTGTTCTCCCTATGGGGTTGCAAACCCATTCAGCCCCTTCAATCCTTTCTCTAATGTCTACAATGTGAACCTGATTCTCAGTCCAATGGTCGGCTGAGAGGAACCACATTTGTATTTGTCAGGCTCTGGAAGAATATCTCAAAAGACAGCTATATCAGGTTTCTGTTAGCATGCACATCTTGGCATCCACAAGTGTCCTGGTTTGGTGACTGCATGTGGAATGGATGCCCACAATGTGGCAGTCTGGTGGCCTTTCTATCAGATTTTGCTCCACACTTTATCTCCATATTTCATAGTGGGTATTTTGTTCCCCATTCTAAGGAGTGAACCATCCACACTATGGTCTTTCCTTTTCTTAAGCTTCATGTGGTCTATAAATTATATCCTAGGTATTTCAAGATTTGGGATAACATCCACTTATCAGTGAGTACATAGCATGTGTGTTCTTTTGCTATTAGGGTAACTCACTCAAATAATATTTTCTAAACCATCCATTTACCTAAAAATTTCATGAAGTCATTGTTTTTAATATCTGAGTAGTAAGCCATTGTGTAGATGTACCACATTTTCTGTGTCCATTCCTCTGTTGAAGGACATCTGGGTTCTTTCCAGCTTCTGGCTATTATGAATAAGGGTGCTATGAACAGAATGGAGCATGTGTCCTTGTTATATGTTGGAGCATCTTTAGTGTATATGCCCAGGAGTGGAATTTCTGAGGAACCACCAGACAAATTTCTACAGTGCTTGTACCACCTTGCAATCCCACCAACAATGGAGGAGTGTTCCTCTTTCTCCACATCCTCACCAACACCTGCTGTCACCTGAGTTTTTCATCTTAGCCATTTTGACTGATGTGGTAGAATCTCTGCATTGTTTTGATTTGCATTTCCCTAATGACAAAGTATGTTAGACATTTCTTTAGGTGTTTCTTGGCCATTTGATATTCCTCCTTGAGAATTGTTTAGCTCTGTACCTCATTTTTTTTATTAACTTGAGTATTTCTTCTTTACATTTCGAGTGTTATTCCCTTTCCCGGTTTATGGGCCAATATCCCCCTAATCCCTCCCCATCCCCATCTTTATGGGTGTTCCCCTCCCCATCCTCCCCCCATTGCCGCCCTCCCCCATAACAATCACGTTCACTGGGGGTTCAGTCTTAGCAGGACCCAGGGCTTCCCCTTACACTGCTGATCTTACTAGGATATTCATTGCTACCTATGAGGTCAGAGTCCAGGGTCAGTCCATGTATAGTCTTTGGGTAGTGGCTCAGTCCCTGGAAGCTCTGGTTGCATGGCATTGTTGTACATATGGGGTCTCGAGCCCGTTCAAGCTCTTCCAGTTCTTTCTCTGATTCCTTCAACGGGGGTCCTATTCTCAGTTTTCTCAGTTCAGTGGTTTGCTGCTGGCATTCGCCTCTGTATTTGCTGTATTCTGGCTGTGTCTCTCAGGAGAGATCTACATCCGGCTCCTGTCTGCCTGCACTTCTTTGCTTCATCCATCTTGTCTAATTGGGTGGCTGTATACGTATGGACCACATGTGGGGCAGGCTCTGAATGGGAGTTCCTTCAGTCTCTGTTTTAATCTTTGCCACTCTCTTCCCTGCCAAGGGTATTCTGGTTCCCCTTTTAAAGAAGGAGTGAAGCATTCACATCTTGATCATCCGTCTTGAGTTTCATGTGTTCTAGGCATCTAGGATAATTCAAGCATTTGGGCTAATAGCCACTTATCAATGAGTGCATACCATGTGTGTTTTTCTGTGATTGGGTTACCTCACTCAGGATGATATTTTCCAGTTCAAACCATTTGCCTACGAATTTCATAAACTCGTTGTTTTTGATAGCTGAGTAATATTCCATTGTGTAGATGTACCATATTTTCTGTATCCATTCCTCTGTTGAAGGGCATCTGGGTTCTTTCCAGCTTCTGGCTATTATAAATAAGGCTGTGATGAACATAGTGGAGCACGTGTCTTTTTTATGTGTTGGGGCATCTTTTGGGTATATGCCCAAGAGAGGTATAGCTGGATCCTCAGGCAGTTCAATGTCCAATTTTCTGAGGAACCTCCAGACTGATCTCCAGAATGGTTGTACCAGTCTGCAATCCCACCAACAAGGGAGGAGTGTTCCTCTTTCTCCACATCCTCGCCAGCATTTGCTGTCACCTGAGTTTTTGATCTTAGCCATTCTCACTGGTGTGAGGTGAAATCTCAGGGTTGTTTTGATTTGCATTTCCCTTATGACTAAAGATGTTGAACATTTCTTTAGGTGTTTCTCAGCCATTCGGCATTCCTCAGCTGTGAATTCTTTGTTTAGCTCTGAACCCCATTTTTTAATACGGTTATTTGTCTCCCTGAGGTCTAACTTCTTGAGTTATTTGTATATTTTGGATATAAGCCCTCTATCTGTTGTAGGATTGGTAAAGATCTTTTCCCAATCTGTTGGTGGCACTTTTGTCCTAACCACAGTGTCCTTAGCCTTACAGAAGCTTTGCAGTTTTATGAGATCCCATTTCTCGATTCTTGATCTCAGAGCATAAGCCATTGGTGTTTTGTTCAGGAAATTTTTCCCACTGCCCATGTGTTCGAGATGCTGCCCTAGTTTTTCTTCTATTAGTTTGGTTGTATCTGGTTTGATGTGGAGGTCCTTGATCCACTTGAACTTAAGCTTTGTACAGGTGATAAGCATGGATCGATCTGCATTCTTCTACATGTTGACCTCCAGTTGAACCAGCACCATTTGCTGAAAATGCTATCTTTTTTCCATTGGATGGTTTTGCCTCCTTTGTCAAAAATCAAGTGCCCATAGGTGTGTGGGTTCATTTCCGGGTCTTCAATTGTGTTCCATTGGTCTATCTCTCTGTCTCTGTACCAATACCATGCAGTTATTATCACTATTGCTCTGTAATACTGCTTGAGTTCAGCAATAGTGATTCCCCCTGAAGTCCCTTTGTTGTTGAGGATAGTTTTAGCTACCTGAGTTTTTTATTATTCCAGATGAATTTGCAAATTGTTCTGTCTAACTCTCTGAAAATGGATTGGTATTTTGATGGGGATTGCATTGAATCTGTAGATCGCTTTTGGTAAAATGGCCATTTTTACTATATTAATCCTGCCAATCCTTTAGCATGGGAGAACTTTCCATCTTCTGAGGTCTTCTTCAATTTCTTTCTTCAGAGGCTTGAAGTTCTTATTGTACAGATATTTTACTTGCTTGGTTAAAGTCACACCGAGGTACTTTATATTATTTGGGTCTATTATGAAGGGTGTCGTTTCCCTAATTTCTTTCTCGGCTTGCTTCTCTTTTGTGTAGAGGAAAGCTACTGATTTATTTGAGTTAATTTTATACCTAGCCACTTTGCTGAAGTTGTTTATCAGCTTTAGTAGTTCTCTGGTGGAACTTTTGGGATCACTTAAATAAACTATCATATCATCTGCAAATAGTGATATTTTGACTTCTTCTTTTCCAATCTGTATCCCCTTGACCTCCTTTTGTTGTCTGATTGCTCTGGCTAGAACTTCAAGAACTATATTGAATAAGTAGGGAGGGAGTGGGCAGCCTTGTCTAGTCTCTGATTTTAGTGGGATTGCTTCAAGTTTCTCTCCATTTAGTTTAATGTTAGCAACTGGTTTGCTGTATATGGCTTTTACTATGTTTAGGTATGGGCCTTGAATTCCTATTCTTTCCAGGACTTTTATCATGAAGGGGTGTTGAATTTTGTCAAATGCTTTCTCAGCATCTAATGAAATGATCATGTGGTTTTGTTCTTTCAGTTTGTTTATATAATGGATCACGTTGATGGTTTTCTGTGTATTAAACCATCCCTGCATGCCTGGGAAGAAGCCTACTTGATCATGGTGGATGATTGTTTTGATGTGCTCTTGGATTTGGTTTGCCAGAATTTTATTGAGTATTTTTGCATCGATATTCATAAGGGAAATTGGTCTGAAGTTCTCTTTCTTTCTTGGGTCTTTGTGTGGTTTAGGTATAAGAGTAGTTGTGGTTTCATAGAAGGAATTCGGTAGTGCTCCATCTGTTTCAATTTTGTGGACTAGTTTGGATAATATTGGTATGAGGTCTTCTATGAAGGTCTGATAGAATTCTGCACTAAACCTATCTGGACCTGGGCTCTTTTGGTTGGGAGACCTCTAATGACTGCTTCAATTTCCTTAGGAGTTATGGGGTTGTTTAACTGGTTTATCTGTTCCTGATTTAACTTCGGTACCTGGTATCTGTCTAGGAAATTGTCCATTTCCTGCAGATTTTCAAGTTTTGTTGAATATAGGCTTTTATCGTAAGATCTGATGATTTATTGAATTTCCTCTGAATCTGTAGTTATGTCTCCCTTTTCATTTCTGATTTTGTTAATTTGGACACACTCTCTGTGTCCTCTTGTTAGTCTGGCTAAGGGTTTATCTATCTTGTTGATTTTCTCAAAGAACCAACTTTTGGTTCTGTTGATTCTTTCTATGGTCCTTTTTGTTTCTACTTGGTTGATTTCAGCTCTGAGTTTGATTATTTCCTACCTTCTACTTCTCCTGGGTGTATTTGCTTCTTTTTGTTCTAGAGCTTTTAGGTGTGCTGTCAAGCTGCTGATATATGCTCTCTCCTGTTTCTTTCTTCAGGCACTCACAGCTATGAGTTTTCCTCTTAGCACAGCTTTCATTGTGTCCCATAAATTTAGGTATCTTGTACCTTCATTTTCATTAAATTATAAAAAGTCTTTAATTTCTTTCTTTATTTCTTCCTTGACCAGGTTATCGTTGAGTAGAGCATTGTTCAACTTCCACATATATGTGGGCCTTCTCCCCTTATTGTTATTGAAGACCAGCTTTAGGCCGTGGTTGTCTGATAGCACGCATAGGATTATTTCTATCTTTCTGTACCTGTTGAGGCCCGTTTTTTGACCAATTATATGGTCAATTTTGGAGAAAGTACAATGAGGAGCTGAGAAGAAGGTATATCCTTTTGCTTTAGGATAAAATGTTCTATAAATATCTATTGAGTCCATTTGGTTCATGACTTCTCTTAGTCTGTCTACGTCTCTGTTTAATTTCTGTTTCCATGATCTGTCCATTGATGAGAGTGGGGTGTTGAAATCTCCTACTATTATTGTGTGAGGTGCAATGTGTGTTTTGAGCTTTAGTAAGGTTTCTTTTACGTATGTAGGTGCCCTTGTATTTGGGGCATAGATATTTAGGATTGAGAGTTCATCTTGGTGGATTTTTCCTTTGATGAATATGAAGTGTCCTTCCTTATCTTTTTTGATGAATTTTAGTTGAAAATTGATTTTATTTGATATTAGAATGGCTACTCCAGCTTGCTTCTTCCGAACATTTGCCTGGAAAGTTGTTTTCCAGCCTTTCACTCTGAGGTAGTGTCAGTCTTTGTCTCTGAGGTGTGTTTCCTGTAGGCAGCATAATGCAGGGTCCTTGTTGAGTATCTAGTTTGTTAATCTATGTCATTTTATTGGGGAGTTGAGGCCATTGATGTTGAGACATATTAAGGAATAGTGATTATTGCTTCCTGTTATATTCATATTTGGATATGAGGTTATGTTTGTGTGCTTTTCTTCTCTTTGTTTTGTTGCCAAGACGATTAGTTTCTTGCTTCTTCTAGGGTATGGCTTGCCTCCTTATGTTGGGCTTTACCAATTATTATCCTTTGTAGTGCTGGATTGGTAGAAAGATATTGTGTAAATTTGGTTTTGTCATGGAATATCTTGGTTTCTCCATCTATGTTAATTGAGAGTTTTGCAGGATACAGTAACCTGGGCTGGCATTTGTGTTCTCTTAGGGTCTGTATGACATCTGTCCAAGATCTTCTGGCCTTCATAGTCTCTGGCGAAAAGTCTGGTGTGATTCTGATAGGTCTGCCTTTATATGTTACTTGACCTTTTTCCCTTACTGCTTTTAATATTCTTTCTTCATTTTGTGCGTTTGGTGTTTTGACTATTATGTGATGGGAGGTATTTCTTTTCTGGTCCAGTCTATTTGGAGTTCTGTAGGCTTCTTGCATGCCTATGGGTATCTCTTTTTTTAGGTTAGGGAAGTTTTCTTCTATGATTTTGTTGAAGATATTTACTGGTCCTTTGAGCTGGGAGTCTTCACTCTCTTCTATACCTATTATCCTTAGGTTTGATCTTCTCATTGAGTCCTGGATTTCCTGTATGTTTTGGACCAGTAGCTTTTTCCGCTTTACATTATCTTTGACAGTTGAGTCAATGATTTCTATGGAATCTTCTGCTCCTGAGATTCTCTCTTCCATCTCTTGTATTCTGTTGGTGAAGCTTGTATCTACAGCTCCTTGTCTCTTCTTTTGGTTTTCTATATCCAGGGTTGTTTCCATGTGTTCTTTCTTGATTGCCTCTATTTCCATTTTTAACTCCTTCAACTGTTTGATTGTGTTTTCCTTGAATTCGTTCAGGGATTTTTGTGATTCCTCTCTGTAGGCTTCTACTTGTTTATTTATATTTTCCTGTGTTTCTCTAAGGGAGTTCTTCACGTCTTTCTTGAAGTCCTCTAGCATCATGATCAAATATGATTTTGAAACTACATCTTGCTTTTCTGGTGTGTTTGGATATTCCGTGTTTTCTTTTGTGGGAGAAATGGGCTTCAATGATGCCATGTAGTCTTGGTTTCTGTTGCTTGGATTCCTGCATTTGCCTCTCGCCATCAGATTATCTCTAGTGTTACTTTGTTCTTCTATTTCTGACAGTGGCTAGACTGTCCTATAAGCCTGTGTGTCAGGGGTGTTGTAGACCTGTTTTCCTGTTTTCTTTCAGCCAGTTATGGGAACAGAGTGTTCTGCTTTCGGGCGTGTAGTTTTTCCTCTCTACAGGTCTTCAGCTGTTCCTGTGGGCTTGTGTCCTAAGTTCACTAGGCAGGTTGCTTGGAGTAAGAAGGTTTGTCTTACCTGTGGTCCCGAGGTTCAAGTTTGCTCGTGGGGTGTTGCTTATGAGCTCTCCGCGGTGGCAGCGCCGCCCTTTCCTGGAGCTTCAGTGCACCAGGGTTCCAGATGGCGTTTGGTGTTTTCCTCTGGAATCAGTAATGTGGGCACAGTGCAGTCTCCTCCGGTTTCCCAGGTGTGTCTGCCTCTCTGAAGGTTTAGCTCTCCCTCCCATGGGATTTGGGTGCAGAGAACTGTTTATCTGGTTGTTCCCTTCAGGTTCCGGCGGTGTCTCAGATGCAGGGGACCTGCTGCTGCTGTGCCCTTATCCAAGGGAACCCAGAGGCTATACACAGTTTCCTCTTGGGCCAGGGATGTGGGCAGGGGTGGGCAGTGTTGGTGGTCTCTTCCGCTCTGCAGTCTGAGGAGTGTCCACCTGTCCAGGCGGTGAGGTCTCTCTCCCACAGGGTTTGGGAGCGGCGAGCTGCTGCGAGCAGGGAACCACAGGTTTGGGAATCCCCCACATCCAGCTTTTAATGTATGTGTCTCTGTACCCCATTTTTAATAGGATTATTTGATTCTCGGGAGTCTAACTTCTTGATTTCTTTGTATATATTAGATATTAGCCCACTATCTGATGTTGGATGGGTAAAGATCTTTTCCCAATCTATTACTTTGTGTTTTGTCCTATTAACAGTGTCCTTCTAAGCCACTACCCAAATACTATATACATGGACTGACCCTGGACTCCTACTGCATGGGTAGCAATGAATAGCCTAGTAAGAGCACCAGTGGAAGGGGAAGCCCTTGGTCCTGCCATGACTGAACTCCCAGTGAACGTGATGGTTGGGAGGAGGGTGGTAATGGGGGGAGGATGGGGAGGGGAAGCCCATATCGAAGGGAAGGGGAAGGGTTTAGGGGGATGTTTGCCTGGAAACCGGGAAAGGTAATAAAAATTGAAATGTAAATAAGAAATACCCAATTTAATAAAGATGGAGGAAAAAAAGTGTCCTTTGCCTTAAAGAAGCTTTGCAAAATTTTTTGAGGTCCCATTTGTCGACTCTTGATCTTAGAGCCTAAGTCATTGGTGTTCTCTTCAGGAAATTTTCCCCTTGCCTATGTGCTCAAGGCTCTTCCACAATTTCTCCTCTATTAGTTTCAGTGTATCTGGTTTTATGAGGAGGTCTTTGATACACTTGTACTTGAGCTTTGTACAATGAGATAAGAATGGGTTAATTTGCAATCTTCTGTATAGTGACCTCATTTCAACCAGCACCATTCATTTAAAATGCTGTCTTTTTTCCAATAGATGATTTTAGCTCCTTTATCAAAGAGCAAGTGACCATAGATATGTGGGTTCATTTACAGGTCTTCAATTGTATTCCATTGACCTACCTCACTCTCCCTGTACTAATATCATGCAGTTTTGTTTCATTTTGTTTTGTTTTATCATGTTGTGCTGTAATACAGCTTGAGGTCAGGGATGGTGATTCCCAGAGTAATTCTTTTATTCTTGCGAACAGTTTTGCTATCCTGATTTTTTTTACTTTTCCAAATGAATCTGCAAATTGCTCTTTCTAATTCTATGACAAATTGAGTTGGAATTTTGATGAGGATTGCAATGAATCTGTAGACTGCGTTTGGCCAGATGGCCATTTTTACTATATTAGTCTTGCCAATCCATGAGCATGGTAAATCATTCCATCTTCTGAGATCTTCAATTTCTTTATTCAGATACTTGATGTTCTTGTCATACAGATCTTTCACTTGCTTGGTTAGTGTCACACCAAGGTATTTTATTTTACTTGTAGCTTTTGTGAAGGGTGTTATTTCCTTAAATTTTTTTCAGCCAGTTTATCCTTTGAGTAGAAGAAGGCTACTGATTTGTTTGAGTTAATTTTACATCCAGCCACTTTGCTGAAGTTGTTTATCAGCTTTAGGAGTTCTCTAGTATAATTTTTGGAGTCACGTAAGTATACTATCATATCATCTGCAAATCATGATATTTTGACTTCTTCCTTTCCAATATGTTTCCCTTTCACCTCTTTTTGTTGTCCAATTGCTCTGGTTAGGACTTCAAGTACTATATTGAATAGGTAGGTGTTTCCCCTTTAAGGGCTTCAACATCTTTACCTGTGTTGCCCTGTATTTCTTTAAGGGAGTTATTTATGTCCTTCTTAAAGTCCTCTATCATTATCATGACATGTGATTTTAAATTTAAATCTTGTTTTTCAAGTGTGTTGGGATATCCAATATTTGCTGTGGTGGGAGAACTGGGTTTTGATGATGCCAAGTAGTCTTGGTTTCTGTTGTTAAGGTTTCTGTGGTTGCCTCTCACCGTCTGGTTATCTCTGATGTTAATTGGTCTTTCTGTCTCTGACTGGAACTTGTCTCTCCTGTGAGCCTGTGATCTTTGGAGTAAGAGTGCTCCTGGCAGATCAGCTCTCCATAAGCAGGTTTTGGGTCAGAGAGCTGTAGGACAACCCTGTCTCTGAGTGCAGATGGAAACTGGAAGGGTCCTGGCCTAGGCCATGTTTAGGCTCCTGCTCCCCATGTGCTCCTGGAGTGTCTCCTTTTGGACAGTCAATGGGGAGAAAGTGGGGTCTCGCCTATGGGCTTAGGAGGTTGGCAGACCCTCTGTGTACAGGTTTTGTGTCTGAAGGCTGTAAAACAGTCTTGGCTCTAGGCGCAGATGGGAAAGGGAAGCAAGAAGTACATTTCTTAATGCAAATCTCTGAAGTGATAGGGTCACTGATAAACATTTTGTGATTTATTTTTCTGTATAGTGAATATGGTCTCAGACAACTTAATCTGTATTAGAATTTGCTTTCCTTAAAAGAAACTGAAAATATTTTTATGTTTTTGGTTTGGAATGTCTCCCAAAGATCCTTTTCAAAATATTTGATCTGATCTTATCAGAAAACCTGTGGTATTATAATAAAGCAGATAGAGCTTTAAAAGTCAGGGCCTACTTCAAAATTATAAGTGATTGGAGATATGCATTTGAGGATGGTAATAGCACCGTAGCCCTTTATTTCCTATTGCCTTACGGTTTATCAGGTTAATGGTTTGGCTGCCCTGTCAACTCTAACCATGAAATTGGCTTCAAACAGGGCCAATCAGCTATGGACTTAATCGTTTTCTTTTCACAACTTGTTTTTCTCATGTGTTTAATTACAGAAGCAGGAAGCTGATTAGTTTACTAACAAACATTGTTTCTTCCAAGTGCATCTACCTTAAGTTCACTGATGCTTCCAAGGTCAACAGTTAAAATGCTAAATAAATTCTTTCGAAATCATTAATATTATAAGTGTAATGTAACACCACTGAAGGTATCCTAGCAGTTGAAATCCAAGGAATACCACAAAGTCATACAGCACAACAGATTTCACATGAGATATGTTTTGGCCTCTTTTAAAGAGAGAAGCAGAAAATGATTGAGCAAGACACAGGCTTTCTACAGGGCTTCTTGGAGCAAGGGAAGATTTCTAGGGTGGTGTGGGATAAGTGGGATTTTGTGGCCTCATCTTGAGACAAGTTCAGGGATTGGTGGGATTTTGTAGCCTTTTCTTCTCTTGTGTGCCTGTGCTTGTCCTCTTGGCCCTGAGGAGCTGGAAATGGCTGTTAGAGTAGTCTTGGGGTGGAGCCTGGCCACTTTAAGGCCTCAGAATATTCTTGGCTAATGACCTAGAAACCATGAGCCTTGGCACCATTGTGGCTTATGACCTCATAGGATGGGAGCATATCAGGTGACTTTACTGCCATTTCGGATACAATGATCACATGGTATCCTTTTATTAAACATGGTTTTCTCATTTTTTTAGACTAAGAAAGCAATGCCAGGCTTCTCAGGTGCTTTCTTTTAAAACTGGGTCATATAAAAATTTGTGATATTTTGACTATTTTTGCTAAGCTTTAGTTATTTGGAGAAACTGAGTCATATAAAAATTTTGAAATTTTGTAAAAGTACACTAAAAAAGGCCAGTATATCTGTAGACTGTGCTGTGTTAGAAGCACATCTAACATCCGAACAGACTACGTCAGGCCAATATAGTTTCATGTCAAAGAGGTTTATTGTGGGGGAAGGGAGGCAAAGGGAGAAAAAAGGGTGAAGGTCAGGAAGAGTCTGCCTTTTATTTGAGCGGTGATGTAACTACTCTCAGGTAAGGGTAGGAGGTAAGCCAGGTGGATGCTGGGAATGTGGAAATGTATGGCAATTGCCATGGCAACCGATGCACAGGTCCCTGTCAACTATGGGTAATGTCACCATCATCCCTGGATTAGAGGCGACCTGCAACTATAAAGCCAGTTCCTACTGTAAAGCCAGTTCTTGAAGCCAACAGACTGTAGTCATGGTTTAAAGTTTATTTTGATACTAAGTGATCTTTAATTCAATAGCTATAGTTTTAAAGCTCAAATTTAACAGAGATATGGTTGTAAAAATCCCAATCTTATAAAAGCGTTACTTACCAATTGTAATCTGTTAAAGATAATGAAATATATTGCCAGGAGCCAAGCCACTTACACCCTCTGTCTCAGGACTGTTTCTGGAATGTCAAGCCCACTTACACCCTCTGGGACACCTAGCCAACTGTCCGTTCTTATCACTTTTACAGCTTCTGTCTCCAGCCGTCTGTTCTTATCAGTCTATACCTGCAACTTATGGTTTAGGGCTATAGGGAGGGTGGTGACGGTACTGAAATTGGTCCTGGGTCCTGGGTGACCTTCCCGTCTGCTTGTCTTTATAAGCCACTGTTCTTATAATTAAAGTTTTAGAGCTTGATCAGAACGTAGACTTGCTCTCCTTCTTTGTGCCTCCTGTCCCTCATTCTTTCACTCCCTCCCATGTCTCCTGAACTCCCTCAGGCCGGGGCACTATATAAAGATAATTACTATTTCCAAGTTACTAGTCAGTCATGCTCAGTAATGTAATTCATTTACAGGGATAAGACTGGTGGGGGAGACTAATTTTTATCGCCCATCATAAATGTCTGCATATGTTAGAAAAGTTAAGTTGGTCAAAATAAATTTAAGACAAACTTACAGTTTGTTACATGTAGAATAATACTGAAAATCAGTTATACTTTAAAAATTAGTTCTAAAATACTGAATGCTTGAGTAAAATGGATTAAACTTCCAATACATATGCATGGTAGGATGTGGAAAACTTTTTGAGGCTCAAGAAACTTGGCAGGAATTTGACATTAGGCCAGGAAAAAAGCTCAACTGCCCCATATATGGCCCATATATACATATACAGCCACCAAACTAGATAAGATTGACGAAGCTAAGAAGTGCATGCTGACAGGAATAGGATATAGCTGTCTCCTGAGACTCAAAGCCAGAGCATGTCAAATACAGAAGCGAATGCCAGCAGCAAACCGTGGAACTGAGAACGGGACCCCAGTTGGAGGAATTAGAGAAAGGATTGAAAGAGCTGAAGGGGCTTGCAAGCCATAAGAACAACAATGTCAACCAACCAGAGTTCCAGGGACCAAACCACTACCCAAAGACTGACCCTTAGCTCCAGCTGCATATGTAGCAGGGGATGATAGGAGAAGGGGAGGGGGATGGGATAGGGGCTTATGTCCAGGAAACCGGAAAAGGGAATAACATTTGCAATGTAAATAAAGAAATATCCAATAAAATTTTTAATTTTCTTTTTTTAAAAAAAGAAGTAAGCACAAGGTGGGAATCTGACTTCGGGCCAGGACTCAAGAAATAGGCTCAAATTAAGAACATTTACATTTGAGTTAATGCAAAGCTCAGAGCAGGATTTGCTGAAGGACCTGTGACATTTTTTTTTTGTCTCGGTCATCCTGATTAGCCCCTAGAAAGGTGTTTATGGAATTTTGTTTATTGCCTTGCTTGTTCCTTGACCCAGAACTGATCTTATTATTTTGCGTGTAATTAAAGTGGCCTAAAAACAGACTGGAAAATAACTAACCCGCTTCTGCTTCAGAACTGGCTGGGGTCATGCTACAGTGTTGTCTAATTGTCCATTTTCTTTTTGATCCTTGCCCCTCCCCTGAAGAAACTGTTAACTGTCTGAGCTGGCTTGGTCAGCAGGAACTCCCGAGACTCATCTCCTTATATGAAACACAAGCTCCTTCCATCATAGTAAGTTACATGCTAGTCTCATTATAGGACAAACAATAAAAATATCATTCCCCTTGTGTAAAGATGAATTATTCCTAATGTCTCATGTTGCAGGGTGATCCTTTCTTCCCCCCCCCCCAATGTGTGTACAGAGACTGTACACACATCCTACATATCTCAAACAAGGGGACAAATGGCAATTAGTCTTCCCTTAATGTCTCAACTGACATATAAGGATGCTGTATACTGGAGACTCTTGCACCTAAACCTACTACTGACTGGTATAGGATCTGTATGCTGGATAAATTGCTCATACTCTTTACCCTGGAATTTAATTCTTTCTCTTAGTGAAAGCTGTATTTTAGGGCCCACTTCTGCCTATGTTACCTCATTACAGGAGAATGTCAGATAATCTGTCATCAAAGCCTGAGCTTTAGAAAGTTAGACTATCCAAGCACTGTCTTAAAAGTGGATTTTTGTATCTGTAGAGACAACAAAAGATTCCTTTAAATGATATGCCAACCATTCATCTTTTCAGGAGGAAGTGGTTTAGATAAAGGAAATTCTCTCAAACCTGGGCCCATCTGCAGTGCTTTGAGATCTAATCTAGTCTCTACCAAAATAGAGACCTCCAGGGCCAGGACCTGCACTTACATTGAAGTCTTAGAGTATACAGGCTTTGAGTATGCCATACTAGAAATCTTCTCTTGAACCAAGCAGTCTTTAGAAAGCCTGTGTCCTGCTCAATTATTTTCTGTTTCTTTCCCTAAAAGAATCCAAAACATCTCTCATGTGAAATCTGCTGTGCTGTACAA
Source organism: Rattus norvegicus (assembly GCF_021556685.1). Lineage (NCBI taxonomy): Eukaryota > Metazoa > Chordata > Mammalia > Rodentia > Muridae > Rattus > Rattus norvegicus. The sequence continues at coordinate 61,632,607 of NC_141542.1, read as the reverse complement.
CTCTGCTGTTACTTGTATTCCGACTGCTAGGATACCTTTCCCCCTCAGAGGTGTTACATTTACATTTATCATACTAATGATTTCTAAAGAATTTATTTAGCACTTTAATTGTTAACCTTGGGAGCATCAGTCAAACTTTAAGGTAGACAGAACAAGTGTCGGTTGTGGATGCTTTCTAAGAAGTTCCAAAAGCCAAAATGCTCATATAATTCGGTTACCTTCCTTTATCAATTCTTAAATAGAATGATACTTTAAAAAATACACTAAATACTGTCAGTGTGTGGTGACCTATATTGGTGTCCATCTGCAGGAGGAATAAAGAGTTGGTTTTAGCCTTCTACATCAATTCAGATGTAAATTAGATGTAATTTATTAGATGTAAATTAACACATATTTGACAGGACTGACTGTTGGTATTCTGTCTAAGCTCCACCCCCACAGCTACCTGGTAACAGTCATGTATGAACTGCCCCACAGTTGCCTAGCAACAGCCAGCTGTGCCTAACTACGTAAAGGGGCTGTTTGCCCTCTCTTACCCTCTCTTCTCTTACTCTTTGTTCTTCGATGCTCTTTCCCCCTTCCCCATCTCCCCCTCCATGTACCCATGGCCAGCCGCCTTTCTGCTCTTCTACTCTTCTCTCATTAAACCTCTCCACGTGGAACCATGGTGTCTGGGTGTGTTCTGTCCAGGCACAGGCCGAGATTTAAAACCTAACAAGTTCCATAGTTTGCAGGATTCAGACATTTTTGTCATGCACATGGTGTAGAAGTTTATCTGCTTAGGTACTATTAAGGAGTCTTTTAATGAATCCACATTTTAAAGGGACAGAATAGAATGAACTTTGTTTATTTAGTAGAAAGTCATGTTTGAGAAGAGTGTACAAAGAGCAAAGTATTTTCAAATGCTGAACAATCAACAATTGAGCTTTGACAATCTATATTAGAGTTTTTGTTGCATTCCTATTTCTGTTCTCAAAATAATCCTACGCTCAAACAATCTAGTTTTCTGTAACATAGCATGCCAAGTTGGGACAAAAATGTTGAGCATAGAAAAAATATGGTGTTGCCAATAAGTAATCAAGAAGTAAATTCATTTATTAGTAGTAATTATGTATAACAAGGGGAACTATAAACACAGAAAATGGACAGGGAGTTGAAATGTAGACTATATAAAGTATTACAAAAATTAAACATCAACAAAACTGTCAAGCAAAAAGTGGGCTAATGGAAAATATATAGTTATCAAAAGAATAAAACATAAATGATCAACAAGTACCTACAGCAGCATTCAATCAACAGCCTCAGTCATCAAGAAATAAAATTGAAAACTATGTTGTTTCCATGTCATACTGGCCAGAATAGCTATCCTCAAGAAATCAAATGAGAACAAATATTAATGAGAATGCGGGAAAAGAAGACCTTTACATAAACTAATATAGCTATAATGGGAATTAGTATGAAAGTTTACTGAAAATCTAAATGTAGAACTTCTGTGAGAGATGGCTATATGACCTTTTCTGGGTATGTACCCAAAGGACTCTATACTATTTCAGAGGGATTTACACATTCATATTTATTGTTACGTTATTAACAGGAGCAAGAAAATAGAACGAGTCTTCATAACCATCAATAGATAGTTAAAATATGGTATGTTAGCACAATGGAATGTTATACAGCTATAAGAAAATGAAATAATTCAATTAATTTCCAGAGAAATGGGTGGAAATATTAAGTGAGGCAATACAAACCCATAAAACAAAATTACACAATCTCTATTTTACAAGAATCAGTGTTGGGGGGAGGGAGACAGAGAGAGACAGAGAGAGAGGGAGAGAGGGAGAGAGAGAGTAGGTAAGAGACCATGAGAAGGGAAAATGGATGTAGAGAAGATGGGGAGCAATAGGACATACACCTATCCCCATGTGTCTTGGCTGACCAACCTCGATCCGCACTTCCATGAAATTCTAAGTTTCTTATCAGATTTACATGCTCTGCTACCATGAGGAACAGCTTCCTTGCATGTTTTCAGCTGTACATAACACCTCCCTGAAAATTATAGATCATTCCTATACTAGATCATTGTCAGTGTGACACACAATAGAATCCTTAGAAGGAAGGAGCCTCGGTTGAGAAAATGCCTCCATGAGATCCATGTGTAAGGCATTTTCTTAATTAGTGATCAATGGGGAAAGGCTCAACCCATTCTATGTGATGCTGTCTATCCCTGCACTGGTGGTTCTGGGTTCTATTAGAAAGCAGTCTAAGCCAGGGAAAGCACACCAGTAAGCAACACCCTCTATGGTATCTGTATCAATTCCATCCTGCAGGTTTTGGCCCTACTTGAATTCTAGCCCTGACTTTCTTTTTTTTTTTTTATGTTCATACCAGCCTTATTTATTTATTTGTATTTTTTATTAACTTCAGTATTTCTTATTTACATTTCTTTTTTTTAAATTTATTTAATACTTAATAATAATTCTTTGGTTTCCGGGCAAACATCCCCCTCCCCCCTCCCCTTCCTTATGGGTGTTCCCCTCCCAATCCTCCCCCCATTGCCGCCCTCCCCCCAACAGTCTAGTTCACTGGGGGTTCAGAATTAGCACGACCCAGGGCTTCCCCTTCCACTGGTGCTCTTACTAGGATATTCATTGCTACCTATGGGGTCAGAGTCCAGGGTCAGTCCATGTATAGACTTTACGTAGTGGCTTAGTCCCTGGAAGCTCTGGTTGCTTGGCATTGTTGTACATATAGGGTCTCGAGCCCCTTCAAGCTCTTCCAGTTCTTTCTCTGATTCCTTCAACGGGGGTCCTATTCTCAGTTCAGTGGTTTGCTGCTAGCATTCGCCTCTGTATTTGCTGTATTCTGGCTGTGTCTCTCAGGAGCGATCTACATCGGGCTCCTGTCGGTCTGCACTTCTTAGCTTCATCCATCTTGTCTAATTGGGTGGCTGTATATGTATGGGCCACATGTGGGGCAGGCTCTGAATGGGAGTTCCTTCAGTCTCTGTTTTAATCTTTGCCTCTATCTTCCCTGCCAAGGGTATTCTTGTTCCCCTTTTAGAGAAGGAGTGAAGCATTCACGTTTTGATCATCCGTCTTGAGTTTCATTTGTTCTAGGCATCTAGGGTAATTCAAGCATTTGGGCTAACAGCCACTTATCAGTGAGTGCATACCATGTATGTCTTTCTGTGATTGGGTTAGCTCACTCAGGATGATATTTTCCAGTTCCAACTATTTGCCTACAAATTTCATACAGCCGTTGTTTTTGATAGCTGATTAATATTCCATTGTGTAGCTGTACCACATTTTCTGTATCCACTCCACTGTTGAAGGGCATCTGGGTTCTTTCCAGCTTCTGGCTATTATAAATAAGGCTGTGATGAACATAGTGGAGCACGTGTCTTTTTTATATGTTGGGGCATCTTTTGGGTATATGCCCAAGAGAGGTATAGCTGGATCCTCAGGCAGTTCAATGTCCAATTTTCTGAGGAACCTCCAGACTGATTTCCAGAATGGTTGTACCAGTCTGCAATCCCACCAACAATGGAGGAGTGTTCCTCTTTCTCCACATCCTCGCCAGCATCTGCTGTCACCTGAGTTTTTGATCTTAGCCATTCTCACTGGTGTGAGGTGAAATCTCAGGGTTGTTTTGATTTGCATTTCCCTTATGACTAAAGATGTTGAACATTTCTCTAGGTGTTTCTCAGCCATTTGGCATTCCTCAGCTGTGAATTCTTTGTTTAGCTCTGAACCCCATTTTTTAATATGGTTATTTGTCTCCCTGCGGTCTAACTTCTTGAGTTCTTTGTATATTTTGGATATAAGGCCTCTATCAGTTGTAGGATTGGTAAAGATCTTTTCCCAATCTGTTGGTTGCCGATTTGTCCTAACCACCGTGTCCTTTGCCTTATAGAAACATTGCAGTTTTATGAGATCCCATTTGTCGATTCTTGATCTTAGAGCATAAGCCATTGGTGTTTTGTTCAGGAAAATTTTTCCAGTGCCCATGTGTTCCAGATGCTTCCCTAGTTTTTCTTTTATTAGTTTGAGTGTGTCAGGTTTGATGTGGAGTTCCTTGATCCACTTGGACTTAAGCTTTGTACAGGGTGATAAGCATGGATCAATTTGCATTCTTCTACATGCTGACCTCCAGTAAAACCAGCACCATTTGCTGAAAATACTATCTTTTTTCCATTGGATGGTTTTGGCTCCTTCGTCAAAAATCAAGTAACCATAGGTGTGTGGGTTCATTTCTTGGTCTTCAATTCTATTCCATTGGTCTATCTGTCTGTCTCTGTACCAATACCATGCAGTTTTTATCACTATTGCTCTGTAATACTGCTTGAGTTCAGGGATAGTGATTCCCCCTGAAGTCCTTTTATTGTTGAGGATAGCTTTAGCTATCCTGGGTTTTTTGTTATTCCAGATGAATTTGCAAATTGTTCTGTCTAACTCTTTGAAGAATTGGATTGGTATTTTGATGGGGATTGCATTGAATCTGTAGATCACTTTTGGTAAAATGGCCATTTTTACTATATTAATCCTGCCAATCCATGAGCATGGGAGATCTTTCCATCTTCTGAGGTCTTCTTCAATTTCTTTCCTCAGTGTCTTGAAGTTCTTATTGTACAGATCTTTTACTTGCTTGGTTAAAGTCACACCGAGGTACTTTATATTATTTCGGTCTATTATGAAGGGTGTCGTTTCCCTAATTTCTTTCTCGGCTTGTTTCTCTTTTGTGTAGAGGAAGGCTACTGACTTATTTGAGTTAATTTTATACCCAGCCACTTTGCTGAAGTTGTTTATCAGCTTTAGTAGTTCTCTGGTGGAACTTTTGGGATCACTTAAATATACTATCATATCATCTGCAAATAGTGATATTTTGACTTCTTCTTTTCCGATCTGTATCCCCTTGACCTCCTTTTGTTGTCTGATTGCTCTGGCTAGAACTTCAAGAACTATATTGAATAAGTAGGGAGAGGGTGGGCAGCCTTGTCTAGTCCCTGATTTTAGTGGGATTGCTTCAAGTTTCTCTCCATTTAGTTTAATGTTAGCAACTGGTTTGCTGTATATGGCTTTTACTATGTTTAGGTATGGGCCTTGAATTCCTATTCTTTCCAGGACTTTTATCATGAAGGGGTGTTGAATTTTGTCAAATGCTTTCTCAGCATCTAATGAAATGATCATGTGGTTTTGTTCTTTCAGTTTGTTTATATAATGGATCACGTTGATGGTTTTCCTTATATTAAACCATCCCTGCATGCCTGGGATGAAGCCTACTTGATCATGGTGGATGATTGTTTTGATGTGCTCTTGGATTCGGTTTGCCAGAATTTTATTGAGTATTTTTGCGTCGATATTCATAAGGGAAATTGGTCTGAAGTTCTCTTTCTTTGTTGGGTCTTTGTGTGGTTTAGGTATAAGAGTAATTGTGGCTTCATAGAAGGAATTCGGGAGTGATCCTTCTGTTTCAATTTTGTGGAATAGTTTGGATAATATTGATATGAGGTCTTCTATGAAGGTTTGATAGAATTCTGCACTAAACCCATCTGGACCTGGGCTCTTTTTGGTTGGGAGACCTTTAATGACTGCTTCAATTTCCTTAGGAGTTATGGGGTTGTTTAACTGGTTTATCTGTTCCTGATTTAACTTCGGTACCTGGTATCTGTCTAGGAAATTGTCCATTTCCTGCAGATTTTCAAGTTTTGTTGAATATAGGCTTTTATAGTAATATCTGATGATTTATTGAATTTCCTCTGAATCTGTAGTTATGTCTCCCTTTTCATTTCTGATTTTGTTAATTTGGACACACTCTCTGTGTCCTCTCGTTAGTCTGGCTAAGGGTTTATCTATCTTGTTGATTTTCTCAAAGAACCAACTTTTGGTTCTGTTGATTCTTTCTATGGTCCTTTTTGTTTCTACGTGGTTGATTTCAGCTCTGAGTTTGATTATTTCCTGCCTTCTGCTCCTCCTGGGTGTATTTGCTTCTTTTTGCTCTAGAGCTTTTAGGTGTGCTGTCAAGCTGCTGACATATGCTCTTTTCTGTTTCTTTCTGCAGGCACACAGCGCTATGAGTTTTCCTCTTAGCACAGCTTTCATTGTGTCCCATAAGTTTGGGTATCTTGTACCTTCATTTTCATTGAATTCTAAAAAGTTTTTAATTTCTTTCTTTATTTCTTCCTTGACCAGGTTATCATTGAGTAGAGCATTGTTCAATTTCCAAGTATATGTGGGCATTCTTCCTTGATTGTTATTGAAGACCAGTTTTAGGCCGTGGTGGTCCGATAGCACGCATGGGATTATTTCTATATTTCTGTACCTGTTGAGGCCCGTTTTTTGACCAATTATATGGTCAATTTTGGAGAAAGTACCATGAGGAGCTGAGAAGAAGGTATATCCTTTTGCTTTAGGATAGAATGTTCTATAAATATTCGTTAAGTCCATTTGGCTCATGACTTCTCTTAGTCTGTCTACATCTCTGTGTAATTTCTCTTTCCATGATCTGTCCATTGATGAGAGTGGGGTGTTGAAATCTCCCACTATTATTGTGTGAGGTGCAATGTGTGTTTTGAGCTTTAGTAAGGTTTCTTTTACGTATGTAGGTGCCCTTGTATTTGGGGCACAGATATTTAGGATTGAGAGTTCATCTTGGTGGATTTTTCCTTTGATGAATATGAAGTGTCCTTCCTTATCTTTTTTGATGACTTTTAATTGAAAATTGATTTTATTTGATATTAGAATGGCTACTCCAGCTTGCTTCTTCCGACCATTTGCTTGGAAAGTTGTTTTCCACCCTTTAACTCTGAAGTAGTGTCTGTCTTGTCTCTGAGGTGTGTTTCCTGTAGGCAGCAGAATGCAGGGTCCTCGTTGCGTATCCAGTTTGTTAATCTATGTCTTTTTATTGGGGAGTTTGGCCATTGATGTTGAGAGATATTAAGGACAGAGTGTTGTGCTTTCGGGCGTGTAGTTTTTCCTCTCTACAGGTCTTCAGCTGTTCCTGTGGGCCTGTGTCTTGAGTTCACCAGGCAGGTCACTTGCAGCAGAAAAGTTGGTCTTACCTGTGGTCCCGAGGCTCAAGTTTGCTCACGGGGTGCTCCCCACGAGCTCTCTGCGGCGGCAGCAACCAGGAAGATATGCGCCGCCCTTTCCAGGAGCTTCCGTGCACTAGGGTTCCAGATGGGGTTTGGTGTTTTCCTCTGGCGTCTGAGATGTGTGTGCAGAGTGCAGTCTCTTCTGGTTTCCCAGGCGTGTCTGCCTCTCTGTAGGTTTAGCTCTCCCTCCCACGGGATTTGGGTGCAGAGAACTGTTTATCTGGTCTGTTTCCTTCAGGTTCCGGTGGTGTCTCAGGCGCAGGGGTCCTGCCGCTCCTAGGCCCTCCCCTACGGGAACCCAGAGGCCTTATACAGTTTCCTCTTGGGCCAGGGATGTGGGCAGGGGTGGGCAGTGTTGGTGGTCTCCTCCACTCTGCAGCCTCAGGAGTGCCCACCTGACCAGGCAGTGAGGTCTCTCTCCCACGGGGCTTGGGAGCAGAGAGCTGCTGCGGGCCAGGATCCGTGGGTGTGGGACTTCTGGTAAACTCTGGAAGTGCCCGGTCCCAGAGGAATTTTGCCTCTGTGTGTCCTGAGTTCACCAGGCAGGCCTCTTGCAGGGGAAAAGTTGGTCCTACCTGAGGTTCCGAGGCTCAAGTGTGCTCGTGGGGTACTGCCCAAGTCCTCTCCGAGGCGGCAGCAACCGAGAAGATCTGCGCCGTTCTTTCCGGGAGCCTCCGTGCACCTGGGTTCGAGATGGCGTTTGGTGTTTTCCTCTGGCGTCCAAGATGTGTGTGCAGAGTGCAGTCTCCTCTGGTTTCCTAGGCGTGTCTGCCTCTCTGTAGGTTTAGCTCTCCCTCCCACGGGATTTGGGTGCAGAGAACTGTTTATCCGGTCTGTTTCCTTCAGGTTCCGGTGGTGTCTCAGGTGCAGGGGTCCTGCCGCTCCTGGGCCCTCCCCTATGGGAACCCAGAGGCCCTACACAGTTTCCTCTTGGGCCAGGGATGTGGGCAGGGGTGGGCAGTGTTGGTGGTCTCCTCCGCTCCGCAGCCTCAGGAGTGCCCACCTGACCAGGCGGTGAGGTCTCTCTCCCACGGGGTTTGGGAGCAGAGAGCTGCTCCTGCCCTGACTTTCTTTAGTGTTGAACAGCAATGTGTAAGTATAAGCTGAATAAACTTTTTCCTCCCCAACTTGATGTTTAGTCATGGTGTTTTGTTGCAGAAAAAAAATTTAAAAAAACCCTAACTAAGGCTATTCCTTTCCAACATATCCCTCTCCGTTCTGTTGAATTGTCTTCAAATTCAGAACTAATTCTCAATTGTCCTGCCCAATTTGTTTTCTAAAGTTAATATTATAGAATAGAATCTATTTGGCACTAACAAGATTTTTAAACATTTGAAACTAAGAATTTATTTTAGCCAGTTTTAAACTGCAAAGGAGCATTAACCTCCAGAAAAAAATTTGAAATGAAAATAAAACTATAACTTATGCCTTTTTGAAACAATGGTGATAATTATGCTGTGTATTTTTAATTAATAATTAAACACACACACACACACACACACACACACAACAATAGGTTACAGATAGCATTCTTTCCTCCTTATGTTGTCAATAAAGAGATCTTGAATAACTGACAAGAACAACACTAAAATATTCCAGTATTCTAAGACAATATTCAGGGTAACTTGAGTAGGATCAAATTTAAAATAGCAATTAAATGGGGAAAGAGGAGAGAAAAAGGAATACTAGTGTAGAAATTATTCAAAGATATTTTTACCTATGAGAGAAACGTTGTCCAATGATACCAAGTTACTGCCATGGAATTCATTTTAGCTCTTTAAGTCATCCTGCTGAATTGTCTAAAATACATCATTACAACAGTGGTACTAATACCACTTATGAAATTCAACAAGGTTTATATCCTTAGGAACAACTTTTAATCTATACTTTCAATTGCTTTTAATTTATAATATTTATTATATTAAATCCAGATGAGATTAAAGAAAAATGTTCAAGCTAATTACAAAGATGAGATTAATGACGGAAAGAAAGGAAAAAAGGCCTCATATTTTCATCCTGATATATAAATTTCTTTCAATAGCCTATATAATAATTTACAAATAATTTCAGTAATACAACCAATTCTTGTTGCTCTTGTTGTTGCTGTTGCTGTTGTTGGCTTTAGTGACTTCTCAGACCTATATAAATACCAAACTGCTGTAATTTCTTATTTCCATTATGACTCTTGTTACAGTAGCAGTGAATTACTGATGATCTCAGCATTGGGCAAATGTACATGTATTTAAGAATTATCATGTAGCATATTCTTCTATAGATTCAGTAGAATACGTGATCCTAGAAGTATAAAGTATACTTTATACTATACGTGTGGTTGCTATGACTTTGATTTCTTTGTAGATTTAGATGATTAATTTTTAAATAATAGATGTTTTAAAAACTAGTTCAGTAGTATTTTGGAAAAAAAAACACAAGCAGTTTTCAGAAATCGATGGTACTTGGCTGTCTCCATTGGGCTGGAAAATGTCTTCTTTCCTTATTTGTTGTATGGGCCAAATGAGCCTAAATAAAATCTCTAGTCAAATCATCAGTCCTCCCAATCATGCCTTCTTTATTTTTTTCTCAGTTCTCACATTGATTTTAATAATTACTGAGCAATCAGAATGCGTTGATGCTGTATGAAGCCGGCAGGAACACACTTGTTGACTAATCAGAGTTGCTAGATGATTTTAGACAGCTGCTTCTCATGAATAATCATCTTTGGATATTGATATTTTTGCCAATGTCTTAAAAGGGTGCATCTTAGAGCTATGATTTTAGTTAATACATAACTGTTTTGCACATATGTTTAGGCTGGACAATTTTATCATAATCAAAAAAGAAATTTTAAGCCACAATATCTTAATTTGTAGCTAAGAACCTATTTTCAATCAAAGAGTGGGGTATATCTTTTCCATATTGTAGCATATTTACTTAATCAATTTGCTTCTTGGAAGTCTCCAGATGATGAAACATGCACCGTAGTTTGGCTAATAACTCATTGGTTCGGCTAAATAACAGTGTCAGCTCAATGACCTGCAGTGTAACATTAAAGAACATAATGATGGTTAGTCTCCAGATTGTGTTTCAAGCAATTTGCTGAGGATCCTTCCTCTCTCGTTGAGAAAACATTAAAATTCCATTTGCCAGACAGAGGGATTTGTGTATCTCTGGTAAAAGCCAACTTTCAAAAGACTAAATCGGAACTGTAAAATCTTTAGAAAATCATATGGAAGTTCTCTCTCTCTCTCTCTCTCTCTCTCTCTCTCTCTCTCTCTCTCTGCATCTGTGTGTGTCTGTGTGTTATGTTGCTTTACTTTACATTCACTTTTTATTTGTTTTAGTTTCTATTAATTGTTTTGGAACAAAACCTAAAATCACTCATTTTTACTTGAATAGCAGCGTGCATTGTGACATTCTACTTATCTCACATAGAAATAGCATCAAAAATAAAATTGTTATAACACACATTATATGAAAGTTCCCAAAGCGAAGTGATTTTGAAGATCAGGACTTGTACTTAGGTGTACTTAGTTGCATTTCCCTTATGACTAAAGACGTTGAACATTTCTTTAGGTGTTTCTCAGCCATTCGGTATTCCTCAGCTGTGAATTCTTTGTTTAGCTTTGAACCCCATTTTTAATAGGGTTATTTGTCTCCCTGCTGTCTAACTTCTTGAGTTCTTTGTATATTTTGGATATAAGCCCTCTATCAGTTGTAGGATTGGTAAAGATCTTTTCTGACAGGAATGATGGGGTCTCAGAGTCATTTTGATTTGCATTTTCTTGATGATTATGGATGTTGAACATTCCTTTAAGTGCTTACCAGCCACTTGAGATTCCTCTCTTGAAAATTCTCTGTACCCCATTTTTTTACATGTCCAGATAAAAATGTTTTAATAAAAAGAATAGCATTTCACTTCTTAAGAAATACAAAATAGGTGGATGGCAGAAATCACCCAGACGCCATAGTACTGTGGTGGAAGACAGCTACAGCCTCACTATAATGAGCAAGCATTTGGTAGAGAGGTGGGAGAGAGAGGGGGAGGGAGGAAGGGGGAGGGAGGGAGGGAGAGAAGCAGAGCAGTTTGGGTAATGCAAAGAAAGATAAAACTGGAGATGCTAAGGTGGATAAGGAATACCCTGATATGAGTACCCTGAACAAACAACTGAGACCATAGTGATATCTGGGCCCGTGCTAACACCAAGGGCTATGACTGAGGCTGTGGTCCTACTTTAGGGGACTGTGTTGATGACAATGGCCTGTGTTATCACTTAAAGCTATGCAGAAGCCCATGTTCTGAACTGTATGCTGTAGCCATGTTGATATTCAAGAGCTGCACCAAGCTGGATCCACTCCTCACTGGCCACAGCAAGGTGGTTCCAGCAGAGAGGGGCTTAGGGAAGTTGGCCCTACCCACTAGGGCTGCTGGGGAGAGCTGACCTTGGAAGTACATGCATGAGTGAGAGGGAGAACTGACAGGCTCAGCTACCACTGAGGGCTTTGAGTTGGCCCACCCCAACATCTACCACATCTATGAGCTGCCATAGCATGTGAAGGGGCCAGTGTTATAAATCTATAGCCACAGGATCTTCACCAATCAGGTCAAAAGCAGGTTTCTGAGGGGCTCCATGAGGGTTTAGCAGTGACAATATAGCAGAGGACTTAATCTAGGCTAGTAACTCAGTGCAATGAGCATTTGCAAGTGAAACTATTTGGGCAAAAGCGTACAGTGTGACACGCCACACCTTCACTCTGAGGGAATATGTGCTGGAGAGGCAGAACGGTACAGGCACAAAAGGCTGCAGTTGATAGAGGAGCAAGCTGTTGGCTTGAGGAGTCAGTGAGATTTTTTTCCTTTCTTTTATAGTTTTATTTCTTATTTTTTAATTTTTAATTTTCTTTGGGGGAAAAGGTTACAAGGGTGGAGGGCAGATATGGACGGACTGGAAAATGAGTGAGATTGGGCTGTGTGATGTGAAATTCCCAAAGATTCAGTTAAAAATTACAAAGCAACTAAAGCCTTCAGAATAGGCTCTGAGTATGGGCCTTCGTAAATATATACTCCCATTCTCCTCCGAATTAAACATCATTCCATGCTAGTCATTCCGGATTCCTCTGTGATGTTCTTTCTTAAGGGTGTTACTCCGGTATTTTGCTATTTTTCCTTGCTTCTGAACTTCTGAACTCTGATAAGTGTAAACACATCTGTCCATGTCTTTCTCTTAACACAAGATGCAAGAAGGATTCTGAAAGCTCAAGTTTGATTCGTGCATATTATTTCTTTGTTCAAACATCCTAGATGATATTTTTTGTTTTTGTTTTTGTTTTTTTTATCTTTATTAACTTGGGTATTTCTTATTTACATTTCAATTGTTATTCCCTTTCCAGGTTTCCGGGCCAACATCCCCCTAACCCGTCCCCCTCCCCTTGTATATGGGTGTTCCCCTCCCCATCCTCCCCCCATTACCGACTTCCCCACAACAATCACATTCACTGGGGGTTCAATCTTGGCAGGACCAAGGGCTTCCCCTTCCACTGGTGCTCTTACTAGGCTATTCATTGCTACCCATGAGGTTGGAGCCCAGGGTCAGTCCATGTATAGTCTTTGGGTAGTGGCTTAGTCCCTGAAAGCTCTGGTTGGTTGGCATTGTTGTTCATATGAGGTCTCAAGCACCTTCAAGCTCTTCCAGTCCTTTCTGAGATTCTTCAACGGGGGTCCCATTCTCAGTTCAGTGGTTTAATGCTGGCATTCGCCTATGTATTTGCTATATTCTGGCTGTGTCTCTCAGGAGAGATCTACATCCGGTTCCTGTCGGCCTGCACTTCTTTGCTTCATCCATCTTATCTAGTTTGGTGGCTGTATATGTATGGATCACATGTGGGGCGGGCTCTGAATGGGTGTTCCTTCTACCTCTGTTCTAAATTCTGCCTCCCTATTCCCTCCCAAGGGTATTCTTGTATCCCTTTTAAAGAAGGAGTGAAGCATTTGCATTTTGGTCATCCTTCTTGAGTTTCATGTGTTCTGTGCATCTAGGGTAATTCAAGCATTTGGGCTAATATCCACTTATCAATGAGTGCATACCATGTGTGTTTTTCTGTGATTGGGTTACCTCACTCAGGATGATATTTTCCAGTTCCATCTATTTGCCTGTAAATTTCATAAAGCCATTGTTTTTGATAGCTGAGTAATATTCCATTGTGTAGATGTCCCACATTTTCTGTATCCATTCCTCTGTTGAAGGGCATCTGGGTTCTTTCCAGCTTCTGGCTATTATAAATAAGGCTGCGATGAACATAGTGGAGCATGTGTCATTGTTATATGTTGGGGCATCTTTTGGGTATATGCCCAAGAGACGTATAGCTGGGTCCTCAGATAGTTCAATGTCCAATTTTCTGAGGAACCTCCAGACTGATTTCCAGAATGGTTGTACGAGTCTGCATTCCCACCAACAATGGAGGAGTGTTCCTCTTTCTCCACATCCTTGCCAGTGTCTGCTGTCACCTGAGTTTTTTATCTTAGCCATTCTGACTGGTGTGAGGTGAAATCTCAGGGTTGTTTTGATTTGCATTTCCCTTATGACTAAAGACATTGAACATTTCTTTAGGTGTTTCTCAGCCATTCGGGATTCCTCAGCTGTGAATTCTTTGTTTAGCTCTGAACCCCATTTTTAATTGGGTTATTTTGTCTCCCTGCGGTCTAACTTCTTGAGTTCTTTGTATATTTTGGATATAAGCCCTCTATCAGTTGTAGGATTGGTAAAGATCTTTTCCCAATCTGTTGGTTGTCGTTTTGTCCTAACAACAATGTCCTTTGCCTTATAGAAGCTTTGCAGTTTTATGAGATCCCATTTGTCGATTCTTGATCTTAGAGCATAAGCCATCAGTGTTTTGTTCAGGAAATTTTTCCAGTGCTCATGTGTTCGAGATTCTTCCCCACTTTTTCTTCTATTAGTTTGAATGTATCTGGTTTGATGTGGAGGTCCTTGATCCACTTGGACTTAAGCTTTGTCTGTACCCCATTTTTAAATGAGTTATTTGATTTACTGGTGTCTAATTTCCTGAGTTCTTTATATATTTTGGATATTAGCCCTCTTCAGATGCAGGGTTGATGAAGATTTTTCCCATTTTGTATGATGCTGTTTTGTCCTATTGACAGTGTTCTTTGTCTTATAGACATCAATTTCTTTAGAAGGTATAGATCTGTTGTTTTAAGGTTTACTAACATAATAGTATTACATACATTATTACATTAATCCAATGATAAAAATGAAAGCTATTTAAAGTTTATCAAACGGGAGGATGGAGAGATGTCTCAGCAGTTAGAATTGCTGCTCTCACCCCTCAGTGTACAGGAATGTCAGGGCAGGGAGATGGAAATGGGTAGGTGGTTGGGGAAGGAGAACACCCTCACAGAGAAGGGGGAGGGAGAATGGGATAGGGGGCTTATGAACAGAAAACTGGGAAAGGGGATAACATTTGAAATATAAATAAAAAATATCCAATTAAAAAAAGAATTGCTGCTCTCATTACAATAGACACAGTCCAATTCTCAGCTCACAATCATCTCTAACTCCATTTCCAGGGAATCTTATACTTCTCCTAACTTCTGTGGGCAAAAGAAATGCACTAGGTACACAGATATATCAACAAGCAAACACTTCTACACATAAAAACTAAAAGAAATATGTCAAGCATAGCTCATATTAGTTAAGTAAATCCTATGACTGAAGAGATCATAATGATGAAATTAATAGACTCTTGGCAGATTAATGAAGGGTCAAACATTCTTTTTATAAAATATATGAAATACCAATTCTTAAAAATCTATCCAGAAACCTCAAAAGATGTATTTTGAATATGTAAGTTACTATGAGCATAAGGAAGTGTATAAAATATGTTTGTAAAACATTTTTCAAAACTGAAATTAACTTAATAAAATAAAAATTGAAAAAATATCCAATATAGCAGTTATAGTTTACATTGTCTTGCTATTTAGACTACATTAAGTTTTCTGAAAATATGCTTCTAAAATATTGACACATTGCCATTAAATCTTGCTCATGGGATATTTACAGAAACTTGGGAGAATTGCTGTCTAAAGGTCTCTCTAACCTTCCTTTGCCTTGCTCTTCTGAAACAGATCATGAGATATGGAAATATTTTTGATCTTGCCCTCAAGAACGTCAGTCCCTGATGAAAGAGAAGTCTCTTTACAACTTGAATTTAAAAGAAAAAATTGGTCCTTATCCCCAGTGACAGAGAAATACCAAAAAATTTCTCAGCAAAATATCCTTCAGTACTCCAGTTTGGTACCATAACAACATCCTTCTTTTGCCAGATCATAAATCTTCCTTATATTTTTTTCTCAAACCAGCCATGAAAACAATGAAGTCTAGCAGTTTTATATACCTTCACTTTCTGACAAAAGCCCCCATGTCATAGAGAACTTAATTTGAGTGAATATGATGCTTTTTTCTTGATCATATAGTATTTGTTATAGGGGAAAAATCAAGGATTCTGCCATGGAAAGAGGCAAACATATTCACTCCACATCTACCTATGACATATGTTTATATAATGGACTTATATAAGTCATTTCATTGAATGATTCAAAAATTTTAGTTTAGTCTATTTTAATTCTACCTTAGCAATTTTATTTATTTTGAATCAATAAATAGTTGATCATTCATAGAGCTTTAAAATAATGTATCTAGAAAATATTTCTAATGCTAAAAGGGAAACTCAAACTATGACCACTAAAACTCAAGTACTAAAATATTTCAGACCAGCAAAATCAAAAGAAGGAAAACACACACACACACACACACACACACACACACACACACACACACACACACTCTACCATTACCAACAACAATAACAACAGCGACAGAAAACACAAAATAATAAAAAATCAACAGTCTTTGGACATTGATGATTTCTCAATATCGTTGACCACAATTCTTCAATACAAAGACATAGATATGAAAATAAAATCCATCCCCTGCTACATCTAAGAAATATACCTCAACATCAAGGGTAAATATTACTGAAGATGAAGTGTTGGAAAAAGATTATTCCAAGCAAAAGCATCTAAGAAGCAAGCACTTTTAGCAATTGTAGTAACTAAAAATAGACTTCAAACCAAAACTAATCAGAGAAGTAGGAAAGGACAGTACACGTCCATCAAAGAAAATAAAGACAAAAAAATAAAAGAATATTAAGGCCTAGATGAAATGTTAAGGCCTATGTAAAATATTACGGTCTAGGTAATGGTTACTTGACTAGCCTGCCATTAAAAGGGAACTTTCTTATATGTTTTGGCTGTTAGTAGGGAACTTTCTAAAGCCAAGATTGAGTACATATTCTGTTACATCCTGTGCTCTTGGAAATCAATCACAATAAAATAAAAGCCAAAAGGACTGTTTTTTATCATTACCCACAATAAAGCTTGGAACCAAATCAGCCACCCAACAGCACTTCCTGCACCTGTGTGTAAGTGTTTAAAGTATAAACTGCCCTTAGGATAGACTCCAACATAAGAGAGACACCTGCACAATGTAAGAATCTATCTGGAATAAAACTTCCATTTTGAGTAGTGGTCCAGTAAAGTTTAAGTTTAAAAGACCTCCCCAGAAATTCTACTCGGTAGAGACATGTACTTGGGTAACTGACATCCTAGTTGTCAAGTGAAGACATGAATGGTAGTCAAGTCCATCCTGGTAAACAATATTAGACAAGACAAATCACCTGCCATAGGTGAATACCCCAGCCAGTGGGAGCAGGATAAATGTATAATAAAGGCAAGCTCCTAATGAAATCCCCTATCCCTATATCCTGACTGGTGAAATTGGTTTGTGGATTTTCAGCTTAAAAATCCTGGGGTCTTAACTTGGGGTCATGGTTTAGTTGTAGAATCTGGACCATGGCCCTGGTCAACAAGTCCTGGGGCTTATGCTTAATAAACTCTCCCTGTCTGACTGAGTTTGGTGTTTGTATGGTTAGTGAGGTAATTCCTGGACCTCAACATTTGGTGCATTGGCCAGGAAGCCCCATCCTGAACACTCCTCAGTTACTGATAGTGAGCAACTCCATGGCAGCTGCCTCCCTCCATAGGGAGGTAAGTTCTTGTACCTGTACACTTCTGATTTCTGGTTGACTACACATCTGGGGACTCAAGTGAGAGAAGGTGGACTCAGCATTGCCCTCCTGAGTCAGGAGGCAAAAGACCTTTTGTTCTTCCCCTTGTATAGAAAGACAGTTTTTTATCTCCTCACTTTAAATCTGGTCTAGTCTGCTCCATACCCCAACCCCAACCCCAGGCCCAAGGCCTAAGGACAGCCCTGTGAAACCTTGTTCGTATCTGTCTGAAATTTTCAGTGTCTGTCTTTAAAATTCTGACAATGCCTTTGTTGAATTTATGCCTTACTTCCATTTTGTTTATTAATGCCTTCTTCCTCTAATACCTCTCTAAAGTGTTAAAGAAATATAGCCTCCCTCCATGGCCTAAATTTCTAAAGGAGATAAAAGTTTTCACTGCAGGTCTCCATGGCAAACCCAGCTCCTTGATATGACTCCATCCCTTACCCATCCCAGCCCTGGCGTGAGCACTGGGAACTTCCACATTTTACACATCATTGCTCTGCCACCTTGAATGGCCAGACTTCCAATCTGGCCAGCTTGGAGCTCATTTAACCTGTCTAATTTATTTACAGTATGAGACACACCAGCCTTAGTTTGATCTGATCATTGCCTTGTGTTTCATACTCACTAAAATTGAGACAATCTGCTGACTGTTCACCCTTTAACTCAGTCTTAAATCAACACCAGGATTTCTAAACTGGTGCAGTTCTTAAAAGAGCTGCAGCTAGGAGCTAAACACTGCTGGGGAAAAAAAGCCCCACTTCTGACAATGAATCAAGGTGACAGCAAGCAGAGGGTGCTTGATCAGCATCAGTACAAGGTGCCTTTCAAGGAACACAAGGAGCTTTTCAGTCTCTGTGGTAAGGAAGCTGATGGCTAAATTCTGCTACAGAACTTCTGTGCCCAGGAAAATTGAATCCAACAGGTAGCAAGGTACTCCTCCTTTAAAATTATAGCTGGCGAAAAATTTTTAAAAATTGCCTATCTATTATAAATGTATGTGGCCAATACTTCTTAATTTCTGACCAGTCTTAAATGTATTTTACTATGTTCTGAATGTCTTGGTTATATGCTATTGGCTCATACATAATTGGGTATGGTTACAAATTTATAACATCTGTAACAACAACAACAACAAGGCATAAAACAAGTAATTACAGAGTTAAAGCCATTCTAGACAACAACAAATGGAATGACCCAACCAGAGAAACAGGTCTCTAAAGTCATCTTTAAATTGGGTTAATATTTTTATACAATTCCTGTAATAAAAATCAACTTTCTAAAGAGAGCATTTAATTTTTTTTTCTTTAAAGAAGTATTAAAGTTGCAACTTCATGTTGTGGAGTTTCACATATAAGAAAAATTCTTATATGTGAAAGCTTTTCTTGGTGGCAACCAAACTTTGTAATGTGAAAATAACCCACTTGTTAGGAATTGTAGTGTTAAAACTTGATTTTGCCTTCTAGAAATTTTAAAAGTGTACAACATTAAAGCAGCTAAACAGCACTGGCTCTCGGAATCAACCACTCCCCTTCTTTTCAGTTTGTCAACAAAACACTTCTTCCTGCCTCCCCCGCCCTGACAATCCCCTATAAAGGGTTTCTACTCCCATTGGTGCCCAACAAGGCCATCCTCTGCTACATATGCATCTGGAGCCATGGGCCTGTCCATGTGAAATCTTTCGGTAGTGGTTTAAAATCTGGGATCTCTGGTTGGTTGATATTGTTGTTCTTATGGGGTTGCAAAAACCTTCAGCTCCTTCAATCCTTTCTCTAATTCCTCCAGGGGTTTGCTGCTAACAGTCATCTCTGTATTTGTCATTCTCTGGCTGAGCCTCTCAGGAGACAGCTGTACCAGGCTCCTGTCAGCATGCACTTCTAGGCATCAGCAATATTGTCTAGGTTTGGTAGCTGTATATATGGGCTGGATCCCCAGGTGGGGCAGGCTCTGAATGGCCATCCCTTCAGTCTCTGCTTCAAACTTTGTCTCAATAGCTCTTCCAATGAATATTTTTGCTCCCCCTTTTCAGAAAGACTGAAACATTCGCACTTTGATTGTCCTTCTTGATCTTCATGGGGTCTGTGGATTGTATCTAGGGTAATTCAAGCTTTTGGGCTACTGTCCACTTATCAGTGAGTGCATACTATATCCTTTTGTGTGTGTGATTAGGTTACCTCACTCAGGATGATATTTTCCAGTTCCATCCATTTGCCTATGAATTTCATAAAGTCATTGTTTTTGATAGCTGAGTAATATTCCATTGTGTAGATGTACCACATTTTCTGTATCCATTCCTCTGTTGAAGGGTATCTGGGTTCTTTCCAGCTTCCGGCTATTAAAATAAGGCTGCGATGAACATAGTGGAGCAGGAGTGTTTGTTATATGTTGGGGCATCTTTTGGGTATACGCCCAGGAGAGGTATAGAAGGGTTCTCAGGTAGTACGATGTCCAACTGGAGAAAGCTGCAGACTGATTTCCAGAGTGGTTGTACCAGACTTGTCTGATTCCCTCTGATTCACACAGACCTAAAAGGTCTTTGGATGTGGTGCCCTGCAAGATCAGCATGTTGCTAGATTAAAATTCCTCTACAAGTAACTTTTTAGACTTAACATTTTTTGACTGACATGTCAATGTATTCTGTTGCATCTTATATTTCTGAGATTTTTATCTTCTATCCTTTATATTCTGTTGGTGATGCTTGTTGGAATCTAAGAGTCACCCCCAAGTCACACAAACACTGAAAGCAGTCAAACAGGGGTGGTTTATCGAACACACACCTTAATACTGATTTGTCTGGGCCTCAGCTCAGAATTTGGGGGATGCTATACAATGACAAACATTTCTCAGGGTCCCATTATAAAAGAAAAAACACAAAGAGCTCATGGGCAGGTACAGGAGGTACTGCCCAGTGGTCTGCTGTGACTTAAGCTATTTTGGCTAGCTAGACAGAATAGTTCTAACAGAGCTTATTTTGACTGATCCTAAGTTGAGCTTACTCTTGTTTAATTTCTTAAGATTGGCAAACCTCATAACATACAGAACATGACAGGGTATGTGGTCAGCATGACCCTGCTTTGATTCAAGTTATTTTTCTGTGTCAACGACTGGCAGGCATATTTCACCAACAATATAAAATAGCTGGCAGGTGGGGAACAAAATGGCTATAGCTATGCTAGAGGAAAAGACCTCAACAATGTTCATGTCTGTACTTCCTGTATACTACCTAGATATTCCATTTCTATGATGTGTTTTCTTTATTTTCATTTTCAAGTTTTGAACAGTTTTATTCATTTCCTTCACATGTTTGATTGTATTTACCTGTATTTCCTAAAGGGAATTATCCATTCCTTCTTTAAATGCCACTAGAATCTTCATAACATTTAATTTAAGGTCTTTTTTTTTAATGCTTCAAATGTGTTGGAATATCCAAGGCCTTCAGTAGTCAGATAGCTGTGCACTAGTGGTGCCATATTGTCCTAGCTGGTATTGATTGTGTTCTCATGCTGGTAACTAGTCATCTAGATTTTGAGGTTATTATAGGTTTAGGGCATGGTTTCTGAGTTTATCTTTGTTAGCTGAGTGTGGTTTTTTTGGATGTTTTTCCCCATAGTTTCTGTTTTGTCTCTGGCCTCTGGTCTGAGTGACCTGGGGTTGTGGTGGCCAGTGAGTCTTGTGGTCCAGTGAGTTATCTCTGTTGGAAGATTTTGAAGCCCTATATGGCTTTTAGAGTTTGGGGTCCTATCATTGACTTTGAGACATAAAATTGATGTGAGCTCCAGGAAAGCAGAGATCTACTGCCAAAGTGTGGACTAGAAAAATGGATCTCAGAGGATGGGGTATAGTTTATGGCCACTAGGTATACTTTAATGAGAGTTGGTGGGCATAGGCGATATACTGGAGTCTTACCTGGGCTCCCTCATGCAGGGTAAGAACAAGAAAAGCAGATTGAGTCAGCACTTTGTCAATTCAAGGAAGCATCCCTGAGCACAAAATGTAGGTACAGAGTTCCAATTTTCTGTATAAGTCAATCTTGTATTGTTATTCACATGGACCTTCCAGTGTCTGTTTTTCTTTTCCTTTTTCCTTTTTTTTTTTTACCATTTTAAACTTATGAAAAAGAAAATGGTTTATGCTAATTTTCAAGAATGGAAAGCTAAAATAGCCATCATTAGACTCAGAGAACAGTTCAGCTGTTAAATCATAAAATATGCTATTAAAATATGAGGTCTTATGAACCCCTTCCGGTTTCTGCCTGCTCCTGGAGCTGACACTGTCCCACAGCCTTCTGTACCCAAATACCCTAGGGGAGAGAGCTGGATGCTCAGAAGTACAAACAATCTGGAGAGCTCAGGGGAGACTGCCAGTTCTGCTCACTTTCTTGGCCCAAAAGCAGCCCACCTAGAGTCCTCTAGATATAGGAACCTAGGCTCAGTCAGGAGCAGAATGCTTCTAGTCTCTGCCTGAGCCCAGAAGTGGAAGCCAGTCAATAGGAGTGCTGTCACACCTGAGAGCAGAGTTAAGACCACCACTTCTGCTCTGGGGAATCTGCCTGGAGGACACAGAAACCCAGGAGCAGTCTGGGACAAGCCCTTTCTGGTTTTTGCCTGCACCCAGAGGTGACCTGGTCCTACAGCTCTCTGTACCCTGACACTGCTGGAAGAAAGCCTGTCTATGGGAGGGCTAACACACAGGCTTTTAGGAAGAGTCAAGCCACTGTCAGGGACAACAAGACCAGGTAACACAAAAGACAACCCAGATGGTGAGAGGCAAGTACAGTGACCTAAGCAACAAAAACCAAGATTACTTGGCGTCATCAGAGCTCAGTTCTCCCACCAAAGCAAATACTTGATATCTAAACACACTAGAGAAGCAAGATTTGGATTTAAAATCACATCTCATGATGGTGATAGAGGACTTTAAGAAGGACATAAATATCAATCCAATTCTTCAAAGAGTTAGACAGAACAATTTGCAAATTCATCTGGAATAACAAAAAAACCGAGGATAGCTAAAGCTATCCTCAACAATAAAAGGACTTAAGGGGGAATCACTATCCCTGAACTCAAGCAGTATTACAGAGCAATAGTGATAAAAACTGCATGGTATTGGTACAGAGACAGACAGATAGACCAATGGAATAGAACTGAAGACCCAGAAATGAACCCACACACCTATGGCCACTTGATTTTTGACTAAGGAGCCAAAACCATCCAATGGAAAAAAGATAGCATTTTCAGCAAATGGTGCTGGTTCAACTGGAGGTCAACATGTAGAAGAATGCAGATCGATCCATGCTTATCACCCTGTACAAAGCTTAAGTCCAAGTGGATCAAGGACCTCCACATCAAACCAGACACACTCAAACTAATAGAAGAAAAACTAGGGAAGCATCTGGAACACATGGGCACTGGAAAAAATTTCCTGAACAAAACACCAATGGCTTATGCTCTAAGATCAAGAATCGACAAATGGGATCTCATAAAACTGCAAAGCTTCTGTAAGGCAAAAGACACTGTGGTTTGGAAAAAATGGCAACCAACAGATTGGGAAAAGATCTTTACCAATCCTACAACAGATAGAGGCCTTATATCCAAAATATACAAAGAACTCAAGAAGTTAGACCGCAGGGAGACAAATAACCCTATTAAAAGATGGGATTCAGAGCTAAACAGAGAATTCACAGCTGAGGAATGCTGAATGGCTGAGAAACACCTAAAGAAATATTGAACGTCTTTAGTCATAAGGGAAATGCAAATCAAAACAACCCTGAGATTTCACCTCACACCAGTCAGAATGGCTAAGATCAAAAACTCAGGTGACAGCAGATGCTGGCAAGGATGTGGAGAAAGAGGAACACTCCTCCATTATTGGTGGGATTGCAGACTGGTACAACCATTCTGGAAATCTGTCTGGAAGTTCCTCAGAAAATTGGACATTGAACTACCTGAGGACCCAGCTATACCTCTCTTGGGCATATACCCAAAAGATGCCCCAACACATAACAATGACACATGCTCCACTATGTTCATAGCAGCCTTATTTATAGTAGCCAGAAGCTGGAAAGAACCCAGATGCCCTTCAACAGAGGAATGGATACAGAAAATGTGGTACATCTACACAATGGAATATTACTCAGCTATCAAAAACAATGACTTTATGAAATTCGTAGGCAAATGGTTGGAACTGGAAAATATGACCCTGAGAGAGGTAACACAATCACAGAAAAACACACATGGTATGCACTCATTCATAAGTGGCTATTAGCCCAAATGCTTGAATTACCCTAGATGCACAGAACACATGAAACTCCATGATCAAAATGTGAATGCTTCACTCCTTCTTTAAAAGGGGAACAAGAATACCCTTGGCAAGGAATAGAGAGGCAAAGATTAAAACAGAGACTGAAGGAACACCCATTCAGAGCCTGCCCCACATGTGGCCCATACATATACAGCCACCCAATTAGACAAGATGGATGAAGCAAAGAAGTGCAGGCCAACAGGAGCCGGATGTAGATCTCTCCTGAGAGACACAGCCAGAATACAGCAAATACAGAGGCGAATGCCAGCAGCAAACCACTGAACTGAGAACAGGACCCCTGTTGAAGGAATCAGAGAAAGGACTGGAAGAGCTTGAAGGGGCTTGAGACCCCTTATGTACAACAATGCCAAGCAACCAGAGCTTCCAGGGACTAAGCCACTACCCAAAGACTATACATGGACTGACCCTGGACTCTGACCTCATTGGTAGTAATTAATATCCTAGTAGATCACCAGTGGAAGGGGAAGCCCTTGGTCCTGCTAAGACTGAACCCCCAGTGAACGTGATTGTTGTGGGGAGGGTGGTAATGGGGGGAAGGTGGGGAGGGGAACACCCATGTAGAAGGGGAGGGGGAGGGGTTAGGGGGATGTTGGCCTGGAAACCGGGAAAGGGAATAACATTAGAAATGTAAATAACCCGCGGATCCCGGCCCGCAGCAGCTCTCTGCTCCCAAACCCCGTGGGAGAGAGACCTCACCACCTGATCAGGTGGGCACTCCTGAGGCTGCAGAGCAGAGGAGACCACCAACACTGCCCACCCCTGCCCACATCCCTGGCCCAAGAGGCAACTGTATAAGGCCTCTGGGTTCCCGTAGGGGAGGGCCCAGGAGCGGCAGGATCCCTGCGCCTGAGACACCGCCAGAACCTGAAGGAAACAGACCGGATAAACAGTTCTCTGCACCCAAATCCCGTGGGAGGGAGAGCTAAACCTTCAGAGAGGCAGACACGCCTGGGAAACCAGAAGAGACTGCACTCTGTGCACATCCAGACGCCAGAGGAAAACACCAAACGCCATCTGGAACCCTGGTGCACGGAGGCTCCCGGAAAGAGCGGCGCAGATCTTCCCGGTTGCTGCCGCCGCGGAGAGGACTTAGGCAGTACCCCACGAGCAAACTTGAGCCTTGGAAACGCAGGTAGGACCAACTTTTCCCCTGCAAGAAACCTGCCTGGTGAACTCAGGACACACAGAGGCAAAATTCCTCTAGGACCGGGCACTTCCTGTGTTTACCGGAAGTCCCACACCCGCGGATCCCGGCCCGCAGCAGCTCTCTGCTCCCAAACCCCGTGGGAGAGAGACCTCACCGCCTGATCAGGTGGGCACTCCTGAGGCTGCAGAGCGGAGGAGACCACCAACACTGCCCACCCCTGCCCACATCCCTGGCCCAAGAGGCAACTGTATAAGGCCTCTGGGTTCCCGTAGGGGAGGGCCCAGGAGCGGCAGGATCCCTGCGCCTGAGACACCGCCAGAACCTGAAGGAAACAGACCGGATAAACAGTTCTCTGCACCGAAATCCCGTGGGAGGGAGAGCTAAACCTTCAGAGAGGCGGACACACCTGGGAAACCAGAAGAGACTGCACTCTGTGCACATCCAGACGCCAGAGGAAAACACCAAACGCCATCTGGAACCCTGGTGCACGGAGGCTCCCGGAAAGAGCGGCGCAGATCTTCCCGGTTGCTGCCGCCGCGGAGAGGACTTAGGCAGTACCCCACGAGCAAACTTGAGCCTTGGAACCACAGGTAGGACCAACTTTTCCCCTGCAAGAAACCTGCCTGGTGAACTCAAGACACAGGCCCACAGGAACAGCTGAAGACCTGTAGAGAGGAAAAACTACACGCCCGAAAGCACAACACTCTGTCCCCATAACTGGCTGAAAGAAAACAGGAAAACAGGTCTACAGCACTCCTGACACACAGGCTTATAGGACAGTCTAGCCACGGTCAGAAATAGCAGAACAAAGTAACACTAGAGATAATCTGATGGCGAGAGGCAAGCGCAGGAACCCAAGCAACAGAAACCAAGACTACATGGCATCATCGGAGCCCAGTTCTCCCACCAAAGCAAACACTGAATATCCAAACACACCAGAAAAGCAAGATCTAGTTTCAAAATCATATTTGATCATGATGCTGGAGGACTTCAAGAAAGACATAAAGAACTCCCTTAGAGAACAAGTAGAAGCCTACAGAGAGGAATCGCAAAAATCCCTGAAAGAATTCCAGGAAAACACAATCAAACAGTTGAAGGAATTAAAAATGGAAATAGAAGCAATCAAGAAAGAACACATGGAAATAACCCTGGACATAGAAAATCAAAAGAAAAGACAAGGAGCTGTAGATACAAGCTTCACCAACAGAATACAAGAGATGGAAGAGAGAATCTCGGGAGCAGAAGATTCCATAGAAATCATTGACTCAACTGTCAAAGATAATGTAAAGCGGAAAAAGCTACTGGTCCAAAACATACAGGAAATCCAGGACTCAATGAGAAGATCAAACCTAAGGATAATAGGTATAGAAGAGAGTGAAGACTCCCAGCTCAAAGGACCAGTAAATATCTTCAACAAAATCATAGAAGAAAACTTCCCTAACCTAAAAAAAGAGATACCCATAGGCATACAAGAAGCCTACAGAACTCCAAATAGATTGGACCAGAAAAGAAACACCTCCCCTCACATAATTGTCAAAACACCAAACGCACAAAATAAAGAATATTAAAAGCAGTAAGGGAAAAAGGTCAAGTAACATATAAAGGCAGACCTATCAGAATCACACCAGACTTTTCGCCAGAAACTATGAAGGCCAGAAGATCCTGGACAGATGTCATACAGACCCTAAGAGAACACAAATGCCAGCCCAGGTTACTGTATCCTGCAAAACTCTCAATTAACATAGATGGAGAAACCAAGATATTCCATGACAAAACCAAATTTACACAATATCTTTCTACAAATCCAGCACTAAAAAGGATAATAAAGGGTAAAGCCCAACATAAGGAGGCAAGCTATACCCTAGAAGAAGCAAGAAACTAATCGTCTTGGCAACAAAACAAGGAGAATGAAAGCACACAAACATAACCTCACATCCAAATATGAATATAACAGGAAGCAATAATCACTATTCCTTAATATCTCTCAATATCAATGGCCTCAACTCCCCAATAAAAAGACATAGATTAACAAACTGGATACGCAATGAGGACCCTGCATTCTGCTGCCTACAGG
The DNA here is from genome assembly GCF_021556685.1 of Rattus norvegicus. Taxonomy (NCBI): domain Eukaryota; kingdom Metazoa; phylum Chordata; class Mammalia; order Rodentia; family Muridae; genus Rattus; species Rattus norvegicus. The sequence continues at coordinate 61,605,832 of NC_141542.1, read as the reverse complement.
AAACACACCTCAGAGACAAAGACAGACACTACCTCAGAGTGAAAGGCTGGAAAACAACTTTCCAAGCAAATGGTCAGAAGAAGCAAGCTGGAGTAGCCATTCTAATATCAAATAAAATCAATTTTCAATTAAAAGTCATCAAAAAAGATAAGGAAGGACACTTCATATTCATCAAAGGAAAAATCCACCAAGATGAACTCTCAATCCTCATCTTCGGTTGGTTTATATACAAGTGTGCAATTTCTAGGCTTGAAAGTAAAATGATGCTATCTGGTGCTGGATAGAGGAGCCTTATTTTTTATTATGGCAGCTTGCTATTTTTGTAATATGGTGATTTGGTTGAACACATTAAAGTACAGTAGTAACTGATCTCCCCCTCTTCCTGGATGAGTGAGGAGATGATTAAATGTTGATGTCAGCATCCATGAGCATATTCAGATGAGCTTCTGCTTCTGTTGAAAAGGATGCTGTGTTTGATTGTGGTCCGAAGCTTTGAAGCACTACTTGGCATCTCCTTCCTTGGAGGTCTCACTGTTTAAACATAACAGATTTGATAGCTTGTTGGTAAGGTGAGGTCCAGCTTGTCTCCACTAGGTCATCTTCATGTGAATCCGGTGGTTATACGGTTTTGTTCTAGGGATATTTCATTTTTTTTAATAACGGTTTTAGCTGACATTCATGGAGAGAATGAATCCTTAGAAGTGTGCCACTAGTGAAAGGAAATCCTGTCTAGAGTATGTTTCTTTACAAAGCTGTGTCACACCATCCTTTGGGCCCTCTGCTGGAAAAGTAGAATCAAGTCTCAAATAATGCCTTTTAAATTGTATCCTCTAGTATTATAGATGTAGGACAGTACTGTATCATACCTCTGTGGATGTAAAATAGCTTGTACCTGCTTTATGATACGTAGTAGTGACCGTGCTTTATCAGAGCTGTTTTTAATGATGTTGCTCAGAATGTTTTCTTTACAGATGATGATTGAGAAGCTAATTAAAAAAAAAAAATGGTGCCAGGTACCACAAGAGTAACAGAACTGTGCTGTTTTCTCGGGTTTTGTTTTTTTTACTTTTTTTTTTTTTAATGGAGTGTGCTGGATGTCTCTACAGTTTTGTTCAGATGACTGCAGAACCTGGAAAAGCTGTTGCTGCTGTTGATGCATAACACACTGCTATTATTGGTCTTTTTATATAAATATAAATATATATATACAGATATATAATTTGAATTTTTTGAAACTTTACCTGTGCTGTCAACTTTCGAAAAAAGTATCCCCGTTTACTGTGTTGAGTTGGCACTGTACAGAAACTAACAGCCATATTGGTCTAGAAATGTTGAACTTAAGTTTTTTCCATTTGTACAGGGGTAACACACTGTATTAAATATGTAAGGTCTTATATACGTGGGTTTGATTAAAAAAACTAATAAAGTATTCTCTAAATAAAAAAAAAAGAAATGTAAATAAGAAATACTCAAGTTAATAAAAAAAAAAAAAGGATGCTGCTTACAACAATTGAAAAAAAAAGAAGGACATAAATAACTCCCTTAAAGAAATATTGGACAAGACAGACAAACAAGTAGAAGTCCTTATAGAGGAAACACAAAAGCCCTTAAAGAATTACAGGAAAAGAAAACCAAACAGGTAAACAGGTGAAGGAATTGAATAAAACCATCCAGGATCTAAAAATGGAAATAGAAACAATAAAGAAATCACAAAGGGGCGGATCCCGGCCCGCAGCAGCTCTCTGCTCCCAGACACCATGGGAGAGAGACTGGACCGCCTGGTCAGGTGGGCACTCCTGAGGCTGCAGAGCGGAAGAGACCACCAACACTGCTCACCCCTGCCCACATCCCTGGCCCAAGAGGAAACTGTATAAGGCCTCTGGGCTCCCGTGGGGGAGGGCCCAGGAGCGGCAGGACCCCTGCCTGAGACACCGCCGGAACCTGAAGGAAACAGACAGGATAAACAGTTCTCTGCACCCAAATCCCGTGGGAGGGAGAGCTAAACCTTCAGAGAGGCAGACAAGCCTGGGAAACCAGAAGAAACTGCTCTCTGCACACACATCTCGGACGCCAGAGGAAAACACCAAAGGCCATCTGGAACCCTGGTGCACAGAAGCTCCCGGAAGGGGCGGCACAGGTCTTCCTGGTTGCAGCCGCTGCAGAGAGCCCGTGGGCAGCACCCCGCGAGCAAACTTGATCCGCGGGACCACAGGTAAGACCAACTTGTCTGTTGCAAGAAGGCTGCCTGGTGAAATCGGGACACACAGAGGCAGAATTCCTCTAGGACCGGGCACATCCTGTGTTTACCGGAAGTCCCACACCCGCGGATCCCGGCCCGCAGCAGCTCTCTGCTCCCAGACCCCGTGGGAAAGAGACCTCACCGCCTGGTCAGGTGGGCACTCCTGAGGCTGCATAAGCTCCCGGAAGGGGCGGCACAGGTCTTCCTGTATATTTAAGTGATCCCAAAAGTTCCACCAGAGAACTACTCAAGCTGATAAACAACTTCAGCAAAGTGGCTGGGTATAAAATTAACTCAAATAAATCAGTTGCCTTCCTCTATACAAAAGAGAAACAAGCCGAGAAAGAAATTAGGGAAACGACACCCTTCATAATAGACCCAAATAATATAAAGTACCTCGGGGTGACTTTAACTAAGCAAGTAAAAGGTCTGTACAATAAGAACTTCAAGACACTGAGGAAAGAAATTGAAGAAGACATCAGAAGATGGAAAGATCTCCCCTGCTCATGGATTGGCAGGATTAATATAGTAAAAATGGCCATTTTACCAAAAGCAATCTACAGATTCAATGCAATCCCCATCAAAATACCAATCCAATTCTTCAAAGAGTTAGACAGAACAATTTGCAAATTCATCTGGAATAACAAAAAACCCAGGATAGCTAAAGCTATCCTCAACAATAAAAGGACTTCAGGGGGAATCACTATCCCTGAACTCAAGCAGTATTACAGAGCAATAGTGATAAAAACTGCATGGTATTGGTACAGAGACAGACAGATAGACCAATGGAATAGAACTGAAGACCCAGAAATGAACCCACACAACTATGGTCACTTGATTTTTGACAAAGGAGCCAAAACCATCCAATGGAAAAAAGATAGCATTTTCAGCAAATGGTGCTGGTTCAACTGGAGGTCAACATGTAGAAGAATGCAGATTGATCCATGCTTATCACCCTGTACAAAGCTTAAGTCCAAGTGGATCAAGAACCTCCACATCAAACCAGACACACTCAAACTAATAAAAGAAAAACTAGGGAAGCATCTGGAACACATGGGCACTGGAAAAATTTTCCTGAACAAAACACCAATGGCTTATGCTCTAAGATCAAGAATCGACAAATGGGATCTCATAAAACTGCAAAGCTTCTGTAAGGAAAGGACACTGTGGTTAGGACAAAACGGCAACCAACAGATTGGGAAAAGATCTTTACCAATCCTACAACAGATAGAGGCCTTATATCCAAAATATACAAAGAACTCAAGAAGTTAGACCGCAGGGAAACAAATAACCCTATTAAAAAATGGGGTTCAGAGCTAAACAGAGAATTCACAGCTGAGGAATGCCGAATGGCTGAGAAACACCTAAAGAAATGTTCAACATCTTTAGTCATAAGGGAAATGCAAATCAAAACAACCCTGAGATTTCACCTCACACCAGTCAGAATGGCTAAGATCAAAAACTCAGGTGACAGCAGATGCTGGCAAGGATGTGGAGAAAGAGGAACACTCCTCCATTGTTGGTGGGATTGCAGACTGGTACAACCATTCTGGAAATCAGTCTGGAGGTTCCTCAGAAAATTGGACATTGAACTGCCTGAGGATCCAGCTATACCTCTCTTGGGCATATACCCAAAAGATGCCTCAACATATAAAAGAGACACGTGCTCCACTATGTTCATTGCAGCCTTATTTATAATAGCCAGAAAATGGAAAGAACCCAGATGCCCTTCAACAGAGGAATGGATACAGAAAATGTGGTACATCTACACAATGGAATATTACTCAGCTATCAAAAACAACGAGTTTATGAAATTCGTAGGCAAATGGTTGGAACTGGAAAATATCATCCTGAGTGAGCTAACCCAATCACAGAAAGACATACATGGTATGCACTCATTGATAAGTGGCTATTAGCCCAAATGCTTGAATTACCCTAGATCCCTAGAACAAACGAAACTCAAGACGGATGATCAAAATGTGAATGCTTCACTCCTTCTTTAAATGAGGAAAAAGAATACCCTTGGCAGGGAAGGGAGAGGCAAAGATTAAAACAGAGACTGAAGGAACACCCATTCAGAGCCTGCCCCACATGTGGCCCATACATATACAGCCACCCAATTAGACAAGATGGATGAAGCAAAGAAGTGCAGACCGACAGGAGCCGGATGTAGATCTCTCCTGAGAGACACAGCCAGAATACAGCAAATACAGAGGCGAATGCCAGCAGCAAACCACTGAACTGAGAATAGGTCCCCTGTTGAAGGAATCAGAGAAAGAACTGGAAGAGCTTGAAGGGGCTCGAGACCCCATATGTACAACAATGTCAAGCAACCAGAGCTTCCAGGGACTAAGCCACTACCTAAAGACTATACATGGACTGACCCTGGACTCTGACCCCATAGGTAGCAATGAATATCCTAGTAAGAGCACCAGTGGAAGGGGAAGCCCTGGGTCCTGCTAAGACTGAACCCCCATTGAACTAGACTATGGGGGGGAGGGCGGCAATGGGGGGAGGGTTGGGAGGGGAACACCCATAAGGAAGGGGAGGGGGAGGGGGATGTTTGCCCGGAAACCGGGAAAGGGAATAACACTCGAAATGTATATAAAAATACTCAAGTTAATAAAAAAAAAAAAAAAGAAATCACAAAGGGAGACAACCTGGAGATAGAAAACCTAGGAAAGACATCAGGAGTCATAGACTCAAGCATCACCAACAGAATACAAGACACAGAAGAGAAAATCTCAGAGGCAGAAGATACCATAGAAAACATTGACACAACTGTCAAAGATAATGTAAAACACAAAAAGCCCCTAACACAAAATATCCAGGAAATCCAGGACTCAATGAGAATATCAAACCTAACGATAATAGGTATAGAAGAGAGTAAAGACTCCCAACTTAAAGGGCCAGTAAATATCTTCAACAAAATTATAGAAGAAATCTTCCATAACATAAAGAAATAGATACCCATAAACATGAAAGAAGCCTACAGAATTTAAAATAGATTGGACCAGAAGAGAAATCCCTCTCATCACAGAATAGTCAAAACACCAAACGCACAAACCAAAGAAAGAATATTAAAAGCAGTTAAAAAAAAAAAAGCAGTAAGGGGAAACCATCAAGTAACATTTAAAGGCAGACCTATCAGAATTACACCAGACTTCTCACCAGAGACTACGAAAACCAGAAGATCCTGGGCAGATGTTATACAGACCCTAAGAGAACAAAAATGTCCCCTAGACTACTATATCCAGCAAAACTCTCAATTAACATAGATGGAGAAATAAAGATATTCCATGACAAAACCATTTTTACACAATGTCTTTCCACAAATCCAGCCCTACAAAGGATAATAGATATAAAACTCCAACACAAGGAGGAAAACGACACTCTAGAAAAAGCAAGAAATTAATCTTCTTGCAACAAACCCAAAAGAAGAGAGTCACACAAACATAATTCCACCTCTAACAACAAAAATAACAGCAAACAAGTCATTATTTCTTAGTATCTCTTAACATCAATGGACTCAATAGCACAATAACAAGACATAGATTAACAGACTGGATAGGTAAAGAGGACCCAGCATTTTACTGCACACAGGAAACACACCTCAGTGACAAAGACAGACACTACCTCAGAGTAAAAGGCTGGAAAACAATTTTCCAAGCAAATGGTCTCAAAAAAACAAGCTGGAGTAGCCATTCTCATATCAAATAAATTCAACTTTCAATTTAAGTTATCAAAAAAGATAAGGAAGTTGTGATGGTTTGCATAAGCTTGTCCCAGGGAGTGGCACTATTAGAAGGTGTGGCCTTGTTGGAAGAAGTGTGTCACTGTGGGCGTGGGCTTGGAGACCCTCCTCCTAGCTGCCTGAGGATGTTCAGTCTACTCCTGGATTTCTTCGGGTGAAGATGTAGAACTCAGCTCCTCCTGTACCATGACTGCCTGGATGCTGCCATGCTCCCACCTTGATGATAATGGACTGAACCTCTGAACCTGTAAGCCAGCCCCAATTAAATGTTGTCCTTTATAAATTTTGCATTGGTCATAGTATCTGTTCATAGCAACAAAACCCTAACTAAGACAGAAGTTGGTACCAGAAGTGGTGTATTGCTGTTATAGGCCTGACCATGCTTTTGTTTGGAAAAACGTGGATTTTGGAACTTTGAACTTAGAAAGCAGTGGAATGCTTTAAATGGGGCTTAATGAGCTATTGTAATAGGAATGCAGAAAACTTTATTACTGAGATTAATTTGAACTTTTTGGATCTGGCCCAAGATAGTTCAGTGAAGAAAAATTTCAGTATGTGGCCTAAAGACTGTTTTTGTGGTATTTTGGGGAAAATGTGACTGCTTTTTGCCATTGTCCAAAGAGTATGCCTGAGGTTAAGGTGAAGAGATTTACATTAATTGCTTTGAAAAAGGAAGTCTCAAAACAGCCTGATGTAAATTCTGTTGTATGGTTACTAAAATTCACTCTTATGAAGAGCATTTAAATGAAAAAGGGGAAGTTGAGAAAGGAGAAAAACAAAATATGGTTCAATTATTAAAAGGACACCAGGAAGTAAAATGGAACTGAATCCTGTGTACAAGAACATTAAATTGAATTAAGGGATTAATGACCTTGGGGCAAGATCTTACCCAGCTTTGTTAGATCCAGGCAACTTAGTACAAACCTTTGATCCCAGGAGGCAAAGACAGGCAGGTCTCTGAGTTCAAGTCCAGCCAAGAACAGAACAAGTTCTAGGTGAAGAAAAACTTAACTTCATTTGTGGTGGTACACACCTTTAATCCCAGGACAAATATCTAAATTCAAGGTCAATTGACAGACCAAGATCTAGGACAACCAAGCTTAGGCAGTGAAGGAGTTAGAAACAGGAAGCTAGTGATAATGTAATAGAACAAGGGGGACATGTTCCAGCTCCCACAAGCAGCAGAACTCAGTCACTTTGGCCATATGTCTCTGAGGAGAAGGAGACTACTGGGACAATTGATGCTGGTTGGCTGGAGTTAAGAAATTAGTGGTAATTAAGGAGAGACCAGCATCACTAAGGTGAAATCTTCTGGAAAGTGTTTTCTGAGAGCACAAAAAAACTGTGTTCCAGAGATAACCAAGGTTGTTCCTCATGCTGAACTTAGTAATGTGTAAGAACCACCCAGGTGGTACTGGTTTTGAAGGCATGAGGGCATTGAAGAAATGTTTCATGAATACAAGAAGCAAAGCTATAAGAACAAGGTTCTGGGACTATAGAAGCAAGGTTTTGGTGGTCAGAGTGACCAGGCTTAGTGGAGACCAGCCAAAACAAACATAGCTCTTTTCAGAAAAAGACTCCTTACCCCTCTCTGTGGTAAATGTCAGCTTGACCTTATCTGACCACCCAGTTCCTTCCCCCTTCTAAGGGACTTTCCAACTCAGCCCTTTCCCAGAGACTCTCCAAGGCCAAAGTGCAGGGCTGGATAAGGAAATGACTAACTAAGCCAGGAACTGCCCCTTGAGCAGGCGAGCCAATACCTGAAAAGATCTTCTGTCCTGTGTTCCACCAATGAGAATAGGCCAGCTAGCCCTGTTGCTGACGTCTGCCCCTCTGTACAATATAAAAGATGTGTACTTTTTGAGTTCAGGGTTGTCTCTTCCTGCGTGGATGAGTAACCTCATGCACATGGATCAATAAACCTCTTGCCATTGCATCGATCCTTTGTCAAGTTGTGTTCTGTAGGTTGTGCTCCTAAGGTAAGGCCACTTTTGGGTCTTACAACAGGCATCCTGAAGAACAGCTGAGGCTTGGGACTGTGAGATGCCATGGAAGGCCATTGGTGAAGGTGCAGCATCAGTTGTAGTTGACAATCCAGGAATGAAGAGGTCATGCAAAAGATTTGAGGACTGGCACCATGAAGGGAGCCTATGAGAGGCTATTGGTGAAGCCTATTTGCAACAGAAGACCCCAGTGTATTGCAAATGCCAGTACCATAGACAATCAACAAGAACACCAGAAGCAGTGTAGTGGATCAACTTAAAATTAAACTGCTACAGAGGGAAGAGCTGGAGAAGTGAAACAAGCCCTTTGGAGGATCATGTGTGGATTCTAGACTTTGAAACAAGCTGTAACACTGAAGCTGCCTTGGAGACCCAAAGATGTTAAAGATGCCAGAGCTGCCAGCTATCTGCTGAGGAAAGTACTAACAGGTAGTGGAACCAGCTCAGGAGAAAGAAGTTTGTTGCATCAACCAAGATGAAAAAAAAGATATGAAGATCCGAAGAATGCTTTGACATTAGACATGGATATAGCAGAGTTTGGTGTTTGCTCAGCTGTCTGTCTGTCTTAATCCTGGAATTACAGTTAAGTGATTGGGGGATCTTGAAGAGACTTTGAACTTTGGACTTTTAACATTGTTGATATTGTTATATGCTACAGGAACTTTGGAAGTTGGACTAAATATACTTTTCGATTATGTTATGTTTAGGTATGGCCTCCATAGACTCATGTGTTTGAACAAGCCTATGGAGACGAGGGAGTGGAATATGATGGTTTCCACATGCTTGGCCCAGGGAGTGGCACCATTAGAAGATGTGGCCTTGTTAGAAGAAGTGTATCACTGTGGGGGTGAGCTTGGAGATCCCCCTCCTTGCTGCCTGAGGATGCCGAGTTTGTTCCTGACTTCCTTTGGATGAAGATGTAGAACTCTCAGTTCCTCTTGCACCATGCCTGCCTGAATGCTGCTGTGCTCCTGCTTTGACGATAATGGACTGCACTTCTGAACCTGTAAGTCAGCACCAATTGAATGTTGTCCTTTATAAAACTTGCATTGGTAATGGTGTCTGTTCAGAGCACTAAAATCCTAAGACAGAAGGATACTTCATATTCATTAAATGCAAAATCCATCAAGATGAACTCTCAATCCTGAATATCTATGCTCCAAATGCAAGGGCACCTATATTCATAAAATAAATTTTACTAAGCTCAAAGTACAAATTGCATCTCACACATTAATAGTGGGAGACTTCCATCAATAGCCCACTCTCAGCAATGGACAGATCATGGAAACAGAAACTAAACAGAAACATAGAGAAACTAATAGAAGTTATGAACCAAATGGATTTAACATTTGATCCTAAAACAAAAGAATATAGCTTCTTTTCAGGTACCTCATGGTACCTTCTCCAAAATTCGATCATGTAATTGGGCACAAAACAGGTCTCAACAGATACAAAGATATTGAAATAATCTTATGCATTCTATCATATCACCATGGACTAAAGCTGGTCGTCAATAACAACAATAATGACAGGAAGCCCACATACACATACAAGTTGAACAACACTCTACTCAATGATAACTTGGTCAAGGAAGAAATAAAAAAAAAAAAGAAATTAACGACATTTTAGAATTTAATGAAAATGAAGGCACAGCAAACCCAAACTTATGAACACAATGAAAGCAGTGCTAAGAGGAAAACACATAGCTCTGAGTGCCTCCAAAAAGAAACTGGAAAGAGCACACACTAGTACTTTGACAGCACACCTGAAAGTTCTAGAACAAAAAGGAGCAAATACACCCAAGAGGAGTAGAAGACAGAAAATGATCAAACACAGGGCTGAAATCAACTAAATAGAAACAAAAACATCTATACAAAGAATCTACAAAACCAGGAGCTAGTTCTTTAAGAAAAATCAACAAGATAGATAAACCCTTAGCCAGACTAACTAGAGGGCACAGAGAGTGTATCCAAATTAATAAAACCAGAAATGAAAAGAGAGACATAACAAAAGAATCTGAGGAAATTCAAAAAGTCATCAGATCATACAACAAAAGCCTATATTTTAAAAAACTGGAAAATTTGGATGAAATGATCAATTTTCTAGATAGATATCAAATACCAAAGTTAAATCAGGATCAGATAAACCATATAAACAGTCCCATAACCCCTAAAGAAATAGAAGTCATTAAAAGTCTCCCAACCAAAAAAAAACTGAAGACCAGATTGGTTTAGTGCAGAATTCTATTAGACCTTCCTTCATAGAAGACCTAATACAAATACTGTCCAAACTATTCCACAAAATAGAAACAGAAGGAGCACTATGCAATTCCTTCTATGAAGACACAATTATGCTTATACCTAAACCACACAAAGGCCCAACAAAGGAAGAGAACTTCAGATCAATTTCCCTTATGAATATTGATGCAAAAATACTCAATAAAATTCTTGCAAACCAAAACCAAGAACACATCAAAATGATCATCCATCATGGTCAAGTAGGTTTCATCACAGGGATATAGGGATGATTCAATATATGGAAATCCAACAACATAATCCACTATGTAAACAAACTCAAAGAAAAAAAAACACATGATCAGCTGACTAGATGCTGAGAAACATTTGACAAAGTTCAATACCCTTTCATGGTAAAAGTCTTAGAAAGATCAGGAATTCAAGGCCCATACCTAAACATAGTAAAAGCAATATACAGCAAACCAGTAACCAACATCAAACTAAATGGAGAAAAACTTGAAGCAATCCCACTAAAATCAGGGACTAAACAAGGCTGCCCACTCTCACCCTATTAATTCAATAGAGTACTTGAAATCCTAGCCAGAGCAATCAGACAACAAAAGGAGGTCAAAGGGATACAAATTGGAGGAAGAAGTCAAAATATCACTACTTACAGATGATATGATAGTATAGCTAAGTAACCCAAAAGTTCCACCAGAGAACTACTAAGCCTGATAAACAACTGGGTGTAAAATTAACTAGAACAAAGCAGAAGCCTTCCTCTACTCAAAGGACAAACAAGCTGAGAAAGAAATAAGGGAAGTGACACCCTTCCCAATACTCACAAAAAACATAAAATATTTTGGTGTGACACTAACCAAGCAAGTGAAAGATCTATATGACAAGAAACTTCAAGTCTCTGAAGGAAAAAATTGAAGAAAATCTCAGAAGATGGAAAGATCTCACATGCTCATGAATTGGAAGAATTTATATAGTAAAAATGGGCAAAATGTAGAATGCTAAAAAACAATCTACAGATTCAATGCAATCCCCATCAAAATTCCAACTCAATTCTTCATAGAGTTAGAAAGAGCAATTTAGAAAATCAGCTGGAATAACAAAAAATGCAGGATAACAAAAACTGTCCTCAACAATAAAGAACTTCTGAGGAAATCACCATCCCTGGCCTCAAGATGTATTACAGAGCAATAGTGATGAAACCATTATGGTATTGGTACAGAGACAGGTAAGTAGATCAATGGAATAGAATTGAAGACCCAGAAATGAACCCACACACCTATGGTCACTTGATCTTTTACAAAGGAAATGAAACCATTCTGTGGGGAAAGATAGTATTTTCAACAAATGGTGCTGGTTCAACTGGAGGTCAGCATGTAGAAGAATGTAAATCACGCTGTACAAAGCTCAAGTCGAACTGGATCAAGGACCTCCACATCAAACCAGATACATTCAAACTAATAGAAGAAAAATTGGGGAAAAGCCTCAAACACATGGGCACTGGGAAAAATTTCCTGAACAAAACACCAATGGCTTATGCTCTAAGATCAAGAATCGACAAATGGGACCTCATAAAACTGTAAAACTTCTATAAGGCAATGGATACTGTCATTAGGACAAAATGGCAACCAACAGATTGGGAAACGATCTTTACCAATCTTACATCTGACAGAGGGCTAATATCTAAAATATACAAATAAATCAAGAAGTTAGACTCCAGAGAGCCAAATGACCCTATTAAAAATTGGGGTACAGAGCTATAAAAAGAATTCTCAGCTGAGGAATATCAAATGGCTGAGAAGTACCTAAAGAAATATTCAACATCCTTAGACATCAGAAAAATGCAAGTCAAAACAACCCTGAGATACAACCTCACACCAGTCAGAATAACTAAGATTAAAAACTCAGGTGACAACAGATGCTGGCGACGATGTTCAGAAAGAGCAACACTTCTCCATTATTGTTGGGATTGCAAGGTAGTACATCCACTCCGGAAATCAGTCTGGAGGTTCCTCAGAAAATTAGACATTGTACTACCTGAGAACCCAGCTATACCTCTCCTGGGCATATACCCAAATGATGCACCAACATATAGCAAAGACTCATGCTCCCCTATGTCCATAGCAGCCTTATTTATAATAGCCAGAAGCTGGAACAAAACAAGATGTCCTTCAACAGAGGAATGGAAAATGTGGGACATCTACACAATGGAGTACTAATCAGCTGTTAAAAACAATGACTTCATGAAATTCATAGGCAAACAGATAGAACTAGAAAATATCATCCTGAGTTAGGTAACCCAATCACAAAAGAACACATATGGTATGCACTTACTGATAAGTGGACATTAGCCCAAAAGCTCGAATTACCCAATATATAATCCACATACCACATGAAGCTCAAGAAGTTGGAAGACCACAATGCAGATGCTTAAGTCCTTCTTAAAATGAGGAACAAACATATTCTTAGGAGGAGATATGGAGACACAGTTTGGAGCAGAGACAGAAAGAATGGCCATTCAGAGCCAGCCCCACCTGGGGATCCAGCCCATGTATACAAGCCACCAAAAGTAGACAATATTAATGAAGCCAAGAAGTGCGTGCTAACAGGAGCCTGATATAGCTGTCTCCTGAGAGGCTCAGGCAGAGCCTGACAAATACAGAGGTGAATGCTAGCAGTCAACCATTGAACTGAGAATGGCGTCCCCATTGGAGGAATTAGAAAAAGGATTGAAGGAACTGAAGGGACTTGCAATCCCATAGGAACAACAATTCCAACCAACCAGAGCTCCCAGGAACTAAACCACTACCCAAAAGTGTACACATGGACAGACCCATGGCTGCATATGTAGCAGAGGATGGCCTTGTTCGGCACCAATGGGAGGAGAAGCCCTTGATTCTGCCAAGGTTGAACACCCCCTGCCCCCCCACCCAGTGTAGGGGAATGTCAGGGCAGGGATGTGGGAAGGGGGCGGTAGTTGAGGAGGGGGAACACCCTTATAAAAGAAGGAGGAGGTGAGATGGGATAGGGGCCTTACGGATGGGAAACCGGGAAAGGGAAGAATGTAAATAAAAAGTCTAATAACAGAGAGAGGGGAGAGGGAGAGGGAGAGGGAGAGGGAGAGGGAGAGGGAGAGGGAGAGGGAGAGAGAGAGAGAGAGAGAGAGAGAGAGAGAGAGAGAGAGAGAGAGAGAGAGAGGAGTCATTCACATGCATGTGTGTTGTTTAACAAACTGGAAACTAGCCTTTATTTTCTCTTTTCTTGGAGCATTTCTTTTACACTATGTGCATGGGTAGAATTTAAACAATTCCTAATTAAAAATGACACTGTTAGCAAACAATGTATTCAACCAATGTATCAGTATCAGTATCAAACTATAATGTTGGGCATTTACTTCTTATTGCGATGACTTTACATAAAATATTTTATAATTTAACTCATTTAGTCAAAGCTTTTATTTATTTTCACTGGTTTATTTGGAAAAAAAGTTCTTTGTGCAGATCATGGGGTCCTCAATATGGCAAGTGAATGCAATTCCAACTCAGCTTATGTTCAGAGCTATCGATGGGAAAATAGTATGCAAATTTTTGTTTTCAAATAGTCAGTAGAAGTAAAAAAAAAAGTAAATAAAAACAAGAATGTTCTAAAGATATGCAATATTCACATCCAAGCTAAAATACCTCCTGATGTCGGCTGCAGTCTCATATGTTTACCAGACTCCGTATACAGTTCTTGCTTGGTTGAGACAATAGTGCACAAGCTTTGTATTCTGCTGGTCAACTTAAAAACTGTTCAGGAACAGGCGCAATATGAATATTGTCAGAAATATCAGGTTTCTCCCACCTTGTCTTGAAAGTGTCAAGGGCAGCCATTAGAAGTTTAAAAAAAATTGCCTTTTCCTCTTTCAACTCTGGAAAATTCTATAACTATGAGGCCTGTCCACTGCTCTGTATAAACATTGGCACAGTCTTTGGAACCTGATAGGCACAGGATAGTTTCTCTGACATCACTGAAGCATACAGAGCTACTCACTCCTGTATTAGCTGTCCCCTGTGAAGGGTTTCAGACAAGTGAGGCTGACTGAGTAATTCACTCTAAAATCCAAGTGCCTAATATCAGATGGATCTCAGGCTAACAGACACTGGGGGTGATTTTTATGTGAACCATTCCACTGGAATAAGTTCCAGTCGGTTCTGAAGGGTGCCTCTGTTCTTGTCGTTGGCTGTCTTAATGGTTAAAAAAAAAAAAGCTAGTTGGAAAGTGGTATCCAAGAGTTGCTGTCCTCAGCTCACCCCACAGCTCTGCTCTGTTCTGCTGACACAGTGAACATCCCCTCCTACTATTTGGGCAACAAACACCAGCATCAACCATTGAGCCTAGTCAGGAACATATCAGGTGATGTTTTAAAGTTCAACCCCACCCAACTATCCTTCTCTGATGTCACTGTACACTTCATCCACATCGCTCCTTCCTGGTCATCTCCCAGCTTTAGCCCATTCTCAGAGCCTTTATACAACTTCTCTTTTGTTTCTTTAAATGGTTGCAATTAAAATCATCATATTTCTTTAAATTGACTATTCTGAATGCCGTATCGTCTTTGCAAACAGAAATGTATTTTCTCTTAGAGTCTGCTGGTTCTCTCATCTATGCCATAGGCATGTTCTTTCATATGGGGAGGGGATCATCTTTCCAAGATCTATCTCAAAGGTGCCCCATTTAAGCTAACTTGTTCTCAGGAGACAGGCAAGCACAATACTCTTTATTTAACTGATAGCCCATTAATAGGAGGGCAATTCAAATTCAGATTTTCCTGCAGAGTTCAAGAAAAGAGCACATGCTTCAGAACTGTAGAGGTCAGAGTTCCCATCCAAGTGATGACATCTGTGTAACTCTAGGGATGATGCCCATGTTCACTGGGTCACCATGCTTTATTATGTACTTATGTACACTAGACAGATGCCTTTAGCGGTTCAGGAAAAGGTACTATGTGGGTAATCTTTAACCCAGGCCCTAAAGCAGCACTTTGACCACTGATGACAGTCATCATTTAGTACAAGTTGGTAGACGTGACAATTCTCCAAATGAGTAATTCAAGCAGGTCACTCTCCTCTGTCTTTACAGCAGGGCACACAAGGCTGCTGTGCTGGAACCTGTCATTTTCCCCTAATGCCCTCATCCTCCAGCTCCTTTGCCCGTGACAGGCTGTTGCTCAGTCACCTTCACTCCTCTCTGGCAGTGAACTTAATTCTGTTTTGCTGCTATCAGGGACTGCCCACCCCCTTGCTTGTACTTCTCCCCCTTCCCCTGCCACTGACATCCTTGATTCACCTCCGTTGCACAGATCTGAAAGTCTCCAGGAGAAGTGTCCACTCTGACACCTACTGTGTCTGCAGCTTTGGGTTGGTATATTGTGAGTTTTTAATAGTGAATGAATGAATGAATAAGAAATGGATGAGTGAGTGAATGAATAAATGAATGACAAGCACTAAAGAAGAAAAGCCAAACTCCAAGAAAAATGAGGTAGAGTCACATTTATTTGCCAGGTCCAGTATGGCCTTGATGGGGACAGAATGGCACAGTTCCTGCCCCTGGGACAGGACCAGCAGACTCCACAAGTATCTGCCATGGGCATAAGGCTTATTTGTATAATAATAAACATATTTTCATATTCCTCCCAGAAATGTCCTTCCTGTTAAAATTAGTGACTTCATGATAATCAGGAACAGCATGTGTCCACAAGGCAAACGTGTTTGTGGCTAATGTCTCAGCAAAAGAGTAAATGTCACATTCAGGACAACCCTTAAGACTGTGGGGAAAAAACTCTAAAATCATAAATTCAAAAACAGTGGACAATGTTCATCTACTCTTATATGAACTTTCTTAGTTCTAACTATAAGCTCACTTGCTTGATTTGCTTATAGTGGACATGCTTTCACTCTTTTCTACTTAGAAGCCAGAACTCCTGTTTTATTTTCAAAGCTATTACATATAAACCTTTTCTTGTATCAAAATCCTGCCCAGTGGGTTTATTTCACTTCCAAAGAATATTTGGAATTGGCCTGTTTCTATGTAAATGTAGCTGTGTAAAATACTTGGCATGGTCTCTGAAGCTAGACCATTCTTCCTGAATACCAACTTCTTGGAATTTGTTTTTAAAGGAAAAGGATCTGTTTCACTTTCTGGTGTTTTCCTGACATTTTTTCTTCCATATTAATGAGTTTACCCTGTTTGCTGAAAATGTTAGGAGGTTATTCAATGCCACCCATTTGTCATGTGTAAAGAGGAGAGAAACATAGAACATGAATGTGGAAGTAAAACATGGTTTCAATGTTCTAGTAAAAAACAGGTACAAAAATATTTATCATTAAATTCTAAGGCAGAGTTTTCAGGTAGTGTTTAAAGTTTTCTGGGAAGTCACTTTCCCAATTATCAGTGTGCCGTTTTATGCTGCTGAAAAACATTACTTATAGGTCAGTTTGTCATCTCTGATGCAATTACTCTGCAACCACCTGAATTAAAACTTTGATAGCTAGCACTCCAATTAGAAACCCAAAGAATTATTACAAAAACCTATATCATTAAAAACAGTCTCACATGTCCAAAACTTCACAATTGTTCAGATTAAAGTTGACAAGTGGATTCTTACACATTTTAAAGGGGAAACTGTGAGATAGAAAAGGCTTCCTCAAATTACATTTCTGAAATTCAATTACCAGAAAACTAAGCCTAGAGAAGCATTAAGAAGCTTTGGGGGGCGTGGGGGGGAAGAAGGGTGGGAGGTGAGAAGGCAGGGGAGAGGAGAGGAGAGGGAAAGGAAAGGGAAGGGGAGGGGAGAGAAGGGAAGGAAAGGGGAGGGGAGGGGAATCGAGGGGAAGGGAGGGGAGGGGAGGGGAGGGAAGGGGAGGGGAGGAAAGACACTGAATGAAATGGAAGGACAGAGGCATCATGCAAGAGAGTAATGTTAGAATTCAAGTGAAAGCAATAAACAGAAGACAATGGGTATGGAAAAGTTGTGTTTGACATAGTAACATAGGAGAAAGAATAATTTAAAGAATGACTGAGTTTGTTCCAACAGTCTTTGAAAGGACACTTAATCCTCCCTCCTTAAGTATTTCACAATGGTATTCAAACACTTTTTTTAGCAAGAGTCAGGTTAGGTTGGTTTTGCCCCATTTATTACAACAAGATTTTCGCTGCCAGACCTGTGATATTCAGATCTTTAAACTCCTCTGAGACAACTTATAGGCCTCACAAAGTCCAGTGACAGGATCTAGAAGTCTGGGACTTCTTATTCTTACTTCTTATTTGAGACTAGGAACTTTAATCTTCTTATGTAATTCCAACCCAAAGTTCTTATAATTATTTCCTTTTCTGTGAAACAAAACCACAATAATCTCGGGAATTCTTTTAGTGTGGTTTTGTTTGTATGTTTTTCTAGACAGGGGTTCTTTGTGTAACCCTGGCCACTCTGAAACTTGTTTTGTAGGCCATGCTGGCCTCAAACTCATAAAGATCCACTGCCTCTGCCTCCAAAGTGCTGGGATTAAAAGAATGCTCTACCAGAGTCCACTTTAACCTGAGGTATTCTTATTCTCTTTCCATCCATTTGTTTTTATCTATTAGAGGAAAATGTTCTTGCCTGTACCCCCAGATCCACATGTTTAGTTTATCCAGTAGTTATTCCAGAGGTACAAACTGCCAAACAGAGATGGCAGCCCACCTCTAAGCTTGGACTGGTAGGAACCACAGACATCTTGCACTGACCATTACATCATATATCTGCCTTTTCAGATTTATTTGCACTATAGCCAGTCTCTTGATTTCTAAAGATATAATCATTGAAACCTGTATTTAAAAGGCTTAACAACATGGATGGTGTGGTAGTACATACCTGTAGTGCTCAAGGAGGCTGAGGCAAGATTTCAAGTTCAAGGCCAATCTAAGTTATAGTTTTCAAAAAGAAATAAAATTAGTAACATTTGTTTAGAGATGTCATTATTGAAAATTGCCATTTTTCAATGAGAATAGTGTGGTGTTGCTGAAAGTTTGTGTTACCATGCAATTAGAGGGCTGAGAAAGAGCACTCCTTCCTGGCCGCTTTATGAGTTCTGGTCTCAGTTTCCTGACTTGAATTCCAATCCTTTACTTCTCCCAGATTTGGGAATGAATTATCCTTTTTTATTTTTAAGAAAAAAAATTGTATTTACTTAGAAGCATTCAGAATGTCAACAAAACAGCCTCAATTTTTTTGCAATTACAGAGTGGTATTTAGTTAACAGAGCAACAATTATCTTCATATAAGCTGCATCAGAGACAACTGAAGATGGAAAAAAAAATATATAAGACCAAAAGAAAAGAACAAAAAAAAAGAAACCAAAAATCAAACTACTGTCCCTGTATATAACTAATTTGTGCTGTGCACCAACAAGAACCTGCTTTAATTTCCATGCCAATTTACAACCCCAGACTGTACCAGGCAAGGTTAGTGGCTATTGAAAATACCACCAGGACAGGGCTAGCTAAAGACACATTCAGTAGTGTGTTAACTATACAAAAACAGACACTGTACAGTTTAAAAATAAATCTTACACAGCCTTACATTTCAATTTTTTCTTTAAAAGAAGTGAGTTGTGTACGGGGGCGTTAAATGCTTTATAGACAAGAAAAAACTGTGCTAGAACCAACTTATTCATCATCATCTTCTTCTTCATCTTCGCCTTCCTCTTCTTCCTCCTCTTCCTCATCCTCTTCATCCTCCTTGTCGTCTTCCTCTTCCTTCTTTTTCTTGCTCTTCTCAGCCTTGACCACGCCCTTTTTCGCTGCATCAGGTTTTCCTTTAGCTCTGTAGGCAGCAATATCCTTCTCGTACTTCTCCTTCAGCTTGGCGGCCATCTTCCCACAGGGCTGCTTGTCATCCGCGGCAGTGTTGTTCCACATCTCTCCTCCTTTCTTCGCAACATCACCAATGGATAAGCCAGGATGCTCGCCTTTGATTTTTGGGCAGTACTCAGAACAGAACAAGAAGAAGGCCGAAGGAGGCCTCTTGGGGGCACTGGGGTCCTTGAACTTCTTTTTGTTCTCCCCTTTGGTGGTGGGGGTGATGTAGATTTTCATTTCTCTTTCATAACGAGCCTTATCAGCCTTTGCCATATCTTTCCCCTTTTCTTTAGCAGACATGGCCTTCCAGCTGTCTGAGCATTACTTGGAGAACTCTGAGAAGTTGACAGAAGCGTCCGGTGCTCCTTGTGCTCCTCCTGGCAGGTTTGCACAAATACATATGAGGACATTTTGCCTCTCGGCTTCTTAGGATCTCCTTTGCTCATGTTTAGTTGATTTTCCTTAGCGAGGCACAGAGTCGCCCAGTGCCCGTCCGGCTCTCGCTTGCCAGGGCGCTGTCTCTGTGGAGCTCAATGTACTGCAATGGCTGTGAGAGCGGGAGCCAGATGCAGCCTCGGGAACAAATTATCTTAATCCTACACCTACTGTGTGTATGTAAAAATTCTTGCCTACAACAAGGTAATTTTAGAGTTACTTTTTACTTTCCTAATAGTGTGTGTGTGTGTGTGTGTGTGTGTGTGTGTGTGTGTGTGTGTGTGTGTGTGTGTGTGTTTTCTTCTTTTCGGAGCTGGGGACCAAACCCAGGGCCTTGCACTTGCTAGGCAAGCGCTCTACCACTGAGCTAAATCCCCAACCCCGTGTGTGTGTTCTTTAAACTAATGATTTACTAGAAACTACCTTGGCATGCCCTCATTCACAGTCCTGATGCATTATGCACGCCTCCAATTTTTTTTTCATAGCCTTGTACAACTTAATATTCAAGCTAGGGAAACTAGAAATTTCTTCCAGGTCAAACAGTTCCTTAAATTTATCTACAAATTTATTTTCTTTTTCTAGCCTGAATCTCATAGCCCAAAGGATAATGGTAGTTTCTCTGCAGAGATGGTCAAAGGTCATGAGAAGTTCCTCCAGGAATGGATGGGCATAGACAACATCTGCTGCCAGGATATAGTCAAAGTTATTGGAAGACCTGGGGAAATTCCTGTCTAATGCTACTCCCCAGGACAATTCTTTGACCTGAGGTAAATGCTTGCATTTCGTTTTGGTGTTTTTTGAAATATTATATTGCAGGTTTCCAAGTAATTCAGGTAAGTCTGTAGCAATCACACGAGCACCTGTGAAAAAGAGGTTTATATAAAAGATGATCCTCCTGGAATAATGTCAGCCAGGTTTCAAACCAACATGCACTCTGAGATTCTTCACAACCGCTAGATCCAAAGGAAAGACTGGGAGCACCTACTGAAAAGAAATGCTTTTCAGAATGGACTCCAAATACTTCTGTGCCCCTCTTTTTAAAAGAACAACAAATTAGAATCTCACGGTACTTCTCTATCTTGCTGGGTTTGTGTCCAGCCAATCATCGGTCTCCATTTATCTATTACAGAACAGGGAGAAATGACTGCAAGAAAAAGAATATCTCAAGGTCACTGCTGAAAACCAATAGATACTTTTGAAAAGGGTCCTAAGATTTTGCATGCTTCAAAACTCGGGGAATTACATAGGGTAGTGACAAACTACCAATACTATGCTGGCTAGTTTCCTGTCAACTTGATAAATGCTTCCAGAAAACTGTCCTGTGAGTAGGCTTGTGGGGACATTTTCTTAATTAAGGATCAATGTAGGAATCTCCATCACTGTAGATGGAGACTCCCCTGAGAAAGTGGTCCCTAGTTGTATAAGAAAACAGGCTAAGCAAGCTCTGACTACCGAGTCAACAAGTAGCTCTCTTCCCTGGCCTCTTTATGAGTTCTTGTCTCAGTGTCCCGCTTGTGTTCTGATCCTTGACTTCTCTCAGTGATGAACTGTGACCTGAGAGCTGTAAATGAATGACCCTTTTCCTCCCCAGTTGTTGGTCATGGTGTTTATCACAGCAACAGACCCTTAACTAGGACAAGTACCACAAAGAAGTTCCTGGAATCTACCAGTGCAATTTAGAGGAACAAATCTAGGTGGAGAAATGAGTCAGGACTTACAAGCAGATCACCTACTAATAAACACCAGTAGAATATGATACTGGATGACTTGTAAAGAACAGTTGCTGCTGTAGAAATCAATGTAAAGACATATAAAGATATAAGGAATTCAACAAAGTGGAAAATTCCAATATTCTGTGTCTCTAGAGCTGGTATTCCATTAGTCATCCTTCTACTAAGAGTTGTCTGAAGCACCAGATTTAGCCTGTACAAAAAAATAGAAAACTTTGAAAAATCACTTCTTTAAGTGTACAAGACATCTGAAGAGAGGGGTCTATATACATGCTGATTCTTCCAAAAGTTGATTTATATTTTTATTTTTTCCAACCCTCTAATAAACGTGATCATCAAGAGTCAGAAAGAAAAAGTTCTGAGCCTTTCATGTAGGAACAAAGAAGTATATGTAATATAGGATAATCTATGGCTGAACAGGAAGTATTCGTATGAGGAGAGGAAGGAATGAAAACTTTTTCAGTTTATCCCATGAAAAATTACATGGATGTTTATAGCCAGTTTTACCTTGCCTCCATTCTAAGCATAAATCTTCCTACCAGGAGATATATACACATACAATCTTAAAGCCAAAGGTCCCAGGTGCAGGACAGAATGCTTACAGGAAGAAGTCAGAAGCGGTTTCTGAGCTGTGAGGGAAGAGCAGCGCCCTTTTCAGGAAGGACCTTGGCAGCAGCTAATTTCTAGAAAATTGGTTCTTAAAGTGAATTTTGAACAGTAACAGAACCTAAAAGTAAGTTATCAATAAAGCTAGAATTGGGGAAAATCATGGTAACACACAGTACAAACTAGGATAAGGGATGGGAAGCCACAACTGCTTAAGAAGTTTCCTTAGAATGAACCGGAACCATTTACCAGTCACACGTTGGACATCTCTTCACATCAGTTACAATAATGTACTTGTGGAGATTAAAATGGAAGGGAAATAGTCATTGATAGAATCCTAGAAATATTAACCTTCACATTTTAATGTAGCTGAATCTAATTTTCAACAAACCTTTTTAAAATCCCAAGGTAAGGAATACATCTTGCCCATAATGTGTTGAAAGTACCTTTGTCTTTACAGACACAGACATTGCCAATTTCGAGATACTGATCAAGTGAAGCTCATCTCTTTTTATATTTGTCTCAAGTTAAACAAACACACTCTTAAGGAACCAAATGGCTTCCCCAAAATACAGACTCTGCTCCTAGAACGGGAAGGATTCAACTGATGCTGAATAGAGTCCCTGACTCTAACCACACTATAGGAAACAGCATCCAGGCAGAAGAAATTTTTATTTCAGTATTCGGGAGGATGTCAAGGGTCCTGTATTTCTTCTGTAATGAGAAAGTTGTAAATTACTAAATCTTAAATTCCTCTCAAGATTTTGAAGCCATGGGTTTGTACTTCTGAAGACCAAAGTAATTAAGATAGATTGGGGCAGTGAATTTCAGAGAAGGCACTCAAATGAAAAGAATGAAATATATAAGAACAACAAATGTTAAGCTAAACCACAAAAGCCATGCCAAAAGATAGTATTGCTCATTGATTTGGAAAAGATGATTGTGAGAGAACCTGAGGTCATAAATTGAAAATGGAAATGTAAAAACAAATCCAAGGACAAGCCTCTAAAAAATCAAAGGAGAGCTATGGCTTCATGTGATTTCTAGTACTCCTTCCCTATCTTAACATATTCATAAACGTGTAGGACTCCAAGACTCCCAAAGAATCTAGCAGGGTCATTAAGTTCACCCCCTACCTAGACTTTGAAGTTCACATTCCACAGGAAAATTACTGTGGAATTAAAATTACTCAAACAGAAAATTCTAGAAAGAATCCAGCAAAGAAACATTAACATTGGTAGAGTTTCTTGATGAAGTATGTTTTAAACAATTAAAGAGTTACACATTAAGCCCAGATCATAGTATACTGGAAAGCAAAAGTATCTAATATTTGGTCATTGGTATTCTGACCAATCCCATGCAATAAAAACATATCTACTTACCAAGCAAACTTGCCACAATGGAGACAAGCCCTGTCCCAGCTCCAATTTCAATCACATTTTTATCAACCATGTTATATTGCTCGGCATGTGTTTCCAGGAAATAACATAGAACAAGGGCCTGTGAAAATTGAGAGGAAAGAGTGTTTGAACTGATAATAGTAAAAGTAAACCTTATTAGGTAAATACACCATAAATATTATGATCTTCATGTGTGAATATGTGGGTATAAGTAAATTTATGGATGTTCATATCATATCATCAGAAGTACATCCTCTGATGGCTCAACATTTTGACTGGCTAGAAAACATCCTTGTTTAAAAAGAGAGAGAGAGAGAGAGAGAGATACAGAAATGAGTGAAAATAGAGAATGTGGTTGTTTTAAATTACCCATCTTTAAACTTTAACAAATCTAGAGAATTTTAAGTAATGTGTGAGGTTGGCATGGGGGTACTGGTGGTCTGCCACCTTTCATGATATTACTGGCAAAGGAGTAGTACCCTTTAAGAGTATCCTGTTTATGAGTTGCATATAGATATTCCTTATGCTTGCTTAACTCAAACAGAGCCAATAAAATGGGAAATAAAAACATTTACTCATTTCTCATAATCATAAAACTGAAGACATCTACATTTTTACTTAGCCTACAAACGTTGATAAAGTCAAAAACAAATTTAATTGTTGGACGCAAAATTTTCCAACACTAAATTTTAGTGTTGTCTAAGATCACAGAATAGAATCTTGCAACCTGTTCCCCTCTTCCAAGTAGAATGAATGAACCTGGGAAGTAATTGGGTACAGCAAATTTGTAAGAAATTATACCGATGGCCAGACAAATGCACCATAAGAATCTTTGCCTTCAGTAATCTGAATCTCATGACCAGCAAAGTGAAAGCCTTCCCAAGAAACTGTCGTTATCAGAGTTGGAATAAAACTTCTTGCCATGATCTCTGCAACCACCTGCTTGTCATCATCATTGTCTCTGGTCTCTGAAAGAAAAAAAAGCAGTGGTTTCATGATAAATGAAATAAGTCAGGTCCACAAGGTAAATATTACATGGTTTTCCTCATATGAGGAATCCAGTTTTAAGGTTTAATCAAGATTTTCCTAAATGCTTACAAAAAATAATAAAAACGGTATTTTTAAGTCTATAAAAAGAAATCCAGTAAACATATCATGTAAGAAAAATGTAGTCTTTCTCATTCAAGGAACTGCTGACTGGTCATTGATATTAGATGAAATAAAATAGCAAACCACTTAAAACTATTGGGACGTAAGATGGCCCAGTTGGTAAATAAGCTTGTGGCCAAGCTGAAGACCTAAATTCAATCTATAGAATCCACATAGTAGAAAAAAAAGAACTGATTTCCCCAGTTGTCTTCTTGCCTTCATACATAACCTTACTCAGTGGCATGCCCTCATCACTCAATTTAAAAACAATATAAGAATAAAAAATGGTTCACAATTTAACCTAACTTTTCACATGTCAGGGCCTCATCTTCTCTATGATATTTACTGGAATTGATACCACCACCATCCATTTCTCCAACACTAAATGAAGCACAAAATAACTGATATACTTTTTGAAAAAAACATATCTTAAGGGCCATCACTGGCTTAAACTGGATTAAAAGGAAGGTTGGTGATGGAGTACCAATCTTGACTTCTGTAGCAACTACACTGTACAATTCCAAATCTCTCGATAATATTTAGTAATTTATGATCTCTGGTTCTTCAGAAAAACAAAGATACTTAATTCTACCCAACAATATACCCCAGTGCTGTTTATAATTGAGTGTTTGTATGTTATTTTGGTCCTATGCATAGCATCATAACATCTACTACTACATAGAAATGCATAGAAAGCAAAAAGATGAACAATGTCTATTCTTCACCAAGAACGGTGTCTTTCAATATATTTATCTGAAACTCTTCTTAAGCAACCATAACCATTTATATTCAGGAGCCAAATAATGCTGGTAATATGTTTTATGTGAACTTTAACTTTCATCTCACCACATACACTTGGTTTGCTGAGAATGACATGGTGACAGCATCAACATTTGCTGTAGACATTCATTAGGGATGAATGTTAATTGCTTCCTTCACCTTAGCTGAATTTCTCCTCCTGAGCCTCCTTGTCTACTCCTTATAAATATCATAGTCCTTCGACAAATCACTTAAGATACCAGGGATCAGTACATGTTAGAGCACATCAAACCTGAGGGGAGTCTCTAGGAGTTCCAGCCTTTGATATAAAAATTTGACTAGTGAAACTTTACTTGTAGAGTCTGATGTATCTGATTTGCACATTAGTGTTATTTTAAAGGTGTGTTGACTGTATTAGTGCTGTTATCTAACAAGTGAATGACAGCAAATGTGTTTCTGACTTTTCACTTTGTCTTTCTGGAAAAAAAAGAACATATCATTTCATTTTGATAGTGACATCAACTTGCTCTACAAGCATATGAAATTTTAGCAACATATATGAATGTTCTATTATAATTAAAATTAAATAAGTTTATGATTAAAAAATAAAATCCCAGAGGATCCACAGGGAACAGTGGCTAGCCAAAGTAGTGAAATAATATATATATAAAAAAGACATAATCAATGAATTGCTTTATAATTATGTCTTTATCCTAGATTTATCTACAAGATTTTTCATACAAAACATTCTGTACCATTTTAAAGCTATTAATCTTTGCTAACAGGGATTACAAATGTGATGGGAAAAATAGAACAGTTCTGCCACATTTCATCGATGCTTTTCTTTAGAAGAATTCGGCAGTGAATCATCTCTGCTGCTGGACTGCAGCCTTCAGAACCAAAAGTCTGTCTCTATCCCATATTCTATCTTTAAAGTCAGTAGAAACAATAAAATAAAAGAAGGTTAGAAGACAGAGGCACACAAAAAAGAGGAAAATAGCTATGACAAGTGAATTAGAACTTCCATTTAAGGCCGTCATGAAACACAAAATCCACCCTACTAAGTGAAATAGACTATTATTCAACTGAATCTTCTATGTAAAGAAAAGCTCCATGGACTTCTATTCAAAGAATTCCATGGCTGTAGACTTTTAGAAAAGTTATTAAAAATTTATTCAGATTAGTAAAATGTCACAAACTAGCATAAAAGATATGATTCTCAATACTTTGGCAGCATCAAAATCTTGTTGGGTTTTTTTTTTTTTTTGGTTGGGTTTTTTTTTTTTTTGGTTGTTTTTTTTTTTTTACTATAACAGAACCCTCATAAAATTCCAGGAATATTTCAAGTCTTCTGGTTTCCTTAGTTTCAATGAAATAGCTCAAACGATAGTGTATTTATGTCTTTGCGGTAGAGGAAAAAAATCTTTTCTTATTGACACTGTTCAAGATGCAAGTGGAAAACAAAGAAAAAATAGAATTTGTTGAACTAAGAAATTGATACTGGGGTCAAAAATGAAGACAGTAAATAAAATACCAATGACATTTGGTAAGTATTATAAAAAGAAACATCTCTGAAGTGGTATGGGGGTTCCCTGATAGACTGGTTCAATCAAGAAAATATCATCCTGCGTGAGGTAACCCAATCACAAAATCCACACATGGTACGCACTCACTGATAAGTGGATATAAGCCCAAAAGCTTGAATTACCCAAGATACAATCCACAGACCACATAAAGCTCTAGAAGAAGGATGACCAAAGTGTGGATGCTTCAGACCTTCTTCTTTTTTTTTTTTTTTGATTCGATTGATAAGATATAATTGCCCACCTAAACATACAAAGCCCAGTACCATCCATCCCTTAGGAACATTAATAACAACCTGTAAATACACAGAGCAGAATCTTAACGTCAGCCTCCATTGTCCTGCCTCGGCTTCTCTCTCTCCCTCTCCTCTCCTCCTCTCCATCCAGTCTCCTCCTCTTCCTTCAAACTTCTCTCCTGCCCATCCTTCCTTCTCCTCCAGTGACAGGCCTCCTTCTATCCTGTATGCCCCTCACCTGTATTTTACAAATTCAATGGGAAGAAGGTTCTGGTGAAGTCACCTGATTCCTGAGTACAAGACTAGGCAGCTGTCCTTGGGGCAGTGGAATTAGCATCAAAATACAGATAACTCCAGGGCAAACCACAACATTTCCCCCTTTTTGTCCAGTTAAAAAGCCTTTTCACTTATATATAAATTGAGTACAATTATTACCATTCTACAATTTATAAAGCATATGATATACTCAACACCCAGTCCATCACTATATCAGTTAAACAGAACACTTAGTTATCCATTCCAGCTTAAGAAAGGCTTAAAATCTATATTATTTCTTGGCTAGCTTGTATACTATCTGATAACTATCCAATAAAATATGTATTTCCAGAGTTAAACAGCCTGATCGGCTATGAAACTATAATCAGTCTTCAACCCTGTCAGAAATCTAAGAATGACCAAATATCTATACACATAGGAAGCCTAACACGGCTTCTAGAACTGAGAGGTTGTAGAGACAAATCTCCACTAGCACAGTCCCCTGTTAGCAACATGTGAGCTCAAGTCTTCAACCTTCTGGCCCAAAATCAACTGACAGACTGTTGAAATGCAGATTTTTGAAGGGCTGATCACCCTGTCTTGGCAAAGCTTATCAGCCAACTATTCTGCATAATTTGTCCTTTTCTGTATAGCATTAGTCTGTAGATGAAACAGGCAGTTTTGTCCAGTAGCTACCTAGCCACAAAGTAGAGATCTTCAAATTCTTCATTAAATCCACCAAAGGGGAACTGTTAGGAGCAGATATGTCTCAACAAAAGATAAATAACTTTAAATCTCAAATTTTGTGGATTTCTGACATTTTTGAAAACCATCTACCTATATAAGACAATCTATTTTGCTGTCTTTATTTTTTTTTATTTAGAGAATACTTTATTAGTTTTTGTAATCAAACTCACGTAGATAAGACCTTACATATTTAATACAGTGCGTTACCCCTGTACAAATGGAAAAAACTTAAGTTCAACATTTCTAGACCAATATGGCTGTTAATTTCTGTACAGTGTTTTGCTGTCTTTATATCTTAATAATACCTTGAAAGTACTCTCACAAAGTCAGCAATATGTTTGCTATTTGGCCCTTAACTCACATGTGTAATCAACTTAGAAGTTCATAATGACATCAATAGAAGGACTGGTCTCAACCTTGTACTTTAAACTTTTAACAAATAAATTCTATACCAAAGCAAAGATATGATTTTAACTTAGTTAGCAAATGAGATTACGTATATAACTCAATCTAGCTAATTCCTCCCTATTAAATTACAACCAATTTTAAATTCCTCATAAAAACAACTTTAGAATAACCACTTTCAGTTCCCCAAAGTCCAGGGAATTGGGACGACGACTCCTCTATAACTTCTTCAAGCTGTACATGGGCATTGAGATATCCTTGGGGGTAGGGGGTAGGAAGAATGAAGCAAATACTATAGTCAATGTGTCCTGAATGGACCCAGCTGAAAGTCCTTGAGACCAGGATCCCAAGTAGGCACACTCTGTAAAATACAACTCTGAAGACAAAAGTTTAGAATCGAAATCTCTTTTTGTTTGATTCTCCTGTATTAATTTTTTTCAGGCAGTCTACCTCTATCAAATCTGATCAGTATGACTCTGTGAGGTTTCCAGAGCCTAATCACACTTTTTAAAAACACAAAGACAAAATCTTTCTCCCAAAATACTGTGTTCCTTAGTCTGTAACCAGAAAAGCTTGTATCCTGTACTCTCTCCCAGAGTAATAATAACCATAAAATTCAAAGTCACACCCGTTATGAAGATTAAAAAATTTTTACAAAGGAAGTAAGCTAAACAATGAGTCTGATAGGCTTTTGTACTCTGTGATATCAGGGAATTAGCCCAAAATTCCTGTGGAGCCCATGTTAAGAGAATCTGAGCTTCCTGTTGTGGTAGATATAAAAAATAACCACAAACCCTTGCTAGCCAGCATCAACGAGCCATATGGCCTTAGCGGGGTAATTCATAAAACAAACCAAATAACTTCTATCAATTCCAATATCAATAAGCAACATATCAAACCATATCAAAATATATCCACCTGTTAAGCTCTCTACCCAGAGCCACAGATTTTTATTTAACCTTAATAACTTCTATAATATATGCCTGCATTCACTCTCCTTGGTGTTACAGACATTTTATCACAATTCTCTACTTGGAGTTAGTGACAATTTTTCCCTATCTAAGTTCTGAACCATAGATGAAAATCCCCACATGATTCAGGCAATCTCTTTACTCTCCTTAAAACAAACTTAAACACCTTCTATCAATTCTAAAACCAATAAGCAACTTAAAACTCAGGACTTTAGCCCAAAATATATCCGTCTGTTAACCGGAGCCACAGATTTTTCTTTAACCTTAATAACTTCTAAAATATATGTCTGCATTCACTCTCTCTGGTGTTACAGACATTCATCACAACTCTCTACTTGGAGGTAGTGACTAATTTTTTTCCTGTCTAAGTTCTGAACCGTGGATGAAAATCCCCACCTGATTCAGGTAATCTCTTTACTCTCTTCTTTCTAAAAGCAAACTTAATCCCCTTTTAATAATACCTATAATTAAGAAGTAGCTTGTCTAACTAGGATTTCAACCAAAATTCCCGTGGAGCCCACGTTAAAAAGAATATGAGTATCCTGAAAGGCTTTCTAAACAACTTTCTTTAAAAAGCAGCTTTTAATCTCTAACTCTCTAAGATGCCATTACTTATCGCACAGCCTGGGACCTACAGCCTGCCAGCCCAGGCTACTTCCCCTTTTCTTTGTTAAATTCCCCATGCTTGAGATATCACATGACTTAACATGGTGCTGACCTCCTCTTAGAAAATAAAAACTTTCTCTCAACTCTTAGGATTACTAGTGGATTCTTGACCATCACATTGGTTCACCATTTGTTGCTGTAAACATATAACAAAATATAAAGGGTATGGTTGTCTTTTACCTTGATAGATCCACCACCTCAGTGCCCCAAGATATCTCCTAGATATCTTTCTTGTTGGAAACACATCCCAACTCCGCTGCGGCCCAGACCAGTCGCCCCACACTCATTACACTTAAATCTACACATTAAAGAACACACAACACAATAACCTTAGATTCAGTTGATAAGATATAATTGCCCACCTAAACATACAAAGCCCAGTACCATCCATCCTTTAGGAACATAAATAACAACCTGTAAATACACAGAGTGGAATCTTAATGTCAGCCTCCATTGTCCTGCCACGGCTTCTCTCTCTCCCTCTCCTCTCCTCTGCTTCCGTCCTTCTTAAAAGGGGAAACAAAAATATTTCTAGGAGGAGATATGGAGACAAAGTTTGGAGCAGAGACTGAAGGAATAGCCATTCAGAGTCTGCTCCATCTGGGGATCCAGCCCATATATATGAAGCCACCAAAACTAAACAATACTGCTGAAGGCAAGAAGTGCATACTGACAGAAGGCTGATATAGCTGTTTCCTAAGAGGCTCAGGCAGAGCATGACAAATACACAGGCGAATGTTAGCAGCAAACCATTGAACTGAGAATGGGGTCCCCATTGGAGGAGTTAGAGAAAGGGTTGAAGTAACTGAAGAGGCTTGCAGTCCCATTAGAACAACAATATCAAACTACCTGAGCTCCCAGGGACTAACCACTACACAAAGAGTACACATGGACAGACCCATGGTTCCAGCTGCAAATATAGCAGAGGATGGCCTTGTTGGGCACCAGTGGGAGAAGAAGCCCTTGGTCCTGCCAAGGATGGACCCCCCACCTCCACCCCAGCGTAGGGGAATGTCAGGGTAGGGAGGCGGGAAGTGGGGGTGGTTAGGGAGGGGAAACACCCTTATAGAAAAAGGGGGATGGGATAGGGAGCTTAGGATGGGAAACCAGAAAAGGGAATAACATTTGAAATGTAAATAAAATATCCAATAAAATAAATAAAATTAAAATTAAAAAGAAAGAAAGAAAAGCATCCCAAAGAAAAATGACATTTACACTCAGAGAATCCTTGTACAAGACTGGCCTGATTGGACTTGGGTGTAGTGCTACAGTCTGGGGCAATATATTTTTTATACTAGCTGGAGACACAATGAAAATAATGAGAACATTTTTAAACATATTAAATGTTTAAAAAGCAACCTTAATAAATATATGCTAAATAAACAAATTTCCCACAATCCATTTAAGATGTTAAAAAGAAGTTAAATTTATCAATCCAATCCCCCTCAGATGTCCCAAAACTCCAGTTGGAATGTCTCTATTTAATGCAAGGTACTGTCCCCAAGAGGTGATGTACATTACCACTTCAAAGACACACACCTCCTAGTTGGCTTCTCAGCTATAACTGCTGCCTTCAGGAAGACTCTCACTGCCTTCTTGAGCAGTCAGCTTTTGCTCAAGGAATCATGTATCAAACCATTTGAGACTTTTCTTTGATCTGTACTGCAGTTGACACAGTTGACAGGTCTTCCCACTCTTTAGCCATCTCCTACTACTCTCACATTCCTTATTTCTGTTCGTTCATTCATCCCTCACAACTATTCATTCCATGTAAATCCCTTGCATGATGAATTCCATTTTGGCATTACTTCTGGAGAAAACTAAATAGACACAGGCAGTGTGCACAATGCCAAGCTAGCAGCTGAAGCAACAGGTTTGGGAATTGTGATGTAATGGGATCATAGAACATTAGGTAGGGATATAGAGTCTGCTCCACTACTGAAGATTTCAGGAGCTGCCATCTTGCAACACTCAACTGCCTGTACAAGCAGCTCCTGGGACTGTGGCATGTACTTAGAATAGCTAGGATAAATGACATTTTAGAGAACTTAGATTAGTGTAGCAAAAGACATACACAGGGAGGCATTTTTAGTTCTCATCCTAGCCCTAGTTTCAATCTGAATATAAATACGTAGCATCTTAAAAATTCTCAAATCTTTGTACAAGATCTGAAGTATGAAGACTAATTTTTGGTCTTACTCCATTTTTTTCCAAGCCCAAGATATTAAGTGTAAGAGGATAGGTAACATCCTTCAGTACTTGAGAACCCAGTGTTCCTTTACTTGGTAGAAGTCTTGCCAACAAAATGTCATCTGGCTTGGCTGCAAAAACACACACTTTATCCCCTCAGTACTCTGCATCTGAAAATACTTTTACATTTTTAATTGACCACGTAGATGATTATGAGGTGTGTTTGCTCCTGTAATAAAATATTGTAATGCTTGCTCTGGCTCAAATGTATCCAGATATACTTCCAGTTCTGCTATAATTTGTCAAATCAACATGTACACATTTAAAAACCAAGAATTGATACTAGCAGCAATGAAAATTACATAATTCTATTCATAAACCACACAGAAATTACATCTGCATTCAAACTATCTGAAGGGCTGAGCTCTCTATGATATTACAATTTACACTTTTAGGCTTGCAGAGTATTGACATTTAAACCAAGTAGGCAGCCAGCTGTGGGTTTGCGTCCAACTCTATCTGCCTATGAGATAGACTCACTTAGGGTAGAAGACATCTGTGAAACCTGGTGTGGTCATAGAAAAAAAGGTCTTTAGCTATTTGAAAATATCTACAGTAAACATAGACAAGATGGACAGAAAGAAAATAGAAGATGATTTTATGTGTACTAAAACTAGTTCACAAAAGTTAGCACTTTTATCTCAATAAAGATCATTATATGTAGAAACCTATGCAAAGCCATACTTCATATGCAAGACTGTAAAAATGGTGGGCCAGTTGCAAATACTCAAATTTCAATTCTTAAATCTAGAAGCCTATCATATATTTTTGCCTTCAATCAGCAGTCAAAAAGTCAATAAATACATGTTGGAGATATTTTGCAGCCTAAATTCACCTTTCACACAAACATCATTAAAATATGCAGTTGTTATATAGAACTATTTTGCTCTCTCATTCAAACATTTTTTAAAATAATCATAATAATGTGTTTGGTGTATTGCATCTGTTTTAAAATGTTTATTTTTGGAGAATAAAGAAAAAGTCTAAAATCTTCTTATGTCTTCTACAAATTAATTTATTATTGTCAGCCAAAATTATACCTAATGTATCATCAGGAGCATTAATGTTTGACATTATTCATTGAGTTAGTAAACACAAGCCAAAATACAATATGCAATTAATAAGCCCTAGTTCCCTTTAAGGCATTAATGAAGACTGCAAAAGAAAGGGTTATAGTCTATTAATGGTTTGTCTACCCGTGATTGTTCAAATTACAGGAAATGAAATTATTTACCTTTGTGGGTTTCTTTGTGAGTAATGCTGTTGGTTACCTTTGTGAGGTCCATCAAATGCTGAATTAATGAATAGCAATATGTTGCTGTTTTCTTGGTCATGTGTTGAACAATAAGCAAATAATACACTAAAATAGCAAATGCCAATAATTAATTCAAAATGTATAGTAAATGTAACTATTCTTACCTGATAGTTTAACTTCTTATGTAGCTGAGAAAATTATAGTAAAATATTACCAAATTAACTAATGTCAATTAATTAATGTCAATTAACTTATCCACCAGATGGTGATTTAGGTACTTCCTACCTTTATGAGTCCACAGCACCCAGGCAAAGGTTTATAGCAAGCTTAAGTACTTAGAGCATATAATTGAAATTAGTGTAATTAAACTGTTAGTCTCTGAAAACGACAATTAGATGTTTCTCAATTTGACTTCAAATGACAACACCACTACTGCTGTAATAATATAAAACTTTCTTTCAAAGATCCCGTGCACTTTCCCCAATAACCAAGTTTTCTTTGTAGTATGCCTCTGTAAGTTAGAAACAAAGCTATTTCCCTACAATTTATATACTATAAAAACTGAAGTTACATAATACCATCAAAATCATAGAGCTAAAAGAATAACAAGACATTTTCCTCTGAGTTTTCCATTTTTCCTATTAAAGGAAGCAGTCTTTAATATTCCTGTCTTTTTAGAGATGAGTATTTGGTCAATGTTAAGGCTGGACATACCTAAAAGTGTTAGCTGAGTTTACAGAAGGTGAAAGAGTAGCATCCACAGCTTGTGGTTTGCTGCTGAAGCCTCTGGTAATGCTTGCAAGACTGACCTCAGAGCTTGTGGTTCACTACTGTATACCCTGGCAACAAATCCAAGCAGAAAGGATTAGAGTCTGACAGCAGCAGTTTCTGCGCCTCTGGTTGCACAACAGTGACATTGAAAAGCCTGAAGCAAGGACTGAAGAACAGTAAGAATGTTCCATGACTGTCTGGGAACACAACTAGAGCTTGGAAGAATAGACACGACTCCTGCAGTGAGAACATAAACTCCTTAGACGAAGCAAACCCAGTTTTCAATTCTGATGCCAAGAGTTATTTTAAGATTCTGTGGCTCTGACGTCCTATGAAATAGACACCATGTAGTTTTCGTGTCAGTTATGAGGGTGTGAACACAGTTTTTAGAATCCAAGAACTACGTCAGTATGTGTGTAGCATTATTCTGTACCCAAGAATCAAATAATGACATTTCCTTCTCACTGGAGCTAACCAGGACATGGTTCACTGAGCATCTACATACCAGCATACATCTCAGGGCACATATAAATTCCACTTCTCTGATAACCAGCCTTAATGCTGCAAGAGGATTCAAAGCCAAGCAAGACTGCACATTCAGGAGCGTGAGTACAACCTCAAGAAATACTTTTATACCATGATGTACACAGAACTGACCTGAGGTCTAGGCATCACAAAGCCAAGTTTTCATTATTCATATCAGTAACTGCTTATGACTTGGGGCTATTTACCTACTATATTTCTTACCTTTCCTCATTTTTAAAACAGGATTATAAAAATCACATAAGAAGTACTTGGAGAATAAATATTATAGGTAAAACATTCCTGGATATTGTTTTGTCCTAACAACAGTGTCCTTTGCCTTACAGAAGCTTTGCAGTTTTATGAGATCCTATTTGTCGATTCTTGATCTTAGAGCATAAGCCATTGGTGTTTTGTTTAGGAAATTTTCTCCAGTGCCCATGTGTTCGAGATGCTTCCCCGCTTTTTCTTCTATTACTTTGAGTGTATCTGGTTTGATATGGAGGTCCTTGATCCACTTGGACTTAAGCTTTGTACAGGGTGATAAGCATGGATCGATCTGCATTCTTCTACATACTGACCTCCAGTTAAACCAGCACCATTTGCTGAAAATGCTATCCTTTTTCCATTGGATGGTTTTGGCTGCTTTGCCAAAAATCAAGTGCCCATAGGTGTGTGGGTTCATTTCTGGGTCTTCAATTCTATTCCACTGCTCTATCTGTCTGTCTCTGTACCAACCATGCAGTTTTTATCACTATTGCTCTGTAATACTGCCTGAGTTCAGGGATAGTGATTCCCCCTGAAGTCCTTTTATTGTTGAGGATAGTTTTAGCTATCCTGGGTTTTTTGTTATTCCAGATGAATTTGCAAATTGTTCTGTCTAACTCTCTGAAGAATTGGATTGGTATGTTGATGGGGATTGCATTGAATATGTAGATCGCTTTTGGTAAAATGGCCATTTTTACTATATTAATCCTGCCAATCCATGAGCATGGGAGATCTTTCCATCTTCTGAGGTCTTCTTCAATTTCTTTCTTCAGAGGCTTGATTGGGAAAAGATCTTTACCAATCCTACAACAGATAGAGGGCTTATATCCAAAATATACAAAGAACTCAAGAAGTTAGACCTCAGGGAGACAAATAACCCTATTTAAAAATGGGGTTCAAGAGCTAAACAAAGAATTCACAGCTGAGGAATGCCGAATGGCTGAGAAACACCTAAAGAAATGTTCAACATCTTTAGTCATAAGGTAAATGCAAATCAAAACCTCATACCACCTCATACCAGTCAGAATGGCTAAGATCAAAAACTCAGGTGACAGCAAATGCTAGCGACGATGTGGAGAAAGAGGAACATTCCTCCACTGTTGGTGGGATTGCAGACTGGTACAACCATTCTGGAAATCATTCTGGAGGTTCCTCAGAAAATTCCAGTTTTGTTGATGTTCCTGGGAGGCCTGCTCTTTGTCTGAGGGGAAGTAGAGTGAGAGTAGATCTACAGAGGAAAGAAGGTGGGAGGGAGAGACTAGAGGGAGGTAAGAGAGGGGAAACTCCATCAAGAATGTAATTTATGAGAGAATAATAAAAATTGAAAGAAAGGAAGGAAGGAAAGAAAGAGAAAAAAGGAGAGGAGAGGAGAGAGAAGAGAAGAGGAGAGGAGAGGAGAGGAGAGGAGAGGAGAGGAGAGGAGAGGAGAGGAGAGAAGAGAAGAGAAGAGAAGAGAAGAGAAGAGAAGAGAAGAGAAGAGAAGAGAAGAGAAGAGGTGGGTTGCCATTGGAGAGGAAGTAGGTTGAAGTTTATAGCCCAGCTTAACTGCAGTTTTCTTACTAGCCTAGGTGTGAGTAATTGTAATTAATTAAATTAGAATATAATATGACCATGACTTTCATCATCTAACTATTAACTTGCATTATTTAATCATCCTAAAGTTTGTAATAGCATCTATTAAAAGGAGTAGATCTAAGCCTTATGTTCTTAAATGAGTTGAACAGGCACAATGCCTATATAAGAGGAACAATATTAATTTTAAAATTTGTATCAAAACATTTATATCAGTGAAAACATTAAGCCTATATCAATATATAAATTCTGTATAAATGTAAGAAATTATAGCTTCAATTTTGCCTCAAATATACAGATTTCTACTAATGTAATATTATGGACATACAATGCTTTGTTTAAGAGTAAATTTGATATCGTATCGCTATTTGACTATTTGTCTGACTTCTATTTACTATATTCCCCCTTTCCTTTTCCACCCACTCACTTTACATAAGAAAAGAAGGATAGATTGGGTGAAAGGAAAGGTAGAAGATCCTGAGTCTAAGCTCTCTAGTTTCCTCCCTATCCAAAGCTACAACATTTACAAATTATTCCTTAAAATGACAACATATCTATAATTCATAAACTAACCAGAATTATCCACCCCAACCAAAAGGACTAGAATGGTGATCTTTTGCTTGCTTCTTATTGATTTGGGGTGAAAAATTCCCTTCTGTGGCTCCAAAGGGAAATAGGAAAATTGTTTTGTCAAAGGAAGGCTAGCTGGCATTATTCCAATTCATGGCTTAGCTGAAGTCCTGATTGTAACAGTTTGAAAGGCTGAATGGCAAGCTAACTATTCCGGAAATGTCCTAAAAGCAAGTCTTTAGAGGAAACAGCTTTGATGTAATTGAGGTAGGATTAGGCAGGAAGCTGGAATGTAAGGTCCCAGAATCTCACCATCCCAGAGCAAGGATCTTGTCAGGGCTGTCTTTCTCATCTTCCACTCTGCAGTATACAAACCTTACAAGCAACATGTAAAAAGACATTTATTATATAAAGACATGAATATGGAACACGCAGGGTACACAGATTAATTAAGGAAGATCAATAAAGAAAGACAACTGCTGGGGGCTGGAGAGATGGCTCAATGGCTAAGAGCACTGACTACTATTCCAAAGGTCCTGAGTTCAATTCCCAGCAACTACACGGTGGCTCACAACCATCTGTAATGGGATCTGATGCCCTCTTCTGCTGTGTCTGAGGATAGCTACAGTGTATTCATGTAAATAAAATAAATTAATAAATCTTTAAAAAAAAGAAAGAAAGACAACTGCCTTTCCTTAGATGTTAGTTTGATCACGTAATCAAGCGACAATATAAATTTCTATTCAAGCCATCTTAAAGAATGGCATGTAATAATAAGTCATGAGAATTTTGTACCCAATAAAAGTCTTAGCCAGTCCCAGAGCTGTCTCTGTGTACAGATTCACATATAAATCACCTATCTTGTTGATCTTGTCAATCTCCTCCTTGGAGATATTCAGGGACTCTCTGTCATGTCTGATTTTTATCAACTTAGAAGGAACCCATAGCTTTTCTTTTCCTATAGAAATATACAGATAACTTCTCCTCCAATGTAACACATTTCCTGTTTTCCATTCTGATGTTAGAAGATCCTTAAACAGGTTGGTTTAGTTCAGCAGTTTTTCTCTACAGTCCAATGTCTTTTAGTAGCCACAGTTTTCTCTTGTTTACTAGCATTGAGAAATATATAAGGTTAATAAAGCACTATGTAATCTATCTCTGGGTGTCTCTGTTGCCCTCCTTTTGTCTGTTAAGCATCTCTTTTAACGTACAATTAGATCTCTCCACAATTTCTTGTCCTGTAGGATTATGTAATATACCTGTAGCATGTTTTGCATTATAATATGTAGAAAACGGCTTCATTTTATTTGGAGACATATGACAGACCATTGTCTGTTTATATTTGTATAGGTATACCCATAATGGCCGTAACAAATTACAGCTTCCAACAAATTACAGAATCAGCCTTTTCTGAAACGAAGGCAGTTGGCCATTGAAGTCCTGAACAGAGGTCTAGTCTGTAATGCACATATCTTAGGTTATCAGACTCTGTAAAATGGAACACATTCATTTGTCAAATTTCATTTCTTTAGGGTTACTTCCAGTGGGTAATGGAATTTGGTTATATAATGAGAAAGTAAGATATCGGCTTACAATTTCCTTGGCTTGTTGCCAAGTGATATAGAATTATTTCTTTAAACCTTTGTTGTTCAGTCTGATCTATGCAATTCTACGTTTTTTATTCTAATATCTTTTGCAGCTCCTGTCTCCCACCTTCATTTCCTTCTCTCTGATGCTTATCATGATCTATAAAGTCCTGTGCCTTTCCTTCCAGTGTTCCCTCTACCTGTGTTGCCATGTCTTAAATTTATCTCTCTGTGGCTCAGCCTCATCTATTAAATTCTGCATCTTTTGCTCCAATGTCTTCTCCAGCTCCTGTGGTCAACCTTGATTTTCCTCTCTCTGTCACTTATCATGAGCTATAAATTCCTGTACCTTTAGTTCTACTGTTCCCTCTAGGCCATGTTGCCAAGTCTTAAATTTCTCTCTTTGCTGTTCAATGTGCTCTATAAATTCCTGTATCCTCTGCTCTAGGCCCTGTTTCTATAATTTTAACTTCTCTTTATGTTGTAATTCTGATACTAAGTTATTCCTTAGCTATAAGACCTCTTGCTACTTGTGGGATTTCCTCCTGGCCACATGGTTCTGGTCCATCGTGTCTTCTTCCTCTTCTTCAGTCCTCTCTCCTTCCCCTTTCACCCTCTTTGGCATCTCTGTCTGCCCCTATTATCAAACCTTTAGTCCCAAATTTCCCCTTCACTGACCAATCACGGGCTCTAACCTTTATTGACCAGTTAAAATGTGGAGAAGGTTCACATGAGATTATCTGATTATGTGATGGACTGCTCATCGGGGCCAACCCTTCTTGAGGAAGCAGAATTAATATCAGAATACAAACTGCTTCAGAACAACCCAGAACAGTATATGATGGCCATAATCCTAACCAAACTACAGATATAATACTTTATTCTAAATAATAAATTGGTTTTTCTATCATTTCAAACACATTAATTTATTTAAAGTAAAAAAGTACCCTTGAAATTTTTTAGTATTAACTTCCTACAACCACCCAATGTTCTTCCATGATTCATGCATAAAGTTCTCTCCTGCTGTCTGCCTTGGAATAGCGGGTGGCAGGGCTTGAGTTGCCTGAACTGCCAGATTGTGGACTGAAAAGAAAGAATTTTTTTTCTTGCCTGGGTCTGAGTCAGAGGGAAGACATTTTGAGAACGCACTCAGCAATAGAAATCCTTCCCTTTTCTTTAATGTTGGTCTCAAAGCTCCAGATTTGTAAGACAATAGAAACAATGATAAAGTAGAAAACAACAGAAAAAAATGTAGCACACAGAAACACTGTCCAGTTTAGCAGCCATGCTTTAAAAACCATACACTCCGATCCTCTCTCTTCTTAGCCTGTGGTGAGGCTTTTGACTCTGGGAGACAAAATATTTAAAATTATTTCAATTGTGGACCTGTTATTAAAGAGTTTTTATGAAATAAAAGTAAGTTAAAACATAAGAAATATTTATGAACACTGATCTATAAGCATGTTCTTTTCTCTACACGTTAGCATTATTGACTGTGTCTACATTAAGGAACCACTCTGGGACTGTTCCAAGTGCATTTTTTTAAAGTTCCGTTTGTGACCCCCACCATGTAGGTTCAGGCAGGTTCATGGTGTGGGGCAAGGAGCCCGCCACTACATGGAGTGGCCGCTGCCATGTGGGTTAAGCCCTGTAGACTGAACGTCATTCATTCCAGTCCACCTGCTACATAAGCTCACTTTCTGGCCACCAGATCCCTAAAACTACATGCAAACCCTGGCAGATTGGTAAGCTTTCTGCCCCATTTGGCGGACACGGCTCACGGTCCCAGGAAAAGACTAGCTACCTTCTACCAGTCTAAGGGACGGATTTATCCATGGACTTTATGACTGGCATTCTAGTTGACTCGTCATTTTAGGACTTCTA
This sequence comes from Rattus norvegicus, assembly GCF_021556685.1. Classification (NCBI taxonomy): domain Eukaryota; kingdom Metazoa; phylum Chordata; class Mammalia; order Rodentia; family Muridae; genus Rattus; species Rattus norvegicus. The sequence goes on along the minus strand of NC_141542.1, from coordinate 61,565,088 downwards.
CCCTTGGGTGAACCACCTCCCCCTCGCTGTCCGTAAGCGTTTTCTCTCTCTTTTTTTTTTTTTCCTCTCGATTTCTTTCTTGTGCCGCACTGCTGGTAAACCATTCTCCTTTGGGCTCTGTACCCACAATTCCGGCATTAGGCCTTCAGCCCTCAGTCACTAGCTTCAGCGTGACGACTCAGTCTAGGCTTGGCTGCTCATTATATTTCATTGATCTCCTGCCACTTGGATGCCATGGTAAGATTGATCTATCATTAATTTGCCGGTAAGAATGTTTTGATAACGTCTACCACCCAATGGGCGTCTGTCTCATCTTCCAGTGGACCTCCAGGCTCCCCGCTGGGATGCCTCTAAAACTCGTGTGGTTGCTGGGATTTGAACTCGGCCACTCTGGAAGAGCAGTCAGTGCTCTTAACCAGTGAGCCATCTCTTCAGTCCAATGAACTATTTTCTAAAGATGGATATTTAGCTGTTACTAAATAAAAATGTTAAAGTAAGTAAAATTTATTTTGGATATCTTTGTTGTTTTGAAAAAAAAAAAAAACAAACAAACTCGTGCTGATTTAAAGGCGTCCAAGCGTATACACCTTTGCAATCAGATCTGGTCTCAGTACCATTAGATAACGACTCAAAGTGACCACTTAATGGTACTTTTTGATCCTACCATTCTAGAGAATCTTCATATCCACTGCCAGAAGTCTATTAAAGGGAAGGGGCTCCTCTACAGGAACTCCAGTGGCTCTATGTTGGCATTTACTTTCGGCCCTCCCATCACTCGTTCTAAATCTGCAGTCGACTCCCACACTTCTTTCCCTATCCAGCCTAACCCAGCATTGCCTCTTTCTTTAAGGGAAGTTGCTGGAGCAAATGGTCTAATTAGAGTTCTCAACTAAATGAACTCTCTCAGGTAGAAAAAACACTGGGATCTTAAACCTCCAACCCTTCCGCCTTTATTTAAAATTTTCAATCTTTTAGCTTGACTTTCTGTGATACATGTATGTTTCTCAGTAATAATTTACTCCCGGATGAACACAGGTGAGTTTGGGAACAGCCTAGGATGCAGATGTCAGACAAACACAGCATATCTGACCGTGTCTGAGACGGTACCTGACCAGAATCCTCAATGGAATTATAATTCCTCATGTAATATTCTAGCCAGAGACTGATTCGCAACATGCCTCCTGGCGGGTCTCCATAGGGCTGCCCTAAAACCAGTAAACTTTATTTTTTTTTTCGAAGCTGGGGACCGAACCCAGGGCCATGCGTTTGCTAGGCAAGCACTCTACCACTGAGCTAAATCCCCAACCCCACCAGTAAACTTTAAGACAAGAAAACCCGTCTTGATTTTTAGAGCACTTTACAAAGGCCCTATTACAATATACTCATTTAGACCCTGAAAATCCAGAAGGTAAGCAACTCCTGATGACCTTCTTCTTTTTCCAAAGCTGACCCAACATTAAGGCCAAACTTAGATGCTTAGAGAGGGGGCCCCTAACTTCATAGGCAGAAGTCTTGGTGCTGGCCTTTAAAGTGTACTGTCAGAGATATGAAAAGGCCCTCAGACAAAAATACCATACTCGGGCAAAGGCTGTGTGATCAGTTCCAGCCACTGCCTGGGCTTCCTGGCTTTCCAAGGTTTGGAAACCACCAGGTCAGTGAACAAAGGCTTGTTCTGACCACTGCAAACCATCAGAGCTGTCAATGCCCTCATGCCTCTTAGGACAGAAAGATATCACTCTCAGGTCACCCTCCAGCTGATCTAGGCTTGGCTAATGGATGACTGAAGGGGCCTGAGCTCCCTTGACCCAACCATTTTCTTCACCAGCAGGGAGCCCCAGGTACTCATCATGGTATCTGGGCAGCCCATCTTCTTCCTCTTGAACACTGAACCACTTACTTGGTCCTGACAGAGTTTTGGAGACTCACCTATCCTCGTTTCCCTACAGAGCCTCAGGGGACTTAAGCCTACCATCTCTGGCCTCCTAAGGAAAAAAACTCCTCTATTCTACCTCTTCTGCCTTTAATGCCCCTATACTAGCAGTTAAGAAACCTAATGAAACCTATCGCCTAGTTCAATATCTCAGGCTCATTAATTCTGTAGTGGCTCCTCTCCATCCTGTTGTGGCTAATCCTTACATATTTCCTTCCACTACTCCTCAGGAACATCTCATTTCTTGGTCCTAGACTTTAAAAATGCATTCTTCCCTATCCCTCTAGATGCCCAGTCAAAGAATATCTTTGCCTTTACCAGAACTGGCCTGAGCACCCACTTTTCTACACAATTCACCTGGACTCTTCTACCTCAGAAATTCCAGGACAGTCCACACTTATTTGTCCAGGCCCTGACTTCTGCTTACTTTCTCTGTCTCTTCCTAAATCTAAGATTGTCCATTTTGTAGATGATAATCTTCTCTGCAGTCACTCTCTAGAAGTTAGCCAAGTTGACACCTCTGCTTTTCTAAATTTCCTGTCCAGTCAAACCTACAGAGTCTTGCCTTCTAAAGTCCAACAGTCCTCTTCTCAGATGACCTATTTGGGACTAGCAATTACTCCAACACACAAGGCCATTACCTTAGAATCTAATTCAATTTCTAACAGTTTCCTCTACATAGGAAGAGATTTTATCATTCCTTGGAATATCTAGTTTTTTAAGTCCTGGGTTCCTCCCTCTTCCCTCCTTTCCTGTCCCTTATATGAAGCAGCGTTAGGCCCCCAACCATGAATCTTCTCAAACCTGTTACAAAGCCTTTTCAAAGGCTCCAACAGACTCTCCTTCAGGCCCTGGCCTTACACCTCTCTGACCTGACCCAACCCTTCTCCTTCTATGTAACCAAAAAGAGATTTGCCCTTGGAGTTCTAGGCCACCAACTGGAACCATCTTTTGCACCTACTTGTCAAAAAATAACTAGACCTAACTATCCAGGGATTGACACCTCATATATGTATTTTAGCAGCCACTGAACTCCTTACTCAAGAGTCCATAAAACTAACTTTTGAGTCACCTATCACTGTCTTCTCATAACCTATCACAGCTCCTAACTTAAGGCTTACAAACTCTACCTCCCTCCAGGGTTCTTTCCCTTCAGGTTGCACTAATAGAAGCACCACATTTACTTTCTAATCATGTGCGCCTCTTAACATTTACAATCTTCTTCCTTGTCCAAATACTAATCACTCCCTAACTCACTGAAACGTGAGAGGAATTATTACCTCATCCTTCACACAGGAGGGCACACTGCCTCAGGCCATCTGTACCTGGTATACAGATGGCAGTTCCTTCTTACAAGAAGGAACCAGAAGAGTTGGCTATGCTACAGTGTCAGACAAATAGGTGGTTGAGGCACGGGCTCTTTTTGCCCATACCACCAAATAACAGGCTAAACTAAAATCTCTTACCTATGCCTTTCAATTAGCACAGGAACAATCCCTAAATGTCTATAATGACACCAAAAATGCTTTCCATATCCTCCCGTCCCACGCCACTATCTGGAAGGAGCAGAGGTTATTTATGACAAAAAGAGGATCAGAAGTCAATGCAAACCAAATTATGACCATGCTAAAGGTCTCCCATCTCCCCACAGCTATTGGAATGGTCCAATAGAGATCCCACCAGACGGATGACTTTGTTGTTTCCAAGGGAAATAATTAATCTGACAAGGCAGCTAGAGCTGTGGCCCGTAGGGGCCTAGAGCAGTCTCAAACACCACAGGATATCCTTACACACTACAACTCACATCCCCTCTCTCATCACACATCAGACTCTATCCTACCTTCACCAGCTCCTTCATCCTGATAGCCAGCATTGTCTTTTTTTATTTGTTTTATTGGTTATTTTATTTATTTGCATTTCAAATGTTATCCTGTTTCCTGGTTTCCCCTCCACAAACCCCCTATCACATCCCCTCTCCACATTGCTTCTATGAGGGTACTCTACCACCCACCAACCCATTCCTTCCTTACCTCCCTAGAATTCCCTTATGTTAGGGCCTGGAGCCTTCACAGGACCAAGGGCCTCCCGTTCCATTGATGTCGGATAAGGCCATCCTCTGCTACATATGCAACTGGGGCCATGGGTTCCTCCATGTATACTCTTCGGTTGGTGGTTTAGTCCTCAGGAGCTCTGGGGAGTCTGGTTGGTTAGTATTGTTATTCTCCTATGGATTGCAAATCCCTTCAGTTCCTTCAGTCCTTCTGCTAACTCCTCCATTGGGATCCACATGCTCAGTCCAATGCTGTATCAGGCTCCTGTCAGCAAGTACTCCTTGTCATCAACAATAGTGTCTTTAAATGGAATGGATCCCTAGGTGGGGCAGTCTCTGGAAGGCCTTTCCTTCAGTCTGTGTGCCACTCTTAGTCCCTATATTTCCTTTAGACAGGAGCAATTCTCGGTTAACATTTTCGAGCCAGGTAGGGGGCCCCATACCTCAACCAGGGGCCATACTTAACCTCTGGATATGGTCTCTACAGGTTCCCGCTCCCCTTTATTGGGTATTTCAGCTAATAACATTCCTCTTGGGTCTTGGGAGCCTCTTGCTTTCCTGGTATCTGGGACTTTCTGGTGGCTACACCCAGTTCCCCATCTCCCATTGCTACACACTTCTATCCAATTTCTTCACCCTCTGTACATCTCTCCCATCTCCTCCCATACCTGATACTGCCCCCCTTTTTGACCCTTCCCTTGCCTCTCTCCCTCCAAAATCCATCCCTGCCTTCTACCTCCTGTGATTATTTTGTTGTCCCTTCTAAGTAGAACTGAAGCATCTACACTTTGGTCTTCCTTCTTCTTGAGCTTCATAGGGTCTGTAAGTTGTACTGTGGCAATTCCAAGCTTTTTTCCTAATATACACTTACCAGTGAGTACATATTATTTCAGTAAATATTATGTAAAGAAATCTACCATCCCCCCTAGTGCTGGCTCTGTTGGGCCTGGTATCTGCAGGGTATTTTCATCTTAGAGAGTAAAGTGACTCAAGCCAACTCCACAGCTCACACTGCTTCCAGCTGCTCTCTGAGCCCTGCAGCCTCCGCCCTCTTACAACTTTCTTGCTGCAGACTCTGCTCACATATCCGGCATCCACCCACTGTGGTTATAGTCACAGCTACCAGTAACCCATTAAAATCAAAACTCAATAAGTTTGCAATTTAGCAATCAGATTTATATCTTAAATTCTCGTTCCACAAAACGTCCACATAATGAACTCACAGCCAATTGATAATGATATAAAATGCCCACCTAGATAACACAGATTGTCCCATAAAAATCCACCCCTTATGAAATATTCATAACCAGCTGTGGCCCTATAAAGCCACACAGATCTTGGTCATCCTTCTCCTCCATCTTGATTCTTCTCATCCTTCTCCTCTTTCTCTCCTCCCTTCAAAACTCTGTGCCCACCTTACTTTTTCACTGCCCAATCACAGGCCTTGCTTTAACTTGTGTCAGCCCTCATCTACATAGAGACATCAAACTACAACATACCATTTGTGGTTTTTGTGACTGGGTGAACTCACTCAGGGGGATATTTTCTAGTGCCATCCGTTTGCCTGCAAATTTCATGAAGTCATTGTTTTAATCGGTGAATATTACTCCATTGGGTAAAAATGAGTATACATTTTCTGTATCCATTTTTTTGTTGAGGGATATCTGAGTGGTTTCTAGCTTCTGGCTATTATAAATATGTCCATTTATATGTTGGTGCATCATTTGGGTATATGCCCAGGAGTGGTATAGCTGCATCCTCAGGCAGTAATATGTCCAATTTTCTGAGGAACCACAAGAATAATTTTCAGAGTGGTTGTACCAGCTTGAAAACCCAGCAGCAATGAAAGAGGATTCCTCTTTATCCACATCCTCACCAGCATCTCTTATGCCCTGAGTGTTTAATTTTAACCATTCTGATTGGTGTGAGATGGAATCTCAGGGTTGTTTTGATTTGCATTTCCCTGATGACTAAGGATGGTGAACATTTCCTTAGGTGCTTCTCAGCCATTAGATATTCCTCAGCTGAGAATTTTTTGTTTACCTCTGTACCCCATTCTTTAATAGGGTTATTTGGCTCTCTGGAACCTAACTTCTTGAGTTCTCTGTATATTTTGGATATTAGCCCTCTATCTGTTGTAGGATTGGTAAAGATGTTTTCCCAATCTGTTGGTTGCCGTTTTGTCCTAATGACAGTGTCCTTTGCCTTACAGAAGCTTTGCAGTTTTATGAGGTCTCATTTGTCAATTCTTGATCTTAGAGGATAAGCCATTGGTGTTTTGTTCAGGAAATTTTCCCCAGTGCCCATGTGTTCAAAACTCTTCCCCACTTTTTCTTCTATTAGTTTCAGTGCATCTGGTTTGATGGGGAGGTCCTTGATCCAGTTCAACTTGAGCTTTGTACAGGGTGATAAGAATGGATCGATTTGCATTCTTTTAGATACTGACCTCCAGTTGAACCAGCACCATTTGTTGAAAATGCTATCTTTTTTTCCATTGGATGGTTTTGGCTCTTTAGTCAGAAATCAAGTGACCATAGCTGTGTGGGTTCATTTCTGGGTCTTCAATTCTATTCTACTGGTCTATCTGCCTGTCTCTGTACCAATACCATACAGTTTTTATGACTATTGCTCCATAATACTGCTTGAGGTCAGGATAGTAATTCTCACAGAAGTTCTCTTATTGATATGTATACTTTTCGCTATCCTGGGCTTTTGTTACTCCAAATGAACTTGCAAATTGCTCTTTCTATCTCTATAAAGAATTGAGTAGGAATTTTGATGGGAATTGCATTGAATCTGTAGATTGCTTTTGGTAAAATAGCCATTTTTACTATATTAATCCTGCCAATCCATGAGCATGGGAAGTATTTCCATCTTCTGAGAACTTCTTCAATTTCTTTCTTTAGAGACTTGAACTTCGTGTCATACAGATCTTTCATTTGCTTGGTTAAAGTCATACCAAGATATTTTATATTATTTGGTACTATTATGAAGGAGGTCAATTCCCTAATTTCTTTCTCAGTCTATTTATCCTTTGAGTAGAGAAAGGCTATTGACTTGTCTGAGTTAATTTTATACCCAGCCACTTTGCTGAAGTTGTTTATCTGGTTTAGTAGTTCTCTGGTGTAACTTTTGGGATCACTTGAGTATACTATCATATCATCTGCAAATAGTGATATTTTGACTTCTTCCCTTCCAATTTGTATCCCTTTGACCTCCTTTCGTTGTCTAATTGCTCTTGCTAGGACTTCGAGTATTACATAGAATAAGTGGGCAGCCATGTCTAGTCTCTGATTTTAGTGGAATTGCTCCAAGTTTCTCTCCATTTAGTTTGATGTTAGCTACTGGTTTGCTGTATATGGCTTTTACTATGTTCAGGTATAGGCCTTGAATCTTTCCAGGACTTTTATCATGAAGGCGTGTTGAATTTTGTCAAATGCTTTCTCATCATCTCATGAGATGATCATGTAGTTTTTATCTTTGAATTTGTTTATATAGTGGGTTATGTTGATGGATTTCCATATATTGTACCATCCCTGCATCCCTGGGATGAAGCCTACAAGATCATGATGGACGATTGTTTTGATGTGTTCTTGGATTCGGTTTTCAAGAATTTTATTGAGTACTTTTGCATAGATATTCATAAGGGAAATTGGTCTGAGGTTCTCTTTGTTGGGTCTTTCTGTGGTTTAGGTATGAGAGTAAATGTGGCTTCAGAGAAAGAATTTGGTAGCACTCCATCTGTTTCTATTTTGTTGAATAGTTTGGACAGTATTGGAATGAGGGCTTCTATGAAGGTCTGATAGAATTCTGCACTAGACCCATCTGGGACTGGGCTCTCTTTGGTTGGGAGACTTTTAATAACTGCTTCTATTTCTTTAGGAGTTATGGAATTGTTTAGATGGTTTATTTGTTCCTGATTTAACTTTAGTATGGGGTGTCTGTCTAGAAAATTGCCACTTCTTCAAGATTTCCCAGTTTTGTTGAATATAGGCTTTTGTAGTAGGATCTGATGGTTTTTTGAATTTCCTCAGATTCTGTTGTTGTGTCTCCCTTTTCATTTCTGATTTTGTTAATTTGGATACACTCTCTGTGACCTTTGTATAGTCCGGCCAAGGGTTTACCTATCTTGTTGATTTTTCTCAAAGAACCAGCTCCTGGTTTTGTTGATTCTTTGTATAGTCCTTTTTGTATCTACTTGGTTGATTTCAGCTCTGAGTTTGATTATTTCCTGCCTTCTACTCCTCCTGGGTGTATTTGCTTCTTTTTGTTCTAGAGCTTTTAGGTGTGCTGTCAAGCTGCTGATATATGCTGTCTCCTGTTTCTTTCTGCAGGCACTTAGAGCTATGAGTTTTCCTCTTTAGCACTGCTTTCATTGTGTCCCACAAGTTTGGGTATGTTGTATCATTTTCATTAAATTCATAGAATTCTTTAATTTCTGTCTTTATTTCTTTCTTGACCAAGTTGTCATTGAGTAGAGCATTGTTCAACTTCCATGTATATGTGGGCTTTCTGCCGTATTGTTATTATTGAAGACCAGCCTTAGTCCGTGGTGATCTGTTAGGATGCATAGAATTATTTCTATTTTTCTGTATCTGTTGAGGCCTGTTTTGTGACTGATTATATGGTCAGTTTTGGAGAAGGTACCATGAGGTGCTAAGAAGAAGGTGTATCCTATTGGTTTTGGATGGAATGTTCTATAAATATCTGTTAAATCCATTTGGTTCATAACTTCTGTTAGTTTCTCTATGTCTCTGTTTAATTTCTGTTTCCATGACCTGTGAATTGATGAGTGGGGTGTTGAAATCTCCTACCATTATAGTGTGAGGTGCAATTTGTGATTTGAGCTTTAGTAAGGTTTCTTTTATGAATGTAGGAGCCCTTGTATTTGGAGCATAGATATTTAGGGTTGAGAGTTCATCTTGGTGAATTTTTCCTTTGATAAATATGAAGTAACTTCCTTATCTTTTTTGATGACTTTTAGTTGAAAGTCAATTTTATTCTATATTAGAATGGCGACTCCAGCTTGTTTCTTTAGACCATTTTCTTGGAAAGTTGTTTTCCAGCCTTTTACTCTGAGGTAATATCTGTCTTTGTCTCTGAGGTGTGTTTCAGGTATGCAATAAAATGCTGGGTCCTCTTTACATATCCAGTCTGTTAGTCTATGTCTTTTTATTAGGGAATTGAGTCTGTTGATGTTGAGAGATATTAAAGAATAGTGATTGTCGCTTCCTGTTATTTTCATTGTTAGAGGTGGAATTGTGTTTGTGTGTCTCTCTTCTTTTGGTTTCATTGCAAGGAGATTACATTTTTGCCTTTCGTGTGGTGTAGTTTCGCTCCTTGTGTTGGTGTTTTCCACCTATTATCCTTTGTAGGGCTGGATGTGTAGAAAGATATTGTGTAAATTTGGTTTTGTCATGGAATATCTTGGTTTCTCTATCTGTTAATTGAGAGTTTTGCTGGATATAGTAGTCTGGGCTTGGCATTTGTGTTCTCTTTGTTCTCTTAGGGTCTCTATGACATCTGTCTACGATCTTCTGGCTTTCATAGTCTCTGGTGAGAAATCTGGTGTAATTCTTATAGGTCTGCCTTTACATGTTACTTTTCCTTTTTCCCTTACTGCTTTTAATATTCTTTCTTTGTTTTGTGCATTTGGTGTTTTGACTATTATGTGATGGGAGGAATTTCTCTTCTGGTCCAATCTATTTGGAGTTCTGTAGGCTTCTTGTATGTTTATGGGCATGTCTTTGTTTAGGTTAGGGAAGTTTTCTTCCATAATTTTGTTGAATAAATTTACTGACCCTTTAAGTTGGGAGTCTTCACTCTCTTCTATACCTATTATCCTTAGGTTTGATCTTATTGTTTCCTGGATTTCCTGTATGTTTTGGGCTAGGAACTTTTTGCATTGTGCATTATCTTTGACGGCTTTTGTCAGTGTTTCCTATGGTATCTTCTGCCCCTGAGATTTTCTTTCTCTTTCTTTTCTTTCTCTTGTATTCTGTTGATGATGCATCTATGATTCCTGATCTCTTCCTTAGGTTTTCTATCTCCCTTTGTGCTTTCTATTTCCATTTTTAAATCCTGGGTGGTTTTGTTCAATTCTTTCACCTGTTTAGTTGCATTTCCCTGTAGTTCTTTCAGTGATTTTTGTGTTTCCTCTTTAAGGACTTCTACTTGTTTACTTATGTTGTCCTGCATCTTTAAGGGAATTATTTGTGCTCTTCTTAAAGTCCTCCATCATTATCATAAAATGCGATTTTAAAATCTAAATCTTGCTTTTCCCATGTGTTTGGATATCCAGTATTTTCTTTGGCAGGAGTACTGGCCTCTGATGATGCCATGTAGTCTTGGTCTGTTGCTTAGGTTCCTGTGCTTGCCTCTTACCATCAGGTTGTCTCTGGTGTTAGTGTGTCTTGCTGTTTCTGTCAGTGGCTTGACCCTCCTGTAGGTCTCTGTGTCAGCACTCCTGTAAAACTGTTTTCCTGTTTTCTTTCAGCTGTTTCTGGGAACAGTTGCTCTGCTCTCAGGTATGTAGGCCCTCCTGGTGACTGTCTTACAGCTCTCGCTTGGAGCAGGCAGGAATCAGACAGGTTCTGCCCCTGACTGCTCTTAGATCCTTGTACCCAGGGGGCACAGCTGGCACTAGGCAATTTCCTCTTGGGTCAGGAATGTGGGCAGAGGGTGGTCTCCTCTGATTTCTCAGGAGTGTCTGCAATTCTAAGGATCCAGCTCTCTCCCCCACAGGATTTGGGTGCAGGGGATCTCTGCAATGCGATCAATTCAGTTCCAGGCACAGCCAGAAACCGAGGTGCCATGGCCATGCCTCAAAGGTCTTCCGCCTCTGTGTGTCCTGAGTCTGCCAGGCAGGTCACTTGGAGCACAAAAGTTGGTCTTACCTCTGCTGTCATATGTGTAGGCATCCCCAGTGACTGTCTTTCAACTCTAGGTGCAAACAGAAATCAGATGGGCCTGCCCCTGACTGCTCTTAGGTACTTGTTTCCAGGGCGGGCACAGCTGGCACTAGGCAATTACCTCTTGGGTTGGGAATGTGGGCAGAGGGTAGTCTCTGATTTCTCAGGAGTGTCCACACTTCTGAGGGTCCAGCTCTCTCCCACAAGGATAGGAGATGTGGGTGCAGGGAGCTGTTTGACTGGTTTAGTTCAGTTCTGGGCACCGACCAAAACCACAGGTACCCGCAGCTGACTGTTCTTATATTCCTGTGTCCAGAGGCACTTTGCAGTTTCCTCTTGGACCAGGGATTCAGGCAAATGTGGGCTGAAGTTGCAGTCTGTCCTGCGGTCTCAGGATGGTCCACACTTCTGGGTGTTCAGCTTTCTTCCTCTTTACCCCATTTTTAATAGGATTATTTGGTTTTCTGGAGTCTAACTTCTAGAGTTCTTTGTATGTATTTGATATTGATATTAGCCCTCTATCAGATGTAGAATTAGTAAAGTTTTTTCCCAATCTGTAGGTTGCCATTTTGTCCTGATGACAATGTGCTTTGCCTTACAGAAACTTTTCAATTTTATGAGATCCCATTTGTCTAGAGTTGATCTTATAGCCTGGCCCACTGATGTTCTGTTTAGGAAATTTTCCCTTATGCCCATGTATTCGAGGCTCTTTCCCACTTATTCTTCTATTAGATTCAGTGTATAAGGTTTTATGTGGAGATCCTTGGTCCACTTGAACTTGAGTTTTGTACAAGGTGATAAGAATGGATTGATTTACATTCTTCTACATGCTGACCCCCAGTTGAACCAGCACCATTTGTTGAAAATGTTATCTCTTTTCCACTGGATGGTTTGTCTTCTTTGTCAAAGATCAGGTATCCACAGGTGTATGGGTTTAATTCTGGGTCTTCTGTTCTATTCAATTGATCTATTCATCTGTCTCTGTACCAATACAATGCGGTTTTTATCAATATTGGTCTGTAGTAAAACTTGAGGTCAGAGATGATGATTGTCCTAGAAGGGATCTTATTGTGCATAGTTTTCACTATCCTGGATTTTTTGGTGTTACAAATGTATTTGAGAATTGATCTATCTCTGGGAAGACTTGAGTTGGAATATTGATGGGGGTTGTCTTAAATCTGTAGAGGGTTGCCTTGAATCTGTAGATTTCTTTTGGTAAGATGGCCATTTTTACTATGTTAATCATTCCATGAACATGGAAGATCTTTCCATCTTCTGAAGTTTTCTTCAATTTCTTTTTCAAACATTTGAAATTTTTCTGTACAGCTCTTTTACTCGTTTGGTGAGAGTTACACTAAGATATTTTATATTATTTGTGACTATTGTGAAGGGTGTCATTTCCTTAATTTATTTCTCAGCTTGATTATCCTTTGAGTAGAGAAAGGCTACTGATTTGTTTGAATTGATTTTATATCTAGCCATTTTGCTGAAGTTGTTTATCAGCTATAGGAGTTTTCTCAAGGAATTTTTGAGGTCACTTAAGTATACTATCATATCTACAAATAATGATAATCTTGACTTCCTCCTTTCCAATTTGTATCCCTTTAACCTCTGTTTGTTGTCTAATTGCTCTGACTAGAACTTTGAATCCTTTATTAAATAGATAGGGAGAGTTGGCAGTCTTGGCTAGCCCGATTTTAGTGTGATTGCTTCAAATATCTCTACATAAGTTTTATGTTGGCTACTGGTTTGTTGTATATTGCTTTTACTATAATATCCTTTTACTATAATCCCTGCATACCTGGTATGAAGCCAATTTGATCATAGTGAATGATCGTTTTGATGTGTCCTTGGATTTGGTTTGCAAGAATTTTATTGTGCATCTTTGCATCTATATTCATAAGGGAAATTGGTCTGAAGTTCTATTTCTTTGTAGAGTCTTTGTGTGGTTTAAGTATTAGTGTAACTGTGGCTTTATAGAATGAAACAGGTAGTGTTCTGCTGTTTCTACTTTGTGGAAAAGCTTGAAAAGTATTGGTATTATTTTGAAGGTCAGATAGAATTATACACTAAAACCTTCTGTCCATGGTCTTTTTTTTTTTTCACTTTTAATGACTGTATCTGTTTCTTTAGGGCTTATGGGATTGTCTAGATGGCTTATCTAATTTAGATTTAACTTTGGTACCTGGCATTTGTCTAGGAAAGTACCAATTTCATCTAGATTTTCCAGTTTTGTTGAATACAGATTTTTGTGGTAGGATCTGATAGTTATTTTAAAATTTCTTCAGTGTCTGTTGTTATCTCTCCCTTTTCATTTCTGATTTTGTTAATTTGGATAATATCTCTATGCCCAAGGGTTGGTCTATCTTATTGATTGTATCAAAGAACCAGCTCCTATTTTTGTTGATTTTTTGTATAGTTCTCCTTGTTTCTACTTTGTTAATTTCAGGCCTGAGTTTGAATATTTCCTGCTGTCTACTCCTCTTGGGTGTATTTGCTTTTTTTCCTTTTTTCTTTTTTTTTTGTTCTAGAGCTTTCAGATGTCCTGTTAAACTGCTAGTGTATGTTCTTTCTAGTTTCTTTTTGGAGGCACTCAGAGCTATGAGTTTCCCTCTTAGTATTGCTTTCATTATGTCCCACAGTTTTGGTTATGTTATGCCTTCATTTTCATTAAATTCTAAAAAGCCTTTAATTTTCTTCTTTATTTCTATCCTGACCAAGATATTATGGAGTAAGAGTTGTTCAGTTTCCATGTGTTTGTGGGCTTTATGTTGGCTTTGTTGTTATCAAAGACCAGTCTTAGTCTCTTGTGATCTGATAGGATGCGTGAGATTATTTCAATGTTCTTATATCCGTTGAGGTTTGATTTGTGACTGATTATATGGTCAATTTTGGAGAAGGTATCATGAGATACTGAGAAGAAGGTATATTCTTTTGGTTTAGAGTGAAATGTTCTGTAGACATCTGTTAAATCCATTCAGTTCATAAATTCTGTTAGTTTTACTGTCCCTGCTTAGTTTCTGTTCCATGATCTTTCCATTGATAAGTGTGAAGTGTTAAAGTCTCCCACTATTATTATGTGAAGTTCAATGTGTGCTTTGAGCTTTGGTAACGTTTCTTTTACAAATGTGTGTTCAGTTGTATTTGGGGCACAGTTGTTTAGAATTGAGAGTTCATCTTTGTAGATTTTTTCCTTTGATGAGTATGAAGTGCGCTTCCTCATGTTTCTTGTTAACTTTTGATTGAAAGTCGATTTTGTTTGATATTAGAATGATCACTCCAGCTTGTTTCTTGGGAACATTTGCTTGAAACAAAATTTTCAAGCCTTTTCCTCTGAGGTAGTGTCTGTGTTTGTTACTGAGGTGTGTTTCCTGTAAGCCCCAAAGTGATGGATCCTGTTTACGAATCCGGTCTGTTGGTCTATGTCTTTTTATTGAGAAATTGAGTCTATTGATTTTGAGATACTAAGGAACAGTGATTGTTGCTCCCTGTTAATTTTGTTGGTAGAGGTGGAATTATGTTTGTGTAGCTCTCTTCTTTATGTTTCTTGTAAGATTAATTTCTTGCTTTTTTTCTTGGATAAAGTTTCCCTCCTTGTGTTGGAGTTTTCCATCTATTTTCCTCTGTAGGGCTAGATTTGTGGATATTGTTTAAAATTGGATTTTGTCATGAAATATCCTAGTTTCTCTTTCTATGGTACTTAATAGTTTTTCTGGGTATACTAGACTGGGCTTGTATTATTGTTCCCTTAGGGTCTATATGGCATCTGTCTGCCTTTTAGGATCTCTGTTGAGAAGTCTGATGTAATCCTGATAGGTCTGCCTTTATATGTTACTTGACCATTATCCCTTACTGCTTTTAATAGTCTTTGTTCTGTGAATTTGGGTTTTGATTAGTATGTAATGGGAAGAATTTTTCTGGTCCAATCCATTTGGGGTTCTGTAGGCTTCTTGTATGTTTATGGACATTTCTTTCTTTATGTTAGGGAAGTTTTCTATAATTTTGTTGAAGATGTTTACTGCCCATTTGAGTTGGGAATCTCCCTCTTCCTCTCTCATCCTTAGGTTTGATCTTCTCATTGTGTCCTGGATTTCATAGATTTTTGGGTTAGGAGCTTTTTGCATTTTGGATTTTCTTTGACTGTTGTGTCAATGTTTTCTACGGTATCTTCCACTCCTGAGATTCTCTTTTCTATCTCTTATATTCTGCTGGTAATGCTTGCATCTATGACTCCTAATCCCTTTCCTAGATTTTCTGTCTTTAGGGTTGTCTCCCTTTGTGATTATTTTACTGTTTCTATTTCCAGTTTTAGATCCTAGATGGTTTTCTTCAACTCCTTCACCTCTTTGGTTGGGTTTTCCTATTTTTTTTTTTAAAGAAACTTGTGTGTTCCTCTTTAAGGACTTATATTTACCTGTGTTCTCCTGTATTTCTTTAAGGGAGTTTTCTTAGAAGTCCTTTATCATCATCATGAAATGTGATTTTAAATTAGAATATTGCTTTTCAGGTTTGTTGCGGGTATCCAGGGCTTGCTCTGGTGGAAGAACTGGATTCTGATGATGCAAAGTAGCCTTGGTTTCTGTTGCTTATGTTCTTGTGCTTGCCTCTCACCATCTGGTTATCTCTGGTCTTGCTGTCTCTGACTGAAGCTTGTCCCTCCTGTGAGCCTATGAGCCTGTGCATATCAACACTCCTGAGAGACAAACTTCTGGGCAGGATTGGGGTACAGAGTTGTAGCACACAATCTGCTCTGAGTGGCAAATGGAATCAGGAAGGATCATGTCACTGGCTGCTCGGCAGTTCCTGGGTCCTATTGGCCCTGGTGGGGTCCCACTTGGACCAGGTATTGGGGCAGTAGTGGTGGTCTCACTTGTAAGCTTAGGTGTGTCAGTACTCCTAGGGGACAAGGTATCTCCAGCATGTTGTGGAGGGTTTTTTGTTTTTTGTTTGTTTGTTTTGCTTTGTTTTGTTTAAAACAATCTACAGCTTACTCCTGAGGACTTACATTTCTTAAAATCTATCACTGCCTCTCGAAAAATATATCAGATCTCAAATTCCAACTCCAGGTATCATAACACTCCTTTTCCTATCCACCAGACTAGAGGAACTGATTGGCAACTTGACTTAACCTTTATGCCCACTGTCAAACGTGGGAAGTACCTCCTGGTCTTTGTGGATACCTTCTGAGGGTCAATGCAAGCATTCCCCACTACCAACAAAAGGGTTCAGTCTCTGATCTCCTCCTTTAGGGAATTGTTCCTTGATTTGGAGTACCAGCTCTCCTCAGTCAGCAATGGTTCTGAGTTCACCTCCCAAGTTTCTCAAACTCTATCTAAAGGTCTCTACATCACTTATTATGTTCATATTTCCCATCACCCCCAGTCTTTAGGAAAGACAGAAAGAACTAACTGCTCCCTAAATACTACTCTTGTCAAACCGTCACAGGAACATAACCTCAATTGGGTAAAACTCCTATCTCTGGCTTTTCTTTAGGCTATCAGCTCTTCCGAAATGACCTCTTTTCATCTCACCTTTGGAACTCATATATAGACATCCGGTCCTAACTCCTGGTCTTTCACCTACAGGCTCTTCTCCACCCTCTTACCCCCCAACTCTCCCCCCACCCCAACCCCGCCCCCAGATCCCCTACTTAGCTCACCACTTTGCCACCTCCGCTCTCGCCTACGGAACTTTGTTGAATACTGCCTATTAGGAACACAAACTGTCCTCTGCCCACTTGCTGTTAATTGGAGATCAGGTTCTTCTCTCCCCTCCAGATCATTGGCCCTCACCTCTCTCTCCTAAATAACAGAGCCCCTTCAGACTCCTGACGCCCACTGCTGCTAAACTCGAGGGACCTTCTCATTGGGTCCCTCTGTCTCACCTCAAACCTTTCACCCCTCCACCTCAAAATGACTCTTCTTCCTGTACATTGACTTCAACAGGACCCTGCTCTGTTAAGCTCTAGAAGACTTTGAGAATATCCACCTTGTCCCCAATCCCAGAAAAATAAGACTCCACTCCAGCAGCTGTGCTCAACCCACTGGATTAGATATGCGCATCTAAACCTCCCCCTGCTATTCATTTCCATCCAGGGTAGCCCTTAAGTCTGGAGATTCAAGGTTCAAGAAACCCCCACTGATAGCAAACAGTCTTTCCAAATAGGGCCAGGAAACTGCTCCATAGCCAGATTCCAGAAACCAATCCAAATTGCTTTCATCCTTATATCCACCATTCCATCTAAATATTATGACCTATTTGACCAGATAAAAGATGATTGTAAAAACTACCCAAACAAATATGGCAGCTGCCCATTATTAGTCTTGCCAGATATATATGTTAGGATCATGGACAAATCACATCTATCAACAACACAAGACCCTCTTCATCTATATTCAAGACTTATGGAATCCCAGGTGGGAAACAGGCATTGTTGGTAAGGTATACTATAAAAACCAATCTGGGTCCCCAGTAAGTACTATTCATATCCAGAAGAAATATGTCTCAACTGTCCAACTTCTAGGAATCAGAAAAACAGAGGAAATCAAATAGTCCTCCAAGGTCCTTACTTCCTTGACATTCCCCCTCATAAATGGTACTAACCTGTCATTTCACCCTCTGCTTCAGACACTGACTTTTGCCTACCAATTCCTTAATGTCACCCACCTTATCTCTTTAAAGATTGCTGGCTATGCATACCTTCTGGAACTAATTCACAATTGCAACTTAAAAGTGACCCCAACAAGCAGCTTCACCTCACTTTTCATCAGCTGCCCCAACTCTGGTGTTGCCATGACCCCATACTTCTTCTCTATCACCCTTTTTTGGCATGGCAGACTGTTTTAAGACATCAGGGACACATTCTATAGGAATGCTAAGTCCCCTAGACTGCAACAGAGCCATAACCCTTGTCTTAGTCAGGGTTTGTATTCCTTCACAAACATCACAACCAAGAAGCAAGTTAGGAAGGAAATGGTTTATTCAGCTTACACATTCATATTGCTGTTCATCACCAAAGGAAGTCATGACTGGAACTCACACAGGGCAGGACACAGGAGCTGATGCAGAGGCCATAGAGAGCTGTAACTTAATGGCTTGCTTCCCCTAGCTTGCTCAACTTGCTCTCTTATAGAACCCAAGACTACTAGCCCAGGAATGGCACCCCCCACAATGGGCTGCGTCTTCCCCGCTTGATCACTAGTTGAGAAAATGCCTTAGACTGGGTCTCATAGAGGCATTTCCTCAACTGAGACTTCTTTCTCTGTGATAACTTCAGCTTGTGTCAAATTGACAAATAAAACCAGCCAATACAACTCTTGATACCTCATCTCTGCTTTAGTGCCCTACATACCAGAACATGTCAATTCTCTGTGGCACTCAAGTATATCATCATCTACCTTTCAGCTGGTCCGTAGTTTGCACATTGGTGTTCCTTTCCCTGAATTAGGAGTAGTCCCTGGGAAAGAGCTCTACCAATCCCAGCTGGAGACACAATACCAGCCTGAAATAACAAGAGGGCAATTCAAACTCATGCCATTCCTGGTGCCTGTGGGAGTACTCTAGGTGTTAGTACTACCTCCCTAACCTTATACAAAAAATTCCCTTACCAGCTTGACAATGACCTTCAAGAAATGATTCAAACCATGCTTTCCCTCCAATGACAGATTGATTATCTGGCAACAGTGGTGCTTCAGAACTGATGGGACGATGTTCTTATAGTGAATAAAAGTGATCTTTGCCTTTTCCTCCAAAAAGAATGATGCTTCTCAAAGAAATTGAAGATCTCAGAAGATGGAAAGATCTCTCATGCTAATGAATTGGTAGGATTAATATTGTAAAAATGGCCATCTTTCCAAAAGCAATCTACAGATTCAATGCAATCCCCATCAAAATTCCAACTCAACTCTTCATGGAGCAATTTGCAAATTCATTTGGAATAAGAAAACATGCAGGATAGTGAAAACTATCCTCAAAAATATAAGAACTTCTAGGGGAATCACCATCCCTGACCTCAAGCTGTATTACAGAGCAATAGTGATAAAAAACTGCATGGTATTGGTACAAAAACAGGCAGGTAGATCAATGGAATAGAATTGAAGAACCAGAAATGAACCCACACACTTAGGTCACTTGATCTCTGACAAAGGCATTAAAACCATTCGGTGGAAAAAAGATAGCATTTTCAACAAATGGTGCTGGTTCAACTGAAAGTCCACATATAGAAGAATGCAAATTGATCCATTCTTATCATCCTGTACAAAGCTCAAGTCCAAGTGAATCAAGGATCTCCACATCAAACCTGATACACTCAAACTAATAGAAGAAAAAGTGGGGAAGCATCTCAGACACATGGGCACTGGAGAAAATTTCCTGAACAAAACACCAATGGCTTATGCTCTAAGATCAAGAATCGACAAATGGATCTCATAAAACTGCAAAGCTTCTGTAAGGCAAAGGACACTGTCATTAGGACAAAATGGAAACCAACAGATTAGGAAAAGATCTTTACCAATCCTACCTCCAATAGAGGGCTAATATCCCACATGTACAAAGTACTCAAGAATTAGACTCCAGAGAATGAAATAACTCTATTAAAAATGGGGTATACAGCTAAACAAAGAATTCTCAGCTGAGGAATATCAAATGGCTGAGAAGCAACTAAAGAAACGTCCAACATCCCTAGTCATCAGGGAAATGCAAATCAAACCAACGCTGAGATTCTACCTCACACCAGTCAGAATCCATAAAATCAAAAACTCAGGTGACAACAGATGCTGGCAAGGATGTGAAGAGGAACACTCCTCCATTGTTGATGGGATTTCAAGCTGGTACAACCACTCTGAAAACTAGTCTGGAGGTTCCTCAGAAAATTGGATATAGTACTACCTGAGGACCCATCTATATATACCTCTTCTGGGCATATACCCAAAAGATGCTCCAACATATAACAAGGACACATGCTCCACTATGTTCATAGCAGCCTTATTTATAATAGCCAGAAGCTTGAAAAAAACCCTGATGTCCTTCAATAGAGGAATGGATATAGAATATGTGGTATATTTACACAATTAAGTACTACTCAGCTATCAAAAACAATGACTTCATAAAATTCATAGGTAAATGGATGGAACTAGAAGTTATCATCCTGAGTGAGGTAACCCAAACACAAAAAACCACACATGGTTTGCACTCACTGATAAGTGGATATTAA
Organism: Rattus norvegicus; assembly: GCF_021556685.1. Classification (NCBI taxonomy): domain Eukaryota; kingdom Metazoa; phylum Chordata; class Mammalia; order Rodentia; family Muridae; genus Rattus; species Rattus norvegicus. The sequence goes on along the minus strand of NC_141542.1, from coordinate 61,544,986 downwards.
CCCAAAAGTTCAGATTACCCAAGATACAATTCACAGACCACAAGAAGCTCAAGATGGAAGACCAAAGTGTGGATGCTTCAGTCCTTCTTTGAGGGAGGAACAAAAATATTCACAGGAGGAGATGTGGAGACAATGATTGGAGGAGACTGAAGGAATGGCCATCAGAGCCTGTCCCACCTGGGGATCCACTCCATATACAGCCACCAAACCTAGACAATATTGCTGATGCAAAGAAGTGCATGCTGACAGGAGCCTGACATAGCTGTCTCCTGAGAGACTCTGCCAAAGCATCACAAATACAGAGGCAGATACTCGCAGCCAACCATTGAATTGAGAACAGGGTCCCCATTGGAGGAGTTAGGGAATGGACTGAAGGAATTGAAGGGGTTTACAACCCCATAAGAACAATAATACCAATTAACCAGAGCTCTCATGGACTAAATCACCACTCAAAGACCATGGATCCAGCTGCATATGTAGCAGAGGATGGACTTGTTGGGCACCAATGGGAGGAGAAACCCTTGAACCTGCCAGGGATGGACCCCCCAGTGTAGGGCAATGTCAGGGTGGGGAGGCAGGAAGGGGTGGTTGAATGAGTGGAGAAACATCTTCATAGAAGATGGGGGAGGGGGAATGGGATAGGACGTTTATGGTCAAGAAACTGGGAAAGGGGATAACATTTGAAATGTAAATTTAAAAAATTCGATAAAAAATTTTTTTAAAAAATGATGCTTCTCCATCAATGAGTCAAGAATAGTTAGAAACAAAATTCAGCAGCTACAATCAGATAACCAAAAACTGCAGGGAATAGAACAGTGTAAGGCCTCTAATTCCTGAGTTTTCAAAAACCCTGTATGGAAGTCGATACTGCCTTTCCTAACCCCACTTCTCATTTTTCTGGCTTAATGGCTCATTAAACTCATCTCCACATTATTCCAGTAACAAATTCAAAATTTTTCTAACGAAACAATCAGTTCCTTTTATAGAATTACCAACCACTCTCCACAGAGGAACCTGACGTGAACCGCTATCAAATGAGCCCCAATGGTGAAGGTCAGCTGCACCCCAATGTCGGCAATGCCACTAGATAGCAGGAATCAATTTAAGAGACCCTATACTCCTAATCCCCCCTCACCATCCCCTCCCCCGGCCCTTTTTTTCTCTCTTTATGATAAAAAAAAGGAATGTTAGCATCAGATCATCAGTGCATCCATCCACAGCCAGAAGCTCATCCCTGGCCTGCAGCCTCCTCCTCTTTCTCTTTGTGATCATTTGTGTGCTGGGCCCAGGGAGAGGCAGGATTAAAAGGTGTGGCCATATTGAAGTAGGTGTGTCATTGTGAGTGTGTGTTATAAGTTTCTCATCCTAAGTGCCTGGAAGTCAGTATCTGCTGGCAGTCTTCAGATGAAGATGTAGAACTCAGCTCCTCCAGCTTCATGCCTGCCTGGATGCTGCCGTGCTCCTGCCTTGGTGATAATGGACTGAACCTCTGAACCTGTAAGCCAGCCCCAATTAAATGTTGTCCTTACAAGAGTTGCCTTGGTCATGGTTTCTGTTCATAGCAGTAAAACCCTACAACACTCTTCTTCCTAATTCTTCTCCTCTTCTTCTCTTCTTCTCCTCTTCTTTTCTTCTCCTCTTCTTCTTTTCTTCTCCTCTTCTTCTTCCCTCTTCACCACCCCCCACCCCTAGGCTGCCTTTGCCAATAAAACCTCCCACATAAGACCTGCAGTTGGTGTGATTTGTCTGGTATTGCACCACATAAGCTAACAGGTATAGGTACATGTCTATCCCTGTAATGGTAAACCAGGTGTAATGGTAAACCTAGCTACCACACAACAGTTTGACTAAAACATACCATGTTTCAGTTTTGTGTGAAGATAACAATATGAACAGTAAAACAGATGTATTTTTATATGAAGTTTTTCTGTTCTTTGATTGTTATAAACTTTAGAAATTAAAAAGAGAATTAAAAACGGATTATACAAATAGATTTAATCTTATGCTTTCAATACATATTCATTGCAAGCACTGTTTTTCTAAATGACTGTTTTTGTTTTTGTTTTTGTTTTTAATTAGATTTTCTTTTTCCTTCTCCTCATATTCTTTAGTTTCCCCTTTTTCTTCCCAAATACAGGTCTAGCAGTCACTAAGACAGCCTTGGCTTTGTCCTCGCCATCCTCACTGGAGCTACTAGTGGACATATAGCCATCCCTCCCATGAGGAGTGTCTCTCACTAAGTCAGGCAAATCCGAGCAGCTGACATTTGATGACTCAGCTGCTCTTCTCTGTTGTGCACTGATCATAGATGAACCTTCTGCCTCCTCACTAGAAGACTCCTGGGGTAATTCTGAGAGGTAGGAGTTCCCTAGAAACCCACCATTTCCTGAAGGCCTCCTTCTTTTGGGGACTGAAGTCTCTCTTGTGTTTGGTTGGCTTCTTTTCTGGGTTTTTCCGTTTGCTTTGTCCAGGGTCTCAGGCACTTTCTTCAGCTCACCAGCTGTCTCTTCCCTCTCTTTCCTTAGCATACAAGTCACTGCTCTACTCAGCCTATGGCTCTTTATGTGTTTGGCATCTTGTTTTTCCTGCTGGGCTAGTCTAAAAAAGGAATCAATCCGTAGCTGGGTCTAAAATAAAATAAAGCAAAAAATCAGGTAAGTGAGTAGTTTCTATACCAAATTGACACGTTGAACTGTGAATTATTAGTTCCAAGAATTTGGAATTATGGCCTCCAGAAGACAATTCTAGCTGTTTTTTGTTCGTTTGTTTGTTTTGTTTTGTTTTCATAACAATTTTATCCTCTTCTTTGGCAACAACAGAATTAGTCTGTGCCTAAGCCATTCAATGCCTTTCTTTTAAAACCATTATCATCGCATAGTACCTTCAATGGACAAGTTCACTGATGCACTGGGAGCAATTAAAAGTCACATAGGAAAGGTCAAGTAAAATCAGGTCAAGTAAAATTCAGTAACTGCACTGTTGAGAGATAGTCTTAAATCTTAGTGTGAATTACGGCATTACTTATAATTACTTGAAAACTAAACACCCAGCAACACAGAAACAGCCAGAGTGAACTTTCATGGACTTTAAGCCAGTCCTCTGAAACCATGAAAAGCAATGCAATTCACAGAAGATGGTATATGCTCATGAGCCAGGGGAAAGGAGACCCACTCTGTTAAGAGAGATGCATGTACAGGAGCAAATTAACATGGGAAACAAAGGAAAATAAACACAAAGAAAGCACACCTCGAAAGGAGGTAGCAGATCTAATCTACTTCCATTACTTTCTAGACTATCTTTGCTTTTTAGAAAGAAAAAATTCATCCTGGAAAGGAAATTAATAACTAGTCACTAGAAAATATTTTCATTCGTAGTAGGCTTCTATTGCTGGTAAGTAATATCATCAGACAGACAACAGGAAACCCACGGGAAATTTTTTAAAACATTGTCCATTTGGATTTTTCTCCTAAATTACCCAAATTTAATGGAAACTGATTCCATTGTTTTAAACACTATAGTCTTATTTCTAATTGCATGTATATTTCATCAATGGCTTCTGAGATGGGGGAAGGCTTATCTGATATGAACAGGACACATGAATAAGGCAAGCACACACATCCATTTGGAAACACTGAATGCCATATAAAAGAGCATTTACTCAACAAAAACCTCTCTTGTTAGAAATGTTAGTATATAGACCAGATCCTAAGTTGTAAATTAAAATGTTAGTGTTTGAAAAAATTGTTTTGGTGTGAATGTTTCCTGAGCTTTTAACAACTGAAGATAGCTCTGGAAGAGTAATATATTTCATCTTACTATTAAGTTATTTAAAAGACTAGAATTTTTTCAAAGTTAGCAAAACAAGGACACTGTAGCACTAACATAAACAGACTTAGGACCCAATCCCTTCTTCTGTTTCACTCTGTTTATAAGGTGTCATCATTTCAAGTCTTCAGCTACTTGCCCTAAAATAAGAGTTAACAGGACATTAACAGCTACTAATTGCAGTCATCACTCTGGATATAAAGAAAATCCACAATTACCTGGTGGGCATTCAGTTGCTTTAGTACTGGATACAGGGATTCATCTGTCTTCATCCTGTTCCAGCCAAAATACCTCTGACAAAATGTGCTGGAAGTTAAGATTTACACAATTTCTGAAAGAGATTTAACAGGTAATACAAATGCAAAAGCCAGAGTTGGGACCAGTCTAGGGCCAGTTGGAAAATTCCCACCACAAACCTCCAAGCACAAGGACCCCTCCCTTCCAAGAAGAAAAAAGCTGGTTTAGTTCCTGGAACAGGTACAAGCCAAACTGTCACACAAAGCTACCTGTGGCTTCCAACCAACTCCCTCCCCTTGGGAAAGTCTTGAATGGTACACTGAGTCCAATCTGAAAGTTGTTTTGTGAGGTCTGAATTGAACCTCTTCCAGGACCTCTTGAATGAGACTCACGGAATCTGTGATCGATGCAATAGCAAGAGGAGTTTAATTCTGGCATGCTGAGGTCCTCCCACTTCAAGGGGAGACAACCCCAAGCAGACTCTGGCAGAGAGTTATATACCTTCCAAAAAATTGGGGCAGAATTCAAGCAATTAATAACTAAGCAGGGTATTATTGATGGGGTAAAGTGACCTTCAAGCTGACTCGTGATCAATGAACCGTTCTGGACTTTCTAGGGGGAACGGTTGGGAGTCAAGAGGAGGTTGATTTGGAGTCATAGGTAGCTTTGTTTGACAATTTGGTTTGCAGTTGCTCCGGGAACTAACTACTTCCTGGAAGGGAGTGGTCTTTGTGCTTGGAGGTTTGCAGTGGAGCTTTCCCACTGGCCTTAGATTAACCCCAACCCTGGCTCTTTCAGTTTTGCTCTACCAAATGTGCACAGTACCCTGCCTAGTTACCATTGTGCGGATTCTGCCCCAATTGTTTGCAAGGTTTATAATCACCTGTTAAAATCTGCTCAAGGTTGTCTCCCCTTGAAGTGGGAGGACCCCGACATGTCAGAATTAAACTCCTCTTGCTATTACATCAATCACTGCTCAGTGAGTCTCATTCAAGAGGACCTGGAAGAGGTTCAACTCGGACCTCACACTACTACTACTACTACTACTACTACTACTACTACTACTAATAATAATAATAATAATAATAATAATAATATATTCAAAAGCCAATCATTGTTACCATTCCCTGAATCTCCCAGAATAAGATCATCTTGCAGTAAGTTCTAATCAATCTCCAAAGGAAGAAGAGACTCAAAAATCCATACTAGCACACTGAAGACTCCTCACTGCAAAGCATGGCTAACCTAGAATAAAAGCAGGGGGTAGATATTCTACATACTTCTTTATGAAAGGAAGTTGTACTTGGGTTGAATCTATTGTAGATGTTGAAACAGCCAACCAATTTATTATTTAAATACATAGAATGGAAGGACAGCAATCTTCCATTGTCTTTCAGACTAATTACTCTTAAACATGTGGTCATGCCATGCATGTTGTAGCTGCTTCTTTCAAATTAAGATCTATATTGAAGGATATTTGCTGCATATGCATGAAACCCTGAGTTCATTCCCCAGCACTGGGGAAAAAAAACAAAAACCAAAAAAAACAGGATACTTTTCCCCAAGTTTTAATCTGCAGCTGGGATGATTTGTAAAGGCTGGCCCAGGGAGTGGCACTATTAGGAGTTGTGGCCTTGTTGGCATACATGTGTCCCTGGGCGTGGGCTTTAAGACCCTAGTCCTAGCTGCCTGGAAGCCATTCTTCTCCTAGCAGTCTCCTCCTATAGCTTGCTACCCTGGAAGCTGCCAAGCTCCCACCTTGATGATAATGGACTGAACCTATGAATCTATAAGCCAGTCCCAATTAAATGTTGTCCTTATAAGAGTTGTTCACAGCAGTAAAACCCTAAGAGAGAGGCTTAATATCCCCATAAATATGAAGAAAGAAAGGATATTCTCTAATCTTGTCAACATCAGGCTTGCCCCACAGAAACGATCCCCTGGAGTCATCCACCACAGGCCTGAGGTAGGCATCTGCAACTGCAGGGTTGGGGAAACCAGGTGTCAGCTGCAACTTCCGTAATTTTTTTTTCACTTTGGTGTCATAGGGATTTTCTGCAGCCTTCTTGTTATTTTGAGCTTTGTGCCACCACTCTCTGCAAGATAACAGGGGTAATTACTTACCAAACAGAGAGATGTTGTAGTTGTCACACTAGAAGGAAACGTAATTTCAAATCCGAATTCAAATATATGCAGTGTAGAATACTAAGCTGCAAGGTACAGGTCTTCCTGCATGTTAAATATTTCATGTGTACTGTCATTACTCTCACCCCTCAAAAAGAAGAAATAAACTCACTTAGAAGTACCTTGCTCAACATTTCACAAATGGGACTAGAATCTCAGATGACAAACCCCCACAGCTCCTCTTCAAACCACAGCAGCACAAAGCCACAACTTCTCCAGGCCCCCTGTCAGTGAAATGAAAGGTACAGTGGATCCAAAAATATCAAGAATATATTGGTTGTTTTAGTGTAGACATCATTCAGCGCCAAGTAGGATATGATAGACGGGGCACTGGGCACAAAGAGAGACATAAATAGGTCTTTTAAATTATAAACAGAAGCAAGCACTATTGCTCTCATGTGCTGGATAATGTTCTAAGCAAAATTAGACTGTTAATTTTAACTTTTTTATATTAAGTCCATTTTAAAATGTTTTCTATCTCAGTGACAATTTATTGTCGTGCACTTCTTCAGTTTTGTTTTGTTTTTTTTCCTTTAATGCTCCTCTGATGAAGAGATCAATCGTCCATCTCTGTGGCTTTGGATAATGATCAAGAAGCTGAGGGGCATAAAACATGCCCGTCCACTTCCTGGTTTTGGACAAAGCTGCCCTTTGAAGCAGCCACCACCACTCCTTGAGAAACCTGTGTTCACTGCAGCGATCTCAATGGAGACTATCCAAGGTCTAGCAGCATTCTATCTGTCTACTGACAGTGCCTGGCATGTGAAACTTTCAGCAGGTCCTTGAGCTTTGAGCTGTTCCAAGACAGAGACTAGGAATAAAACACTCCCAAGCAAGTTTCAGAGTCAGGAGCAAAAACACCAGGTGCTATTGGTGGAAGTTTAAGGTAGGTAACTGCAATGTGCCAACAGAAAACTGAGAGATAATACCATGAACACTCAAACATGCTCCTCACCTACCCAACTTTCAGTGGTTCCTGAAGAACACCTGTGTACCTGCCCTTCAGTTCTATTTCCTAACAAATTAGTACCAGCAACAGGGTTCCAGCCTGCAGATTGAGCAACTTCAGAGCGCCATCTGCTGTTCAAAGGCTTATAGTCTTCACCAAAATCAAGGGGAAAATAATGCTTTCTTAATTTTTTGCTCATTTTGTTTTGAGTATATGTGTAACTGTCATGAGTATGTGTAACTGTCACATATGTGCAGGTGCCCTTGGAGGGTACTTGATGTAGGTGCTGGGAACTGTCCTTGAGTCCTCTAGGAAAGCAATAAATGCTCTTAACCACTGAGCCATCTCTACAGCCCCTAAGAAAATGTTTTCTTAACCAGTTTTACAGCATAATATTAGCAAAGCACACTGAGTATCTACCCTAAATACATCCCTGAAAGAAAGAGAGTCAGGCATTGCAAAAGAAGAGGGAAAAGAGTGGGGCTGAGTCTCTCGGCCATGCTGTGAGGAGACTGTAAGATGTAGCCACCATGAAAGTGAAGGGCACGTGTCTGGAAGAGGAGCTGCTGTCCCTCGCTCCCTGCAGCTATCCCAAGCCTATTTGCAAACAGCGGCCCAGAATCTTTAGAGCTCCTTTTCTTCTTAAACAAATCTAAACATTTTGGGTTTAAATTTAATTTAAACCCAAATTTAAATGCAACTGGGATAAAAAAAATTAAAAAATAAAAATAAATACAAATTAAAAACAATCCACAAGGTGGCATGGAGGGCTCTGCTATATCCCTACCCCTCTTTCTAAACTTTAGCTCTGCCTTCATCCTACATCCGAGTTAGGCAGAAATGAGACTACTCGGCCTGCCTTCAAGAAATTCTAACACCCCTGAACACAAGGGCATCTTGGTAAAAGAAACACTACTACAGCTTAAACCACACAATGCCCCCACAAACTGGAAGACCTCAGTACCCACTCATGATCATTTTGCCCATGGATAGGTCATCCAGACAAAATTTAAACAGAGAAATGTTGCCATTAATGGACGACTCTATTGGCTGGTTTTGTGTGTTAACTTGACACAAGCTGGAGTTATCACAAAGAAAGGAGCCTCAGTTGAGGAAATGCTTCCATGAGACTCAACTGTAAGGCATTTTCTCAACTAGTGATCAAGGGGGAGGAAACAGCCCATAGTAGGTGGTGCCGTCCCTGGGCTGGTGGTCTTGGGTTCTATAAGAGAGCAAGCTGAGCAAGCCAGGGGAAGCAAGTCAGTAAGAAACATCCCTCCATGGCCCCTCATCAGCTCCTGCTTCCTGACCTGCTTGAGTTCCAGTCCTGACTTCCTTTGGTGATGAACAGCAACATGGAAATGTAAGCTGAATAACCCTTTCCTCCCCAACCTGCTTCTTGGTTGTGATGTTTGTTCAGGAATAGAAACCCTGACTATGACATGGACATTATAAACCAAGTAGAACTAAAAATATTTATAGATCACTTTACTCAAACACAAAAGAATACACCTTTTGCTCTGCACATCACAGAACTGTCTTCAAATTGACCCTGTACTAGAACACAAAACTAGTCTCAACAGCTACAAGAAAATTGAAATAACCCTCCGTACCTTATCAGACCATCACGAATTAAAGCTAGACTTCAACAACAACAGAACGCCTACAGACCTATGGAAACTGAACAACTCTACTCAGTAACCACTGGGTTTAGGAAGAAATTAAATCATTCTAGAATTGAATGAAAATGAATACACAAAATACCCAAATTTATGGGACAAAATTAAGGCGATTCTAAGAGGGAAGTTCACAAGACTAAGAGTCTACATAAAAAGGATTGTCATACGCCTATCCAAACTCACAAAAAGACGGAGGAAAGAACTAAGTGAGCAAAATTAGAAATGAAAAGGGTAACATAACAACAGACACTGAGGAAATCCAGAGAATCATAAGGATATAGGGACATGGACATATGAGGTCACATAAGGGACCTCATAAAACTGAGATGCTTCTGTATGAAAAGGAGACTACCATTCAAAGTGGCAGTCTGCAGAATGGGAGATTTTTTTAACCAACTCCACATTCAATAGAAGGCTAATATCCAAAATATATAAAGAACATAAGAAACTAGATATCATGAAAACAACCCAATTTTAAAATGGGGTACAGATCTAGGAGAATTCTCAATAGAGGAATCACAAAGGGCTAAGAAACAAAGAAATTTTCCATATCCTAAGCCTTCAGGGAAATGCCAATCAAAACTACTCTGAGGTCTCATCTTACGCTCATCAGAATGGCTAAGACCAATAACACAACTTATATTATCAAGGATGTGGAATAAGGGAACACTCATCCATTGCTGGTGGGACTGCAAACTGTATAGACAGAATTGTAATTAATGCATCAGATCCTCAGAAAGATGGGAACTGATCTACCTTAAGGACATTTCATTCCACCACACGAACACTTACCCAACCACTTACCCATCTCTATTGCTTTACTTATAGTAGCCAGAAATTGAAAAGAACCTATATGTCCCTTACTCAACAGAAGAATGAATAAGGAAAATGAGGTACATATACACAATGCCATATTATTTATATCACCATTAAAAACAAGTGAAATCATGAAATTTGCAGGCAAGTGGATGGACCCAAAAAAGAAGTCACCCTGTGTGAGGTAACCCAGACACAGAAGAACAAATATGGTTATGCATTTATTTACACATGGATATTTGCTGTTAAGTCAATGACAACAAAGCTATAATCCGTAGAACCACAAAGAATTAGATTTAAGTTTAGGTTTAGATGTAGATTTAGAGTAACCGACTAGGGGAAATTGATAAATCTCCCTATGAAATGAAAATAGAATAGGTAGCTATGGATGGGGGCTGGTAGTGCTGGAATAGGAGGATCACATGGTAAAAGAGAAGAGAGGAGACAGATGGTAGGAAATACAGAGAGAGACAGCTAAAATTAAGAACTATTTGAAGGGTAGTATGGAAACTTAATACAGTAGAAACTTTCTAAAAAATATAAACATATATGAAGACAATCTAAATGAAATTGCCACATAATGGGAGACAGACCCCAAATAGATGCCTCCTGTCACCAAATGAAGCTTCCAGTTCCAGGATTGGGTTACATCTAATTGAGCTGTTACCATAGTAATTTAAAAAAAAAAAAAAAAAAAAAAAAAAAAAAAACAGCTGCTGTGAAGACTACAGGCTGCTTTGACAAACCGACAAGAAACTATTGCTTAAGACAACACCTACACAACTTACTGAACACAGAGAAGTCAAACTGGAGCCTACACGGCCTTCACCCTATGTGCCAGCATCTTCTGTACAGGAAGGTACTCTGCATGCTACCGAAAGAGAAATATAAAAAACATCAACCTAGCAACAAACCCTTTGATCTCTGATGGTGTCCTGCCCGCAAGGTATACTTAGGCAATGATGGTGGTACAAAGCTTGTAGAAATAACAATATCTGGTGTGAGTTAAGGCCTAGTCCAGGAGATGGAACCTACACCTAACACTGCTTAGGTGACCAAGAACCTGAGCCTAGATAACCCAAGGTTAAGAACCAAATATTAATATTTTTTTTCTTTTTTCCGGAGCTGGGGACCGAACCTAGGGCCTTGCGCTTTCTAGGCAAGCGCCCTACCACTGAGCTAAATCCCCAACCCCTAAATATTAATATTTTTAAGAAAAAAAAAGGAGCAATGAACCCTTATGACATTCTGCTATACATCAGTGCCTTGCTTAGCTATCCTCAGAGAGGCTTCCTCCTGAAGCAGAGGGAACAAACACAAAGTCCCCCAACCAGACATCATATAGAAGGTGAGAGACCTTGAAACACTAAGACCTAATCAGGGTGTGTCTATTAAGTCCCTCCCCTAAGGGCTCAAGGAACCCCAGAGAAAAGGACGTGGGAAGACTGTCCTTTTCCTATATATTATGGCTTCCAGTTTAGTGCTTTTATAGGATTCCTGAATATGTAAATAGTGTATCTCTGTTTCCTGTGCCTCCTCTTAGGCTCTTTGCCTCTGTTTATTTGTTTTATACAATTCCGATGTATTAGTTTTGTTTTAACATATCTTGTCTTATTATTATCATCCCATAGAAGCCTATTTGCTTTCTAATGAGAGACAGAAAGGAGGCTGATCTGAATGGGAAGAGCTGGGAACAAAGGGAAGAGAAAAAAATAATCAGGATAAACTATGTAAGGGAAAAAATCTAGTTCCAAAACAGGAAAAAGGATGTAAGAAAATTAAATACCAGCAAGAGTGCATGCATGCATGCATGTGCATGTCTAATAGATACAATGTGCATATAATTGCAACTTCTTCCAATTGATTGTAATTGCATAAACCAAAATTTAAGATAATCATTTTAATGCATATTCTGCAGTGTTTCTTTATTTTTTCATTTGTAAAAGAATATTATTTGTAGCTACATAGTTCTTTACTGAACATGTTTGATGAGCTATGTAATAACATACCCCAAATACATCAATTTCTCCAAAACTCAGAAGTTGCACCTTAAGACAGCATACCTCTGGGTCAGCACATGGGTTTTCATGGACAGTGTCTTTACAATGTAAGCTCCTGGCCCTGGACCTCAAAGCACACTTATGGTTGACTTCTTTTATAACACTGAAATATATCACTAGCAACACTGAACAATTTCATTTGCTTCTCCATTACCCATTTAATCCCACAAGGAACCCTAAGGGTGTAGAATATAACTACTCATCTTTTCCATTACTAGGGCCTGCATATCTGAGTCATGGGCTACTCTACAACCATTCAAATGAACTCAGAGGAAGTTCACATACCAATAAGCACTGCAGAACTGTCTTTGTGTCCCTAGACTAGGATAAAGCAGGCACACGACTAAAACGAAACTAAAATAGACCAAAACCAGACTCACCAAGGCCCTAGAAACCACAGCCACTGTCTCCAACTACTCCCTCAATGTACACTGACTTGGGACAGCTTGTGAAACAGATTCCCAGAAGTGGTGGCACACACCTACAGTAGCAGCTACACAGGAAGCTAAGGTTGGAGGACTGCAAGTTTGAGCTCAGCCTAGGCAACATAGTTAAGAGCTCAGTTAAAAAAATAATCCATGTGTTAGTCTGAGTATTTATATAAATACCTGAATTAAAAGCATGAGGAAATGTCTTACGAGAATTTTAGGAGTGGGTCCAGGCCTCGACCAGGGAATTCATTGAGAATCTCCATGGCTGTTACACAGCCAACAGTTGGAATCCCTTCAGTATAATCACTGCCCAGTAGATAAGCCAAGTTGATTAATTTGTTGCGGTCCAGTCCTGTATAAATAGCAAAAAAAAAAAAAAAAAAAATATATATATATATATATATATATATATACACACACACACACATATGCACACACATACATATACACAAACACAATACACACATATATACAAACAAACATAAACATACACACATACACACACACACACACACACACACACACGCATACACAGATGGATGGATGGATAGACAGACAGACAGATAGATAGGGTTTCTTTGTGTAGTCCTGGCTATAGTAGATAGATAGACAGACAGACAAATAGACAGGAAGATGCTGTTTTGTTTTTCAGGACAGGATTTCTTTGTGTAGCCCTGGCTGTGATAGATAGATAGATAGATAGATAGATAGATAGATAGATAGATAGATAGAGAGAGCGAGAGAGCGAAAGAGAGAGAAAGAGAGAGAAAGAGAGAGAGAGAGAGAGAGAGAGAGAGAGAGAGAGAGAGAGAGAGAGAGAGATGTTTTGTTTTGTGTTTCAAGGCAGGGTTTCTTTGTGTAGCCCTAGCTGTACTGGACCTCATTTTGTAGATCAGGCTGGCCTCAAGCTCAGAGAGATCTGACAGGCCTCTACTTCTCAAGTGTCAAGAATAAAGACATAAATTAGGCCTCTGCCCAGAGCTGACACAGTCCCATAGCTCTCTGTACCCAGATGCCTTGGGGGAAAGAGGTGGACACTCAGAAGTTCGGACAATCCTGAGATTGTCAGGGGAGACCACTATTTCTCCTTACATTACTGACCCAAAAGGAACCCTCCAGGAGCCCTCTAGACACAGGAACCTAGGAGCAGTCTACAACGATATCCTTCCAGTTTTAGCCTGTGCCCTGAGGTGACCCTGTGACACAGCTCTCTGTACCCAGAGGCAGCTGGAAGAAAGCCAGTCTCCAGGAGTGCTGACACACAGGAATACAGGAAGAGTCAAGCCACTGTCAGAAACAGAAAGACCAGTTAATACCAGAGATAACTACATGGCGAGAGGCAAGCGAAGGAACCTAAGCAACAGAAACAAAGATCAAGTCATCAGAGCCCAGTTCTCCCACCAATGCAAATACTGGATATCCCAACACCCCAGAAAGGCAAGATTTGGATTTAAAATCACATATTATGACGATGATAGAGGACTTTAAGATGGACATAAATAATTCCCTTAAAGAAATACAGGACAACACAGGGTAAACAAGTAGAAGCCCTTAAAGAGGAAACACAAAAAACCTTAAAGAATAACAGGAAAACAAAACCAAACAGGTGAAGGAATTGAACACAATGATCTAAATGTCTAAAAATGGAAATAGAAACAAGAAAGAAACCACAAAGAGAGACAACCCTGGAGGTAGAAACCTAGGAAAGAGAAACCAAGAGCATCACCAACGGAATACAAGACAAAGAAGAGAGAATCTGAAAGGCAGAAGATACCATAGAAAACACTGAAACAACCATCAACAAAAATGTAAAACTCAAAAAGCTCCTAACCCAAAACATCCACATATACAAAGTACTCAAAAAGTTAGACTCCAGAGAGTCAAATAACCCTATTAAAAATGGGGTACACAGTTAAACAAAAAATTCTCCATTGAGGAATATCAAATGACTGAGAAGCACCTAAAGAAATGTTCAACATCCTTAGTCATCAGGGAAATGCAAATCAAAACAACCCTGAGATTCCACCTGACACCAGTCAGAATCCCTAAGATCAAAAACTCAGGTTGACAACAGATGCCGGCGAATATGTGGTCAAAGGAGAACACTCCTCCATTGTTGGTAGAATTGGAAGTTAGTACAACCATTCTGAAAACTAGTCTGGAGGTTCCTCAGAAAATTGGACATAGCACTACCTGAGGACCCAGCTATACCACTCCTGGGCATATACCCAAATGCTCCTACATATAACAAGGACAAATGCTCCACTATGTTCATAGCAGCCTTATTTATAATAGCCAGAAGCTGGAAAGAACCCTGATGTCCCTCAACAAATGAATGGATACAGAATATGTGGTACATCTACACAGTGGAGTACTACTCAGCTTTCAAAAACAATGACTTTATGAAATTCATAGGCAAATGGAATGAACTAGAAAATATCATCCTGAGTGAGGTAACCCAATCACAGAAAAACACTCACTGATACATGGATATTAGCCCAAAAGCTCGAATTACCCAAGATGCAATTCACAGACCACATGAAGCTCAAGAAGAAGGATGACCAAAATGTGGATGCTTCACTCCTTAAAGGGGGGATCAAAAATATTCATAGGAGAAGATATGGAGGTAAAGTTTAGAGCAGAGACTGAAGGCACAGCCATTTAGAGCCTGCCCACATGTGGCCCATATATATATATACAGCCACCAAAAGTAGATCAGATTGATGAAGCTAAGAAGTGCATGCTGACAGGAACTGGATATAGATCTCTCCTCAGAGACACAGCCAGAGCAGGACAAATACAGAGGCGAATGCTAGCAGCAATCCACTGAACTGAGAATGTGACTCCGGTTGGAGGAATTAGAGAAAAAGTTGAAGGATCTGAAGGGATTTGAAATCCCATAAGAACAACAATACCAACCAAACAGAGCTCCCAGGGACTAAATCACCATCCAAAGAGTATACATGGACAGACCCATGGCTCCAATTGCATATGTAGCAAAGGATGGCCATGTTGGGCACCAATGGGAGGAGAAACCCTTGTTCCTGCCAAGGCTCAACCCCCGCAGTGCAAAGCAATGTCAGGACGGGGAGTCAGGAAGGGGTGGGTGGATGGGAGGGAGAACACTCTCATAGAAGGAGGAAGAGACATTTGGTAGGAGGTTTATTGTCGGGGAAACCCTGAAAGGGGATAACATTTGAAATTTAAATTTAAAAATCCAATTTAAAAAAATGTAAAAAAAGAAAAAAGATAATGACTTATTTCGCTGAATTTAGGGGTCAATGTTTTTCCTCCCAAAATTCTAATGCACATTCTCTTTTACCAGTCTCTTTGCCAAGAACCAACCAATTGCGCATGTTTGAAAGTAAAATGTGGAATAACTTCTTTTTATAAAAGTTGTAATTCCCTTAGCAAGCGCTATGCTTCATACTGAAAATGAAAAAAAGGCATAAACTATTCTATTATATAATATTTTTGTAAAAACTATATAACATATATAAAATGTATGTTAAACATCCAAAGGCACATATTTTATTTAAAAATAGGTTCTTCTGTTAAGTATTCTGTTGAGATTTTAAATTTTAAACATTATTATGTTAAATATTCTCTACATGCTGACCTCTGCATTTAGTTATCTAGACTGCTCAGCATATGCATTCAATTACCAACAGAGTACCCCTGCCTGTGTATCCAGTGAGCCTCTCAGACTCATCTTATCTCAATTCAACTCTCCCTTCCCTGTCCATTCTACTACTGGCCCAGAACCAGGAATCTAGAACCCTTCCTCACATACCCTACATCCAAGACATGCACACTCCTCTTTCTGATGCACCGGATATTGCAAGGTTTCAGTTTCTTCTCTCCAATGTTAACTATTGTTATCACCACCCTCCTCCATTCCCACTGGCCTCCTTGCTTCCTAGAACACGTACATAAGCAAGGTTCTGCCTCAAGGCTTTGAAATCTGTAAGTCCCTCTGATACAATCTTTGTCAATTTTGTAGTTACAGTTTTCTTCCTATTTCCTTAAGGAGCCTGCCAAGACTGCCGCAAACAAAGCCATCTCTGATGACGGCCCTGTCAGGAAGGGCATGTACCATCCTGCACTTGCACCTCATCCTCTCTCTGCTTCTCTTTCCTATGGTAGACACTAATGGTCAGATTATGACTTAGAAACATGGCCAGAGTGTTTCTTTTCTACTAGAGAAAAATATTTCATTCTCAGCTATTTCCCAATTGCCAAGAATGAGACTGGCGTATGAGAGTCACTCTGTGCACATTTCGCAGGTGAATGAATGGATGAAGGAGAGAGTGGTGATGGATGTGAGTATCAGGAACACTCACCGTGGCAGAAGCCACAATGGCTCCATCCCCCACACTATGAGAACGTCTCTGGTTCACTGTCAGGTAAGTATTCAACTAACCTTGTCAGATGACTTAACTGCAAGAAAGATGCTAAGATTTTAATTTCTTAAATCCAGTTTATGACCTCCCATTTCCATTCATGCATGAAATGTGTTCCTTGAGAAGAAAAACCTCAGAGGGCAAATCAGGAGAATGAACGTGTGGAACTGTGGGAAATGACTACACTCTGACTCTTACCCAATTGGTTGTAAAAGTCCACATACTGATAGTACTCTACAAACTTGTTTTTGTTAAAAAAATTCTTATAGACATGCCGGGCCCCAAACAGCCAGATATCACTATCATCAGTAATGGTTCCAGAAGTCTGATCAGTGAGGTCCAGAATGGCGCACTGTGCCTCTGCCTCCATGGGAGCCTGGATGTAGGGAATGCCAAAGAGACGCAGGAGTTCCTGTAATGAGAAATAACAAGCAGGGAAATGTACTGTGGGCCTTGACCTCAAGGGGGTGTGACAGTAGGAAAGTCTAAAGAAGACCAAGCTAAAGTCACACGTACCTGGCTTTCCAGAAACATCTGGCCTGTTACAGAGGCAGCAATCCGATCTTGCTGCTGTTTTTGAGCTTCCAGTGAATTCTGTTCTGCTAAGAGGTTACTCTCCAGGGCATCCAGTTCCTCCTAAAACATGTTCCCAGCCACCGAAAATTATAGTCATGATACAATTATTTTCATTTATTACAGTAAAGCATGCATTTCCTCTGGCTGAAATGACCAACAAGCCATTTCTCCTTACAGTGTTTTCCACTTGGGATTTCCAGGCAAGACTGTACCTTTCAGTTGCCTCATTACATCATATGAGAACCTAACTAAAAATCCCAGCTGTAACTTATACTTTAAAAGGAAGCTATGAGTAACAAGAAGATGAATTTTAAAAGCTAGTAAATATCTATCTAGCAGGCATAGGCTTGGCCTCCTTGGCACTAAGTTAAAAATGTGGTGTTACCAAATTAACATCTTGCCATTCGTCGGGTGAGTCCTCAGCACCTCTGTCTTCTTTTCTGTGTTCCTTCATTGCCTTGATGTCAGAGCTGTCTTGTAGGAGGCACTCTGTGTTCCTGGGGCTTCCTTCCTCCAGAGTTTCTTTAGGTTCCTCTGCATCTTTTTCAGAGAGATGCTTAGAAATCTCTGATGACTCTATTTGAAGTTCATCATTGCTGATCACACTCTGCACCTCAATGAAACTTCCTGTCCAAAAAAATCATGATATCACTTCATCTAAAATAAGAACATTAGAGTCACTATGAAGTCATCAAAACTTTCTGAACAGCCCTGGAAAATGTCAAACCCCAAAGGAAGTGATGTAAGTATAATAATAAACATGCAACTCGCTAATTTGCTACAGTGCACCACAAATGCCTACCCACCACTTCCAACCAAGCTTTTTTCATTAGACAAATTGATCTATTCGGCTGTTGGTCACTAAAAGTAGGAACCAAATTCTCAAAAATTTGCATATTAACTTTTAAAAGCTATGTTCGGTCGACTAATGCTATTTTTAAAACCCAGAGAGAAGGCCAGGGAAGCAGATAGGCTTACCTTTCAGTTTCTCCTCCAGTCCCAATTCCTTCAGTCTCATCCACAGCTCTGTAGCAGAACACCTGCTGCTGCCTCACTTTCCTCTCTAACCCTATACCAGATGGATCACAAAAATCTTCTCCAACCTGCCTTGTCTCTAATCATCCCAGTTCCCAGTCTCTAACACCCGCAGCCATTCTCTGTGAGCACACCAGCTGAGCAGGCCAGTGAACAGGTAAGCTAATAGAAAACCTTCACCACTCCCTCCTCTCCTCCACATCCAAATTCCCAGTCTCATCCCTCTCTATGCAACAGAACACATTGCTTTCCCCTCTGCGCACATCTCCTGTGGATTCCGCAACTTTCCTCTCCTAACTCTCTGTTACTTTATCCCAGCTCCAATTCCAGAAGGCACTCCTTGCTAACTGACAGAGACTACTCCTGTCAGAGAAGCTGTCTGTAAATCCTTTTCTCTCTTTAGATTCAAGCCTCAAGTCTCATCCCCAGTGCTACAGCAGACCCTCAGAAATGACCTCTCTCTGGTAGTACTATGACCAGTTTTCTAAGGAACCACCAGGTTTGACCAGCTTGCAATCTCACCAGCAATGGAGGAGTGTTCCTCTTTCTCCACATCCCCACCAGCATCTGCTGTCACCTGAGTTTTTGATCTTAGCCATTCTCACTGGTGTGAGGTGAAATCTCAGGGTTGTTTTGATTTGCATTTCCCTGATGACTAAGGATGTTGAACATTTCTTTAGGTACTTTTCAGCCATTCAAGATTCCTAACTTGAGAACTCTTTGTTTAGCTCTGTACACCATTTTTTAATAGGGATATTTGGCTCTCTGGAGTCTAACTTCTAGAGTTCTTTATATATATATTAGATATTAGCCCTTTATCAGATGTAGGATTGGTAAAGATCTTTTCCCAAGCTGTTGGTTGCCATTTTGTCCTATTGACAGTGTCCTGTGCCTTAAAGAAGTTTTGCAGTTTTATGAGCTCCCATTTGTCGATTCTTGATCTTAAAGCATAAGCCATCAGTGTTCTGTTAAGGAAATTTTCCCCGGTGCCCATGTGTTAAGGCTCTTTCCCACTCTCTCTTCTATTATTTTGAGTGTATCTGGTTTTATGTGGAGGTCATTGATCCACTTGGACTTGACCTTTGTACAAGGCGATAAGAATGGCTTGATTTGCATTCTTCTACATGCTGACCTGTAGCAGTAAATAGTAATAAGTGAATTCACCAGCACCAGTGGGCCACATGGCATCTGCAGGGTATTTTCATCTTAATCAACAAAGCATCTCAACGCAACTCGCTAAGTTTCCAATTGCCATCCTAAGCTGCCACTGGCTACTCTTTGGGCCCTGTAGCGATCTTGCTGCCATGGCTAGCCCCACATTGCTGTCAGCTACTCTCTGCCCCAGGAGCAACCACCCTCTTGTGACTTTCTGCTATGAGCTCTGTTCACAGTCCCAGCATCTGCTCCCTGTGGTTATAGTCCAAACTCCCAGTAACCTGTAAAAATCAAAACTCAATAAGCTTGTAATTTGTCAGTAAATCCTCACCCCCAAAATGTCCTCACAATAAACTCTAAACAAGTTAATATTGATATAAACTGCCCACCTAGATAAGACAAATTGTATATAAAACTCTATCCCTTATGAAATATTCATAACTACCTGCAGCCCTTTAAAGCCACACAGAACTAGGCTATCCTTCTCCTCCTCCATCTTGGCTCTTCCCCTTTTTTCCCCTCTCCCCAAAACTCTGTGTTGTCCTTACTTTTTCACTGCCCAATCACAGGCCTCACCTTATCTTGTGCCTACCTTCACCTGCATAGAGCCAACAATCCACACTCACTGCCAGAAAATTGGACATAGTACTACCTGAGGATCCAGCTATACCACTCCTGGGCACATACCCAAAAGATGCTCCAACATATAACAAGGATACATATTTCACTATGTTCATAGAAGCCTTATTTATAATAGCCAGAAGCTGGAAAGAACCCAGATGACCTTCAACAGAGGAATGGATACAGAAAATGTGGTACATCCACACAATGGAGTACTACATTTTTACCCAATGGAGTAATATTCACCTATTAAAAACAATGACTTCGAAGTCCCACACCCGCGGATCCCGGCCCGCAGCAGCTCTCTGCTCCCAAACCCCGTGGGAGAGAGACCTCACCGCCTGATCAGGTGGGCACTCCTGAGGCTGCAGAGCGGAGGAGACCACCAACACTGCCCACCCCTGCCCACATCCCTGGCCCAAGAGGCGACTGTATAAGGCCTCTGGGTTCCCGTAGGGGAGGGCCCAGGAGTGGCAGGACCCCTGCGCCTGAGACACCGCCGGAACCTGAAGGAAACAGACCGGATAAACAGTTCTCTGCACCCAAATCCCGTGGGAGGGAGAGCTAAACCTTCAGAGAGGCGGACACGCCTGGGAAACCAGAAGAGACTGCACTCTGTGCACATCCAGACGCCAGAGGAAAACGCCAAACGCCATCTGGAACCTTGGTGCACGGAGGCTCCCGGAAAGAGCGGCACAGATCTTCCCGGTTGCTGCCACAGCGAAGAAGACTTAGGCAGTACCCCACGAGCAAACTTGAGCCTTGGAACCGCAGGTAGGACCAACTTTTCCCCTGCAAGAAACCTGCCTGGTGAACTCAGGACACACAGAGGCAAAATTCCTCTAGGACCTGGCACTTCCTGTGTTTACCGGAAGTCCCACACCCACGGATCCTGGTCCGCAGCAGCTCTCTGCTCCCAAACCCCGTGGGAGAGAGACCTCACCGCCTGATCAGGTGGGCACTCCTGAGGCTGCAGAGCGGAGGAGACCACCAACACTGCCCACCCCTGCCCACATCCCTGGCCCAAGAGGCAACTGTATAAGGCCTCTGGGTTCCCGTAGGGGAGGGCCCAGGAGTGGCAGGACCCCTGCGCCTGAGACACCGCCGGAACCTGAAGGAAACAAACTGGATAAACAGTTCTCTGCACCCAAATCCCGTGGGAGGAAGAGCTAAACCTTTAGAGAGGCGGACACGCCTGGGAAACCAGAAGAGACTGCACTCTGTGCACATCCAGACGCCAGAGGAAAACACCAAACGCCATCTGGAACCCTGGTGCACGGAGGCTCCCGGTAAGAGCGGCACAGATCTTCCCGGTTGTTGCCGCCGCGGAGAGGACTTAGGCAGCACCCCACGAGCAAACTTGAGCCTTGGAACCACAGGTAGGACCAACTTTTCCCCTGCAAGAAACCTGCCTGGTGAACTCAAGACACAGGCCCACAGGAACAGCTGAAGACCTGTAGAGAGGAAAAACTACACGCCCGAAAGCAGAACACTCTGTCCCCATAACTGGCTGAAAGAAAACAGGAAAACAGGTCTACAGCACTCCTGACACACAGGCTTATAGGACAGTCTAGCCACGGTCAGAAATAGCAGAACAAAGTAACATAGAGATAATCTGATGGCGAGAGGCAAGCGCAGGAACCCAAGCAACAGAAACCAAGACTACATGGCATCATCGGAGCCCAATTCTCCCACCAAAGCAAACACGGAATATCCAAACACACCAGAAAAGCAAGATCTAGTTTCAAAATCATATTTGATCATGATGCTGGAGGACTTCAAGAAAGACATAAAGAACTCCCTTAGAGAACAAGTAGAAGCCTACAGAGAGGAATCGCAAAAATCCCTGAAAGAATTCCAGGAAAACACAATCAAACAGTTGAAGGAATTAAAAATGGAAATAGAAGCAATCAAGAAAGAACACATGGAAACAACCCTGGACATAGAAAATCAAAAGAAAAGACAAGGAGCTGTAGATACAAGCTCCACCAACAGAATACAAGAGATGGAAGAGAGAATCTCGGGAGCAGAAGATTCCATAGAAATCATTGACTCAACTGTCAAAGATAATGTAAAGTGGAAAAAGCTACTGGTCCAAAACATACAGGAAATCCAGGACTCAATGAGGAGATCAAACCTAAGGATAATAGGTATAGAAGAGAGTGAAGACTCCCAGCTCAAAGGACCAGTAAATATCTTCAACAAAATCATAGAAGAAAACTTCCCTAACCTAAAAAAAGAGATACCATAGGCATACAAGAAGCCTACAGAACTCCAAATAGATTGGACCAGAAAAGAAACACCTCCCGTCACATAACTGTCAAAACACCAAACGCACAAAATAAAGAAAGAATATTAAAAGCAGTAAGGGAAAAAGGTCAAGTAACATATAAAGGCAGACCTATCAGAATCACACCAGACTTTTCGCCAGAAACTATGAAGGCCAGAAGATCCTGGACAGATGTCATACAGACCCTAAGAGAACACAAATGCCAGCCCAGGTTACTGTATCCTGCAAAACTCTCAATTAACATAGATGGAGAAACCAAGATATTCCATGACAAAACCAAATTCACACAATATCTTTCTACAAATCCAGCACTACAAAGGATAATAAAGGGTAAAGCCCAACATAAGGAGGCAAGCTATAACCTAGAAGAAGCAAGAAACTAATCGTCTTGTCAACAAAACAAAGAGAATGAAAGCACACAAACATAACCTCATATCCAAATATGAATATAACAGGAAGCAATAATCACTATTCCTTAATATCTCTCAACATCAATGGCCTCAACTCCCCAATAAAAAGACATAGATTAACAAACTGGATAAGCAATGAGGACCCTGCATTCTGCTGCCTACAGGAAACACACCTCAGAGACAAAGACAGACACTACCTCAGAGTGAAAGGCTGGAAAACAACTTTCCAAGCAAATGGTCAGAAGAAGCAAGCTGGAGTAGCCATTCTAATATCAAATAAAATCAATTTTCAATTAAAAGTCATCAAAAAAGATAAGGAAGGACACTTCATATTCATCAAAGGAAAAATCCACCAAGATGAACTCTCAATCCTCATCTTCGATTGGTTTATATACAAGTGTGCAATTTCTAGGCTTGAAAGTAAAATGATGCTATCTGGTGCTGGATAGAGGAGCCTTATTTTTTATTATGGCAGCTTGCTATTTTTGTAACATGGTGATTTGGTTGAACACAATAAAGTACAGTAGTAACTGATCTCCCCCTCTTCCTGGATGAGTGAGGAGATGATTAAATGTTGAGGTCAGCATCCATGAGCATATTCAGATGAGCTTCTGCTTCTGTTGAAAAGGATGCTGTGTTTGATTGTGGTCTGAAGCTTTGAAGCACTACTTGGCATCTCCTTCCTTGGAGGTCTCACTGTTTAAACATAACAGATTTGATAGCTTGTTGGTAAGGTGAGGTCCAGCTTGTCTCCACTAGGTCATCTTCATGTGAATCCGGTGGTTATACGGTTTTGTTCTAGGGATATTTCATTTTTTTAATAACGGTTTTAGCTGACATTCATGGAGAGAATGAATCCTTAGAACTGTGCCACTAGTGAAAGGAAATCCTGTCTAGAGTATGTTTCTTTACAAAGCTGTGTCACACCATCCTTTGGGCCCTCTGCTGGAAAAGTAGAATCAAGTCTCAAATAATGCCTTTTAAATTGTATCCTCTAGTATTATAGATGTAGGACAGTACTGTATCATACCTCTGTGGATGTAAAATAGCTTGTACCTGCTTTATGATACGTAGTAGTGACCGTGCTTTATCAGAGCTGTTTTTAATGATGTTGCTCAGAATGTTTTCTTTACAGATGATGATTGAGAAGCTAATTTAAAAAAAAAAAATGGTGCCAGGTACCACAAGAGTAACAGAACTGTGCTCTTTTCTCGGGTTTTGCTTTTTACTTTTTTTTTTTTTTTAAAATGGAGTGTGCTGGATGTCTCTACAGTTTTGTTCAGATGACTGCAGAACCTGGAAAAGCTGTTGCTGCTGT
Organism: Rattus norvegicus; assembly: GCF_021556685.1. Lineage (NCBI taxonomy): Eukaryota > Metazoa > Chordata > Mammalia > Rodentia > Muridae > Rattus > Rattus norvegicus. The sequence goes on along the minus strand of NC_141542.1, from coordinate 61,520,997 downwards.
TGATGCATAACACACTGCTATTATTGGTCTTTTTATATAAATATAAATATATATATACAGATATATAATTTGAATTTTTTGAAACTTTACCTGTGCTGTCAACTTTGGAAAAAAGTATCCCCGTTTACTGTGTTGAGTTGGCACTGTACAGAAATTAACAGCCATATTGGTCTAGAAATGTTGAACTTAAGTTTTTTCCATTTGTACAGGGGTAACACACTGTATTAAATATGTAAGGTCTTATATACGTGGGTTTGATTACAAAAACTAATAAAGTATTCTCTAAATTAAAAAAAAGAAGAAGAAGATGAAGAAGAAGAAGAAGAAGAAGAAGAAGAAGAAGAAGAAGAAGAAGAAGAAGAAGAAGAAGAAGAAGAAGAAGAAGATGACGACAACTCAAAATTGAGTGGGAAGTTGGGGGAGGGAATATGAATATGTTCTAAATGCATTGTATGAAATTCTCAAAGCATTAATAAAAATATTATTTAAACAAAAAAAAACAATGACTTCATGAAATTTGCAGGCAAATGGATGAAACTAGAAAATATCATCCTGAATGAAGTAACCCAGTCACAAAAGAAGACACATAGTATGTTATTACTGATAAATGGATTTTAGTCCAACAGATTAGAACCTGCAGGATACAAACCCACAAACCATATGGAACTTAAGAAGAAGGAAGACCAGCATGTCGATGCTTCAATCCTACATTGAAGGGAGAGAGAAATAATCACAGGATGTAGAGGAAGGAAGGGGCCTGGGTGGCAGAGAGGAGGGGAAGGAAAAGGAGGAGGCAGGATTACAAATGGGAAAGGACAGGAGAGAAGTACAGAGGGTCAGGAAATTGAATAGAAATATGTAGCAGTGGAGGATGGGGAACTGGCAATAGCCACTAGAAAGTCCCAACTGAGATGACTTTAGTCAAAATAATCAACAAAGGGGAGACAGAACCTGTAGAGACCACCTCCAATAGATAGCCTCAGTTCCAGTTGAAGGATGGGCCCTCAACCCATCTCAAAATTTTTAACCCAGAATTATTCCAGCCCAAAGAAAAGACAGGGACAAAAAAATGGAACCGAAACTGAAAGGAAAGGCCATCCAGAGACTGTCCCACCTAGGGATCCATCCCATCTGCAGACACCAAACCCTGACACTACTGCTGAGACCAAGAAGTGCTTGCTGAAAAGAGCCTGGTATGGCTGTTCCCTGACAGGTTCTGCCAGGTTCCCTGACTAATACAGATATTTACAGTCAATCATCGGACTTAGTTTGGGGACCCCAATAGAAGTGCTAGAAGAACAATATCAAGTAACCGGACCACGTAGAACTCCTAAACCACCAACCAAAGGGTATGGAGAACTCCATGGCTCCAGATACATATGTAAAAGAGGATGGCCTTATCTGGGAACAATGGGAAGGGAGGCCCTTGGTCCTGTAAAGGCTCCATGCCCCAACATAGGGGAATGCTAGAGTGGTAAGGAAGGCAGGAGTGGGTGAGTGGGAGGAGAAGCGCCTTCATAGAGGCAAAGGGGAAGGGGAAGAAAGGGGATGGGATGGAGGGGGAGGGGTTGTGGAGGGGAATCTGGGAAGGAGGATATCATTTGAAATGTAAATGAATAAAATGATTATTAAAAAAATTTAGCAGCACTGCTATCAGGCCTAGCTCGCTGCTTTGTTTGTCTGTTTATTAATTCTTTCAATGCCTGCAGTAAGGGCTATGAATCAACCTTCAGTGGTTCAAGGATCCGTCCTCACAATGGAAGACTTCGACTATTAAGAGATTTGGCTCATATACTCACAAACCTGCCAACACCTCTGTGATGTATTTATGTCAAGGGTAGTTTTGTGTTATTTATGCAAATGGAATCATTTCATCTTCTTTTAAATTGTTGACTTGGCTGCTGTTTTCATGGATGGCATAAATGTCCTGGTGTCCTACCACATGGTAAATTATTTTTCATATAATATTCTTTTCCAGAAGAATGATGATGTACTTACACTTATTGGCTAGCTCCTGTTCTTCTTTCCTATAACATGAATGTACTATGTTTTATTACCAAACCTACGTAAGGAATGGAAGAAGAATCTTGGCTGAAAGGCCCAGAAAATAGTTTCAACAAAATAATAGAAAAATAGCTAACCTAAAAAAGGAAATGCCTAAAAAGGAACAAAAAGCATACAGAACACCCAATAAATTGGAACAAAAACTTAAGTTCTCTTGCCACATAATAAGCAAAATACTCAAAATACAGAGCAAAGTAAGAATATTAAAAGTGGAAAATAAGTGGAAAAGACCAAGTAACAGATAAAGATAGAGCTATCACAATTACCTAACTTCTTATTGGAGACTCTAAAAGCTAGAAGAGCCTGAACATTATGTGCTACAGATGCTAAGAGACCATATATGACAGCACAGACTGCTTAGACAACTCATAGCCTACAAAAGTTTCAATCAAAATTACATGGCAAAAATAAGATATTCCATAAAGTAAAAGTTAAACAGTATCCAGCCCTAATGAAAGTGCTAGAAGGAAAACTTCCAACTTAAGGAGCTTAAGTTCTCAACTTCAAATGTTGTTTTCAACTCGGATGTTGAAAACAACATCCAAGGCACTCTTTTAAATGGAAGATGAAATGATTCCATTTGCATAAAGAAAACAAAACTACCCTTGATATAACTACAACACAGAGGTGTTGGCAGGTCTGTGAGTTTATGAGCCAAATCTCTTAATAGTTGAAGTTGGGGCTGGAGAGATGGCTCAGCAGTTAAGAGCACTGACTGCTCTTCCAAAGTTCCTGAGTTCAATTCTCAGCAACCACATGGTAGTTCACAACCATCTGTAACCAGATCCAATGCCCTCTTCTGGTGTGTTTGAAGACAGCAACAGTATACTCACATATATAAAATAAATAAATCTTTTAAAAAAATTAAAGTTGAAGGAGGAATGTTTTCACAGGTGTAAAAATTATCAGAGAATAAATAATCTCAAAACAGAAAAATCAAAATGTTAGTACATACACACATATAAACACATACACAAACTCGTATATAAATCACCACCAGCAGCATTACCACCAGCAAAATAATAAAAATTAACAATCATTTCTTATTGATATCTTTCAATAGATCAATGGTCTGATTTACCCAATAAAAAGTCAGAGTAACAGACTGAATGTGAAAGCATCATCCATCTTTTCGCTACATCCAAGAAACATACCTCAACATCAATGATAGACATTACTTCATAGTATAAGGTTAGAAAAAGATATTCCAAGTAAGCAGACCTATGGAGAAAGCTGGTATAGTCATTTTAATATCTTAGAAAATAGACTTCAAACCAAAAATAATCAAAAGAAAGGGAAGAACAGTAAATACTCATCAAAGAAAACAAAATCAACCAAGATGACATTTCAATTCTTAAATCGATGCCCCAAATAAGGGCATTCAAGTTCATAAAAGAAGCGCTCCTACACCTTAAATCATGTACTGAACTAATACACCTACAGTGGGAGACTTCAATACCCCATTCTCATCAATGGGGAAGTCTTTGTCTTTGTTAGAATTTCTACTGTAATGAAGAGACGCCATGGCCACGGCAACTCTTATAAAGAAAACTGTTTAACAGAGGCTAGCTCACAATTCACGTTTAGTGCACTGTCATCATGGCAGGAAACATGGTGGCATGCAGACAGACATGGTGCTGAAGAAAGAGCCAAGAGTTTTACAGCTACATCATCAGGCAGCGGGAACAGACTGACCCTGGGTCTGGCTTGAGTTTCTAAATCCTCAAAGCCTGCCCCCAGCGGCATACTTCCTCCGACAAGACCACATCTACTCAGACAAGGCCACACCTCCTAACATTGCCACCCTCAGTCTTCCAGACAAAAACTATAACAGAGGGATGCTGGTGCTAACAGAAACTTCACAAACACGAAAGAATATCTGTTGCAAAATATCTGATCACACTGGGAAACAGATTGTTTTGTTTGCTAGAAAAACCTGTTTCTAATGGTGTGGCTGAACCTTTGCACCTTCAATCTCTCTGGCTGGAACACAGACACACTCTTAGTACACACCTTTACACCCAAGCAATGACAGTAAAGTTAGTTTGTAAAAGGAAGCATCCATGTTTGAAACTGAAGTCTACTTGAGTGGCAGAAAGGTCATGAAATAGACAGAAAAAACAACAGAATAGGAAATACACAAATCTGCTCAATTCTTATGAGAACACAGAGGAAGGAGAGGTGACTTAAGAGAGAACAGCACAGAGAGAAGAAGGGAGCAATTTTACAAAGACAGGCTGTAGACAGAGAACAAACGAGAAACAGGTAAAGACAGAACAAGCCAGAAGAGAAGGAGCCAGAAGATTAGAACATATTGGCAAAGTTAGTATGAGGTCAAGCAGGGCGATTCAGTCAGAAGCTGAGAGAAGCCAGTTTGAACCAGAACAGCTAAGTTGAACCAGTCTGTCAAAACTAAGAAAAAAACTAGGAAGGGTAAACTTATTCAGCAGTAAGTCTAAGAGACTGAAAAGTCCTAGGCCTAGATTAGATTGTATGGAAGCTAAAAGCTTCCATAACGAGGCCTAGATTAGCAGAACATAAATTATATATAAACATATGCATACAGTTACCTTCACTACTTGAAGTATGGTCTATGAAGTCATTTCAAATACTAAATTGGCAAATACATATGTTTCATACACAAACATATGAATATATGTACAAATTTGTTTATGGGTATGTGTGTGTGTGTGCATACTTGTATGTGTGCATTCTTTCATTATGGAATGAAGCTCAGAATGTCATGTGACTTGCCTGAGAGTACCCACAGTAGGGCAGCAGAATGGGGATGCTCCACATCTGGAGATTCCTGCTCAAGACTCCACTACCCTACCAATGGTTCTTTGGTTGTCTCTGTGGGTACACTGAAACCAGTAGACAATATAAAATAAATGGGGCAAAATATTGACCTCTAAGGTTAGGTGTGAATCAGTCAGTATTACTTTTAATTTTCATAATTACGTCATAGTAAAAAGAGAACAAAAGCTAAAGGAAATTCATCTTTCTTTTCTCCAAGCATGGTACCCCCTTCCTTTAACAATACCAAGGACAGAGGCTGACAATATGGCTCAGCACTTAAAAAATGTTTGCTGCTCTTGCAGAGGCCCTGTGTTTGGTTACCAGTGCCCACAGCATAGTTCACAATCATGTGTTAATTCCAGTTCCAGAAGATCTGATGCCCTCTTCTGGCCTCCATGGGCACTACATGCACAGACATACATGGCACATAAAATACATGTAAAATAAAATAAAATCTTAAAATTCCAAGGATAGCCCAGAAGCAGGGCATCCCCACCCTGGATCTGAGTCCCTAGAAAGCACATTTATTCTTTCTTCCTGGTTCCTTGGCTGTAAAGCAAAACAGGCTACACTACAGAGTCTTCCAGTCCTTATAGACAAGAAGTTCTCATTCCATCCCTTGAAGGAACACCTACCATCAGACTCGCTCTCTTCAGACTCCATCTCCACTGGTCCCAGGGACTCTGGGGCTGAAATCAGCTCCCTGGCAGCAGCCTCAGGCATCTCCCATAGCTGGATAGTTTTCTGGAAATCTCCATGTTCTTCAGCATTAGAAGACGACACGTTTTCTACGTTACCTACTGCCTCTGAAGGGACATGAACTGTGCTACCTGCTTTGGAAGCAGGATTTTGTCCACCTTCTGTTTCATCATCACTTGAAAGATGAGAGGAATTACACGTGTTCTTGGGTGGGCAGAGTCCATTTTGTAGCTCAGGCTCTTCAGGGTCTATGCTCGTCCTCTGATGAGAATGTGTTCTTATTGGAGGTGCCAGGGTGAGTTCCCTTTCACTGAGGACCCCAGAGGCATAACTGCATGGAGTTTCTATGAATGCTGAGGGAAGGGGAACTGGCCTACCAGCGACCTCACACTCACTACTTATCTGAGATGCTTCACTCACCACATGAGCAGGAGATACTGTTTCTTTGGGGACTTCACCTGGATGACAAGCAGTACTAGATGCATGAGTTGAGGCTGTCTGCTCTTTGTCATTGCTGGCACTGGCCACACACTCCTCTACCTCAGTCACACTGGGTAAAAGAGATGCTGTGTCAAGTGGCACGCCTCCACCTTTTACTACCACTTCATCAGCGTGCTCCTGCTTCAGACCATTTCCAAGCAGCATTTCCACGGCCAGATTATCACTGCTGGCACACATTCTCTCCTCTTCATCATCATCCAGAGCTCTCTGAATAGCTGCACAGGTCTGGGGTGAAATGGAGCCTGCATCTGCAGTGGCCCACGCACTTCTCTCCTTAGACTGCCCTCCTTCTCCACTCTCCGGCTCCTCTTCTGAGCTACCTCCCAGCATGGCTACTTGAATAGCGTGTAAAGTTCTTGGAGAAGGAGGTGTGGCCTCTGGCTCGCTCTCTGGCTTCACTTTCTCATAAGGTGATGACTTCAGGTTGAAGGACACACTGTGTTCTTTGCTGGAAGAAGGAAGAGATTCTAAATCCACATCCACGACTTTCTTTCCTTGAATTCCTAAGAGAAAGCAAAACATTTCTCAGTATGCAATTCACAGTGTGACAGTGTATTTCTGGGAAGATGAGCAGGAGAATCCTGGATCATAAACACAGTGATACATTTTTATTAAAATCTGCTCACTAAGTCTAAAGTGCTTAGCTCTGTAGTGGCTAAGTACAACCGTTATTACCTAAACAAGATTCCACCGGCTTTATCATGGTTGTCTTTTCCCAGAACTCAGAGTCACAAAGTCCTCTCGATTATTAATTTAAAACTTTATTTTGCCACACCACATAGGCAAAAGGAAGGCAAAATACTTTCATCTATTTCATAAAACATAATTCCATCTTAGTTTTTTTTATTTGTTTTTGTAGAAAACAAGAAGTCAAATCCTGGTGTTATTTCTCACGTGTGCATTTAAATTTATAAAATGATCTTTCTCATTTTATAAATCATTTTAATGACTAGTAAATTTCAAAAATGCTATTGAACCTAAGATCTTTATCAAAAATATCTTAAATGAAAAAAATTTCCAAAAACCCTTCCCAAAGAAAAGCAGCAATTAAGAAAACAGAAATATATTTATTTGATAAAGTTGCTAAAACTACTAATGTTGTGGAGTTATGAGGTAGTCTGAGATGGCCTTATGATTCAAAACTGGCCTTATAGATTATAACTTTTTAAATTTTTATTATTTTATCTGGTTACTTATTTATTTGTGTGTGTGTGTGTGTGTGTGAGAGAGAAAGAGAGAGATAGAGAGAGATAGAGAGAGAGAGAGAGAGAGAGAGAGAGACTGTCATGTGTTTGTGGATGCCTAGGGAAGCCAGAAGAGGATGTGGAATCCCCTACGGTTAGTTACAGACACTTTTAAGCCACTCGTCTGGGTGACCTCAAAGTCAGGTCCTCTGAAGTCGGATGATATCTTAACTTCTGAGCTATCTCTGAAGCTCCTTGATGTATATTTTTAATGTTAACATCCTATTTCAAAATAGATATTACATTTTAACCCATCACAAAGAAAAGGTGAAAAGTCTGAGAAAACGTTTGAGATGTTTTAGTGTCAATGGGAGCAAAACTCTCTCTTATGTAGTTAATATGTATGATAAACTGATAGACACCTCCACTTACCAGACACTTTACAAATAAGCTCTGATACAGCTTACAGAACAAACCTATACCAGGGTTCTCAACCTATCTGGTATGAAAGTAAAGAGTCACAGAGGTTAGGCCACTTGCTCAAGAATGAATCAGCAGAAGTGGAATCGAGCCCATGCTAAATTCTGATTTCAACTTCAGTTTTCTCTATCATACCCACAACAAATTGTATTACTTCATTTCCTCTCATTTTTGAAAAGCAGTGTTTCTCCATATGATAAGAAAAGGAAGAATACCAGGGGCAGAAAGGTTTAACTAAGAAAGGAATTTGAGGAACAGAAGAAAGGTAAAGGTTGTAGATGGGAAGGGTCAACCAAAACCAAAGATGCACGTAAAAACCACATGGAAATGCACCACTGTATAAAACAAAGAACACAATTAAAAAAAAAAAACAATTTGAAGTACCCATAATGAGCTGACAATGTTGTTGCCAGAAGCCACAGGGTCTTGAACAAAAATCCCAGCTCCAACTGTATGATATTCCCCATGATTCTCTGACAAGAGAGCCCCAAGAAGTTCCCAAAATAATACAGCCCTTGCTGTTGCTTTTCATTCTCCTCCAGAACTAGATATTAAAGTCCTATTGCAAATGACACTGTACCCCCTAGACACAGGACACAGAAAAACGAAGCTGAAGTGAGGCGTAAGCCTCCTCTCCGCACAGTACTGAAAGGTACTAGGCAGGCTGCTTCCCAGTGAACCCTGTGTGCTACAATTCTGACCTAACAAACAAGATGTGCACATTTGTGCAACAGTGCAAGAATACTCTGGGGTCAGTCAACATGCTGCTCAACTGGATTTGAGACCCACCCCAGAGGAGGGAAGACATGTCTAAGACTGAAAACTTGGTAAAAACTTATAGCTAGAGAGAGGTCATAGGCTCTAAAGAAGAATATACTGCTGGTATTTTTCTACCTTGACAACTGCTTCCCAAACACCCACATTTGTACCTAAAAACTAGTGTTGCTGCTAGCCTGAGCCAGAGAAGCTCTTCCCTGAAAAGGGTGACAGTCAATGTGGAGTTCTGGAACAAGCAACTACTAAGTGCTCTGCCTTAAATCACACACACACACACACACACACACACACACACACACACACACACACCCCAATACACGCATATATAACCATACATGCCCACACCAACTAACACATACCCACACCCACACCCACACTCACACCCCCCTACACACACAAACACAGATACATACAGACACACACCAATGCATGCCCAGGGAACATCTCAAAAGTCGGGGTGAGGTAGAAAGAATGAGGGAGCCTGAAGATGGAAAGAAACCCTACAAAGTGCTGTTCTGAATATGGGAGAACCATCAGAATTAGAAGCACACAGTAGTTGTTGTTACCTGACTAAGACATAACCCGGGATAGTACAGTTCTACTGATAGAAGCTCGCATATGCTCTCTCTCTGCTTTGACTGGCACAGAAGAATGTAGGCCATCATTGCAGGGAAGGCATAACAACAGGAGCACACTGCGTATCTATCATGATTTTTAGCTGTCAAATCAATGATGGCACCTGGTACCTTTTATCAAGATGTAGTGTGAGGTGTCTTCAGCAACCACTCTCCTCGACTCGACTTCCTTCAGAAAGCCTCCCTCGTCTTCATATTGCCTCTGGATTTGTCCTGAATGTTCCTGGTTCATTTCCTTCTGGACATTTTCTATGTGCTGGTTTAGGTAGTTTTTCTTAAGCAAGCCTTTCAGCTGATACTGTGAAAAGTCATTAGACTCCTAAGGACGAAATAAAAAAAAAAAATATATTGCTTAACACTAACACAGATAAGAACACCACTGTCCAGTTTAGTCCCAGAAGGTATAATTTCGTAGTGTGAGAAGAAAACTTGAAAATTAAGGTGGTCCCACTCTCAACTTCATTTTTTTTTTTATTTCTTGTTTTATTGTTGTTGTTTTTGAGATAGTCTTCCAATATGTAGTCCCAGTTGCCTGGAACTCACTATATAGAATATGCTTGCCTTGAAATTGTGCAAATCCTCCTGCCTCTGCCTCCAAAGTACTGTGACTAGCATACATCGCATTATAACAGACTTTTAAAGAAAGGAATTAAGTAAAAGAAATTATGAAATATCTTTTTATTATTTAATCATTTATTCAAATGATTAAACTATTGCTGAACTAGACTACATGGCTGTGGTAAGACATGTGATGGTGGCTTGGCAAATATAACCTTCTAGAATATAAGTGAAGTGTCCAGCATTGTTCTTGGTCCACAGAGAACAACAGGTAAATCAACCAGAGGTATTAATAATCATAGTTAATATGAATAAAGCCTTTCCCATGGAGGGTGTTCCAATTACTTTTACATTCACTACCTTGACTTATTTTCACAGACACCCAATGAGACATTTTTCTATCCGCCATCTGCAAATGAGAGGCTTGAAACCTCAATACAAGACTAACATGGGCGACCTCAGACAGTTGACTTACTACAACTGAGTCTACTATTAGTCTCATTAGTCCCCGCTATTAGGACATAGGTCTTCTCCTATTAACATCACATGCACATGATAGATAAGTCATACCAAGGTCTATTCTAGACTACTCAGAACTTCTCTACATATGGAACCACCCCAGCCTTCCAGCCCTAGCAACATCATGGTTGCACAAAGAGAAAACTACTAGAGGTTATATTTCTCCTTTCTACTCAAATGCAACTGTTACCAGTCATACTTAATGATTCTCCACATTTATAAAGACACAAGCCTGATGAAACCTGGACTGTTTTCCCCCAAAATAGAAATAAATTTATTTCTTGTACCCAAAAACTTAATAATATCATTTCCATGCAACTTATTGTTTTTTTTTATTGTAACTACATAGAAAACAAAAAAACAAAAAGATCTTATCTTTTTTCATCTTTCTGACACCAAAGTAAAAAGTATCCTAAAGTCTATGGCAAGCTAAAAGAATAAAAACAAAAACCAAGCATCTACATAAACTGCTAAGCTTACACCCTAGCTCAGTGTTGGGGGAGAACTGCTGGAAATAGCAGGTGGTAGCAAACGGAAGGGAAGTGGAGCTCATGCATCAGGAACTAAGATACCAAGTGCTCGATGGCAACATACATCAAGCAATCATAGCACCACGGACAGGACACATTCAGCAACACATCACCATGCACACCAAACCTGCTCCAGCTTCCTGTGACTGAAATCACCACATTCAGGCCTCCCTGTTTCTATTATTCACAAAGAAAGAGATGAACACACACAATCCTGTATCTGGAATTTCAATTAAGAAGTATTTTCCATGTGATAGTTACTTTTTTGTACATCATGTTGTGGTATGAAGTAACTTTTATGAACCCAAGAACCGTATGTTTCTGGGCATTTACTATGTAAAACACTGAGCTACCGGCTGAGAGTGTAGCCATAAGCATGTTCTGTGCTGAGCACTAGAATACTATGTTACAGGGTGCTGAGGACACAGAAGAAAAGGCCTAGTCTTTCTCGGACGCAGAGTGCAGAAAACTTCTTTGACTGCTTATGGACTGAAGTAATTGCTTAAACAAACAATGTCTCACGTGACCTGAGATACACAGATGCTGTGCCCTTGCAACTGGGATAAATTAGAGACTTAGACTCTAAGTAGCACTGGTGTGCTCCTGTGCACTGCTGGGTGTTTTACCTCTGGCATTGCTTCAAACAATGTCCGTCTTCGCTTGGTAAACTCTTTCATGTCAGTCAAGATCTCATGCTTTACCTCAGGAGGCAGGCTGCTGAAATCCTCAGACTCGATATCTATGGCATGAGGATTATGAAAGAATTCTTCCTATAAGGAGTAAAATATTAACATCATTAAATTGATATTTACCCATTTAGGTCTAATCACTGCTACAAATGTTCATTGTGTTTATACGATAGACACAGCTCTAAGTAATCTATACACGGAAGTATATGTTCCGCAATAGACATCACAATGAAGACGCAGATGAGCGATAAATCCCTTGGTTTGTTCATTCACACCAAAGCAAACCACTTGCCTGGCACTTAAACACCACCTAGACCCTTGCCTAGGACTTGGGGTACTGTGTGATTATGTATGTAAGTCCTCTAATCTTAGGAGTAGAACAAGGCATATCGACAAGTAAATAAATAAGCAAGATAATTGTTAGAACATCCAACAGGCTGATCTGATGAAAGTAGTCAAGGAAACAAAAAGGAAATAAGCCTTATGGGTTAGACAGAGAGAATCCTACCAGACAAGGACTTGAAAAACACCAAGAACCTGATGCAGATGGGGATCGTAAGCTGAGGAAGAACAAGTATGTCATGAGATAAGGACAAGGCTTGTGGATTTGAGACATTTTTATGCTCACATTAGTTTTATATTATTTTTTAAAAATGCCTTAAAGAATTCAATTTCTTTAAATCACACAACCTGAACACTGAAGTCCTTGTGTTCACAAGATCCTCTGTCTTAGCCAACATTGCTTGTTAACACTTGATGCACAGTTTTAGCTTAAAAGTTTACTACTAGACATATCAAAATCATCTGCCATTGGGAGTTAAAGAATGTTCTCGATTATTTTAATATGCTTGAGAAAAAATGTTCATTCAAAAAACATGTGCAATGGAGGCCAGAGAGATGGCGCAATAAAGAGCACTAGCTGCTCTTCTACCTAACGCATCCAGGCTTGATTCCCAGCAGCCCACGTGATTATTCCCAAATTTCTGTTCCCTGGGACCTGATATCCTCTTCTGACCTCTGCAGACTCTACATGTATGTGGTACAGACATACATGCAGGTAAAACGTCCACACACATTGAAAGAAAAAAGTATATAGCGGACTTAAAGCCGATTCTTCAGCTGACTCCAGTTCTTATGCCCACACCCTGAGAACTCCTTCTTCCTCCTCTCAGATCTGCACAGATTTTCCTTGGTCCATTGCACATATTCTGTCACTGTCTTGGAATTCTGTTTGGTCATTAGAAAGTTTCCTACAATGGACTCTGTTTTTCTTAGTCCCTTTTGTTTTTTATTTTATTTTTTCACTTATTGTGGTAGCACACATGCTTTAGGAGTAGCCTTCCTGTGAGGGAATACTTAGATAAAAATGTTTATTTTGTTTTTTCTGATTTGTAATGTTGTTTCTCTAAAGCTGGGCTGCATGGCAAAATGGGGAAGCTGAGTTCTGGCTTAGAAAATACTACCTCTCTTTTGATGGTTATCATATTCATTGATGCTATTTAGAGAGACTGGCAAATTGTAGTAAGTGAGACATATTTTGGGATATAAACTACAGGTTTACATATCTTAAGAATTTCTATTTTACAATTCTGAGAAAACTTCCATGTATAGTTTTGAATGTTTTTTTTTCCCAATCTTCTTCTGCAGTAGCTTTCCTTATTTTTATGTTATAGCTTAAATCACACATTTCTATACAATCATCCCCACTTTTAGATTTTGATTTCTACATACAGCTTTGTTGCAGTTTCTGTACTTTCATATTTTCAGCTTTGAAAGGCAAATTATCTATCTGTCTTTAACATTCCTATACTATATAGCTCTTGCCATCATGAATACTCCATAGGTCTATATTCTGATATGGTATTCACGGTTCTGTCTTTCCAAAGTTATTCTCTATGCAATCAGTTTTTCTTGTTTTTATTAATTTCTGCTGATTTACTAAAAATTTCAAATTTTTATTAAAAAAAGAAAAATTTAAAAGACTACATTTCAAAAAAATATTATTACTATGCTGGCTAATTTATGTCAACTTGACACAAGCTAGAGGCATCTAAAAGGAAGGAACCTCTGTTGAGAATATTCTTAATTATTCATGGGGGAGGGGCCCAATCCTGTTTGAGTGCTGCTATACCTGGGCACTGCTATACCAGGTTGAGCCAGCTATAAGGAACAAGACAGTAAGCAGCAACCACCATCAACTCCTTCCTCCAGGTTTCTGTCTAGCTTGAGTTCCTATGCTGATTCCCCATTGTGATAAACTGTTAACCTGAAAGTGGAAGCCAAATAATGCTTTCAAGCCAAAAATGTAAATCTAAGTTAAAAAAAAAAAAAAAAACTTGTTCAAGAGCCAGGAGTAGTCGTGTAGTCATGCTTTATACTATAATTTTAGCACTTGAGAGACTGAAGCAGGAGGATTACAAGTTGTAGATGAGCCTAGGCTACTAAAAAGACCCTGTCTCAAAATAAACAAAAATCAAAAGTAGCAATCTGCGTAAATTCAGTGTTTAAAGACAGTACTCACTAATATGTGTGATGATAGCTTTATCACATGAGCAGTATTTTCTTGACATTCTGCCCTTGTAATACTTGAAAAAAACATAGCCAAGAATGTGGTGTTGTAGAAAATATTTAATCTCATCGCTTCTCGGCCTTTTGGCTAAGATCAAGTGTAGAAAATATTTAATCTCAATCAGGGGCTTCTGCCATGCCTTTGACTATTCAGTTCCTAAATAAAAGACACACAGGACCTTTAAATTTATAGTAAGTCTTTACTAGCACTAATGCTGGGCAGATATCTATCCTCTATGCTATTAAAATCTATTTCCTATCAGTAACCTAACCCTAGCCCTAACCCTAACCCTAACCCTAACCCTAACCCTAACCCTAACCCTAACCCTAACCCTAACCCTAACTCTAGCCCTAGCCCTAACCCAATGCATGGATAAGTGTGGATTTTAAATATACATGTACATATACATCATATACATATGTGCAATCAGAAACACACATAGTTAAAGAGGCAGGTATCTTTACTTTCATTGGGAATTTTCATAAACCATCACACCTCATAAGGATTACTCATTTTCATCATTTCAAACGACAACACCCACTATGAATTCCCATGTTTTGTAAGTACCTGCAAAGCTTGCTTTTGATCCATTCTTGCTTGCCATTGCTTTTCATCTTCCTCTTCTGAACTGCAAGTCAAGAACATAATTTTAACATCTATGATTTTTAACAAATACTTAAAAACCTATTTCTTTAGCTCAAGGTCTGCAACAGTGAGCAGAATGAGGAGACTGTGACTCCAGGGTCTCACTGTCTGCTGAGGGGCACATGCAAGTAACTGCAATGTGAGCTCCGAACTGCTTCACAAGGAAGACAGGATGCTGAGGGAAGTTTAAGAGGAAATCACCTAAAACGCTTTCGACGGCATGGTAGCTTAAGTGGGGTTAAACCCCAAAGGCTCATACATTTGAACATTTGATACCTAATTGGTGAACTATTTATAAAGGATTAGGAGGTGTGGCCTTGGTCAAAGATCCATTTTACAGGGGTCAGGGTTTGAGACCATCCCCAGTGTACTCTACGCCTTCCACTAAGCTTCTGAGCATAAGTTCTCAGCTGTTTCTGCTGCTATGCCTGCATTCTGCCATAACAGAATGCCCTTTGGTCATGGTGCTTTACCATAGAAATATAAAAGTGATCAACACAGTCATGGAAGATTTCCAAAATCTCCTATTACCTTGGTGGGTTTGCACTGAATAAACAAAGGGCCCAAATGTAGGATATAAGGAAGGTACATGCAAGGAAGTGCTCTAAGTACACAAACTGAGTTCTACAGTATCTGGAAACAAGGAGAGGAAAAGTTGCCCCTGACAGTGAGTAGACCAGGGAATGAGGTTAAAGAAGAGTGATTAAAGGTCTGAAAGTCGATCCTGAAGAAATGACAAACTAGGCCAGGCATGGTAATACAGGTTTGTAACCCCAGCATTGGCAAGGCTACAGCAGAAGGACTGGACCTTCACACAACAAATTTCAGGCCACACTAGGATATAAATTGAGAATTTGTCATTTTAAAAAATGCAGGGGAAAAAAAAAAGCCAGGCGTTATAGCACATGACTGTAATCCCAGCCCCTGGGAGGCAAAGGCAGATGGATCTCTGTGCACTGGAAGCCAGCCTTGTCTACAAGGGAGTCCAGGATAGCCAAAGCTGGTTATACTGAGAAATCCTGCTCAAGAAAACAAAAACAAACAAACCAAAAAAAAAATCCAGAAAAAAATATTATTAAGTTTTGTAAGAAGAAATCACAATATCAGAACGGAAGAGGACAAAGCTCACTGCGCTGGGAGGTGGGGAGTGGAGGCAAAGATGGGAAACAGATTCTTCAAGGATGAAACAGAAATAAATGTTAGCACTACTGAGATGGCTGAGAGGAGAGAGTGAGGACAACAATGGAGAGAAAGAAGACAGCCAGTACAAAAGCTACCTTGTTGCCAAGGAGCCCCTGGGAAGAGAGTGAGAGGCTAAGGTCAAAGAAAAACTGTCCAGACTTCTGGTCTACCAACACTTCACACAGACACCTTGAGGACTAACAGCCAGCAAAGACTCATGGAAAGACAGGAAAGGAACATCTAAGAAGGTGACAGGAATGCAGGTCAGCATGACATGGTAGCCACATGGATGCAGAAGCCATGTACACTGAGAAGTGCTAAGCGTCTGCCTGTCTAACAACACGGTAACTCTAAGTGGTAATTCAGCCAGGTGGTGAGAGAGATGAAAGGAAGCTAAGAAACAGGCAGAATCAGCCTGAGAACAAAAACATGTAAGTACAATATGAAGGGTGAGAGATACTGAGAGGCAATGGTTTGAGCATGGGTAGGGGCAGAGCAAGGGTAAAGTATAGGTACTTTAACCAAAAGTATCTGAAAAATGTTCTTATAGAAACCCAGTACTTTATTGTGTTTAAATATATAATTTTAAAACATAGGAGTTTAAACACAGATATTCTCTATGATTGGACAGCGGTCCTAGAAGTTAGAGATACTAAATGATAATCTCAGTGCAGGTAAGGATGCCCATTATAAATCAAGGAAGCCCTAGAGATCTCCCAATCTGAGATTATAGACATTTGATGCCCAGCTTTTTATGTGAGTGCAAGGCACAGATTTGGGGTCCTCATACTTGAGCCATTTCCCCAGCTCCAAAGTAATATTCCTTAGTAGTTACGTATTACCTATGTTTTTCTTCCTCTTGTAAAGGTGGCAAAACATAGATGTCATCCTCTCTTTGAACTTGAGTAAGACTGGGTAGCACTTCATTTCTGGAAATCACACATAATGGTCAACAAAATCATATGACATACATCTTGAGTCAATCCTCCTCTCTCACTGGTTATTCAAACCATGCTCAAGGACAGTAGCTGACAGTTCCTTGTCTGGATCTCCCCTCCCAGCCTGGGTTTCCCTAAGCTATTGTCACAACTAACAACCAAGTAGAGGGAAAGGGAAGCTCAGTAGAGCTGCTCACAGCCTTTGCCACACCCCTAGCTACAGTCAGGAAGGGCTCTATTGAAGTCAAGTTGGGTTGCAGTGAACCCCATAGGAGAGGACCTACCCAGCACATGTGAAGTCCTGTGTGGACTTCCCCAAAAATCTTAAAAACATATACATCAGTAAACTAGTTAGTTAAAAGAGGAAGCAATAGACAGTGCTTCTATCTCATTAGCCGCATTCTGCATCCCCAAGTCCGATGTTCTCTATCTGCTCGCTCCTCTCCTGACTCCCCCTATTGTTAACTGAGACAGAGAGAACAGCAGAGTCCAGCGAGTGTCTGCAGCCACTGTGGCCTTCTTGCCTTTTGCTTCTGAAGGCAGTTTTCAGAGCCTGTCTCTTCAGAAAGGTTTTCAGAAGCTTCTCTGTGGTTTTTCTCGAGTCAATGGATGCAGAATCCTTCTTCTGCCTTCTCTTTGCCTGTGACAATGAAGCACATGGGGTCTCAAGTCTAATGAGGTTTTTATCATCTGAAATTAGGGATAACAGTTGCTCTAGTGATTCCTTCTCACTGTGTCAGTAACCATAATCAGATTCTGTGCTGCACAGGGCACACAGAGCACTTTGCCTAAATATTACCTATAAACAACATATCTGGGAAGTTATTACCTATTCTCGGTTTCTTGTAAATATACTTTTATGCTACCAAGAATCTAGACACCATACAAATTATTCCAAAATTCGTTTGATATTATTTTTAAAATGTATTATTTGTACATACAATAATATTTTAATACAGTTATTTGGCTATCTGGAGTCTAACTTCTTGAGTTCTTTGTATACATTGGATATAAGCCCTCTATCAGATGTAGGATTGGTAAAGATCTTTTCCCAATCTGTTGGTTGCCGTTTTGTCCTAATGACAGTATCCTTTGCCTTACAGAAGCTTTGCAGTTTTATGAGGTCCCATTTGTCTATTGTTGATCTTAGAACATAAGCCTTTGGTGTTTTGTTTAGGAAATTTTCCCCAGTGCCCATGTAATCGAGATGCTTCCCCACTTTTTCTTCTATTAGTTTGAGTGTATCTGGTTTGATGTGGAGGTCCTTGATCCACTTGGACTCACCTTTGATCCCAGCATTCAGGAGGCAAAGGTAGGTGGATCTCTGAGCAGCTCTATACAATGAGTTCTGACAGCCAGGACTAGACAGAAACCCTTTCCTGAACTCCCCATCCCCCACAAAAGAAATAGAAATTCCATGCAGGCAGACTTACACAAATAGTAATAGATGCATATACATTTATGTATACAATAAAAATCAGATTGAAAGACGGCATGATTTGGAAGGAGATTGGGGAGGGATATATGAAAAAGTTTGGAGGAAGGAAAGGGAAGGGAGAAATGCTGTAACTGAATTTAATATTTTAAAAATTGCTACTGGTGTCTAAAGAGAAAATCAAATCACATGATATTTACCAAGGTCTGTTTCTTTAGCAGTGGAGCATCACCATCAAATACAAAAATAGGACGGATGCGGAAAAACAAGAGTTTGCAGAGCCGGTGGAATAATGTGAGAAGATGAGCATTTTCTATTGCATTCCCATGGCGATCTCGGACTCCTTTAAGTGCTTGGTTTAGCCAAATGCTAATATCTGGGAGAACCGGTAAAGGAAAACAGTTTGCAATTTTCAGCTTCATCCTCAAAACTTCAACATCCAAGATATGATATGGCCAAACAGAAAACATTAAACACATCATCATTTCTGTGAAGTTGAAAGACACCTGACCATAATAAAATCTACCCAAAGTCAGTGAACTTCTCTGGCTCCCTACTACTTTCCACATACTGAAATTTAAACTCATAGCCAGAGGCACCCCTTGAAAAGTCGAATGGCTCCTTCTGGTTTGCACCATAAGCCTCTGCTCTGGATCCCGAACCACTCAGACCTCACCCCAGTTGTAGATCAACTCCCCAGATACTCTGGCACATCTATTCTGACACATCCAGACTCACAGGTGAGACTCCAAACTCCGCCCCAATACCTGGTGTAACCAGGACACCCTGGACCCCCGGGGAAGCAGAGACTCGCCCTCCTTCTGGTGTGCACCTGTGCCAGGAGCAGAGCCTCTGCTCTGGAACCCAAAGCACTCAGCCAACACCCAAGTTGCAGCTCCCCCCAGGAGTTGTGACACATCCAGGATCACAGGAGGGACAGGCTCCATTTACAGACAGCCAGGCCAGTTAATACCAGAGGTAACCAGATGCCCATAGTAGAGTATAAGAACATAAGCAACAGAAACCAATACTACTTAGCAACATCACAAACCAGTTCTGTCTCCACAGAAAGCCCTGGATATGCCAATACACTTATAAAGCCTGATTCAGATCTAAATTCTCATCTCATGAAGATGATAGAAAACTTTAAGAATGACATAAATAACTCCCTTAAAGAAATACAAGAGAACACAGGTAAACAATTAGAAGCCCTAAAAGAGGAAACACATTAAATCCCTTAAAGAAATACAAGAGCTCTGTACTCAAATCCCATGGGGGAGAGAGCTAGACTCCCAGAAGTGCAGACAATCCTGAAAGCTCTGGGGAGACCAACACTTTTGCTCACATTCCTGGCACAAGAGGAACCTGCCTAGAGCCCTCTGGACACAGAAACCTAGGAGCAGTCAGGGACAGGATCCTTCCAGTCTCTGCCTGCGCCCAGAGCTGAAAGCCAATCACCAGGAGTGCTGACACACCTGAGAGCAGAGGTAAGACCACCACTTCTGCTCCCAGGGACCCTACTGGAGCCCTTAGAACACACAAACCCAGGATCAGTCTGGAACAGGACCCTTCCAGTTTCTGCCTGCACTGGGAGCTGACCCAGTCCCACAGCTCTCTGTACCTGGATCCCACTGGGAAAAAGCCAGTCTCCATGAGAGCTGACACATAGATAGGCTTACAGGAGGGTCAAGCACTGTCAGAGACAACGAGACCAGCTAAAACTAGAGACAACTAAATGGCAAGAGGTAAGCCAGAAACCTAAGCAACACAAACCAAGACTACTTGGAATCATCAGAACCCAATTCTCCTACCAAAGCAAATACTGGATATGCCAACACACTGGAAAATCAAGATTTGGATTTAAAAATCACATCTCATGATGATGATAGAGGACTTTAAATAACTCTCTTAGGACATAAATAACTTCCTTAAAGAAATACAAGCCTTCAAAGAGGAAACCTAAAAGTCCCTTAAAGAATTACGGAAAACACAACCAAACAGGAAAAGGAATTGAACAAAACGATCCAGGATCTAAAAATGGAAATAGAAACAATAAAAAAAATCACAAAGGGAGACAACCCTGGAGGTAAAAAACCTAACAAAGACATCAAGAGTCATAGATGCAAGCATCACCAACAGAATACAAGAGATGGAAGAGAGAATCTCAGGGCAGAAGATACCATAGAAAACATTGACACAACAGTCAAAGAAAGTGTAAAACGCAAAAACCTCCTAACCCAAAACATCCAGGAAATCCAGGACAAAATGAGAAGATCAAACCTAAGGATAATAGGTGTAGAACAGAGCGAAGATTCCTAACTTAAAGGAGTCAGTAAATTATCTTCAACAAAATTATAGAAGAAAACTTCCCTAACTTAAAGAAAGAGATGTCCATAAAAATACAAGAAGCTTACAGAACTCCAAATAGATTGGACCAGAAAAGAAACTCCTTCTGTCACATAATACTCAAAACACCAAATGCACAAAACAAAAAATATTAAAAAACAGTAAGGGAATAATGTCAAGTAACATATAAAGGCAGACCTATCAGAATTACACCAGACTTCTCACCAGAGACTATGAAAGCCAGAAGATCCTGGGTAGATGTCAGACTCTAAGAGAACACAAATGCCAGCCCAGGCTACTATATCCAGTAAAACTCTCAATTACCATAGATGGAGAAACCAAGATATTCCATGACAAAACCAAATTTACACAATATCTTTCCACAAATCGAGCCCTACGAGGGATAATAGATGGAAAACTCCAACACAAGGAGGGAAACTACACCCTAGGAAAAGTAAGAAAGTATTCTTCGTGCAACAAACCCAAAAGAAGAGAGACACACAAACATAATTCCACCCCAACAACAAAAATAACAGGAAACCACAACCACTATTGGATAATATCTCTTAACATCAGTGAACTCAATTTAATATCAAGCTTCAACACAAATGGGATAAAAATAAATTCCCTAAGGACTAGAAAAATTAAAGTATGAAGCAAAGTCAAAACTTGCTTTAGAGTTTAAACTCAAAGAACCAATAACATCTGAGAATAAAAGGGAATTTTCCTTAGTCCTGAAATTAGGTGACTGAAGACTATGTTAATCCAGATTGTCCCTGTGTTCGGTGAGGGTATTGTCTCCTTAATGCTGGTAATGCACTAACAGATGTTAAGGTCTATAATGAGAAGAAGCTAATCTGTTATTTCTTAATTTTTTTGAGACAAACATAAACTGTTTAAATAAGACACTCAGCTATCCACATGGTCTAAAACCCAAACAGTTTCTCTGGAAAAGCATGTAAATTACAAACCTGAGAAAATTGTGACTTATTTATTAGCAAACAACAAATTTCTAACACCTATTTTCAGATATCAGAATTCTCACGATGAAATATAGAAAATTAAATTACAGAAGTAGTTAGATTATTATGTGATATAGATGTGACTGGATGCAGACTCCTTTACAATTTTCTTTAAACGACCCATTATTTCAGAAAAGCTTAATAACCTCATAAACATAACTTCACACCCCAAATGGAACTCGGGCATTTACAGATCATCTACACAGCTTACTTTTCCTCTGACTTAACTTCCTAATTCTTTATAAGGGTTGGAAGAGAAAATAATATAAATCCTTGATAGTGTTATCAGTAATACTTTTTCTCAAAGATGAGTATGGAACTCTGGTGTGTCATACATACTAAGAAAGTGCTGTACCACTACTAAGCTGAAACCCTTTGATGAGAATTTAAGAGCTCCTCACTAAAAATTCTTTCATCCACTTATAATTAAGAAATCCTTAAACTGCAGTAACACCGAAAAACCACTGGGGTGCGTTTACAAAGCTCTTCGAATTACCCAACTTACTCTGTAAAGACTTGTAAGAGGAATTAATTTGTCATTGGTGTATTTGGCTTAAAAAGTGACTGTTTCCAATAGTGCAAGTTCTCCATTAATTATAAGCTGGGCATATAGTGAAGAACTGACCCATTAGTGGCCTCTTTGCTGTACCTTACCGAAAGACATGACATGCCACCCCCTACGGACACACATACAAGCATGCATGCACGCTCATCAACTATTTACAGGAACTCCGAGTTTTCATTAAGAAAATGGTGTAAAAGTACCTTCTAAGCTAAAAGAAGCACTGTAAAACGGATCGTGGAACAGAAGAATGAAAACAAAATTTCAAAAATGGTGCCACATTTTCAAAATGGGAGAAAAACAAAACTCCAGTGACACAAAACTAAGAGTTCACACACCCATCACAGAAGCTGGAGGAAGCTAGTTCACTATACACCGTATTAATTTTTTTATTCCAACAAACAAGAGATAACTATTCAAGGGGGGGGGGGTAGTCAGGAGCTCTTCCTTTTTTTCTCCACGCTGACCTCTCACACAAAATAACTTCTCAGGTTTACAGTACCAGAGCCTGACGCTATACCAGATTTCATCATTTAAATCTCCTTATTCTCCACAACTCTGTAGCCACTCTGCTGTGAGAACTAAAACACGGGGGACACAAAATGGGCCCGAATGAGGGCAGGCCTGCAAGCTGGATCGGAAGACAACCAAACAATTCCCAGCACCAGCTTCCGGACAAAGCCTAGTCACTGCGCAGGCGCCCGTCCCGCGCTCCTCCAGCGCTCAGCAGCCGCCTTTAAGGATACCCACGGCCAGCACCTTGCCCTCTAGCGCCTCCGGGCTGACCGGGCGGCCAGAGCACTCCAGCAACTTCCACAGCCCCTGCACTCCCATGGCGCAGGCGCTCTTAGCCGGATTCGCAGGGCCTTTGTTTCACTTTAGGATAAAGGACGCTCCGGGATCAAACACACAGGGCCCCTCTACTCGTAGAGGGAACAGCTCTCCAGCTAGGATCCCGGGTCTCAGAGGCTTGAAAGAGAAACACCGCGCCGATTCACTTCCGGAGCGGACCTGGTCTCCCGGAAGAACGGCGGAATTTAAATATGGCGGCGGTGGGAGGAGCTGAAACGCTTCAGCCCAAAAGTTGGCACGCCTAAAAAGTACTGAGACGCAACACGGGAAACGGTAAAGCCAAGTCTGCCTCCTGTCGCGATTCATTTCTTCTGCTGACCACAGGAACTGAAACCTCTTGGCTTCCAAGTTAATGCGAGGGATGGGAGTCCCGCATTGACATTTGACTTATAAATCCCACGCCAGAGCAGCGTAGTGTGGCGATTCAATTTTGAATCAGTGCCTCTGTTCCACTGGCGCAAAAGGTATTTGCACATTGGCTTTCTTAGTGGAGTGAAGTCTCCTTTGTGCATTTTCGTTATCAGTCTTCCCATTGCCTCCCCAGCTTTGACGATTTGGTGCCAAGTAAAACGAGCAAAGAACAGAAAGATGAATCTTGACTTTTGTTTTTTTTAAGGCAAATATTTGCACAACATGCGGTAACTAGGTGGCAGTACCACGCAGTGCTTAACTTTGAATTTCCTCCAGCAACTGAAACTTTGATTTCCACAGTTGTGAGAAGTGACTTTGGGTACAGCCAGGAAAAGACACCGTACACTCATACTAAATCAAAAGCAGCCCTTTGCCTTATTATAGAGTTGGTTCTGTGGAGATAGCGTGTTTTCAGAATTTTTGCTCCATCACCTGTAAGCAGTACAAACAAATAATCCTTTACCGAGTAGAGTTAATGTGTGCAAAGCATTTGGCATACAATTGCTCAATTTTGATGTACAGTATTGTAATTACATTCAAACCCAGTAAAAAGATTGATAGGAAATAGTAGCCAGACGTGGTATCATAAATATCTGGGAGATAGGCAGGGATACCACAAGTTCAAGACTCACATGGTCTAGTCTAAGAAAAAAAGAGAGGGATAGAGGTAGATGATCTCTGAAAAGAATCACTTACAGCCGAAGTCTATCAGATTAAGTTTTTAAGATGATTTCTGAAAAGAATCATTTACAGCTGAAATCTATCAGATTAAGTTTTAGCAAAAATATATCTATGTCGAAACAATGGTTTACAGTAGCCATGTTTACTTGTCTTAATGCCAACTTATTTTCCACTGGGTATAAGTGTCACAAGTGCTTTTAGCATTTCCTCAATGTGTAAAATTATGGACTTTTGCATTTTAGTACAGCTGTATTTTACTGAAGGCAGTCTAATTGCCTGTTTAGTTTTTATCACTTCTAGCAATATAAACTTGTTGAAATTGGTATCAATTGATGACGGTTACACCCTTACTTTGTAGTACATAGTGGAAGTTCATAAATGTTGTTTAAATGACCTCTCAAGCCTCCCCGGGACATTTTACATTCTGTGGAAAAATATTTGGATTAGAGGTCATACAAATCATAGTTCAGATCTTATCTGGACCATAGAATTACTATGTATTCAGGTCAGTATTCATTTTGAATTCAAAATTCACATGTTAAATGTAAGTACTTCAGAATGTGCCTGAATCCAAAGTGACTCTTAGAAACTGATCATCATAACAATAAGGCCATTAGGGGCCTAAGGGCACATGAACCAGAACTTAACAAAACCATTTCTGATCAGTGATAGATCACAAACATGTATGTCTAAGTCCACAGATGTGATTCCCCCATAGATATACAGAGAGACCATCAGAGTAGCTTCTAATCCAGGATAACTGCTATCCTAATAAAAAGAGGGAGTTGGAACATAAAGGGTGCCCACAAATGAAAGGTCATGTACAGAAAGAGTGACCATCTGCAAGTCCAAAATATAAGAAACCGAATGTGCCAAGACCTTGTCTTGGTCTATATAACTGTGAGGGGGAAAAAAAAAAAAAACTTGGTTTTAAACAACCCAAGTAATGATGAAAGTTCTAGCAAACGAAGAATCTCTACACTCCTAGGCAAGATGCTTCACTCATGAAAGCCTCGGTTTTAGATGTCACGTGTCACAACCACCAACTGCTAGGGCTGTTCTGATTTTCATATGAAAGTGTACGTTGTTGTTGTTATGCAGGTGAAGGCAGACACAAGATAAAACACAGCCTGTCAATGGATGAGGAGGAAGAAAGGCGGGGGACCGACGTTTTAGAAGGAAAAGGTAAAGCAGAAAGAAGCCACATGGAGGCAGACATAAACGACCCTTGCCATGCATCCCTGCATAGATGCAGGTTGTTGTGAATATTTCTTAAGGGATGGATTTCTATAGGTTAATTTATCATATCTAGGTAGGCGGTTTATATCCTTATATAAATTGTTGTGAGTTTATTGTGTGGATGCATTATGGACTGAAAATTTAACATATAAATCTGATTGATAAAAATATTGAGTCCTAATTTCACCCGATTTTGGAGTTTATACCTCAACTACCAAGGGGCAGTTGTTGGAAGTGTGAGCAGAGTTGGTGGCAGGGAGCCTTGATAGGCCAACCCATGCTGGACTTCTACAACCCTGATTTTACCAGTTAGGTAGAACCAGAGAGTCCGTGGCTAGCGGAGAGCCTCCGGGAGAGATACTAACCAGAGATAAATTATGGTTAGTTCCACATGGCCCCATGGGTACCAGAACTAATGCAGGGACCAAAGTGGCAAGGTGCCATGCTGGAACGGCCCCACAGACTGCCTGGGTCAGTGAGTGCTTGGGTGCAGCATGGACCCAATGAGATAAAAGTACCCCGCAACGTCATGCGGCCCTACGGGCACCGATGCCAGTGCCAGGATAAAAAGTTCAGGCATTTTTTAATATTTACTGGGACATGAAACCACCTAGAAAGTGATGGCATTAGAGCATGGCTTTCGTTTTGTTTTTATTTTTAACTGAAAGATTGGCAGGGTAGAAATGCTGAGTGAAATTGATTTAAAGACTATCATAGATCGGGGAGTGGTTGCCTATGCTCATTCTATGTCTGAAACAAAGCAACTTGAGAGACATTTCAGTTGCTATACCTGCTTGATATGATGGGATATACCCCTGTAACTGTAATAGTGGATAAAGAAATACAAGATTTTTTTTTTAATTTCTGAGAGCTGGATATAAACAGCCGCTGTACCCATTTGAATATTAGGAATGTTTTTAAAGCCAGAGTGGTATGTTTTGAATATGAAATGCTTTTGAAAGGAAAACAGCTAAGAAGTGTTTACATAAATTTACTCTTTGTAAGGATTAACAGGCTCTATAAATGTGGTGGTTTCAACATACTTGGCCCATGGGAAGCTGTATTAGGAGGGTGGCCTTGTTAGAGGGTGGGCTTTATGGTCCTATTCTCAAGCTCTTCCTGGTGTGGAAGATTGTCCCCTCCTGGCTGCCGTCTGATCAGGATGTAGAATTCTCAGCTACTTCTCCAGTATGATGTCAGCCTGCAGGTTGCCATGCTGATAACAGACTAATCAATTAAAAACACATTTTCAAAATAATAATTATAGCAAGCACTTACATAGCTTTCCTGACCTTCAACTACTATTATAAATACCATACTCATTAGCATATCCGCTCTTGCAAACCACTATCAAAGAGGACATAATCTCACAGGTGAGACAGTATTCTTCATTAGAAGATCTATGAAGATTCCTAAGACGGGTTGATTAACAAGTCAAATAGGACAGGAATATTAGTAGTTTTCAAAAAGAACTATGTGGGAACTCTTACCCTGAAAAAAACTCCAACTGAATTCAAACATTCTGTGCTCTAAGTAACTTTTAAATTTGTAAGCTTTAAGTCTTAAGTGGTCATATGTCTGTCAGTGTTTTTAATAAAGCATATGATTAATATACAGGAAATAACTCATCTTATTTTCCCAGCTGTTACTTTGTTCTTAAGGTTTATATTTTATTTGTATTCTTTCTTCCTAGCTCTTCAAACCTATTTCTTTGAAATATCCAATTGAACTATTAAAAAACAGTTTATATTGAAAATACACTTGAATCACAAAAATTCCAACCTCGTTTTTTTTCAAACTAATATCATAAAATGTCCAAATCATGTTGTGAAGTTTTAGAGTCAGTGTTCAAGTACTTGAAAAGTAGTAAGCATGGATTGGAAGTCATTGTTTCAGTGATTATAAAAACTGTAAGATGTTTCTTATAACACTAATTACATGAAATTAACAAATTATCATGTGCTTCACAGTTACAAGGATACATCCTAACTTAAACACAGACATTAAAATTCATAGGATTAAAAGTAGAAAACAAATCTTTATTTGATGAAAACATTTTCAAATTTCCAGTGTGAAGTAACAAAAATCAACAACCTACAAATCTTTCAGTCCTTTACATTTCAAGCTAAATAATCTCTTCAGAAACAGGACCATTTTGTAATTCTGTAGGCTAAACATATATGCATGGATAAATGGATATAAAATTCAAGAGAAAAATGAATTTTGTTTAAAAAGTCAAAACCTTCCTTTTTATTGCAATATGGTTCCAACATACTCAGAACCTTGTAATCACCAAGTTACTGATTTGAACCCTGGAGTGAACTTATGACAGGAAAGAACAGTATCACAGACGTCTATGAGTCACACCTTGGCAGCAAAAGGAAAACAGCAGCTAAAGAGGAGCTCAAGTATTGAAATCACACTTCCAAAATTTTTAACACACACTTCAAATACCTAATTGCTTGGATGTTTCACAAAAGGAAACGGCTCAGAATTTAGAATACAAAGTTGTCCTCAGAGTGAGCTGGACACTGCCAACACGTCTTCAGTGCTGTTGCTAACAGATGACTCCATTAAGAGACAAGTCAAAGGTGACATCTCACTGCACATATTACCATGGATACAGAAACCTTGGACTGTAACTATATCCCTAAAACAAGGTTTGTTCTAGAACATCACTCAAGACCTATTCTTGTAACTATTTCACAGCCACGTGCCAAGTCAAGAGTATCAGGACCAATGACCTATGTCACCCATCTGCACCTATAGAAAAAGTCAGTTTCTTGAATATTTTCTGCTTCTTTTTGGAGAATCCTGAGACAGTTATTCAGGAAAGCAAAGATGTGGGGTGGATACTGTTAGCACTGAAAGAACAAATAGACTAGAAAGATAATTTTAAATTAGTTTTAACTATAAGCAAAAACCAGACCTTGACTGCCCCCATTTTTTAAGGACAGATGGTGCCATAGGAATCAAAGTATCCGAAATAAATGACTAGGGATCAAGTTTCAATAAATCACTTCATGCTTAAGTAGTTTTGAGTTTTGATGCTATTAAATGTATTTGTGGTTTTGCTTTGAAGCAGTTTTGATTGTGTTGGATTTTGTGAAACCCTTTATCTACATTGCTTATCTACTTTTAACGTTAGAAGGGCAGAAATCTGTTCTTACCTGTTTGTATAATTTGAAGCCACCCATAGTAATCCTAAGTAGGCTTTAACTAGAGAACTACAGGGTATGCTTTGTACCACAAAATCTGTTCCTATTGATAGACTTAATAAAACCATCTGATGGCTTAATGCAGTCCTGTACATAACAGCTATGTGGGTGACATCAGCGATTAAGTTTTGGCATGGTCAGTCATTGCCATTGTAATCTCTATAGCTGTGGTAGCCACTGTTCCTTCTCTCGTGGATGCCAGACACCTTCTTCCATGCTGAGTCCTGGTGGAAACTAGCACTGAAGGACCTGCCCAGACGCCCATACTGCTTCTTAGAAATATTGTCCTCACTCTCAGATTTGGCAATTCCCAGGACATGTGTGGGAGGTTGTGATTCTTGTGTAATGGTTCCAAATGGAAAGTTCCAAAAGCCAAATCTTTGCCAACTGAGTCTCTGGAATGCTATGATGCAATGCAAATTTCCTCCAACCTGAGAAGGAAAAAAAAGATGAGGATAATAAAGAGAAAATAAGTTTGTAAGTTTGTGGGGTCCTTATTGACTCCCTTGGGATGATGGTGTTTTTCTTTCACATGTCTGAAAACACTACTTTTCTATTCTGCTTTTTGCAGAGCTCACTAAATACTCACCATTCCTAACAGCTGCCTTTATATAACAGACCCCTAGGGACCAGAGCACTCGTATCCCAGATGCCTCTCCACAGCCTAGAACATAGTCACATCTTCATAACTCCTGACCCACAAATTAAGATCATGCTTTTCCTTTTCTGTATGTGTAGTCTCCTCTCCTCCATTCTACTAAAATCTTATCCTATCCCCTCCCATGTGTGTGTGTGTGTGTGTATGTGTACACACAAGACTTTTGAGACATTATATCAATAGTTTAAGATAGCATGAAAATCCTCTCAACTGAGATAAGACTACAAGCATGTGCTACCACTCCCAGCTTCATTTATAGCAAAATGTTGCCTACTCAATCTATATTATATCTGTTTTTGAAAGCTTCTTTCTGTAGTCATGCTTAAACACCTGGCTCTGCCTCATGACCACAATTTACCGAACTTGGGCCAAGACCATGGAACTAAACCAAGGCATCTCAATCTACAACTGGAAATAAATTATCCATTGAAAGTTATTGTGCAAGAAATTTAAATTCAGATAAAGTACCGAGTATCACAGAGCCTACATAAGAGTGATTAGCATTCTAAGCCACTTGGTTTCTACCATTACTGCAGTACTAGCTATCATTTCGTTATGACTATCCTTAGCTGGGAGTTTAAAGTTAGCCTAAATCCTTAAAATAATGTTACTTTTCTGACTATGGTAGTTTGAACTTGGCTTCTGTTATTTACCAAAACAAGATTAGTAATAAAACACTGCATTCTGGTCATTCAACTTCCAATGTAGTAATATTCTTACCTTCTTTGTTTTCCGGAATTGCAGTCCCCTCTCTAGATGTCGGATATCTAAGAATTCTGGATTTTGAGTGTTTAGATCAGTGACAATATCTGCCCATCTATAGTAAGAAAGAGGACAGTTTTCTTTAAGTCCAAAATACCACTGTAATAAAGCTTTTTCCATGAGCAAGCTCCCACAATGATTGGTGATTATTCTCTTAGGTCAGCATTGTTCCATCAACTGGCTTTTAAAAGCTTCATTTTTGTGAGTGACAGTTGTGGTTATCAAATTACTGTCAATGTTCTCAGCTTATAATTGGTTCCAATTTTTATATGTCAACATACCAGATAATAATAATACCTGGCAGGCTAAAGCAGTGCATGCTATACTTTCTGTTATACTCAAGTCACTTTATTTTCTTAGGCGGGGTAATGATTTTTTTTTTTTTTTTTTTTTTTTGGAGCTGGGGACCGAACCCAGGGCCTTGCGTTCTTGCTAGGCAAGCGCTCTACCGCTGGGCTAAATCCCCAACCCCGGGGTAATGATTTTATATATTGAATAAGCTGGCCTTGAACCCCTTGGCTTACAGGATACTTTTGCCTCATTTTGCAATGTGCCATTATGTGCCACATTCTGATAGCATTACTAATAAACAATATACTAATAAACAAAATGTTTGTGGAGAACAATCAAAGCACGTTTTATACAAATAATAAGTAAATTTGGTAAAGATGTGAAAGTCAAGTTCTATACAGTAAAATCAGGGAGTTTTTTCTTTATATTACCAGCAATAATAGAAAATGAAATTTTTAAATCAATTTGCAATAGGAAGAATCATTTAAAGGATATGTGTGAGTTTATATGAAAAATCAAAATCACTGCTAAAGGAAATTAAAGTTCTGATTATGGGGTCCTTGATATTACATGGATGCTACTCTTTGTAAGAGCCATGTCATTATGATGACAATTCTCCCTAAACAACAACATGAATGCTCAGATTGTGTCAGTCTGTGTGTATGCACAGGAAATAGTGAGAAAGAGCAAAGGTGTGTGTCAGGAGCCATCATAGGACAAGGTAATAACTAGTAGATGATCTTCCTGAGATGGTCTGCCCTGGATTATAATCTACGGCAGATTTGCTCTCATAGGCAAGGCCCAGGAGAAAATCATTTTAGGGAAGGTTCCTGCTATTAATATGTTTCTCCTGTCATTAAACATATATAACAATCACTACATACTAGCCCACTCTTTTGAGCAGATCTGTGAAGATCTACAAAGATATACTGTCTTATAGTAATGCTACATAAACAAATGAATAACTTCATTTTTTTATTCTTTTTTTTTATTGAATATTTCATTATTTTCATTTCAAATGTTATTCCCTTTCCCAGTTTCCTGGACATAAACCCCCCTATCCCATCCTGCTCCCCTTCTTCTATAAGGGTGCTCCCCTCCCTATCCACCCCTTCTTGCCCCTACCCCCGAGATTCCCTTACACTGGGAGTCCAACCTTGGCAGGACCCAGGGCTTCTCCTTCCTTTGGTGCCCAATAAGGCCATTCTCTGCTACATATGCAGCTGGAGCCATGTATGATCTGTGGATAGTGGTTTAGTTCCTGGGAGCTCTGGTTGGTTGGCATTATTGTTCTTATGGGGTTGCAAGCCCCTTCAGCTCTTTCAATCCTTTCTCTAATTCCTCCAATAGGGGTCCTGGTCCCAGTTCAGCAGTTTGCTGCTACCATTTACCAATGTATTTCACATGCTCTGGCTGTGCCTCTCAGGAGACAGGTATATCCAGTTCCTGTCAGCATACACTTCTTAGCTTCATCAATCTTATTTAGTTTTGGTGGCCACATGTGGGACAGGCTCTGAATGGCCATTCCTTCAGTCTCTGCTCCAAACATTGCCTCCATATCCCCTCCTATGAATATTGTTGTTCCCCCTTTTAAGAAGGAATGAAGCATCTGCACTTCGGTCATCCTTCTTCTTGAGCTTCATGTGGTCTGTGAATTGAATCTTGGGTAATTTGAGCTTTGGGGTTAATATCCATTTGTCACAGAATGCAAACCATGTGTGTTTTTCTGTAATTGGGTTACCTCACTCAGGATAAAATTTTCTAGTTCAATCCATTTGCCTATGAGTTTCATAAAGTGATTGTTTTTGATAGCTGATGTAATACACTATTATGTAGATGTACCACATTTTCTGTATCCATTATTCTGTTGAAAGGTATCCAGGTACTTTCCAACTTCTGGCTATTATAAATAAAGCTGCTATGAACATAGTGGGGCATGAGTCTTTATTGTCTGTTGGGACATCTTATGGGTATATGCCCAGGAGAGATAATAGCTGGGTCCTCAGGTAGTGCAATGTCCAATTTTCTGAGGAACCTCCAGACTGATTTCCAGAGTGGTTGTACCAGTTTGCAATCCCACCAACAGTGGAGGAGTGTTCCTCTTTCTCCACATCCTCGCCAGCATCTGCTGTCACTTGAGTTTTTGATCTTAGCCATTCTGACTGGTGTGAGGTGGAATTTCAGAGTTGTTTTGATTTGCATTTCCCTGATGACTAAGGATGTTGAGCATTTCTTTAGGTATTTCTCGGCCATTCCATATTCCTTAGCTGAGAATTCTTTGTTTAGCTCTGAACCCCATTTTTTAATAGGATTATTTGGTTCTCTGCAGTCTAACTTCTTGAGTTCTTTATATTTTGGATATTAGCCCTCTATCAGATGTAGGATTGGTAAAGATCTTTTCCCAATCTGTTGGTTGTCCTTTTGTCTTAATGACAGTGTCCTTTGCCTTACAGAAGCTTTGCAGTTTTATGAGGTCCCATTTGTAGATTCTTAGAGCATAAGCCATTGGGGTTTTGTTCAGGAAATTTTTCCCAGTGCCCATGTGTTCGAGGCACTTCCCTACATTTTCTTCTATTAGTTTGAGTGTATCTGGTTTGATGTGGGGGTCCTTGATCCACCTGAACTTAAGATTTGTACTGGGTGATAAGAATGGGTCAATTTGCATTCTTCTACATGCTAACCTCCAGTTGAACCAGCACCATTTGTTGAAAATGCTATCTTTTTTCCATTGAATGGTTTTAGCTCCTTTGTCAAAGATAGGTGTGTAGATTCATTTCAGGGTCTTCAATTCCATTCCACTGGGTTACTTGCCTTTCTCTGTACCAATATCATACAGTTTTTATCACTATTGCTCTGTAATACTGCTTGAGGTCAGGGATGGTCATTTCCCCAGAAGTTCTTTTGTTGTGGAGTTTTCGCTATCCTGGGCTTTTTGTTATTCCAAATGAATTTGCAAATTGCTCTTTCTAACTCTATGAAGAATTGAGTTGGAATTTTGATAGGGATTGCATTGAATCTGTAGATTGCTTTTGGCAAAATGGCCATTTTATAATATTAATCCTGCCAATCCATGAGCATGGGAGATCTTTCCATCTTCTGAGATCTTCTTCAATTTCTTCCTTCAGAGACTTGAAGTTCTTGTCATACAGATCTTTCACTTGCTTGGTTGGAGTCACACCAAAGTATTTTATATTATCTGTGACTATTGTGAAGGGTGTTGTTTCCCTAATTTCTCTGTCAGCCTGTTTATCCTTTGAGTAGAGGAAGGCTACTAATTTGTTTGAGTTAATTTTATGCCTAGCCACTTTACTGAAGTTATTTATCAGGCTTAGTAGTTCTCTGGTGGAACTTTTGGGGTCACTTAAGTGTACTATGATACCATCTGCAAATAGTGATACTTTGACTTCTTCCTTTCCAATTTGTATCCCTTTGACCTCCTCTCATTGTCTGATTGCTCTGGCTAGGTCTTCGAGTACTATATTGAATAAGTAGGGAGACGGTGTGCCACCTTTTCTAATCCTGGATTTTAGTGGGATTGCTTTAAGTTTCTCTTCATTTAGTTTGATGTTGGCTAGTGGTTTGCTCTATATTGCTTTTACTATGTTTAGCAATGGGCCTTGAATTCCTGATCTTTCCAGGACTTTTATCATGAGGGGGTGTTGAATTTTGTCAAATGCTATATCATTATCTAATGAAATGATCATGTGTTTTTTTTTTCTTTGAGTTTGTTTATATAGTGGATTACGTTGATAGATTTCCATAAACTAACAATTTACTAACAAAAGGGAACTAACAATTTATTATAGGTGCTATGACAGAAGATAAAATATTCAGAGGGTTTATCTATACAAAACTTCACTAGTAACTTAGTTATGGTTTTTAACTTTTAGTGAATCTGTGGAGCTGTGACAGGTAATGAATGTTTAGCCAGATAATTACTCCTAATGGATATGCATGTAAACATTCACTGTTATAAATTTATTCTATTTATAATTGGAATCTGTATAAACTTGTGTTGAACTTTTTACCATGTGTTCGGGTATTCTTAAGATGTTTAAATGTTGAGGATAAAGAGAAGACTCAGAACTGAGCTGAGGAGAATTATTTTGGACAGAACATTTTTTATCTGATATGAACAAAAGTTGAGAGAGCAGAAGAAGCAGGCAGGCTTCTTATAGGACAGAACAGATCTATTCTTAAGGCAGGCTTAGTCTTATGAAAAGGAACAAAGCCTTATTCTTACAAACTTGGGTTTAATTCATTTAGCATTAAAAGGGTAGAAGCTTTTACTTTCTCTATGCCATAAATATTGGAGCTCATTTTTCATCCAGAATAAGTGAGTTATTTCTGCCCTGGTATTAGGTCTTTTGCTTCGAATGCATATGTAAGTATGGATATGTGTGTATACAATTATAAATATGTAATTGTGAGAATGTATGCAAGATGGACCCAACTGGTTGAATGGATATGTGTAAATAAACATGCATAAATCTGTATATGAATTCATGTGAGTTTATGCATATTTGCTTGTGTAAAGTTTTTCCTTCTCTGAGATTCTCTTCTCCTGGTTCAATAGAAGTTTACTGCTCCAAAGAGAAGAGTGTGAGAAAGAAAATTTTTCCATGCCCAACTGAGGATCTTTCTGCTTTTCCCCCTTTTTCTTAGAGAGCTTTCATACCTAACTTTTTACAACTTAGTAATAAATGCTATAATCATTTTTCAAAGTGTCCTTTTTTCTTCCTGCAACTTCTATTTGCAGGCTGGAAGTTAGAGTTGTGCAGTTCCTGCTGAGCTAGAACTAAAGCCACATTACTTAATCCCCCACTGTTAGGCTACAGGGGTCAATCACCTAAACCAACAACTTTTTACCCTCAGAATTAGCAAGAAAGTTTTTAGGACTTTTTAGAAACTACCAGCAACATTTCAGTATAGTTAGAGAACAAAAATGTCTGGAGACCTTCAGTCTTTAAAGCCACGCCAGAGTCCTACTCTATGCCCTGTCTCAACCCTCTCCAGGCCAGGAGGCTCTCAGCAGTTGTGCAGAAACAGAAGAGAAAAACGAGACAAACAGGGGGCCACAACTTCTTCCCAAACACCCAGCAGAACTAGGACGCATATAGGAAATAGGGAAATACAAACCCCCACCCACCCAGAGGCACGGGTTCCTTTCAGCTTTTCTCTGTGCTCAAAGCAAACTGAGGGCTCTGGCCTTCCCTCATACACTCCTGCAACACCCAGAGAAAGCTTAAATCCCAAGAACTCTGACACACTCAGGATCCCATGGTCCTAGGATCCCTGGATCACAGGATCACAAAGACACCTGGACTCTGAAGAGTTCTGACACAACCAGGATCATAAGAAGGACAGACACCAGTCAGAGACAGTTAGGGCAACCACTAGAGATAACCAGATGACAAGAGGCAAGTACAAGAACATAAGCAATAGAAACCAAGGCTATTTGGCATCATCAGAATCCAGTTTTCCCATGACACCAAGTCCCGGATACCCATCACACCTGGAAAGCAAGATTCGGGGTTTAAACCATATCTCATGATGATGATAGAGAACTTTAAGAAGGACATGAATAACTCCCTTAAAGAAATACAGGAGAACACAACCAAACAGGAAAAGGAATTGAACAAAACCATTCAGAATCTAAAAATTGAAATAGAAACAATAAAGAAATCACAAAAGGAGACAACTCTGGAGATAGAAAACCTAGAAAAGAGATCAGGAAACATAGATGCAAGCATCACCAACAGAATATAAGAGATAGAAGAGAAATCTCAGGTCAGAAGATACCATAGAAAAAACATTGACACAACTGTCAAAGACAAATGCAAAAAAAGCTCCTAACCCAAAACACCCAGGAGATCTAGGACACAATTAGAAGACCAAAACTAAGAATACTAGGTATAGAAGAAAGCAAAGATTCCCAAATTAAAGGACCAGTAAATGTCTTCAATAAAACTTCCCTAACCTAAAGGAAGGGTATGCCCATAAACATACAAGAAGCGTACAGAACTCCAAATACACTGAACCAGAAAAGAAATTCCTCCCGTCACATAATAGTCAAAACACCAAATGCACAAAAGATAGAATATTAAAAGCAATAAGGGGAAATGGTCAAGTAATGTACAAAGGCAGAGCTATCAGAATTACACCAGACTTTTCAACAGAGACCATGAAAGCTAGAAGATACTGAACAAATGTCATTCAGACCCTAAGCAGCCCAGGCTGCTATATCCAACAAAACTCTCAATTACCGTAGGTGAGGAAACCAAAATATTCCATGACAAAAGCAAATTTACACAATATCTTTCCACAAATCCAGCCCTACAAAGGATAATTGATAGAAAACTCTAATACAAGGAGAGAAATTCCACCCTAGAAAAAAAGCAAGAAAGTAATCTTCTTGCAATAAAACAAACATAATTCTACTTCTAACAACAAAAATAACAGGAAGGGACAATCACTACTCTTAATATTTATAGACTCGGGGCTGGGGACTTAGCTCAGTGGTAGAGCGCTTACCTAGGAAGCGCAAGGCCCTGGGTTCGGTCCCCAGCTCCGAAAAAAAGAACCAAAAAAAAAAAAAAATATTTATAGACTCAATTCCCCAATAAAAAGACATAGATTAACAGACTGGATACATAAAAGGACCAAGCATTTTGCTGCTTACAGAAAACACACCTCAGTGACAAAGAAAGACACTACCACAGAGTAAAAGGCTGGAAAAAAAAAATCTCCAAGCAAATGGTTCCAAGAAACAAACTAGAGTAGACATTCTAATATCCAATAAAAGCGACTTTCAAACAAAACTTATCAAAAAAGGATAAGGAAATACACTTCATACTCATCAAAGGAAAATTCCACCAGGATGAACTCTCAATCCTGAATATCTATGTTCCAGATGCAAGGGCACCTACATTCATGAAAGAAACCTTACTAAAGCTCAAAGCATATACTGTACCACATACAATAATAGTGAGAGACTTCAACACCCCACTCTCAGCAATAGATAGATCATGGAAACAGAAACTGAACAGAGACACAGTGAAATTAATAGAAGTTATGAACCAAATGGATTTGACAGATATCTACAGAACATTTCATCCTAAAAAAAAAAAAAATATACCTTCTTCTCAGCATCTTAGGGTACCTTCTCCAGTATTGACCATATAATTGGTCACAAAACAAGCCTCAACAGATATAAGAATATTGAAATAATCCCATGCATCCTATCAGATCACCACAGACTAAGGAAGTTCTTCAATGACAACAAAAATGACAGAAAGCCCACATACACATGGAAACTGAACAATGCTTTACTCAATGATAACTTGGTCAAGAAAGAAATAAAGAAATTAAAGGGGGGGGGGGGCTGGAGAGATGGCTCAGTGGTTAAGAGCACTGTCTGCTCTCCAGAGGTCCTGAGTTCAATTCCCAGCAACCACATGGTGGCTCACAACCATCTATAATCAGGTCTGGTGCCCTCTTCTGGCCTGCAGGTGCATTACATGCAGGCAGAAAGCTGTATGATGTATACATAATAAATAAATAAATATTAAAAAAAAAAGAAATTAAAGACTTTTTAGAATTTAATGAAAATGAAGGCACAACATACCCAAACTTATGGGACACAATGAAAGCAATGCTAAGAGGAAAACTCATAGCTCTGAGTGCCTCTAAAAAGAAACTGGAGAGAGCATGTATCAGCAGTTTTACAGTACACCTGAAAGCTCTAGAACAAAAAGAAGCAAATACACCCAAGAAAAGTATATGGCAGAAAATAATCAAACTCAGGACTGAAATCAACCAAGTAAAAACAAAAAGAACTATACAAAGAATCAACAAAACCAGTAGCTGATTCTTTGAAAAAAATCAATAAGATAGATAAACCCTTAACCAGACTAACCAGAAAGCAGAGAAAGTATACAAATTAACAAAATCAGGAATGAAAAGAAAAACATAACAGAAACTGGGGAAATTAAAAAGGAATCATCAGCTCCTACACAA
This sequence comes from Rattus norvegicus, assembly GCF_021556685.1. Taxonomy (NCBI): domain Eukaryota; kingdom Metazoa; phylum Chordata; class Mammalia; order Rodentia; family Muridae; genus Rattus; species Rattus norvegicus. Next base: position 61,482,732 of record NC_141542.1, on the reverse strand, counting down.
AGACCTATATTCAACAAAACTGGAAAATCTAGAGGAAATGGACAATTTTCTAAACAGATACCAGATACCAGGTACCAAAGTTAAATCAAGATCAGATAAACCATCTAAACAGTCCCATAACCCCTAAAGAAATAGAAGCAATCATTAAAAGTCTCCCAACCAAAAAAAAAAAAAAAAAAAAAAAAAAAGCCCAGATAGATTTAGTGGCGAATTCTATCAGACCTTCATAGAAGACCTAATACCAATACTATTCCACAAAATAGAAACAGAAGGAACATTACCCAATTCGTTCTATGAAGCCACAATCACACTTATACCTAAACCACACAAAAACCCAACAAAGAAAGAGGAATTCAGACCAATTTCCCTTATGAATTTTGATGCAAAAATACTCAATAAAATTCTCGCAAACTGAATCCAAGAACACATCAGGACAATCATCTATCATGATCAAGTAGGCTTCATCTCATGGATGCAGGGATGGTTCACTATATGGAAATCCATCAACGTAATCCACTATATAAACAAACTCAAAGAAGGAAACCACATGATCATCTCATTAGATGCTGAGAAAGCATTTGATAAAATTCAACACCCTTTTACGTTAAAAGTCTTAGAAAGATCAGGAATTCAAGGCCCATTGCTAAACATAGTAAAAGGAATATACAGCGAACCAGTAGCCAACATGAAACTAAATGAAGACAAACTTAAAGCAATCCCACTAAAATCAAGGACTAGACAAGGCTGCCCACCGTCTCCCTACCTATTCAATATAGTACTTGAAATCCTAGCCAAGGCAATTAGACAACAAAAAGAGGTCAAAGGGATACAAATTGGAAAGGAAGAAGTCAAAATACTACTATTTGCAGGTGGTATGATAGTATACTTAAGTGACCCCAAAAGTTCCACCAGAGAACTATTAAGCCTGATAACTTCAGCAAAGTGGCTGGGTATAAAATTAACTTACAAATCAGTAGCCTTCCTCTACTCAAAGGATAAACAGGCTGACAGGGAAATTAGGGAAACAACACCCTTCACAATAGTCACAGATAATACAAAATACTTTGGTGTGACTCTAACCAAGCAAGTGAAAGATCTGTATGACAAGAACTTCAAGTCTCTGAAGAAAGAAATTGAAGAAGATCTCAGAAAATGGAAAGATCTCCCATGCTCATGGATTGGCAGGATTAATATTATAAAATGGCCATTTTGCCAAAAGCAATCTACAGATTCAATGCAATCCCCATCAAAATTCCAACTCAATTCTTCATAGAATTAGAAAGAGCAATTTGCAAATTCATTTGGAATAACAAAAACCCAGGATAGCAAAAACTATTCTCAACAATAAAAGAATTGCTGGGGGAATCATGATCCCCAACCTCAAGCTGTATTACAGAGCAATTGTGATTAAAAACAAACAAACAAAAAAAAAACAACAACAACAAAAAAAAACAAAATGGTATGTTATTGGTACAGAGACAGACAGTAGATAAATGGAATAGAACTGAAGGCCCAGAAATCAACACACACACCTATGGTCACTTGATCTTTGTCAGAGGAGCTTAAAGCATCCAGTAGGAAAAAACAACATTTTCAACAAATGATGCTGGTGCAACTGGAGGTCAGCATGTAGAAGAATGCAAATTAATCCATTCTTATCACGCTGTACAAAACTTAAGTTCAAGTGGATCAAGGACCTCCACATAAAGCCAGATACACTGAATCTAAAACAAGAGAAATTGGGAAAGAGCCTCAAACACCTCAGCATAGGGGAAAATTTCCTGAACAGAACACCAATGGCATATGCTCTAAGATCAAGAATTGACAAATGGGACCTCGTAAAATTGCAAAGTTTCTGTAAGGCAAAGGACATTGTCAGTAGGACAAAACGGCAACCAACAGATTGGGAAAAGATCTTTACCAATCCTACATTTGATAGAGGACTAATATCCAATATATATAAGGAACTCAAGAAGTTAAGACTCCAGAGAATCAAATAACCCAATTAAAAAATGGGATATAGAGCTAAAGAAAGAATTCTCGGCTGGGGATTTAGCTCAGTGGTAGAGCGCTTACCTAGGAAGCGCAAGGCCCTGGGTTCGGTCCCCAGCTCCGGAAAAAAAAAAGAACCAAAAAAAAAAAAAAAAGAATTCTCAGCTGAAGAATACTGAATGACCAAGAAACACCTAAAAAATGTTCAACATTCTTAGTCATCAGGGAGATGCAAATCAAAACAACCCTGAGATTCTACCTCACATCAGTCAAAATGGCTAAGATCAAAAACTCAGGTGACAACAGATGCTGGTGAGGAGACTATTTGGTTATTAAAAACAATGACTTCATGAAATTCTTAGGCAAATGGAACTAGAAAATATCATCCTGAGTGAGGTAACCCAATCACTAAAGAACACACATGGAATGCACATTGACCCAAAAGCTCTGAATACTCAAGATATCCACAGAGGACATGAAGCTCAAGAAGTTGGAAGACCAATGTGCAGATTCTTTAGTCCTTCTTGGAAGGGAGAACAAAATATTCACAGGCAGAAATACAGAGACAAAATGTGGGGCAGAAACTGAGGAAAAGGTCATCCAGAGATGGCCCAACTTGGGGATCCACCCCATATACTGTCACTAAACACTAAACACAGACACTATTGTGGATGCCAAGAGGTGAATGCTGACAGGAGATTAATGGAGTGGTCTCCTGGGAGGCTCTGCTGGAGTCTGACAAATATAGAGGCAGATGTTTGCAGCCAACCAAACACTGAACTGAAAAAGGGGTCTCTAATGGAGGAATTAGAGAAAGGACTGAAGGAGCTAAGGGGGTTTTCAACCCCAAAGGAAGAACAACAATATCAACCAACCAGACTCCCCAGAGCTCCCAGAGACTAAACCACCAACCAAAGAGTACACATGGAAGGGACCCATAGCTCCAGTCACATATGTAGCAGAGGATGACCTTATTGAGCATGAATAAGAGGAGAGGCCCATGGTTCTGTGAAGGCTTGATGCCCCAGTTAGGGGAATGCCAGGGCAGAGAGGTGGGAGGAAGTTGGTGAAGCAAACACTCTTATAGAGGCAGAGGGAAGGAAGGGTAAGGAATAGGGGGACTCCAGGGGGAAATCAAGAAAGGCGATAACATTTGGAATTTAAGTATATGAAATATCCAATAAAATAAAATAAAATAAAATGTGGGGGAAAAAAGAAAACATTAAATCTACTAAAGCATACCTTTTACAGTGAATGGCAGGATGTTTTCTACTTGACTCTCCAATTAAAATCCAGTATTCTACTTCTTGTGGTGAAAGGGGGCCCTTGCTAAAAAGAAAATACATTCACAGTCAGCTTGATAAATGGCATTCACTACCCACAGAACGCTGTTCGAACTAAAATACACTAAAACTGAAAGATGCTTTTTTTAATCAAGGATAAATATGAGCATTAAGGTTTGGGCCATTCTAGAAATCCTTGTGTTAAGTTTGAGCCCTATTATTTCCATATTCAAAATCTAGGGTTAAAAACATTTTGACATAATACCCACTTGGATCAGAGGAGAAGAAGACGATTTTAAATATACAATGTTCCATTCCCATCCCTAGAAATTCTAATTCAAGTCTGGAAAGGAGCTTGGAATTTTACATAATTTTCAAGAAAAAAATCAGATGGTTCATAGGCACAAGCATTCATTGGTGAAGCCCAACTATTAAAGGAACAGAGCAGGAGAAGTCAACGCATGTTTCATATTTGGTAGGTACCTGGAGTAAGATAAAAGCGTAGCTTGGAATCATAAAAGAAGTACAAAAGTGCCCCTCACTCCAGAAAGTGAACAGAGCATGCAGGAGTTGGAGAGAGAGCAGTTATGCTCTTGTTCCTCATATACGAGCAGCATTCAGCCTCCTGAGTCCTCCAACTTCTGCTCACCTGTTTCAGGTTACCACATCCAAGGACCTTTGAGTAGGACTCCAGGTATCCATGGCCTCCAGTACATAATAAATTCCCTCCTATCCTAAAGGTCAAACCATGTTCTCCACCCAGAATCTGGCCCTCACTTAAGATATAACTTCTAAGGGCTACTGAATCTTTTCATCCTCCCTAGTCACTAATCTCACCAAGCCAAGTGTGAATCAACCAGCAAACCAGTGGAGTAAGACAGTCACGTTACCTGTTCTTAAAAATACCCTGCTTTCAAGTCCCCAATGAAGGAACTTGGCAAAGAGTAACATTCAAACTCAGCACCTCTCTGTTGCACACATCTCCTTCAAAAAGACAGAAGTTTGTGTGTCTGTGTAAAAACATGTTGTTCAAAAAGCAACTGGATTAAGAAAAGCAGGAGGCAAATATAACCAAAAAGATTAGAGATGAAACTGGTCCTGAACTCCCTTGGAGAAAAACCCTAACAAATCCTTAGTTCTTCACTATGACCAGAGAAGGTGCTTTTTAATGTACTTAGTTGTGGCATTCTTGACACAGGGACATGCAAGGCAATGGAGAGGACCCTGGGCATAACACGGGAAGGCCCGTGCACCTGTGTGTAACAGTCATAAAAGTGGTATGTCAGATAGCTTCCTCTTACAATGACTGAGCAACTGCTTTGAAGTGCAATCAGTCCTGCAAAACATATGCACACTCGCTTTGAATAAAACACATTACCAAGCTTCCCAATGGCTAAAAGACTAGAATCTGTTTAATTCCCAAAAATACTTTGTCAAATTTTCCTATTGATGTGCCTTTATCGAGTATGGGAATGCTTACCTGAATGCTTTATTAGCTTTAACAGGGGTTGCTTCAAAGCCAATTGGACAAAAGTAATGATTTTGGCAATGATAGATATAAGCCAGTGACTCATCTTTCAATCCTTGGGTCAACTTTGATAAGGCCCCAGGAGCTACAAAGACAAAACCAGATAAATTGAGGTACACAAATCAATGTCCACATTTAATACAGAGGACCCATTAAGGACTGAAAGACAGAATTTGGAATACACTGATATTCTGAGTTTCATTGAGGGAATATCTTTGCCCAATATGGGCAAAAACATGAATGAATTTACTTTTAGTTTTAGATAAACTCAGTAGCAAAACAAGTGAAACACATCCTTGCTTATCAGAACTTTCTAAGAATATACCAAATTGTCTAAGATATTCAGCGATTGTGTAAAATCCAGTAATTGCACAATCACAGCCTTAGCTTTTCTCCACTACCAGCTTCTGAACACCTCTCACTACCAGCTTCTGAATGAGCATGCCCAAATGAAACATATGTATCTATAAACTCTCACATATAAACTAACTCTACAAAAGATTTACAAAAGAACCTTAAATTAGACTAAATTATAGCCATTCTAATGTCTAGATGAAGCATCTACATCCAACTTAAAGTTTACTAATGCATATGAATAAACACAAACCTTAAATAACAACGAACTACAACAATGGTGTGCATGTACACACACACACACACACACACACACACACACACCTGCCACACAATAACCTTCACACTTGTCACATAATTATCACGTAATTATAACAAATATTATCATTGTATTGGCTCATTTTCTATTAAATTACACAGGGTACAGTCATTTGAAAGGAGGAAGCTTTGATTTGGAAAATACCTTCACAAGATTTGGCTGTAGGCAAACCTGTAGAGCATTTTCTTAATTGGTAATTGATGTGGGAGGGCTCAGCCCATTGTGGGTGGTGCCATCCCTAGACATGTAGTTCTGAATTCTATTAAAAAGTAGTCTGTGCAATCCATTGGGAGCAGGCCCGTAAGCAGCATTCCTCTATGGTCATGACTCCAGGTTCCTACCCTTTTGAGTTCCTGCTTTGGCTTCACTCAATGGACTGTGATTCGGGACGCACCAGCCAAATTCCTCCCTAAGTTGTTCTGGTCATGGTTTTCATCACAGCAATAGAAACACTAAGACTTTAACAAGACTAAGAAACACCAAGGTCTTTCTACACCTGTCACACAGATGAAAGTCATCAGCTTTTCCACGCACATCACACGGATCAAAGGCATCAGCTGTGCAGTCAGGCTGGACTTACACAACTGTTTCTCCTCATCATTGTAATAGCTGTCAAATGATTTCCAAAGTATTAGCACAAGAAACAATTTTATCAGCACTCAGTACTCAAAACCATTAACTGAGGTTTCATTAACTTCCATTCCAGGAAGATCTTAAATTATTCATTAACAAGTAGTCCATTAAAACTGGAAACCCTAAAAAAAGCAAGCTGAGAGCCTGCATGGTATGTTCACAGGGATTGACTTTCTGGCCATGAAACCACCAAGATCTGGGCCCTCTGCCACAGCTCCACAGAAGCAACCTGACTGCCTCACAAGGGTTTTGGGGTGGGAGCTATGCCTGTGCACGTGTTAACATTTCTGATCTCTACTCTGAAGTTCCATCAAGGCATTCCACATAGATTTTCACTTCCAGGTAGATCAGCACAGGTAGATAGTCCTCTCTACTAAAATCTCTACTTCACAAAGACTAATAACGACTAGACACTCCACAGGAGAGAGTTGTATTCCCTCACATCTTAAAAACTGACCCTTTTGGCAGTTTAGATGAGAATTTTTAGAAATAAATTCAGTACAGTCTTTCGTTTCCATAAAAGAGCATGATTGTAAATAGATTCTATATGGTGGATTAAGATCACTTTACTCTGTATATTCAAACATTACAAAAGATGACTATTACCACCATTGCCATAGAAAAACTCCTGAAATATTTTTAAATTTAAATTAATCAATGAGAAGCTTTCTCAGATAACTGAAAATATTGTTTTTGCAATAATACTTGAACTCAAAGCCTTTAGTTATGTTAGGCAAGCTCTCTATCACTGAGTACAGTGTAAGTTCTGGCAACTGACTGTGTTTCTTAAGACAGAGTCCCACTCTTTCTCCCAAGTACTAACCAGGCCAGATCTTTGAGATCAGGCAAGATCAAACTCATTCAGAGACGTATAGCCATACAAAGGTCTTACTCTGTAATTTAGGCTAGCCTGAAACACAATATGAAGCCCCAGGCTAGTCTTGTACACAGAGCAATCCTGCTGTCTTGGCCTCCTCGATGCTTGAACTATAGGCATTGAGCCAATATCCTGGCATCCCAGACATAGTCAATAAAAGAGATTTTTGCCAGCAGGAGTGGCACATGCCTTTAATCCCAGAACTCAGAAGGCCAAGGTAGGTGGATTTCTGTGACTTCAAGGCCAGACTACAGCTCTACAAGAGCAAGTTTCAGAACAGTCAGAGCTACACGGAGAAACCCATCTCAAACAAATGAATGAAAGAAACAAAGACAAAATTTAGGATTCCATGGAAGGAAGGAAGGAAGGAAGGAAGGAAGGAAGGAAGGAAGGAAGGAAGGAAGGAAGGAAGCGAGGGAGGGAGGGAGGGAGGGAACTAAGGATTCTAGGAGCATATGAGATGGATAACAAAGTCTGCCCTCCTTGGCAATCACATAATTTTGTCTGCTGCAAACACTCTTTTACCATGTCCTAGTTTTCCAAATGCCATGACATGGGTTTTCTTCTATGGGATAATGTTTCTAGTACTGTTAAATATGATATATAACACATATACACATGGTTTCTAGTAAAAGGATGTTTGTTCTTATCCCTCCAAGGTACATAAAACATTCTTCAGGTGATTTCAAGATCAGCAAACTTATTCTTAAAGCAGAGCTGCTGTAGCCAAATAAATATATGAGCAGTTTTCTTCTACTGTCTCCCTTTCAGGCCAAAGCCTTTAAACAGAATCCTCAGGTTTTATCTGAGCACAATTAGAAAATGACTGCATCTCCTCTCAATGCAAAAACCAAACTCCTGGTAAAGAGGCCATATCCATATACCATCTTGTTGTCAAGACTTCAATAAAGTCTTACTAGAGCCCAGTCTGAGTTGCTGCTGGCCTTGTAGGTCTGTGGTTGGGAACTAAGAATTTGCATTTCTAACAAGTTACCAGGTGATGCATCAAGGAACAGTATTTTGAAGCAGCTAGTTTAGATAAACGGAGATTTTAACTTAAGTCACGAGTACTAGTAACTCTGCCAGATACCAGCATGGAAGATGAAAGAAGTAATGTTAATCACAGATGGGTATAGAAGTCGGAGGAACAAGAAGGGATGGCATTGAAGATGGGACTTAAGGAAGAGTGGAGATTTTAGCAATCTACATAGAGGAAGGGGCATAAGGAGGCAGATCCACAGGGAACATACACCAAGCCACTGGTTAGGAAGGTAGCATACAACAGAGAAAGCCTACAGAAGGACACCCCCACAATTGCAGGGCAAAGTCAGAGAAAAGATGACCTTCTAAAATAAAAGACAATGCAGCATTATTCAGAAGGCAGCTACCCAAGGAAATGACCTGTGATGAGAAGACAAATGTGTTGCCAAGAGAAACTAGGTTCAGAATATACCAGAGGACATCTAAAAACAAACCTAAAAGCCAAGTCACAAAGCAACTACCTCCATAGCTGTCCAGTAAACAGGATGTGAAAAAAGCTTTAAGAATTAGGTTCAGAGTTGAAAGGAGTGGGAAACTTGAGCTACCAACTCATTCATCGCCCTTGGCAGTATAGCTCTCATGCCAATACACTGTCAACACATTCTTTGGGTTGGTTTAGTATTAACTAGTCCTTCTGCAGAAGAGCCTTAGAGAACTGAGAACAAACATATCCTTATACATCGAAAGTCAAGGGAAAATTCTGGAACTATGATAAGTAATCAAGCAGCATATCATTGTCCTGCAAGGCCCCACCCATTTGATACCTTTTAAATACAGCAGGCACATGAAGACAGTGGTGGGAGTCCAGTCGATGTTGGCTTCACATGCTATCAATACTATGGAGTTTGGTCTGTATGCAAGCCTAGAGAGCTCCCAAAAAGGAAAGGGGCGTAACCACACTGCAGGTTAAAGAAAACTATTCAATATGAACTGGAAGGATATTGGAGATGAGGAAAACAGTATCAACCGGCTGTATACCTGAGTGTGCACAAGGCAACCAGAGAATCGATAGCTGTGGTCCAGGGGAGAGTATGTGAGATATATGTAGGGAAAAGTAGAGGCTGGCATTGTATTAAGCAAAGTAGCGAACTGTAGTATCCACTGAAAAAAAAATAAATTCCTGAGTCTAAGCATGATTTCCAAGTGAATCCTGCCTTTGCAACATAACTGGGTGGATGGCTACTATTTTCCATGAGATCAACCGTAAATCCGAAAAACATGCTTCGTCCTTTATTAACACTAAGTTTTATCTCAATCTCCAGGTTTGTTTTAACTCTATCACATGCTTCATTTACAGTGACCTTTGAGGGCCCAGAGTTCATCAAGAACCAGAGAGTTACTAAGTCCAGGATATGCTGTTCCCAAGAACACTGAAAGCACATTGTAAAAAAAATCATAGAAATATCAGAAGGGGTAAAAATTGAACTGTAAAATGAGAGTGCCCTATATATTATATATTATCATGATTTCCCTCTTAAAGAGGTATGAAAGTATCAGACTGTGAAAAGTTAATTTGATGTCCAAGAAACAATATAGCCAATTTCTGAGATGTACTCAACCTGAAAGCGTGGCGTGTGTGTGTATGTGTGTGTGTGTGTGTGTGTGTGTGTGTGTGTGTGTGCGCGCATGTATTTTTACCTACCAGTTTCTCCAGCTGTTTTGTTCTTCCCATGGGGCTTATAGAGAACATAAGAGCATCCTTTCACATGAAAGTGGTCATTAATCTGTCTAAACCATCTGAAATTAAGAAGAATATTTGCTCATAGCAATAGTTTCATTATACAGACAGGCTACGTCCTAATTGTATAGAAACCCAAGCACAGCCCACAAATGTCATATCTAAGGGAGCCTGGGACCCAGCACCAAAGTCTATCTTGTACTGTCCCCAAACACGACAGCGTTATCCCTTCATAGAATTAGAAATAAGGTGTTGTCCCTAAGTGGCAGCTCCGTACCTCATGAGTGTTGTATTTCCAGTGAAAGGGCCAAACCTAATATCTTCAAATGGGGGTTGGAAGCCCAAAATATGTAATGCTTCTTCTTGGGTAATAGGTGGGAGACTATAAAAGAAACATTTCCTTTCATTTTACAGTTCCAGTCACGTGCAAATAAAATATCCCTCAGTGTTAATAATATATAGGTTTATCTTACAAACAGTTTTAGAGATATTTTTCATTTATTTTATTGAAAAGAATACATGCAAATATTTTAACCTGAAAGGGTTATAACAATACACACAATTTTTTTCAGTTTGTGAAACGTCAACTCTCAGAGTCTTCCATTATAAATAAGTACCTTAAAATTCCTTTTTCTTTTCTTTCTCTCTTTCTTTTTTTAATTTCTTTCTTTTTTTTTTTTTTCTTTTTTGGCTTCTTAAGACAAGGTCTCTATGTAGCCCCAGATGTCCTAGAATTTAGAATTTATTCTATAAACCAGCAGAAATCTGCCTCACTCTGCATCCTGAGTGCTGGGATTAAAGGTGTGCATCATCACACTCAGTTTCCTTCAAACCGCTTTCAAAGATGGAGTTTGGTGTAGACTGGTATACTTACTTCCCAGCTCCCATTATGCTGTATAGGAAATTCCAACAAGAAATCAATGAGGAGATACCACACGAAGTCTTGTATTGTGGTCGGCTTATGCAGTACCTGGGAAATCAAACAGCATCCTTCACGTGAATGAACACAAAACATTCAGAACAGAAATATCAATCTTATAGGGGACTTAATATGTGACCATAATGAAAACTATAATACAGTGTGAAATCATTCTTTAATTCCCCTCCCCCCAATAAAAGTCATTTTTTTTGTTTAAAGTATTTCCTACTTATTAGACACCTAAAAATATATGAGAATAGAGATCATCTATTTTATCAAGACGAGCTACATTATGGCTTACAACCTATGAAAGTTCATCCTATTCAAACCAAGAACTTCTGATGCCAACTATTCAAGTTTCTATACGAATACGCATTTGAGTAGGCACAGGATCATCTGCAACTTCTGAAAAGACTGGAGAAACAAAGCAAACCACTTTCTCTGTGTCAAGAGGTTCAGAGATTCTTCAGACCAAAGCACATGCCATGTACCCCTGGACAGAGATACTCAGAACAGAATTGTCACTGAGGACTTAAAAGGGAAATACAAAATCCTCCAGCAAGAGATGGAGACAAAGAAAGCTGGAAATTCTAAACTGAAACTCATGAGCCATGACAAGTAAGCACGTATATAATGAACTTTTAAAACACTCTATAAAGTGTTAATTTAGTCTGGAAAGTATACGCACAAGAAATATTGTTAATTTTACTAGGTATAACAATAATTAAAATAGCTGTATGCTAACAGTCACTTCCTGGAGAATTCTTCAACAAAGAACAACCAGGTAAATGACCACTCCAAATTTGAGACTGACAGCCAGGCAAGTCTAGAAAATACCGGCTGAGCTAAACTAGATCACTTCCAAAATCTGAGATAAACATAAAGTATTTAGACACAACTTTGGAATTACAGTGTTTATAATAAATATAATTTATTAACCTATACTCAGCAAAATTAATGTCAATTTATATATTTTTAAGATTGGAAAAAGTAAAAACTGACATGGCCACATACCATCGCCTAAGGTCTAATACTTTGCGCTGTTTAACATCATCAAGAGGAGAATAGTGGAGACACTCCCTCTGATACCGCCCTTTTTTATCTGATGTTTTCTTCTTGGAAATTTGTTTCTTTGCATTGCCTACAGAACAAAGAAAAAATACAAGAAAATGTTCAGATAAAGTAAACCCCCATGCCAGAAGTTACAACAGAATTAGAGAGGAACTGCCATGCATTCTGAAAATGGTATTTGCAAATGACTCAAAGTAATGCCTGTGCTTTCTAGAATAGTACTCGTCCCTACAGAGAAAGCAGGAAGAGAGTTCAGAACAATTTGAACCATCAGAAATGCTATTTCCTATCAAGATCGTATCCAAGTACAGCTAGGCTCTTAGAGCTGGTTAAAATAACCAATCCAAAGATCTTTAGCCACATCTACAGCTTCAAGTTACCAACAGGAAAGATTAAAGTAGATCACTTTCCTGAAAACAGATCCTTTCCATAAAACACTAAAACCCGCATTAACATAATTCTATTACAACATCCAGCATGATGGCATTCTGTCCAATAATAATTCCAGGTCCCTGAGACCTCAAAATGAATACACAGTGAAGCATTTGGTTTTTTTTTTTTTTTTTTTTTTTTTTTTTTTTTTTTTTTTTGGTTCTTTTTTTCGGAGCTGGGGACCGAACCCAGGGCCTTGCGCTTCCTAGGTAAGCGCTCTACCACTGAGCTAAATCCCCAGCCCCATTTGTTAAACTATTAAAATAAAGCACTGCCCAGGCACACGTACACAATCTTCCCAAAGATAGGGAATGACTAGGGTAGGAGGGATATAGAAAGTGGACAAAGGAGGCAGAAGTGAGGGGGAGAGTTTATCTTGTTTAATTTTGATACATTTATTTATTTCTGAACCATGTTAATGTTCCATTCACTCAATAGTATACATATTAAAATGTTATTAACTTTCCTTTTCAGCTACATTAATATCTCCCTGACAAGATCTATTTTAAATGAAATAATCAAATCTCGTTTGAAAATTAACTGAGGCTAATATTTTGTTTTTGAGTTATCAAACACAGATCAAACACAGATTATATAGACACCTGCTTATAGACTCGTGGCAGAAGATCTATTTCAGTACAATAACCATGTAACTCCTCTAACCATCTGGGAGTCAGGAAATACTGCTACACAGGGGACATCTGTAATGGTTCATAACAATGAACACTAAACAATAAAGATATCATCTCTCCTCCTATTTAATCATTATTTCTTTGTCTTCACAGACACAGAGAACACAAAATGTTTCAGAGCTTATCAACTACTTGCAAATGTAAACTAAATCTCACTGAACTATCCCTCATTGCTTAAAATAAATCTCAAAGAGAAAACAGAAAAGTGATTTTCTTTGGACTCTCTCCTCTGCCTCTTGAGGATTTAATTACCTTGGTAGTTTTCCCAGCCACTGAAAGTTGTGAGGTTAAAGAAACATCAAAGTCTGCAGCCTCCATGGGCCACAACTGCTCTGTCACTCTGTCCTCACTGGACTCTGAATCTGTCCCTGTGCTTCTTTGGCTATGTATGTTGCCGTGATTCTCTCTAGGTTAAACGAGCATACACACTGCGAGTAAGCAGAGACCTCCGCAATGCCACAAGACCTGGTCCACTGCCAACATTTCACCGAATGTGCAGGAGGAAAGCACTGTCAGAGCAGAAGCTGGATCACAACAAAAAAGAAGCCCCTCACAATTCTGTCTCTTCACCACTCGATGGCACTGACCTTTGCCCATGGCTCTGCACCATCATCTCATCCTTTCTTTCCAACCCTACCCTACCAAGAACACATGCACATAGCCCTCTGCTGCCACACACACACACACACACACACACACACACACACACACACACCCACCCACCCACCCCATCCTGGTATTCAGAAATGTATAAGGAAAGATGATAAATGAAAACTCAGAGCTGTGTGCAGTGGCACAGTTCTATAGTCCTCAAAAAAAAAAAAAAAAAACCGAAGCAGGGATATTAAGAATGAGAGGCAAGGGGGCTGGAAATACAGTTCAGAAGTTAACCGCTGCTTTTGCAGAGGACCAGGGTTCAGTTCTCAGCAACAACATAGTAGCTAATAACCATCTATAACTCCAGTTCCAGAGTATCCATCATGTTCTTATGGCCTCTAAGATTGTCAGGCATGCACACTGTGCACAGACATCATGCTGGCAAAACACATCAAGTAAAAATAAATAAATAAAATTCAATAAAAAAGAATTATAGGCCGTGCTAGAGTATATAGCCAGACTGCTGTCTCCAGAAGAAAAAAAAAAGAAGGGGGGACAGGGGCAGGACAGGACACCCACCACTAAGTGAGGTGGGAAGGAACCTGAAAACAGGAAAGTTGTAAAAGAGAGAGAAACCCAAATCTTGTGCTAAGACCTGGACCATATATGCACAGAGTGACCCTAAGTGACTCAGCCAGCGCTAATGGGCCCAACACAAGAACAGAACTATCTTTAAAAGACAGAGCTTGCAGTTTCAAATCAACCGGGGTAGGGTGGGGAACAGAGAAAGAGAAGGGGGGGGGGCAGACAGACAGACTCAGACAGAAACAGACAGACACAGACACAGACACAGACAGACACAACACAACACAAGAAACAGAAAGTAACACAAAGAAGGGGAGGGAGGAAAGGAGGAAGACAGAGAATAGAGTAAGAGATCACTTGCTTGCTTGCTTACTTTCTTGTTGGGATATAATACAGCAGTCCCCAAATCCAGGACAAATTCAAAATCAATATAGCATGTGAAGAAACAAAGAAATGAGTTAACCCCAAGCAAAAGACCAACTCTGCCTCTGACCTGCCCCAGCTTTTGAAAACTGCAGACTTTGAAGCAGATCTGATAGTTGTGCTAGATGATACAGACTTGGTGCTCTAGTGAAACATAAAGACACCAAGTCCCTGCGAGTAAGAAGCAGAAGCTATAAAGCAAGGTCAGTTCTAGATCCAAAAGAGGATGCACAAGAATGTACTACACAAGCATCCCAAAAGAAAGCTAGGACGATTGTGTCAATATTAAAACAGTTTCCATAACAAGGTCCTCAGACACATGCCATATTAGTAAAACGAACACTCCCCACAATCTAAGGTCTAGCCACGTGGCCTGAGTCAGCCTAGAACTCCCTGTAAACTCATGGCCACTCTGCTCCGCCCTCCACAGTGTTGGGATTATACACAGTGTCATCATGTCTAGCTAAGAGAGGTCAATTCTTGAAAAGAGCATAAAGATTACACATGTGAGTGTTCTAGTAACAGAGTTTCAAATTACACTTTTAAATTTCAACAGCAGAGAATAGAGAACACCAGCAGGCGGTCTTCTACCTAGGTAACAACTGCAATGACAGGATGCCATTCTGGAACTCTGGAGACTTCTGCAAGGGCAGCACATTTTAAGGCAAGGCCAGAAAGGCAGCAACATTTAATTTCAGTCAGTTTCAACACATAGCAAGGTAACTGACACACATCCCCTGGTCCAGTAACTAGCAACTGAAAGTGTTGTTCAGTCACTTAGGGAGCCAGGTTGGGCAAATGGGACCAAAAGTGAAGAATGAGTTATCACTAAAGGCCCTACAGAACAACAAAATTATTAATAAGGCAATTCCATAATTAAGGTTAGGAATTTTTTTTTCTTTTTTTCGGAGCTGGGGACCGAACCCAGGGCCTTGAGCTTGCTAGGCAAGCGCTCTACCACTGAGCTAAATCCCCAGCCCCGAAGGTTAGGAATTTTTAACACCCATTACAAACCCACAGAAAACAGGACAAAGCACTCCCCATCTTGTTTTAAGAAAACCGCACAGCACTAATTCTCAACACTAAAGAAAAAAATTGCACATGAATATTGACACAAATGAAGCATACCAGTCCCCTGAGAATTGTACATATACCCAACAATCTCTGTAACAACTGATTTCAGAATGTACAAGCAGAAGTACAGAGATTTTTGTAAAACCATCAGAAGTAAAATCCTAGTTCTATCCAGCTGTGAACTTTGGGCAGATTTATCTCCTCTAAGCCTCAGTTTCTTCACCTACACAACCAGAATAGTGGCAACCACTTCATATAACCCCTGCATTACTGTAACTCAAGGAAAGTAAAGAAGCATTACTATCTGAAGAGCACCCCAGCGCAAAGGTAAGGACTATACCCTGCACCCTGAACAATGCAATCCTCTCACTCACATCCTCTTACATCACACAGCCTTTGGCTGTTGTCGTTTTTTGAAGTAGATTCTAAAGGATGTTTGCTTTTAGTCCCAGAGATTTAACTTTTCCATTCATATTTCTGTAATAGAAATGAATGTATATACTTCCAAATATAACTATTCTTATGTCCATTTCTGTATACATACATAAAATAGATATTATATAAGTATATATTATATAAGTATAACAATATTATATAAGTATAATAGATAATATATAAATACGCACATACACACACTAAATCTTATATATAGAATGTTTAATTATATGTTTAATCCTTATATAATCCTGCTAAAAGTTTGATATGACAAAGAATTCTATATTGATAGGTTCACTGTTATCTCCAATTTAAAGCAATTTGAATGCTATATGACCCTGTTCTTCTATCACCATGTTCATACTATTAGATAATATAACACAAGTATTTCTTAAGTTTGGCTCCTCAAAAATATCAGTGCCACCTACGACTGAAGCATGAACTCCTTGGAATCTGGGAGTTTTAAAGCTACCACTGAAGAGGAGGAAAGGAGATATCAAACAAAACTTTCTTTTAAAATCTGAAACGAGTAGCAGATAACACATGGAAAAAGCAGGTCCTTAGAAACACACACATACATGAGAAATAAAATGGACTTTAGAATATGGTTTAGAAAAGAGATCTCTCCTTGGCTAATATCCTACATAACTGTAACTTTAAAAAAAAAAACTAGACTGTGATCAAAACAGATGTTCTTTTTGCATTCAAATTTTTTCAAAACAAAAATGTCTTAATATCTCCTGCATTAGAAAATAATCACATGTCTCTACAAAACGACAACATAACAGTAATATTCTAACTGTATCAGTAGCCTTTTCAAAGCTACTGTGCTCTTATCTTTAATATGTATATTTCATTCTTTTTGATTTTCAAAGCTCCTCAAATGCACACATGATATTAGAAGTTTCCATGGGCAACACAATCAGAGACTATGTCCAGGGTTACTTAAAAAAGAAGCAAAACAAGACAAAATAAAACAAAAACTGCAATGACAGATAAGATGTCAGTGCTGCTCCTGGCTCAGCAACAGAAAACATTTCATGCAAGACTTAGCAGTGGATGGGATTTGTTCCTCATTGTTCTCACCTGTAAACTCCATGGCTCCTTCTTACCTGATTTATGTTTCAAATTTGTAGTCACCCCATCAAATTCAGATTTGTCGATTTCCCATGCCAGAGGCAGCTTGCCCATACTGGTGGGTAAGTTTTCCAAGTTATTGTCTTCATTATAGATTATTTCTGATGTACTAGTTGGGATTCCAATATATCTTGTACTATTTCCAGCAGAAAGCGAGGTGTTATCGGGGAGGCAAGCAGAGCGGGCTGGGCTAGGAGTTTTGTAGACTGAGGTTGCCTGGTTGAGGAAGGCATAGTCTGAGCAGATGGCATAAACTTTCTCTCGAGTATGAGTCACTGGACAACTCGAAGGATAATGCCCATCTCCTCTGGGGCCCACAGGTGTTCCTGAGGCATTTGCGTAGAAAGATGGTAAAGCACCTTGTAGATTCTCTTCTGGGGACTTGTTCTCAGATCTGTACTCATCGCGTCCAGAATCGGTGGCTTTTCCAGCTTCAGTGATGTTAGGCATTGAGAGCAAATGCAGACGTCTCTGTTCCTAGGAAGAAGCCGCAACCCTGTCTTTTAAAAAACAACTTTGGCAAACATTCACAGCATTCTATAAAAGCTTGAGAGTTGACAAATGGGATCCTAAGAAAAGACAGAGAAGAAAGACTGATTGGATACCCAGCAGGCATGATAAATGGCCACAAACACAAGTATGATTCATATACCTGCACTCAAGGCTTATCGATTTTATAATACATCCTGAGTAATGATTACTAACCATCTATCTTATAGTAGAGATTAGCTTGTGGGATGAGGAATATGGCTTAGTTGGTTAAGTGTGTTGCCACACAAATATGAGGATCTGAGATGGATCTCCAGAACCCACATTAAAAAATAGATAAGCAGCTGTGTGAGCCACAATGCCAGCTCTGGGTAAGGAGAAGCAGGAGCGCGCACACACACACACACACACACACACACACACACACACACACACTAGTTTAAAACAAAATATGAGAATAAAATATAAATAACCTAGTTAAAAGGGGGTAAGTCACATCTGCAATGATATTACAGAGATGAACAATGAATGCATGAAAAGAAGCCCATCACCACTAGTTGTTATGGAAACACAAATCCAAACCACAATGGTTTGCCAATTCATCCCCACCAAGATGTCTATAATAAAAAGACACAAGCAACAGTGAGCATTAGAAAGTGTGTGTAAAATCAGACCCTTCATAAGCTACTATCAAAGATATAAAATGATCCAGGGTTACAGAACAGTTTTCAGACATTTCAACGCTCCCCATGTAATGTGGAAATTTCTGTTCTGGATAAATGTGGAAAACATTAAACCAAGTGCCCAAATGGGATATTAGCCCAAATGCTTGAATTATCCTAGATGCACAGAACACATGAAACTCAAGAAGGATGACCAAAATGTGAGTGCTTCACTCCTTCTTTAAAAGGGGAACAAGAATATCCTTGGCAGGGAATAGGGAGGCAAAGTTTAGAACAGAGGCAGAAGGAACACCCATTCAGAGCCTGCCCCACATGTGTCCCATACATATACAGCCACCAAACTAGATAAGATGGATGAAGCAAAGAAGTGCAGGCCATCAGGAACCAGATGTAGATCTCTCCTGAGAGAAACAGCCAGAATACAGCAAATACAGAGGCGGATGCCAGCAGCAATCCACTGAACTGAGAACGGGACCCCCGTTGAAGGAATCAGAGAAAGAACTGGAAGAGCTTGAAGGGGCTCGAGACCCCATATGAACAACAATGCCAAGCAACCAGAGCTTCCAGGGACTAAGCCACTACCTAAAGACTATACATGGACTGCCCCTGGACTCTGGCCTCATAGGTAGCAATGAATAGCCTAGTAAGAGCACCAGTGGAAGGGGAAGCCCTTGGTCCTGCCAAGACTGAACCCCCAGTGAAGGTGACTGTTGGGGGGAGGGTGGTAATGGGGGGAGGATGGGGAGGGGAACACTCATATTGAAGGGAAGGGGGAGGGCTTAGGGAGATGTTGGCCCGGATACCGGGAAGGGGAATAACATTCGAAATGTAAATAAGAAATACTCAAGTTAATAAAGATGGAAAAAGAAAAAACATTAAACCATGCCCATGAATGGCACAAAGTGAAAACAACCAAAGCAACCGACCTATGGTTAAAAGTGACACATGCATTTGGTAAAATACTACTTTGCAATAGAAAGAACTACTGATGATGATACAGCATGAATGGACTTTGGAAACATGCCAATCACAAAGGAACTGATCCCTTCACAGTCCAGGATCGCCAGGAGAAACAAGTCTACAAAGCACAATACACCTCAGCAGTTGCCTTAGGATGAAAGGTTCAACATGATGAGCTTTTTCTTTAAAACAATGAAAATATTCCATAACTAACACAGGAATAGAGTAAAGGACAACTTAGGGCATTTCCTAAAAGGCTACTGAAGTGTACATTGTAATGAGTGAGTCATGGCACGTGTCTTAGTTAGCATTTACTGCTGTGAACAGACACTATAGCAAAGGAAACTGTTAAAAGGACATTTAATTGGGGCTGGCCTACAGGTTCAGAGGTTCAATCCATTATGATCAAAGCAGGAGCATGGCAGCATTTAGGCAGGCGTGGAGCAGGAGGAGCTGAGAGTTCTATACCTTCAGCTGAAGACTGCTAGGAGAAGACTCTCTTCCAGGCAGCTAGAACCAGGGTATTAAAGCCCACACCCACAGTGACACACCTACTTCAACAAGGTCACAACTCCTAATAGTGCCAGTCCCTGGACTAGGTATACCCCAACCACTAAAGTCTATGGGCCATAACTAAAAAAATACACTTACTCCAACTTCCAAAGTCCTCATAGTCTATAGCAGTCTCAACAATATTAAAAGTCCAAAGGTTAAAGTCTCTTCTGAGATTCATCCAATCACTTAACTTAGTCCCCAAATCAGGACAGGAAACCAGCTGGGCAAACTCCAAACTCTGTATCTCCATATCTTATGCCAAAACTGTCTTCAGACCTCTACTCCCTTTTCATCTTTACTGACTGCAACGAAGTTTTGTCTTCCCGGGCTGGTTCCACTCCCTGCTAGCAGGTTTCCTCTGCAGGTTTTCCACAGCTCTAGCATCTCTAACATCTCAGGGTCTCCAAGGCCACTTCAACATTACAGCTTCTTGTTCCAATGTCTGGGATCCACACATGATCTTCTGGACTCCTTCAAAGGGCTCTGTCCTCTGGAGCACTCTAGGCTCTGGTTGATTCCACTCCAGTGCTGCTGCTGTTCTTGGTGACCATCATATGGTACTGACATCTCCTTAGGCTTCACCAATAACCTCTCTAGGCTCCCTTCATGGTGCCAAGCCTCAACTTCTTGCATGACCCCTTCAGTCCTAGGCCATCAACTACAACTAATGCTGCACCTCCACCGATGTTTAACCATGGCCTCTCACAGTGCCCAGCCTCATCTGTTCTCCATGACTCCTTCTTACCTTCAAAACCAGTACCACCTGGGTGATTCTACAACATTACCAAGTTTAGCTGCATCACGAGGTACAGCATTGGCTATTTCTGGGAATATAGCTTCTTTGTGCTCTCAGAAAACACCAGATTACACCTCAGTGATGCTGGTCTCTTCTTAATCACTACTAATTTCTTAGCTCCAGCTAACCAGCATCAATTGTCCCTCTAGCCCCTTCTATTCTGGACTCTAAAGCCAGAGCCATGTGGCCAAAGCTGCTGAGATCTGCTTCATGCTGGGATTGGAATATGCCCTGCCCTCCTTTCCCCCATATCCTATTACCAGCTTTGTTTTCCAACTCCCTCACTTCATTATGTCCTGGAATTTGCTCTTAAGATTGACCTTGAACTCAGAGAACTACATGGCTCTGTCTCCTGGGATTAAAGGTGTTACCACCATGACTGCACTTAGGATTTCCTTCACCTGGAACCTGCTCTGTCCTAAACTGGCCTTAAGCTCAAAGATCTGCTTGCCTCACCTCCTGAGATTAAAGGCTTGTATACTACCAAGCTTGGACCTGAATTTAGCTGGGTGGAATCTTGCCCCTTTAATTCAATTTAATACCCTTGAACACAGGATTCAGTTCCATTTCACATGCCCCTTTAATACTTGAACCATATATTTTATAATTTTTTTCCTTTCTCAGCTTGCTTCTTTTCATTAAAACACTTTTCATAAGAGAGAAGTTTAGTAATCACACAACAGAGTTTATATCAGACTGTTTTAAGACTTCCTTTAACAAAGGAATTAATCCAAATCTCTTCACCTTAGCCTCAGATAGACTCTTCAGACAAGTACAAAAAGCAGCCACATTCTTCATCAAAACATCACACAAATAGTCTCTTGGCCACATATTAAAATTCTTCTCGGAAACGTCTAGAGCCAGGCTTCCACAGTTCAAATCACCCTCACCAACATCGTCCATATTCCTACTAGGATGGCCCATTCAGCCCTGCGTAAAGTATTCCACGCCCACAGTGACACACCTACTCCTACAAGGCCACACCTCCAAATAGTGCCACTCCCTGGGTTAGGCATACTCAAACCACCATAGCATGTGAATTAAGACTAAATAATATTCCCTAAAGTACGGTACTGACACTGACCAGAAGAAAAAATGTATGCAGGGATAAAACATGCATCATGATAATGGTCATGCCCAACAAATAAAATTTACGCCTTAAACTTACTGCCACTGACTTCTGATCAGTCTCAGGGAAAACTGGGCTCCAAGTCTGACCTGATTCCTCTGAAGAAGGAAATAGTAAAGTTGAATAGGAGGCCATTCAGAGAAATTCAAGCCTTACAAAGGAGCAAGTCCTTGGTGAGGCACAACATCGCAGGAAACCTAACGCAGGGCAAGATTGGCCATTCCAGATTCCAGTGACCACACAGTGCACGAGAAATTGAGCCCATCCATGGGGGTCATTTGCTTACTTTAAACATTAGTCGTGAAAAGAATCACAGGTTATGATTTTTTTAGTAACCATCACATAGTAAATGGCACAAGCCTATGTGTGAGTCTCTAACAGACAGATGTGATGATAAACGGGAATCTCCAGCATCTCCTGAATGAAAGGGGTAAAGGCCCTTTCACCATAATGGAATCTAAGAGACCACTCCTGGGGACTCCCATCTGAGCTCGCCTTATGAGATGCGCCTTCTCACGACTTCACGTCTGCTGTTTTCTCCTCTTCGGTTAGCAATGGCTTACAGGACACAAGAACATCATCGCCCAAAGTGGCACCCGCAGTGCTTTCCTTTAGAATATTCTTCGGTAAAAACATCTCAGTGTGTCTACAGACAGTGCCTGAGCTTTCTCCTTTCCCTCATTCTGAGGTTTGATGGTGACGGTGGAAGAAGACACAAAGGGACGTACAATGCATGAGTTTTGCAGACCACACTGCTCTGCTCTGAGCACTGGGTTTCTCGAATTCTCCATTTCCTATTTCCTGTCTGTGATGCTCATGTTCTTCTTTAAAAGCTGTGTGGAAGAGGGGCATTGTGTCTGTGATTGGGTGTACATGGATAACAGACACAATGTAGAAGGATAACAGATGGTCAGCTGGGGCAGTGGGAAAGCTTGATTTCGTACATCCCAGGCACCCTACGCCCTACCCTTTGCAGATCGCATGCCATCACTGCCTTTCTCACCTTGAAAACAATTTGACTATGGGACCAGTACAATGCATCAGTTTGAGGATTTTATGCTCATTTGGAACATACAGAAAGAAAATAAAGTATGGTCAAAATAGAATGTGGTAGACCATTTCTGCAATCCCAGAACTCAAGAGGCAGAAATAAGAGGGCTGTTGCAAGACTGACTCTAGACTAAACTGCACAGCTACTTCTGACCCAGCCAGTAGCACACACTGGGCAAGACCCTGACTCAAATAACCAAAGCTAAATAAATAGAATAGTCAAGGGAAACAGCTTCATTTATGAATGAAAACTATGACTGAACTTGCTAGATAACGCTGTTAAGAGTAAAGCACTTGATTAATAAAACATACAACCTTCTGGTTTTGGTTTGTTTGCTTTAAGCAATGGTCACAGAACAAGAATAATTTCTTTGTTCTCATTTTATCTTAAAAAAAAAAAACAAACCTGCCATCTACCTGAAGATATATTTTACATAGTTGTCACTGAAAAATGAAAGGTATCAACATTTCCTCATTTAAACCACTGTTTTATGTGAATATCTCTGAAAATACATATATTTATAGGTTTGGTGACACAAGTAAAGGATATTGTAGGAAAATTATAAAATATCAGAAGATATTCACAGAAAAAATGAAAAAGAATAACCCAGAACCCATGCTAGTATTTTACTTCTTTGACTGATCTACATCTCCACCTTTTGCAGTTAATTGGTAATGAAAATGAACTTCATTTCCTGTCAATTGTATCCCCAGGCCTAGCCTTTGTAGAATCCAGGTCCAAAAAAATATTTTAGGTGCCTCAGGCATTATTGAAATTGTTTCCCTCATTTTGTTTAACGTATTAAGACTTGGTAATGAGAATAACTGCAGAAGTACCACTCGATTTCAGTTTATTCACAGTATCTCATAAGCGATATGAACCCCAAGATTCCAGAATAGCACTAGAGAAATGACTTGTGAAGGTCTTTGGAATGAATAGTTCTGTCAAATAAACATACTATTTGCAAAGCTGATATCGATCGCCTGAATTATATTCTTTTCAGTTTATGTGCCTTTCGTGTCTACATGCTAAAGTATCACATTCAGTAGAGAACTAGGCATCTTATAAAATCTCGGTAAAGCCTTCCACATATCACAAAAAGTATAATCAATATTCTGTACAGAAAGCAACTGGGACACGGAAAAAATGTTTTGAAGAGGATTGATGAGAACCGCTAAGACAGCAGCTGGGCCCCCGCTTTTCCATCAGCCTAGCCTAGACCATCAGACCTAACCTGGGAAGCCTACCTGCAAGTACAGGATTCATGCAGCACATGGTGCCCTCTTGGAGTTCAGGCTCTAAGGAGCCAGGAGACTTCTTCCCACTGCCCCCTCTTTGAGACTCGGAAGCCACCTGAAGGTGACAACGGTGCAGGCGGAGAACCGGAAGAGCAGGGGCGTCGCGAGTGCAACTGCAGCAGTGCTACTGTGCCAGGTTCCCACTCTCCCACTCCTGTCCCGCGTTGGCCAACACAGAGACAGGTGCCCCAGTCCCCACAGGCCAAGGCCAGACCGAAAGCCTACTAACCTCCTCCCGGCCTGCTCCCTCACTCCCAGCCGGAAGAAAAGGTTTGCCAGGAGGGGGAGCGCGCAGGCCTGTAGGGGGCCGCTTCCTACGCGCTAAGAGCTGGAGAGGCTGGTGGCATGCAGGCAGTAACTGCACGAGAGCTGGGAGGGGAGGATGCTATGAATGAGCTGATACCACCAATAATGACAATAGCGGGGGACAAAAAGGAACCCCCTTGCCTTGGCTCACAACCAGGCCGACTTTAGCTCACGGAGCCACTGGGGATCTGTGTTTTCCACGCCCCTTACCCCGTGGAGGGAGGACAGAGCCTGCGACTCCTCTTGACCTCGCTGGCCCAGAAGCGAGAGTGCAGAGAGAGGATGGCTACTGCAGGCCGGGTGCCTGGGACCCGCTAGCGCAGCGTGGAGACCCGCTCCTGAAGAGAGTACAGGGATACCCACGGATGCACCCCCAAGACGAGCTTTGTTCCGGTGATTTCTATCCCTTACACCTCTCCGTAGAGACTCAGCTCGACCCAAATGCTTCCAGGGGAGCGGCGGGGGTGGGGGTGGGGATGGGGGTTGTCCTGCAACAAAGCAGTGACGGCGCTGCGGAGAGGCGGAGCGCACGGCTGTGCCTGGGCTCGGCCCTCGGCTGGGGAATACCTCTGTTCCTGTTGGGTCCCGGAACTCTGGTGCTGGAAGGCAACACCGGATCTGCATCAAGTCTCCTACCCAAGGCCCAGAATCTTTCGTCCCATTTAGATCACAAGAATAGCACCAGGACCTTGACGCCGGGTGATTGGATATTACTGATAACACCTGCCTCCCTTTCAGCGTTTAATATGTACCTGCCATTTGCGGTGGATACCGTGGACAAAATATAATTTGGGAAATCTTAGCTGTGACTCCAGAATTGCCAGTTGCGTTGCACAACTGTTGTATTTAAGGGTTGCCAGAAAGCCGTGCTCCAAAGTTGAAAAAAGAAAGTGGGAAGGGAGGGAGCGAGGGAAGGAGGAAAGGAAGGAGGGAGGGAGGAAAAGGAAAAGGAAAGGAAAGAAGGAAAGGAAAGGAGTTGGGGCTGGACTCCTGGCAGGATTTCCGCTAGTCCTATGGTGAACTACAAATCCCAGGAAGCTGAGGGCCCAGGACGCGTGTCCACTCTAACCCACTCATCCACTAGCAGAAGACCTTACTAAGACTGGTCACAGCGCAGGCCAATCCTTTTCCTCTCACCTTGGCTAGAACCTGCGACGGATTCGTTCCCAAAGTGATGCTCTAGTGGCAAGAGTAACTCCAGTTTGTCATTGTCCGGAGAAAGGAGCCTGCGGTTCTTACCCGGTTCAGCAGAACGAGTGGCATCCTTCTCCTGGACATGCTCGGATTGTAACATTCCTGAGCACAGCGTAGTCCCACTCGCGGACCTCGCACATCAAGCGACACTTTAGGGACCTCGACTGCTGCTAGGACTGACCACCGTACAACTACCTACCCAGGCTAGCTCGGTCCACTTAGCACATTTGCATTTATCGTGGATCTTCCCAGACTCGGTCTTGTAAATGTTCAGCATTTCGCTGCTTTCCTGCCTTTTTCTGGGGACTGTGCCAGCACTTGCCCAGACCCGTGGAGAGAGGAGGCTGAGCCCAGAGAAGAGCGAAATATGGGGACCCGGGCTAAAAGCACACGTGGTCCTTCCTGCCCGCTATTTCTACATTCGGGCGGTGGATACCTCAGGGGAACAGTAAGTGGAGAAATGACTCCTCAACTATTTGGGATCGCGGTTTAAAGTAACTGAAGGGGGTTTTGTTCCTATTGTTTATTTTGGTTTTGTACTTCATCTTATTACATGCCCCACTCGTCTTTTCTGCCGGCAATTTACATTCTAGAATTTTTGAGTGCTGTCTACATCTGGTTATTTTTCTTCCAAATCAACTTTTCTCTGTGACTTTAGGAATAATTCTGAAATATGTATCAGTATAGTATAAGTAATATTGCTATAATAACAGCTCTGTTCTTGGCTGTTTAGATAGGACTCGAGACTAAACAGATCTCTTATTTTTAAATGCTTTCCCACAAGCTGTTTTAAGAAAAATAGTACAACTGGGAGAACTAAACACTAGAAACTAAACACATCCCAAATGAAGGAATACTCAGTCCAAAACACTTGTGCTGCTAACATGATAGACCAGTTATTTTGATCTTCCCCATAACTAAGCATAATTTAGAGTACTGGTATATTTGTTAGACTTTTATTAGTAATAATATTTTAATTACATGATGTGGGTTCGGGTATATACTCACGTCCAGGTGCTGGAGGAAGCCAGAAGAGGGCACTGGATCTCCTTGAGCTGAAACTGCAGATAGCTATGAGCCTTAAGGACAGTGGGTACTAGGAACTAAACTAAGTCTTTTACATAACAGTAAATGTTCCTAACCATTCACCTATCTCCCCAGCTCCACAAATACTGAATTTTCTTTTGAGCCACTAAGAACAATTTTTTCAAATAAGATCATCCTTGAAGTAAACATTTAACAAATGACAAATGGCCACAAGTGTTGATCGTGAATTAATAGAAATATTGCTCTGTTGTGTATGCTAAATAGATTGCTAGTCTTAAATGTTATCTCCTGGCAACTGTCTTATGAAAGTATTTTATGTTATCATTATCTTCATTTTTATCTTTGTTCCATCATATTGGTTCTGGTACTAAAACCCTAAGAGTGAAGCAAGCAAGAATATCTCTTTTTTTTTAATTATTATTGGATATTTATTTACATTTCAAATGTTATTCCCAGTTTCTCGGACATAAGCCCCCTATCCCACCCCCTCCCCTTCTTCTATAAGGGTGTTCCCCTCCCCATCCACCACCCCTTCCCAAACCCCACACACACATTCCCCTACATTGGGGTCCAACATCAGCAGGACCAAGGGCTTCCCCTTCCATTGGTTCCCCAACAAAACTATTCTCTGCTACCTATGCAGTTGGAGCCATGGGTCAGTCCATGTATAGCCTTTGGGTAGTGGTTTAGTCCCTAGAAGCTCTGGTTGGTTGGTATTGTTGTTCTTATGGGGTTGTAAGCCCCTTCAGCTCTTTCAATCCTTTCTCTAATTCTTCCATTGGGAGTCCAGTTCTCAGTTCAGTGGTTTGCTGCTAGCATTCGCCTCTGTATTTGACAAAGCAAGAATATCTTAAAAGAAAGATATAATAGAATGTCCAAGCTTTACAGATTAAAGAGAATAAATAGTGTGCATTTATTCTTAAAATAACCCTCATCTCTCACTGTTTTCCATAACAGGTTTACATCTTCTCCAGGAGAAAAGGTGTTCCAGGTTCAAATCTCAGCACCTGATGAGCAGTTCACTAGAGTTGGTGTCCAGGTTTTAGATCGAAAGGATGGGTCCTTTATAGTGAGATATAGAATGTATGCAAGCTACAGAAATCTGAAGATAGAGGTTAAACACCATGGGCAACATGTCGCCAAGTCTCCTTATATTTTAAGAGGTATTTTGAAACAAAATTTTACGATAGGATTTATACACAAAAATGCGTGTCATTCCATCAATAAGAATTCCATCAAAAAACTTAAAACTTTTTTCACTAAATGAAAACACTAGATGTTTTTCTAATTGAAAACTAAATTAGGCAACCTGGCAAAAGAGAGATATTGATTACTTACATGGTGATTGTAATTCATTGAAGACCAGGAAACATTACTAGAGAAATTGCTCTTTGAGGACACTTCAGTGAGAATAATCAAGTCAGAAAGCTAGAGAGACGGCTCAGCAGTGAGAAGCACACGCTGCTCATGCGCAGGACCAGGGTTCGGATCCATCCCCCACATCAGGAGGCTCAGAGCCACTTGGAGCTCCAGCTTCAGGGAGGAGGATATCTGTATTACACAGGCACCTGCATTCATGTGTGCACGAGCATATGCATATACACATAATGGATACTAATGCATGTTTGGCCATTAGAGATGTTTTTAATCCATAATTTACAACAAAGTTTTATAAACCGTTTGGAACACCGCTTACAATAGCATATAACATATACATGTATGTATAAAATAATTGATATTTTTGATATGAAATTGAGACAAAGTCTCCAAAAAGTCATACTTATTTATTCATTATTACCACCTTCATGTTGCACTACTTCTGACTTTTTATTTATTTTGTGTGCATGTTTGTGCAAATCTTAGGATTAAAAAAGAATTTATAGGGCCAAAAGGATGGCTCAATGCTTAAGAACACTGGCTGCTGTTCCAAAGGACCTGGGTTTGGTTCCCAGCACCCATATTGCAGTTCAAGACTGACTATAACACCTGTCTGAATAATCAAGTTAAATATGTAGTCTTAGGTGATTCGTGAAGGAATGATCTGATTAAGTGTCTTCTACTCATCACTAAGATTGCCAGGCATGGTGGCACATACCTTTAATCCCAGTGCCCTGAGGAGGGTGAGAAGCAAGTTACCTCTACAAGTTTGAGGCCAGCCTTATCTATGTTGTAAGTTCCAGACCAGCCAGATGGCTTGAAGCAGAAAAAGGGATTAACCATTGGTTTGGTAGTCATTGGCATCCCACTATTACAAAAACATTCTCTGCTGTTTTCTCCCATAGGGATAAGAAGAGAACTTTGTGATTAAAAGACAACATTTTTCCCTTTCTATGGGGAGATAGGACCACAAGAAAATTACAGAGTTTTTTCTAACTGTATAAATTATTTTACATGCTACTGGGACTCCTTGGTATAGTCCAGCCAACGAAGCATTTAAATATATTCCATTGTCATCTATTGACTGGATCAGGTTGGAATCTGAAAATATCAGAAAGGAATAATACACTTCCAGTTTCAATTCTTATGTTATGCTGGCATTATTTTTATAAATGTATAATTAATTCATTTTGATATTAATGAGATGACAAGTTTATAGGCTTACCTTTACTTTATATTTGTTTTCCTAAAAAAAAGAAAAAGAAAGGAAGGGAGGAAGAAGGTTGGAGTCCTTTGGGTTTTTTCTGCTGTACTGGCAATGGTTTGTCCATTGAGAAAAGTACTTTATATTTTTGATTATGAGCCAAGCCTTTAATAGCTAAGCCATCTCTCTAGCCCATAGACACCCAAAGAAGTTGTTTTTGTAATAAGCCAGTAAAATAGTAATTCATATCACTTTTATCCTTCAGGACATATAGATTCCTCAATTTTTTGCCAATATTTTGTTATTCTTTCTAAGATTTAGAAATAAAAAATTATTTATAAATACATATGTGTGCCTGTAACAAGGGCATGTCCACACATGTCAGGTATCACAGAGGCTATCGGGTCCTCTATGCCTGAAGTTATGGGTCATTATAGGTCCTGGGAATAGTCCTCTGCTGGAGCAACAAGTACTCTTAACCGCTTAGCCATTTCTCCAGCCCCATGATCATTATGTGAAATATAAGGACAAATGAATTAAATCTTCATAGAACATGTACACCACCCATTGACTTGATTTGCACCTGTGCAAAGTAGGCCAGAATAGAAAAATATAGGAAGAAGAGCTGTGAGGGCCTGGCCAGATAGAAAGTTGATAGTTCACGGAACATTTCTATATTATCATTCAGTCGTTACGTGAAATGCTCACCGGTGTGCTATGCTGCTGTCTGTCTGTAAATAGGACCAGTTTACCACGAGAACTGTGACTGCCCTCTGGAAGACAGTGCAGCCTGGCTACGGGAGATGAACTGTCCAGAAACTATCACTCAGATTCAGAAAGATCTGTCACATTTCCCTACTGTTGATCCTGAAAAGATTGCAGCAGAAATCCCAAAACGATTTGGACAGAGGCAAAGCCTATGTCACTATACCTTAAAGGACAATAAGGTACAGTATGATTGAGGTTTGCTTCTTTTCTGGACTCCACAGTGTCTTGACCTTTTGATTACATCTGGCTACTTTTGTTAAACATCATTCTATATACATTTTGTTTTCTCCATGTGGAGAGGTTTAATGAGAGAAGAGTAGAAGTGTGTGAAGGCAGCCAGCCATGGGCACGTGGAGCGGGGGTGGGGAAGGGGCAAGAGCATTGAAGAAAAAAAGAGCAAGAGGGGGTAGGAGGGGAGGAAGAGAGAGTAAGAGCACCTTTTTTTTTTTTTAACTGTGCCTGCCAGTCCCTTTCCACAGTGCAATAAATGTCAAGTTTTCTCCTAGGTTTACATCAAGACTCACGGTGAGCATGTTGGCTTTAGGATTTTCATGGATGCAATACTACTGTCGTTGACTAGAAAGGTTAGTTTATCTTCTCTGCATTGTGATAGAAATGCCGATCTGGGTTCAATTTTTCAAAATATTAACATCAATATAAAGTGTTCTATTCTGGTGCCTTCTATATTGCTATCTTAAAGTTTATTTTTTCCTAATGTATGCATTAGATATTAAGGGCTGCTATATATAGTACCCTAAAAAGCAGAGGATGGTTCTGGGGGCCACTGATCCAAAATCAAAGTGTTGAAAGGGTCACACTGCTAAGATTCTGGCAGCATTCTTTCCTGCCTCTCTCTGGCTGCTTGTCCTCTATTCCTGGTGCTCCTTTGTTCAGAGTTTTGTCAGTCTAATCTCTGCCTCTTGTCACATGGTTGTCTGCCCTCAAGAATCTGCGTCTCTGGGTCTCCTCCTGTCCTCCCTTCTCCCTTCCCAAAGATGCCAATCATATCGGATTGACAACCCCATCCCACATACTTGTGTGGTCTCATCTTAATGAGTTACATCAGCAATGACTCGTTTCTGAATAAGGTAACTCTAAGATATTGGGGTTTAGGACTTAGGCAGATACATATATATATATATATATATATATATATATATATATATATATATATTATTATTATTATTATGGAGGGAAAATAAGTCTATAGCAGTGGTACACATGGAAAGAAAATGCCTCTGCCTCATTAACAAGAACCCAGGGCTAAAGCCCCAAGTGCTGTATTTCTCAGCAACACTTCCTCTCTCCCTCTCTCCACCCTCTTCTCTCTCCACTCTCTCTATGATTTTGTTAGATTCTTGGCAATATTAGAACAATAGAAATTATCTTTGCCAGTTTCTTGGTTTTGTAGTAAGTCTGATGGCCAACTTGGACACCACAGAAAGCGTATAAGGTACTTGTACGAATGCCATATTCTGAAAGGTTTCTGGCCATTTAACCTGAAGTGATTGTCATTGCCTAAAGTTGGAAAGATTGGCCTTTTTTTGTGCACTGACTAATTTTGTGAAATCACCATACTGAATGATGGGTTTCATTGTGACCTTTTCATATATGTATATCATATATATCATATCTGCATAGTCTCACATATCCCCATTTTTTCATATTTTGAGGCAGCATATTGCCCACACTGGCCCCGAACTATGCGGCCCAGTCCAGCCTTATCTAGCCAATTTAGAGCAGCAGCATTCCTCTCATAACAATCCTGCCTGAGCCCCACAGCCTAGGATTACAGATAAGCACCACCATACTTAGTTCCAAATGCTAGTTAACTGATAAATACATGATTGCGTGCAACGCAAAGACTGTGAATAAGCTCTTTTTATCCCCACCTCTAGGTGAGGATGCCAGAAGTGGAATTTTTTGTTAATTTGGGAGACTGGCCTTTGGAGAAAAAGAAATCCACCTCCAACATTCAGCCGATCTTTTCCTGGTGTGGCTCCACAGAGTCCAGGGATATCGTGATGCCTACGTATGACCTGACTGACTCTGTTCTAGAAACCATGGGCCGGTGAGAGATGGTCAGGGTTGACCCCGAGCCTTGGTTTGCTCTCTTTGGTGAGTTCTTTTCTATCTGCTTTCATGAATTGATAGTTTTGGAGGAAGACATGTTCTGTTTTCTGTCTTCCAGAGTAAGTCTGGATATGATGTCGGTGCAAGCTAACACAGGGCCTCCCTGGGAAAGTAAGAATTCCACAGCTGTCTGGAGGGGCCGAGACAGCCGCAAAGAAAGACTAGAGCTGGTAAAGCTTAGCAGAAAACATCCAGAGCTCATCGATGCCGCTTTCACGAATTTCTTCTTCTTTAAACACGATGAGAGCCTGTATGGGCCCATTGTGAAACACATTTCATTTTTTGATTTCTTCAAGGTATGACATCATCTATGGACATACCTTTCTGCTTTCCAATTTATGCACTTTGGGGAAAGGAAACTACAGTCTGTAAGTCACGGAGAATGGGAAGGTGTCACAAAACACAATAAGTACTGAGGTTTGATTTGGTCTGAATCTGGATTCACCACACAGCACTGATATTGAATAGACACGATGGGAATTCAGAACCTGGAAAAGCTATATTTTTTTTCCGGCTAACCCTTAAGACAAATGTGTGTTTGCTCAAATCCTGTTTTTATTAGTGAGTATACATAATCACTTTAATAGTACTTCTCCCCTAAATCATAGCATCATAACAAGATACGAAACAGGTGTCTCTTCTCAGGCATTCTGCCGAAGAATGACTTGAAACACATCCAAATGCTCGGCCCGGGCATTCTGGGCATGACGAACGATTTTCTGCACCTTGGTGTGGATTCCTCATGTTTCCCCCGGAAGTTATCCTCTTTCTCACAACTTTTCAACCAGTGCCACCCCACTCTCCCACCCCCAGCGAGGTTTCTGAAGTTCTTTAGGTCAACAAAAAAGTGGGAGGAAATAAGAAATTAGTGAGCCCCTCTGCTCTGTGGCTGCTGATGCACTATTTCATAGGTTCTATGGCAGTAGATAGACCTTAAGGGTGCTATTAGTTCACCATGCTGATGCCTTTTAAGTGTAACAAAAGACGTGATGAGGCATTGCTTCTCAGAAGGGATGGATGGTGTGCTCATAGGTACATACTTATGTGCGAGCCTGTGTGTTTAAAGGTCAGAAGAGCCTTGGGTGTCATTCTGCAGGAGTCATACACCTTGGCTTTTACAGAGTCTCTCACTTGACCCCGAGTGTGTCAGTTAAACTAGACTGACTGGCCTTCAAGCTCCAAGGACCCACCCATCTCCCCTTCCCCAGCACTGGAATGACAAGCACATGCCATCACACCTAGCTTTTGTGAAAAGGTTCTGGGCATCCAAACTCAGGCCCTTGTGCTTTCATGGCAAGCAGTTTACTGCCTGAGCCATCTCCTAGCCCGAAAGGCAGTATTTCATCACTTGGCCTCTTCTTGCATGTTGAATTTTCTACATCTAGGGTTACTGATTTCCATAGTATTACTCATAGATGCTCTTACCCCAAAACTTCATTCCTTTAAGAAATATGTATAGCCATGTTGTATTTTAAAAACACTATTGACATGGTACAGAATGTGCTGCGATAGCTGCATGTGTAAATCAACAAAGAAGCAGAGCACCTAACAGCTACAGTGCCACCTTTCTTTATGTTGTATCCTTAGGACATCCACATCATTAGTTTGCTAGCGGCTTCAGCATTAGATATGTAGCTGTGTTTGGGAAACGTGGGGGCCATATCAAATGAACTTTTAGCTCTAGGTCAACACAGTGTATAATAAGAGAACTTATTTAATTTTAGTGGAGAGGGAAAGTCAGTCTGAGGATGGCAAAATGGTTCATAGAAAGAGGAAGAAAAGTGAGTAGAAATGGGAATTTGGTAAATTCCCTCTTATACTCTATTTTGCAGCACAAGTATCAGATAAATGTTGACGGCACTGTGGCAGCATACCGGTTGCCCTATCTCCTGGTAGGCGATAGTGTCGTCCTGAAGCAGGACTCCATCTACTACGAGCATTTTTACAATGAACTGCAGCCCTGGAAACACTACATTCCAGTGAAAAGCAACCTAAGTGATCTGCTGGAAAAACTCAAGTGGGCGAGAGACCACGATGCGGAGGTAAGTTCAGTTTTCAGGAAGCTTGCTCCCGCTCATGCCCCTGTATTACGGAAGTGTTGGAAACATGCCTGGACACCGCGATGTTCGGATTCAGCATTTACCTATACATGGGATGCTGCCTGACTGAGAGTAGCATGTACTTCCTCTTGAGATGAACATAACAGCATTTTAGATTGGCTGACCACTCTGCCAAACTCTGGGCTTGTTTGTGTTTTCTCTTTCAGTAAGGTTGGTCATGGGCGTAAGCAGTGCCTATCTGGCAGTAGGTGTCAGTAACTACTATAGAATAAAATGAGGAATATTACAAGTAAGGCTCAACTAAATGTATGCTGAAAACTAAATGGAGAGCGTGCAAGGCTTCATACTCTGTACTTGACTAATTGTTGCTACTTTGCTTGGATCCAACCGTCTTTTCCGAGGGAGGCTTATCTCTAAGACATCCCACACGCCAACTTGTACTTTCAAATCTTACAAACCTCTCTGAGCTGAACAGACACACTCTCTGGAATGCGCCTTTTGCCACCTAAGGCAAAACATATCTCGAGGCTATGTTTTCTGGGTCATCTCACTGTGTAGTCTTAAGGTCTATGTACATCTGCAAGACAAAAAAAAAAGTTCCATTAAAGGGTGTTTTGTTTGTCTGATTTTTAAATTCCTATAGGCAAAGAAGATAGCAAAAGCAGGACAAGAGTTTGCAAGAAACAATCTAATGGGTGATGATATATTCTGTTATTACTTCAAGCTGTTCCAGGTTCGTATTCTCACACACACGAATAGCGCACTCCTCACATTGCTGGGCAGTGGACATGCTGCAGGCAAGCACTGTTTTACATAAAATGTTCCAAAAGTATATTAGTATGAGGACATATATGGACTACTTTGATAGAAAGTAGATACAAATACTAAGTAATAAGTATTTGGGACCTGGGAATGTAGCTTACTATAGAGTACACATCTAACATTCATGAGGTATTGGGTTCAGCTCTGAGCACTGTAAGGGGAAAAAGAGTTGAAATCTTCAAGTGAAAAGTGTTGACATTAGGCCTCTCTTTGGAGGCTGGGGTTTTATGTGTGGAAAGCAAGTCCAAACTTGGGTAGAAAAAGGCCCAGGCATGTCCTGACAGGTTGAGAGTTCAAGGGGTCTATGGTCATACTTCCCTTGGACAAGCCCAGGATCATTAATCTGGGCGCTAAGTAGGATCGGGCCTGTTTAATACTTGCATTGGGAGACTGCTTGGCAATAATGGGGTACTGTAGGCAGTCAATAAAACTATGAAAAAAGTTTTAATTAAACAAAGTACAAAGTAGAATCCTCCTCTTTTGTCACAAATAACTCTTACCACTTTTTGAAACTTATTTTCCTGGACCAAGAACGTATACATTGTAATCACAACATATCCGATAATTTAATATTCTCTTCCTTAAAAAAGAATGTATAAACAAGATATTTGATAGTAATAATAGATTCTTGCCTCAGACTTACAGATATCAAATACCATAGCTCCGTTACAGAGCCAAGTTGGTCTGTCTCTGATTTGTACTGGTCTATTTTATGGTCTTTCCTAGAAGGTGGTAAAGGGATACAGAGAGTGGGCTATATAAAATGAGTCAACTAGCCTAGGGGGATTACTGTCTGGACATCTAAATATCCAGTGGGTTGTGTCATTTATTTAGCTAATGGGCAGCATCCATACCTAGCACAGTGCCCATTTGCAGAATCAGAATATAATCAAGAAAGGTAATGATTCAGAGTTTGTGCAGCCTTAGTGGGGAAGGAAGAAACAGGTTCTATTCTCCTTCTTGGGAGGATTCCGTGTAATATTATTTACACTTAAAACAGAAGGAAATATTTAATCATATAAATTTGCTCACCAGTTAAAAGCACACACTATTCTTGCAAAAAACCTAAATTCAGTCCCTATCACCCATGTAAGACACCTCACAAATTACTACAAGTTTGGTCCTAGTGTGATCTACATATCACTAGGCCAACTGTAGTGACAGCCTGTCTCAAAAATACAAAGACAGACAGGGCCAAGCAGATAGCTCAGTGGATCAAGTGCTTGCTTTACAAGCATAAAGAGACTAGTTAGGATACCTAGCACCCTGTGAAGATCCATTTGTGTCAAAATTTATCTATAATCCCAGCACTAGGAATCAAAGACAAGAGAATTTCTCAGGCTGGTAGCCAGCCAATCTAGTCAGTCTGTGGGCTCCAGGTTCAGTGAGAGAGACCCTGCCTCTAAAAATAATATGTAAAGTAGCTTAGGAAGGCATATGTTATCCGACTCTGGTCTTCCTACACCAACATATACATTACACACATACACGTGAGTAGACTAATGAGGGGTATATTAGGAATCAGTAGCCAGTGTTCACAGAGCAAACAGTATTGAACATTTAAAATGGATATGGAGGACACTGTGGGTCACTGTTAGGTACATATATACTAAATGAATGCTTTCCTTATAATTTCCAGCTTGTCTCATTTGGTGAGTATATTTAAAAAGCTGCTTAAGAAATGCTTTTGCATTGATGTTTAACAGGGCTATGCCAATTTACAAGTGAGTGAGCCTCAAATTCGAGAGGGTATGAAGAGGGTAGAGCCACAGTCTGAGGATGACCTCTTCCCTTGCACATGCCATAGGAAAAAGGTAACAAGACTCCCTTTCTGGCTCTACTGGTGTGAAAGAACCAGCCTGTCTGTGAAAGATGAAGGAATTCTGAATGCTAGTTAAAATGTGGGTTGCTTGGTTAGACTTTGTACACCTGGACAGTCGGTAAATAGGAATTTTGGTTGTTCGTAGGTTTGTCTGTTTTGAGAAATGGTCTACCATAGCCATAAAGGGTACAGCATCTCTGCTAATCCCTTTCTGTGATGTAAGACTCATGAAGTCGCAAGAGCCAATAAGAAGTGGAATAAATATACTTGTGGCTTCTAATACGGGGCAGTTCCATTTCCCTTATATCCCTTCATGGTTTCGAGAGAGTGGGTACCAAATCAGTGTCTCCCACTAAGCACTGGAGTGAGAGTGAGAATGGCAGATCTTGTTTCCTGTCCACTCCATTCCGTCACACATACCCACCCATAACACAGGGTGTAATGGTGACACAGATCTCCGGATATAACGTTAAGATCTCCATCACTCACTCCCGTGTAAGCAGGTGATTTTATACCTGGGTGATTCTGTTCCTCCAGAAATAGTCCTGAGCATTTAGAGCACCTAGAAGAAACTTGGATTTTATCTGGTATGAGCATTCTTGCTTCCTAAGATATTTTAGGGCTCTTAACATTTTTCTTCCTAATTACAGGCCAAAGATGAACTCTGATATGTAAAATATCTTCTGTTCAAATGATGGTGCTCTGAAGACACTTTACTATAAAGATTATTTTTAAACTTCACGGACAATGTAAAATTTACTTGTGACCATTTACTTCCTCACAGTATTTCTTCTTATACAGTGTTCCCATGACTGTCTTTTACATCACATTTTAAAGTTTTTATAATAAAACTGGCTTTATTTTAAGATTCTGTTTTGTTACAGTTATTATCTGTGAATAGAAATAGGAGAATCTAGGTCCTTGATTCTGGCAAGTGCTCTGATTCAAACGGACCTCCAAAACCAAAACAAACCCAGCCTCTTGTGGAGGTTCATGCCTATAATTTCAGCACTTCAGATAATGAGACAGGAGGATTCTATGAGTTCAAGACCAGTTTGAGCTGCGTTAAGTAAGTTGGAAGACAGTAAGACTCTGTTTTAAAATGCAAATGGCTGTCTCCTTTAAGCCGTTTTTCTTTTGGAATAACTATTCACTGAGTCTCTGCCAAACCTCGTTCTAATAAAACATGCAAAAGCTGCCTTTATCTGGCCTCCGCCTCTGTTGTGAGTCAAATCTATTACCACTTAGTATGAATCCTGTCACTGTCCTTCCACTGCTTGTCCTTCCTGCCCTGGCATTTGTTTTTCCCTTTATGTGGAAGCCAGGATCCACTCTGCTTTGTCTAGCTCACGTCAGGAGCATAACACCTCTGACTTCCTACTGTGTAGTCACCACACTTCAGAGTAGTTGCCTGTAGACTCCCTTACTCCTCAGACCTTGAGCATCTTGACTACAAAGATGATTCTTATTTGGGTCTAACATGCTTGCCTGAACATGGAAGGGACAACAGATTTTAAATGGGTCATTATTATGACAGTTACCTTGAAAATGCAATTGAAGAACTAGCTGGGGGCCAGGCATGCTAGTACATGCATTTAGTCCTACCACTCAAGTTTCTCCTCTAATTAGATAAAACCCACTCACATCAGTCAATCTACTTTACTCCAAGTTCACTGATTTAAATGTTAATCTCATTGAAAAAAACCCTGGCCGAAACATCCAAAATGTTTGACCTTACATTGGGTTTGGCCCAACCAAGTGAACCATTATTAGTGGGAATTCATACAATAAATATTGAATACATAATGTGCACTCAGTTATAGTAGTAAGCTCCAAAGATAGAGCAGGAGATATTTTTTGTCTTTTCTGGAAAAAGCATGAAAACTTGGGAATCAAAATAAGTATGGGTTGTGGCTAAAATTAGCATCACAGGCACCGGTGCCTACTTCACTAATCTAAATATGCAAATCAGAGATGGACTGTTGGTTTAGCTTATGATAAGCCACTGTTAAAATACTAAAATCTTCTAATACTAATTTTTAAAAGCTTAACCATAACAAGAGCTTTAAATAGGCATTGTTTTTTCAGATATCTATTGGAACTGTTTACATTTTCTTTTTCTGCTTTTGTTGCATTCATTTATAGTGATTGTACTTACAAAATTTTAATTTTGAAACAATGTAAAAAGCCTTGCAAATTATGTATTGTTTAATTTGGGCATGGCATTTTTTGCATGTTTTACTTCTTCAGAATTTTATGCAATGTGGTCATTTAATAGTTTTGTATTTTGTTTCTTCTTTTTTTTTTTTTTTTTTAACATGGTCTTACTAGGTAATCATGGTTGGCCTGGAACTCTCTATGTAGAGCATGCTGGCTTCAAATTCATTGTTCTACCTTCCTCTGCCTTCTAAGTGCTGGGATTAAAGGACTGGGACACCATACCAGGCCTTGATTTAGGGCATTTTAAACTACAACCCACAGGCCAAATCTTACCCACCACACATTTGTACAACCTTGAAACTAAGTATAATTTTAACATTTTAAGTGGTTGAAATCATCAAAAACAATTACAGTCCAGTACATGTAGAACTCAAATTTGGGTTCATAAATATGAGTTTTATATTAGTTTCCTATTACATCTGTGAAAATAACTATCACATACTTAGTCATCTAAAACAGGACAAATATTACAATCCTAGAAGTCATAATCTGAACTCAACTTACCTGGATTAATTAATGTTAAGACATTTAGCAGGGCTGAATCCTTAGGATGTATTGGGTGGGGGTATCCTTGCCTCTTTTTTCTTCTAAGGGTACATTTTTAACATTTCTTGCCTTGTGAACCCTCTATCTTCCTAGCCTTCAGCTTAATGTCTTAATCTCCCCCTGCTTCTCTCACCAAAGCACTGCTGTCTATCTGAACGCTGTAGCAATATGATTCACAGTAAGCCAAATGTCCACAGACTGGTAGATGGATACATAAAACTGTTTAATAGGATTGAGTGACAGACATTTGAGAGGAAGCAGCAACATACACTTGCACATTCCAAGTGCAAGATGACAGATCAAAGATCTTATTCTGTGGCTCCATTTGTATAAACTAAAAAAGGCATAAACACAAATCATGTTAGTGGTGGTCTGGTGTTAAAAGGTAGGAAAGGGAATGACAAGTTTCTTCTAGAAATCATAAGATGGCCTAAGAATTTGGTGATGGCTGCAAATGATTGTACAATTACTAGAAATTGAAACTTAGGATATATGAATAAATAAAAGTTAGAAAAAGTAGCAGACATGAGCTAGCAATGTATGCTAGTGGTAGAGTGGACAGTGGGAATATGGACTCCATCCCTCCATTAAGGGACAGATGACTCCATTTCTTTTTTCAACTAAACAGTGTTAGACTTTGAGCATATCCATGTCTGGAGGTCACCTTGATTATTTTTTTGGTTGGTTAGTCGGTTTTGTTGTTGTTTTAATGTTCTTCTGCAATAATCCTGTGAATAACCCATTGTAAATTGTTTCCATTGTTCCAAGAATTGATGACCATAAAATGTTTCATGGTATGTTAGCTGTCTACTCAGTGTGTACCTTTTCTATGATCATAAAAATAACACCAAAATTCCATGTTTGCTTTTTGTTTCGTTTTGTTAGGTTTTTTGTTTGTAGGTTTTTTTGTCTGTCTTTTTTAAAACACTTGCTTATTTGCCGTAAAAAGGCCTCAGTTTCTGGTCTGGGCTGCTTTCATTCTCCTACTCCTGAGGAGAGTGTAAGTCTGGTCTGGCTATAAAACTAAAATTTTTGCCTGGCAACATCTCAGTGGTGGCTCCTGGTTTTTGACACTGTAGGACACTCAAGAACTCAGAGAGGAAGGAAGAAAAAGGGCAGAGGAGGGAGAGAAGACAGCTTAACAGACAATAAGGAAGTGTTAATTTAAAATGTTAAGACTAACTTGAGAAAGCACTTCTGATAATGGCTTTCCCCTAATTGTTTCTTAATATGTACTGTGTCAGAAAAGAGGGCAGGTAACAAGTGCATAAGGGGGATTTAATTCATTCATCAAACATTTGCCACGAGTTATCCTAATCAGGAGATTCAGTCAAAACTGAAAAACAATCTCTCCCTCCCTCCCTCCCTTCCTCCCTCCCTCCCTCCCTCCCTTCCTCCCTCCCTCTCTCTCTCATACAAAATAACTTTCCTAAGTAAAAGCTGCAATCTGAGCAACTGGAAGAGTCAAACCTATGCCAAAGGGCCTGCTTGGTAGGATTGGGGTGAAGCGGCAAAGCACCTGTAAGAACAGGAGGAAATTCTGATTATTTGACTCTAAAGAGGGAGGTTCGAAGAGTCTTTGGGTGGGACTGAGTGAATGGGTCCTATATATCCTCAGGGTCATCCAAAGGAAGTGATGGGCACAAGGATGCTAGCAACCCACCTTTTAGGTGACGAGTAGACAAAACAGGCAATGATAATGTGGGAGGCTTAACCTAGCCTGGCACAGGTGAGAAGCATCCCGTCTTTAGACTCTATTTTGGCATACAGAGCTCACAGGGAATCACGAGGTCAAGTTGCCAAAAGGCATACTTTTGATGGATGGATGGAATCTGGGGGTGGGCTGGGGGGGACGCGGAGATAGGATGAGACCAGAGCGGGAGAGGGGAGAGGTAGAGAATGTTTTAAGTGCAATTTTGTTCGGGGTTGCATGCATAGCTGTCTTGTGCCCATGAGGCACTGGACTGTACGCGCCTGAAATGCAAGGGGATAAAGAATTCACTGCGGTATGTGAGGGAGGGGCTGTCAGGCTTGACTCCATGTCTTCTGAAGGGACGTCCGGACCGGAAGTGGACATGAACGTCTTTCCCGCGCTCGGCTGTACTAGCGTACAGACTCTAGCACCAGGATTACAGCCACCAAGCGCCCGCGAAAGGCGGGGCCGAGCTAAAACCAGCGGAAAACTCTCCTTCCCGGCGAGCCCCGCGGCGCGCCCCACGAGCAGGGGAGGAAGCCTGCGTGCGCCAGCGCAGTAGCGGGCCGCGCTGAAGGGGGCGGCTAGGCGGTCGCTTCGAGCGTGTTAGTTAGCTCCCTGAAGAGAGTGAGGGCGGTTGGGCGCTGGCGGTCACTCGTGCGTTCGCTGGTAAGCGCGGCGGCGGCGGCGGCGGCGGGAAGTGGAGCGGCGGTGCCGAACCAGGTGGGCAGCTCCTCCGGGGCTGTCGGTCTCCGCCTGAGGCGTCTGTGGAAGCTCTCTGCGGACGTGGAGCAGCCGATGGTCTGTTTTGCCGGGGAGGGTGGACACTGGTTTGGTTCTGTGGGCAGGTGGAGCCGGGCCGCGGCGACTCTCGTTGAACTGTCCGGGCTGAGGAGAGCGAAGCCTCCTTCCAGACGAGAGGTTCACCACCCAGGCGGCTGCCCGGCCCAGGACACGCGCGTTCGTTGAGTGAATAAACGACGGTTCCCGTCGACCTCTAACCTCGGGTTTGGATTTTTTGGTCGTTTGGTTGGTGGATCCCGGCATTACTAGAATTGGGTTTTGTTCGCGTGGTGACAACCTAAATAGTGCTGCAGCTGTAACAGACAATAAGTTAATATACATTTTTTTAAACTTGAAGTCGGGTGGCCGTGGCGTTTTGGGGAGCTTAGTGGAAGGAAGCTACGACCGTAAAACACTACCTTTTGAGTAAAGTGTCCCCTTCCTGCTGAACTCTACGCTTGGTTGTCCACGACGTTTGAACTCAGTACCGACTCAGCTATGTTTGTTTTGTGTCATCACAAAACACCTTGCCTCTTCGGAGTTGGTGCAGTGTTCTCCATCTGCTGGGGAAGACATTGAGGCCGAGCCAGAGGCTTCGGCCCTCCCTTTCCTAAGGGAGGGGGGAGCCCGAGATATCAGTTGCTTTGAGCTTTTACCATATGGGACATTTCGGTGTTACTGAAGCAGTCTAAATCAAGTTCATAATGAAGTCTGGAGAAGAGCTAAGTTTTCCTTAAAAATCCCAGGTTAATCTAGAAGAGTTTCCCAGGTTGATATTAACTTTAAAACATGTATCTAATTGGACTGTTTTCCAAAACCCCATTAGAATTACAGGGAAGGGTTCTTTGTGGGTTGTTTGTTTGTTTGTTTTCTGTTTTGTTTTGTTTTGTTTTGTTTTTGAGACAGGATCTTGCACAGGCTGGTCTCAAACTTGCAGTGATTCTCCTTTCTGTCTTTCAAATCCCGAGATTATAGTCATGCCCCACCCAACCTGGTTTTTACCAGGGCCAGGAAAGAGACCTTAGAAATATTAACAGTTGAATAATGAACTCTTAAAAAGCAGTGGCTAAACCAGCAAGGGAGAACAATAAAACTAGTCCGAATAAATTATAGCCTTGGAGCGCACAAAAACTGGCAGTATTTAATATAGTTGGAACTGGAAGGGATAGTGCATCGATGTGAATAGAGGTGGGAGACACATGTTAAAAGTTTTTTTAAGGAAGCTGTAGGATATTTCCCTAGTCTCCCCATTTCACTCTCTTGAGTGATTGTGTTCCCCAAGTTTAAAAGATCAGAAAGGGGCTTATTTTGACAAATTAAAAAAAAAAAAAAACTGAAGGAGCCACAGCTGTTAATTGTAAGAATACACATATGAAAATAAGAGCCCTAAAGTCATAATTCCTTCATTCACTTCTCTTTCAGCTTCCAAAACGTTGATAGCTAGATTAATAACCTCCAGACTCAACAGGGTCGGGGCGGGATGACAGGACAGAGGAAACACACATATACACACAAGTCAGTCAGTGGAATTTAATACTAAAGGACTTGTGACAGGACCTCACTATTTACATCTTTTTTTTGGAATTTTGTACTAGGACCTGGGGAAATGCTTTAGCTGAGAAAGTAGCTGTTGTAAAAGCTGGGGATCTTGTCTTTGGATCGTCAGCATTCATTTAAAAGCCAGGCCTAGACTCAGGGAGCCCAAATAGGCAGATAGGATAGGGAAGTCGTATTGGCTGGCCAGCCAGCTTACTCAAATTGTTAAGCTCCAAGTTCAGTTCAGCGAGAGACCCTGTTATAATAAACAAGAGTGATAAAGGAAGACACCTGATGTTCATCTCTGACCTCCACACGTAGGGCACGCGCACACGCGCACACACACACACTCACACACACACACACACACACGTGCATTTGCACATATGTACATACAGCACAAAAAATAATAGATATATGTGTTGCCTCTTCTTAAATGAAAATTAGTTTTTAAAATTACAGATTATTTGATGCAACATTTCCTTTCCCATGATTTTTTTTTTTTTTTTACAAATGTACCTACACACCTGTAAGTATATCTACTGAAAAACAAGTAATACTGGTTGCCTTGAGAAGTGTTCCAAATGCAAGGCAAAAGTGAACTGAGACAATGTAATATATTCTTGGTATCTTTTTGAGCTTTGAACCATGTTACTGTTACCTACTGAATTAACAAATGCCAATAAAGGCATATAGATAATGGAAATTCTCATGGCAGTGATATGCTGAAAAATGAAAGTTCTCACAATAAAAAGGGATTGCAAAAATTACAGTGGCTTTTCTTGCTTATGGTTCTTCAGATCAGTTGTGACTTAGACTGAGTTCTAGGCTTTAATTTGGCTTTAAATTTTCTCAAACTGTCTTCATTATGGGATTCTGGCTGAAACTGAAAAAAATCCTGCGATGGATTTTCTCTGTGGTTCAGGGTGAAAATCAGTTCAAAATTTCTAGGAATCTGCCACAGCTTACCTCAGAAGTAACACTTTGAAATGTTCCAGTAGTCAAACCCAGAGTCAATAGGATCACATGACAAGGACTTCTGTTATATGAAAGGGAGAAAACGAAATGATGAAAATTATTTAATAGCTTCAGGAAAC
Organism: Rattus norvegicus; assembly: GCF_021556685.1. Classification (NCBI taxonomy): domain Eukaryota; kingdom Metazoa; phylum Chordata; class Mammalia; order Rodentia; family Muridae; genus Rattus; species Rattus norvegicus. Next base: position 61,438,093 of record NC_141542.1, on the reverse strand, counting down.
TTAAATTGAAATTGTTGAGATTGTATCAAAAAAGGAATGATGAAGAAAATTATTTAGTAGATATAGAAATTAAGTTGGGGTGGTTAAGAATGAAGACTCATAAATATATTTCAAAAATATATTTGTAAAGGTACAGTATCCTGTTTTGGAAAGAATTACTTTAAAGCCTCTGTATCAAAGTATCAAATTTGCTTTATCTTATATTTATCTGATAGCTCCTATAATTAGTTTTGAGTGCTCATAAAAATCTTGACAGTAATGTATGATTGAGTAATAAATAAGTACAGAGTACCAGTGTGTAAAGAGCTAGTTGGTAGTTGTGTTTATTTCAGCTTTTGAACATGCTCATTCATAGTTTTGGGGTCATATCCGTGTCTGACAACTCACCTTTTACAACAGAATCTTCTTTTCAGGGAGATGCCCTTTGCTTCTCAGATGTAATGCACCTTGTGTTTATTATTCAACAGTGAAAATGAGTCACACAGAGGTAAGATTTCCATATATTCGGTGTCTTCTGGTCAACTTTTGGGTGAGGTAGGAGAATGGGTTAATCACCAGTTCTATATAATAGCCTTGTTTTCGGTTTGCATAGTAGAGGCAGTACAGAATTAGAAGTGCAGGGTGAAGAACCTGACTTTTGATTCTTAGCTAAAGCTATGTCACCTTGAACAATTACTTAATCTGCTGTGCCTTATCCGTAAAGTACGAATAATAGTAATTGCCTCATAGAATTATAAGGAATGCTTACAGTGAGTTAATACATTAACACTTAAAGCACATGACAGTAACTATTTCTTAAATACTATAAATATGACTTGTTTTGAGGCCATGCATTTAGATATAAGTCCTACAGAACAAATATGTATATTTATTCAGGTGTTTAAATAGTCAAGGAAATAATTTTGATACTTTTATTCTTTCAAATTTTAGGTTAAATTAAAAATACCTTTTGGAAATAAATTACTGGATGCCGTTTGTTTGGTACCTAACAAGAACATAGCATATGGAATAATTCTTACACATGGAGCATCAGGAGATATGAATCTTCCTCATTTGATGTCACTGGCATCCCATCTTGCATCTCACGGGTTTTTTTGCCTGAGATTTACTTGCAAAGGCCTTAATATTGTACATAGAATTAAGGCATATAAAGCAGTTTTGGTAAGAACAATACATTCACCTATAATCAGGTTCTGATTAAAATTCTTCATAAATTTAAGATATTTTGTTGTCTTATTTAACTTTTAGATAGAAATACCTTAATGAGTATCCTTGGAAACTCGGCAGTACATGAGGTTATTTAATGTTCATATTTCTTTTTTTATCATCAATTTGTTTTTGTGGAGATGAATGTTGACATCGTAAGTGTTCTTTCATGCTGCTGCTCAAGAAACTCACTAAAATAATATAACTTTAGAATATAGTTTTGGCAACCTAGAGGAATAAACAAGCTATAATATGCATATTACAAATATACCACCTTTATATGTTGTTTATAAGCGTGACTTACAAGTCCTGGGAAAAGGACAATGCTGAAATTCCTTTAAAATATTTTCGTTAGGTACTATTTTCATCAAATTTGCGATTTCCAGCTTTAAAAAGATAATTTGTCATTCATCAGGTTTACCGTTTTATCTCTTTAGTTGGTGGTGTGAAACTGGGAGAGAAGAGCCTAAAAATGAGGCAGACTAAAGTCTCATGCAATAGCCAACTTTATTTAGAGTGTATACTCTTAAGTTTCTACTCTTAAGAGTTAAGAAGCATCACATGATTAAGATATTCAATAACAAGGACAACCTACACATGGCAAAAATCCGTTTTTCATAGAAGCATATGGATACCAAAAGCTGAAATGATGTCACTTCTCTATCTACCAGACCTGGGAATAATACATAAAAGCACATTCCAACAGTTTTTTGAAGAAACTCAGTCACAAGACTCTTATCTTGTTTTCTTGTAGTTTTCTCACAAGTACTCAGAATTGTCACATGATTCCATCCTTGGACTGTATTCTGACATTTCCCCATTTTGATTTTTAATAGCAGGACCTCCAAAGTGGTTTTGATTTGAAATGTTTTAGAAAAATCTAATATCATTTAATTAGTGAGATTCCCGTATGCAAGCAAATTATAATTAATACTCTGCCACCAAGAAAAGAGATCCAAACCAGGTCTGGTACTATTAATTAAATTATTATATTGATCAGAAAATTCTAGAGAATAGCTTAAAAAAGAGATCCATATAATTAACTGCTGACATCGGGTCTTTCCCTCATTAACAAGAACAGTAAAGTAAACAGTATCTTATGGCCTTTGTTGTGTAAATAAATCCATTCCAAAGGTTTATCCTCTGTGCTCTAATACCTATAGGAGACCATTTAGTGAGTACAATGTTAAAGGCAGCAAAAGGTACACTTAAGACACAAATGGTTATTTTAGTCTGGATTCAAATTCTCCCTTTGCCACTCAAAATATTGTGAAAGGACTGTCCAACATTGTCTTTTGTCCTAGAATTTTAAATAGATTGGTTAGTACATAATTAGAAAAACATTTTGATTTTGCTGAAATTGTACTGGAAATACCAAGCACAGCTCATGAGGTGTGGGAGAGCACATCTCACAGGGAGAGATGGGTACATGAAGTACTTTTTCCAGCCATGCTCTAGCTTGCCTGGGTTGTAAAGTTTTCAGGCAATGGAGGATATGTATTTAAAGGAAGCTCCAGTAAGGGAGCTGAGGGAACCCTCACTGGCCTAGTTCGTGTCACTTTATAATTTTCAATTTTGCTTCCACAAGGAAAACCTTTTTCTTTTCTCCTCTTTTATCAATTTTAAGGTTTGGTTATCCAGTTTATATTCATTCAAGACATCAGCCATCTCTTTGTCGTAATTAATATCCTCTTTATCATCCTTAAGTATTTTAGTAACAATTTGAATCAATGCCCAAGTGACCCAAAATTGAACAAGGATCTTTTCCCTGTGTTTATATGCTTTTTCAATCTTTTTTAGACCCTCCCATACTTCATCTAAGTCCTTTCCTCTGGAAACCAGGGATTGTGATTATAAACAACTTGCAAGCAATCTAGTAATTCTGATTTTGATACTTAGGCTTCTCCTTTCTTTAAGATATTAAGCACAGGCTCCTTAACATAAGGCAAACTTTCCCTGTTTTCTGCGCTGTTATGCTAACCTCCTCCTGTGAGGGTCTCCACTGTTTTACCTCATAGACTTCAGGTCCCTGGTGCCATTTACCACTCTAGAGGCAGTGGGAACTAAATTAGGGAGACTAAAGTTTCATGCGATAACCAACTTTACTTAGAGCATCAGGCAGTTGATAGTTTGAGGATTAAGAAGAATCGCACGAATAAGGTGTTCAATCACAAGGACAAAGCTATACATGGCAAAAACATGTTTTTCTGTAGAGGTACATGGCTAATTGCTTAAGTAAACTCACTCCTATCTACTATACCGAGGAGGAGCATAAAAGCACATTCCAAAAATAATTCTGGTTTGAAGAAACTGAGATCACAAGACTCTTGTTTTCTGAGAGTTTTCTCACATGACTCCATTCTTGGATTGTATACCAATAGTATACTGTTTGAATATTTTTATAAAGGCAAATTTATTTTGCCCTGACATAATAACCAACATAAGGATTAATAGTGAATATATGACCAGAAGAAGAAAAAAATGTAAGAATCTATACAGTTGTCTTTACATAAATTTTTTTATATATCAGTAATAGTAAGACTATCTGGTGATATATGAGAGGAATCGATAATTTTTTTTCTTTTTTGGGTTGATTTACCTAGAATTACCTGAAGACCTCCGGAGAATACAAACTTGCAGGTGTTTTTCTTGGAGGTAAGCTTCAGTATAAATTGTACTATAATATTAAAACTGATAACAGGAAGTTAATTTAATAGTTATTTTGTTTTGATACATAACCTTGATACTTTATTATAAAGTATGCGTAAAGCAGATTTAAAGCATTTGTGTTTTATAAAGCTCCTTTTATTTTATAGCATTTTATTACTCTTAAAGTTGATTCATTGAAAAAAAATTTCTTCACTCTTTTAAGTATTGAGAAAAAGAATTGCTTCTTTTTAAAATGTTGCCTAAACTAAATCAGTTTTTAGCTTTTAATAAAACTGTAGTTTTCCATTAAGACCATTGGAATTTGTTGGTTGATCCACCTTTTGAATTGTGATTTTTTTTCTTCATAAATATGAAGAACAGCAAATCTAATTTTATCATACCACCATTACTGTTGTATGTAAATGTTTATATTTCTAATTGAGTTTACTTGGTTTTAGGTCGTTCGATGGGCTCAAGAGCAGCTGCTTCTGTAATGTGTCATACTGAGCTAGATGATGCCGATGATTTTGTTCGAGGTCTCATTTGTATTTCTTACCCACTGCACCATCCAAAGCAGCAGCATAAACTCAGAGATGAAGATCTCTTTCGCATAAAGGATCCTGTACTGTTTGTGTCAGGCTCAGCAGATGAAATGTGTGAAAAGGTGAATTGGAACTCTATATGTGTATGAGTGAAAGAAACGTATTAGGGGCAAGACTTTTACCTGCCACATTTAACCTCTGGATGTGGTACCCATCCTTTAACCCCAACACTCAGAAGACAGAGGCTGATGGATTTCTGTGAGTTCAAGACCAGCTTGGTTCTATGTATAAGGAGTTCCAGGACAGCCGGGGTCACATCCACTCTTTTTCAAAAAACAAAAACAAAAAAGTGTTCATTTGTCTGCTCTTTGGAGTACAGAAAAGTAAAAACATACTAACAAAATGCATCTCCCGAAAGGGATTTGATAAATAGGTTTAGTCCTTTATTTGAAGAATTAATATCTAATTGTTAAGACTTAAGGAGATATTAGGATATACATTTGCCTTATTGTTTTAAATTTTAGGTAGGTTGTTATTAAATCCAAAGTGAGCTTTGACAGCATTCACAGATTACTGAATATTAGCCAAATGGGAAACTGCTGATTGCCTTGGAAAGCTGTAATTTCCTTGGAAAAATAAGTTTTGTTTAAAAAAAAAAAAAAAACCTTTTTTTAGTAACTTGAATCTTCTTAACCTTTTTTGCCAGCAAATGTTTGGTGTATTCTATGATGTGATCGCATTAAAGAAGTGAACTGACTTTGCTATTGATGTTTCATTATATACTCCATTGTCTATAAAGTTGCCTGTAGAGCAGGTATTTAATGGAAACTCTTGAGTGACTGTCAGTCCAATAGAGATAAGGAAACATAATCTTTTACTAAATATCAATAGACTATTTTTTGAAAGATATATTTATTTATTTTATGTATATGAGTTATTTTATGTATATGAGTACACTGTAGCTGTCTTCAGACACACCAGAAGAGAATATTGGATTCCAGTACAGATGGTTGTGAGCCACCATGTGGTTGCTAGGAATTGAACTCAGGACCTCTGGAAGAGCAGCCAGTGCTCTTGACCTCTGAGCCATCTCTCCAGGCCCCAATAGACTCTAATATCCTCTTCTCTTTCCTGTCTAGAACTTGTTGGAGAAAGTAGCACAGAAAATGCAAGCCCCCAGTAAAATTCATTGGATTGAGAAGGCAAATCATTCTATGGCAGTGAAAGGACGGTCAACAAATGATGTATTCAAAGAAATAAACACTCAAATCTTGTTTTGGATCCAAGAAATCACTGAAATGGACAAGAAATGTCATTAAAAGCCATGTTTTGAATAAAAGTACGGTTGGTTAATTTGATAAAGTACACCTCTCAGCATTGTGAGATGTATTTCAGACTAATGTTCTTTAATGTTGCCCTATTTTTGAAACATTGTATCGTGAAAATATCCTTTACAAGATGTCTTTTGAAAGCACTGTTACAGTTATATGAAGATAATGTACAAATATTGAAGGTTGTCTATAATTTATTTTTATTAGTATAGTTAAGTTTTGAAAAATTAAACATTTGCATTTTGTTACATTGGTGCCTTTGTTTTACTCTGAAATGCAGATAACATAACAAAATGCTTAATTTTGAGAAGTAGTATCACCTTTTAAAAAGAGGACAAAGTGCTGGCAAGATGCCTCAGTTGTAAAAAGCTTGTTATGCAAACGTCAGGACTTAAATTTTGTAAAGGTTTCCTTTTATTTATTTTGGAATGGTGCGATATGTGCAGAGGTCAAAATCAACTTGGGACAGTTGGTTCTCTAATGTCCAGCTTGTTGGCCAGTGCCCTTCTCCTTAGCATCTTGCTAGCCCTTGAGTTCAGTCCCCAGTACCAATGTAAAGAAGTGGGTACATCAGCGTGCCCTGTAAACCCAGCACTGGGGTTTGCTGGCCAGCCAGTCTGGCCAGATCAGTGTTCTAACTTCAGAGCCAGTGCCTTAGAGATAAGGAGAGCACAAATGCATCTACCTGGGGACGCCATGTTTATACTCATGTGCACACATAAAGTGAAAGGGATAGTGTTGGGTTGATTGTTCAAACTTGTAACTTCAAACCCTGGACTCAACACAGTTAAACAGTGGAGAGGTCATAGAGGTGCATTTCAAACAACCGTGAATGTTTTTAAGAGTGAAGTAACAGCTTTCATTCATAAAATGTGTCTTAATGTCTATTAGGTAAAGTTTCAGTATTAAGTTTTCCAAAAAAAATTTTAAATGAGGACTGGTTCTATGCTAAATTCTATCAGTAACTTACCTTACTGCTCTAGGCACTAAGCTTCAAGATGTCAGGTATCTTTGAAGTCCTTCATTCCTCCCACCCTGGTGGAGTAGATCAATTTTAGTTACTACTTTTTTCCACCTTAGATAGAGCATAAGTAAAATCCTGGGTAACTGTTTAGATCATTTATATTATAGTAGAAAATGTATAATGATAATTTCAAACTTTTTTATCACTGTATATAATACTTTTTGATTGACTCATTTCCTGAACAAGATAAAACTTTTTAAATGTGTAAACAGAATATTGAAAATTTAAAAAATATAGGTGTTAAAACATTGTAAGCCAAAGAAACAAAGGCAAACAACAACAAAACAAAAAGGGAGAAATGACAGTAGAAAAGGAAACTTGGAAATCATCAGCATATAGAAGTATAATGATAAAGTAGGTTTATAAGATCAGTAGTGAGGCTGTAAAATTTTTAAACTGAACAGACTGTAAAGGTAAACTATGTAGATGGTGCCATCCCTGGCCTGGTAGTCCTGGTTTCTATAAGAACTCAGGCTGGGAAAGTCATAGGGATCACTCCAGTCAGCAGCTCTCTTCCTGGCTTCCGCATCAGTTGCTGCCTCCAGGACCCTGTTATGACGTCCCTCAGTGATGGGCTGTTACCTGAAGTATAAATTCTAATAAATCCTGTCCGCCCCGACTTCCTTTTGGTTATACTGTTTCATCACAGCAGTAGTAACCCTAAGACAGCAATCAAAGATACTACTTTAAACAGAAATAGTAGTCATTCAAAAAATCAGTGGTGTGTGAGAGCCATCCCTCTGCCCCCCAGTAATTAATGGCACTGTCTCAGGATTTTATTGCTGTGAAAAGATACCATGACCATGACAACTCTTAGAAAAGATATTTAATTGGGGCTAGCTTACAGTTTGGGAGATTTAGCCCACTATTGGTCATGACAGGAACCATGGAAGTAGCCAGCCAGACATGCTAGAGAAGCTGAGAATTCTATATCCAGATGAGCAGGCAAAAGGAAGAGACTGTGTGCCACATTGGGCATAACTTGAGCGTACATAAGGCACATCTCCACAAAGATATACGTCCTCCAACAAGATCACACCTACTTCAACAAGCCACACCTAATAGTGCCATTCTCTATGACTAAGCATTCAAACATGAATCTGTGGTAACCATTCCTACTCAAAGCACCACAGATACCTATCCATTTAACCCTAGTGATTATTTTAGTGTATGAGATAATCGGTTTCATTACAACAATGACCAGGCATCTTACCTGAGTCAAACACAATTTGTCATGACTTAATAGAATAGGTGCTACAAAGGCCTCCAAAAGAATAAAGGGTTGGGATGTGATGTGCCTAATTGAGGCTACTTTCAATTCTCGCCTGACTAGTTGAAATATTTTAAATGATGCTTCCACTTAATTGTCTTCTTGCTCTGATCAGTTGGTATTTCAGCTTTTAAAACATGAGTCTCCTCCAGCAACAAGCCCAAAATGAGATTCAGCTCGGGGAGACCCCCAAGGCCTGGCACCATTCCTGATGCAATCAGGTGTGCTTACAAACAGGGGCCTATCATGACTGCCCTCTTAAAGACCCAATAAGCAGCTGAAAGAATCAGATGCAAATATTTACACCCAACCAATGGACAGAAGATAGTGACCCCTGTGGTTGAATTGGGGAAAAGCTGGAAAAAGCTGAGGAAAAGGGCCACCCTATAGGAAGACCAGCAGTCTCAACTAACCTGGACCCCCAGGATCTCTCAGACACTGAGCCACCAACCAGGCAGCATATATCAGTTGATGTGAGACCCCCAACACAGGAGAGGACTGCCAGGTCTGGACTCGGAGAAGATGCACCTAACCCTCAAGAAACTTGGGGCCCAAGGTTGGTGGTGGGAGCATCCTCTTGGAGATGGGAGGGGACAGGAAGGGGAGGAGGTGTGAGATGTAGAACAGTCAGAGGGTGAACCAGGAGGAGGATAAAGTCTGGACTGTAAAAATTAGAGAATAAAAAAATAAATTAAACCATGAGCCTCCAAAGGTAGCCTCATGAAAGGACCATATGAACACTGTGGTCTGGACCCTTTTCAAACTTTAAACCTGTAGCCCTACTGCAACCAACTTGAATTACAGTTTTGTGACAACAAAATTTCTGTCTCATCCTGTGATTTTTCACTTTATTGATCTATATCTGTTTCCAAATTGTATTCCTCCTACAAGGACTAGCTATGAAATAGTTTTTCCCATTCTTTCAGGTTTCCTTGATTTCCAGAGTATCTTTTGTCAAAGCCGGAAGGCATGTACTCCTTTGACACAATCCCATATCCATTAGAAACTCCTGTCAAAGAAGGTTTTTCATTCTTTAAGTGCTTCTTGGCCTTACACTATATTCAATCAATATTTGCTGTGTTGAACTACTTATTTCTTATAATTATATGAAACCCTGCTTATTTTATACATTTATTACTAGGAAGTCTTGTTAAAATGAAAGTCTTGTCTTGCATTGCCCCAAAAGTTCAAAGAATATGAAATCTTTAGACAAGGTTTTAAAACTTAGAATCTCTGAGTACCTTCTTGTGTCATCAAATACTGTTGGTAATGGACTATCTGATGTTCTAACTTTTACATTTGCTTTCATGATTCTAAAGAATATATGTATTTTTTGTGCTGCTCACTTACGATTGATCTAAGAAGAGGTTTCCAATGCAAGGAAGCATCTATATGACAAAGTAGTCTCTTACCAGTAGGCATTTACATAGGGAGCAGACCAAAAAGCTCTAGAGGCTATTCCAAGACTGTGTGGTATGTATATGTTTAGTGTGTATAGGTGCTTTCAGTGGAGAACTAGCTAGGGTTTCTGTAGTGGTAATGGGCTACACCTCTTAGACTCCCAGAGGGATACGCCCAGGAACTATCTGGATTCTCGAACAGAACGTGCACACGCATGCACACACGCACGCACGCTCACAGCTCACAGGCATACACACCAGTTCTCTTTAAAATACTTTGGCTAGAACAAAGGCTGGGCACTACTAAACCTGCCCCTGCTACCCCAAGCCCAATTGGGAAAGTGGCCAGTGGCCATCCACCCAAATTCTTCATGGCTCATGGCTTGTTGGCTTTCTCTTCTGCAGCTCCTATGTCCCATCTTTCTCCCCCGAGTCTGGGCTATTCTCCTTTTTCCCAGTTCTAAGCCCTTGCAAATCTAAAGGTCCCTCCTTGTCTTTCTCTGCCCAACCATTGGCTGTACAGCAATTCTTTATTACAGTCAGAGCCAGCTGAGGACAAAACTCCCTTAGCCTATGTTTGGGACACTGCAAACAGTTTTGTTTTTTTGGGTTTTTTTGGGGGGGTAACACAATCAGCAAGAGAACACCAGCTGCTACAGGTTTCAGTGTCACAAAACTTAGTAACATGGCATACAGATGACAATACTAAAACAAATCCCCTTTGAGTTACTTAATATTAAGAGAATTTGAGGAAATGTGCCATCACGTGTAGTGGGTTGCTTGTATTCTAATGTTAATGTTGGGCCTCCAAGACTGGTTTCTCCAGAGATAAGAGTCCACATGTAGATGCTGAGTGACCTTGTCCCCAGGCTGTTTCTGACTGGTAAATAAAGATGCCAACAGTTAGAAATTGGGCAGAAGAGACCTAGGTGAGGTTTAGGTTTCCTTGGCTTAGGGTCGGAGAGGAACCACTAGGAGGAAAAAACTGCAGGACAGGAAGAAGGAGAGGCCACCATTGGTTAACATGGCCCTGAGGGCTAGCCAACGGGAGGTAAGCAGCCCAAATGAATAACTTGGGTTTGTCAATAGGAAAGTAGATTCTAACAACATAGAGAGTAGCATCTGCATCCGCCCAGCTTTTGTGTTTAAGGCTTATTGTAAATATAAATGTTGTGTGTATCATACATTTGGAAACTTAAGTCAAAGGCAGGATAGAAACCTCAAGCCCGAATTAAATATTTCTACAATCAATGTAAGAAAAATCAGGTTATCTGCTACCTGATAAAATCTACCACCACCACTACCACCCAAAAAGCCTAAAAGACTTAAAAATCTAGGGAAAAGAAATCTTTTAAAAATATAATCTTAGAGAAAAGACTGAAGGAGCTGAAAGGGTTTGCAACACCATAGGAAGAACTACAATATCAAGCAACCAGACCCCACCAGAGCTCCCAGGGATTAGACCACCAACCAATGAGTACACATGGAGGGACCCATGGCTCCAGCCACACATGTAGCAGAGGATAGCATTGTCCAGCATCGATGGGAGGAAAAACCCTTGGTCCTGTGAAGACTCGTTTCCCTAATGTAGGGGAATGCCAGGGCACAGAGGTGGGAGTGTGTGGGTGGGAGTGGGAGCATCCTATAGAAGCGGAGGGAGGGGTGTGGGAGAGAGGGGAAAGGGCATAACATTTGAAATGTAAATACATAAAGTATCCAAGAAAAATAAAATTGAAAAAAAAAAAAGAATAACTGCCGGTGAAGAAGCAATGAAGACATACTTGGAAAACAGAGTGATTACAGGTTTCTCAGAGCTGCGGAACCCCTGCCACATACTCTAGAGGACTGTCTTTGCAAAGTCAAAATCCAAAGTCAGAATGAACTGAAGATAAACACAAGTATCGTGAGTTTGCTCAGTGGACAGGAGACTATCAACTCTGTTTAGAGTATATTGTTTCTCTTGTGAGCCCCAGTACTGAGAAAGTAAGAGGTCAGTAATTCTGATGCACTCATAGGAGGCCTGAACAGTTCACTCCAGAAGAATAAATACTTCACTCCTCAATTCACCTTGAATAAATGAAGCCCAAGAAATATTGATTATGTCATCAAAGAAAAAAGACCACACATCAAAAATCGTGTTGTTCACAGTATCCTGTGACTTAATTTGTGTTTGCTTGGTGAGCTTCCAGGCCTACCCACTTGGATTAAGTACTAAGCAGTCTAAATCTGCCTCTGACCCACCCTTAATTCTGATTTTAGGACATCAAAAGAAAATTCACCAATAAGCCATTCAAAGGTTTGGTTTTGAATGTATGAATAGATTGTTAATAGTGAACTTGGAAGCAGACCTTGTAGCAAATAGAAATTTAAAATATTCCAAGAAGCCATGCAGGCTCAACAGGGACAATTTATTATATGTTCTACACAGGGGCAACAGTACATACTTAGATAAAAAGCTATGTGGTATATGTTTAATTTGAGTTAACACAGGAAACCAGTTTTGCTTTTATTGTTCTCATGTTTGATATAGTGCCTTACTGTTAGCCCTAGTTATCCTGGACCTTGCTATATAGTCCAAGAATGCCTTGAACTAACAGATTTGCCTCTCTCTGCCTCTTAAGTACTGGGAATAAAGACATGTACCACCATGCTTAGCTACAGCATCCAGTATTTTTATATGTTACACCTACCTGTCAGTTAACGTTTATTCTAAAAAAGGACTATGTTTTCTTGACTACAAGGAGCACAAAATATACTAATGCTGAAATGAAGAGAAATTACTAGATTAAATGGTTTTTCTTTGTTTTTTAAGATTTTATTTATTACATATATGTGAGTACACTCCCAGTGTCTTCAAACACCAGAAGATCCCATTACAGAGGGTTGTGAGCCACCATGTGGTTGCTGGGATTTGAACTCAGGACCTGTGGAAGAGCAGTCGGTGCCCTTAACCACTGAACCTTAAATGGTTTTTCTAACTTCAACTTTATTTTACATGCTTTTTCTTTCTTTTTTTTTATTAACTTGAGTATTATTTACATTTCGATTGTTATTCCCTTTCCCGGTTTCCAGGCCAACATCCCCCTAAACCCTCCTCTTCCCTTCCTATATGTGTGTTACCCTCCCCATCCTCCCTCCATTACCACCCTCCCCCCCCAACAATCACCTTCACTGAGGGTTCAGTCTTGGCAGGACCAAGGGCTTCCCCTTCCACTGGTGCTCTTACTAGGATATTCATTGCTACCGATGAGGTTAGAGTCCAGGGTCAGTCCATGTATAGTCTTTGGGTAGTGGCTTAGTCCCTGGAAGCTCTGGTTGGTTGGCATTGTTGTTCATATGGGGTCTTGAGCCCCTTCAAGCTCTTCCAGTCCTTTCTCTGATTCCTTCAATGGGGGTCCCATTCTCAGTTCAGTGGTTTGCTGCTGGCATTTGCCTATGTATTTGCTGTATTCTGGCTGTGTCTCTCAGGAGAGATCTACATCCAGTTCCTGTCAGCCTGCACTTCTTTGCTTCATCCATCTTATCTAATTGGGTGGCTGTATATCATTATCAACTATGTCAAGTAATTGTGTATAGGATTATACTGCTTTTGTTAAATTAATAGAAAATTATTGGTTAAATTAAAAATTATAAAGCTGACTGTGATGACTCATGCCTATAATCCCATTACTAGGGAGCCGGAGGCAAAGGATTTCCATGAGTTCAAGGCCATCTTAGGCTATATGAAGAGTTCCAAGGTACCCTGTGTTACAGGAGAAAACTCAGAAAGAAAGAAAGAAAGAAAGAAAGAAAGAAAGAAAGAAAGAAAGAAAGAAAGAAAGAAAGAAAGAAAGAAAGAAAGAAAGAAAGAAAGAAAGAGGGAGAGGGGAAGGAAGGAAGGAAGGAAGGAAGGAAGGAAGGAAGGAAGGAAGGAAGGAAGGAAGGAAGGAAGAAGAGAAAGAAAACTAAGTACATAATGATGCCAACAGATGGGGTGCACATCTGTGCTGGAGTGCTCTAGTTCAAAGACAGCCCAGATTACAAAGGGGTTTCAGGCCAGCACAGGCCATATAAGGCGCTGATAAATAAATAATCTACATATTTCCAACACTAGTACCATATATGGACTGTACACGTTTCACCCATGACCTTTTGCCACTGCAAGGGCTGCTGTGATCTCAGTTAAACACCCACTGTGACACGTACCTTACTTTCTCAAGCCCAGAGCAAGCACTGCACCAATTGGACACAGGCACTGAATGACACCAGAAGTGTTTTGTGTGTGTGTGTGTGTGTGTGTGTGTGTGTGTGTGTGTGTGTGTGTGTGTATGTGTGTGTGGTTGTCGTCTTTTTTTTTTTCTTTTTCTGGCAGAACTTTGCATGTGTTTATAAGATAGATGGAGAAAAAGGCTTTTTATATTTGAGGGATTTCTGAAGTCCATGCCTTCTGAAAGAGCTACCAACTCATTATGGCAAAGCCATCTAGTTTCTTTAAGAACAGATTGAAGTCTATACTAGAAGAGAGTACATTCTACCCATTATGGGACTTTCTAGACTACTGGATCTTTAACAATGCTTGGATACCAATCCTATTCATAATTTTCCTAGGAGTTGCTTTTGAGATAATTCTCATAAAAACGTGTGAGTTCTTTAAGAAGAAACTTGAACTATGGGAAAATGGTAGTTCAGGTTCTCAGAAGGTAAGAAATAAATGATCACTCTCTCCTATTTTTCAAAAACCATCATAAGAATAATTTACTTAAAAAACATTTAACTTGATAGCTATTTCTCTAACATGTTTATCTTCTCCCTTGAAGCAGAATGAAGATGGTTTCCCAAAAGGCATGACATTTGGTAAATATCACACAATTTCTTCTTTCTTTCTTTCCTTCTTTCTTTCTTTCCTTCCTTCTTTCTTTCCTTCTTTCTTTCTTTCCTTCTTTCTTTCTTTCTTTCTCTCTTTCTTTCTTTCTTTCTCTCTTTCTTTCTTTACTTATTTAGGTTTTCTGAAACAGGGTTTCTCTATGTAGCCTTGACTGTCCTGGAACTCCCTCTGTAGACCATGCTGGCTTCAAACTCATACAGAACCACTGTCTCTCCCTCCTTCACCAGTACTGGGATTAAATGCATTAATCACCACTGCTTTGCTTACAATTTCATTTTCTAATGTAAACTTATTTAGCTTGAGTGTCTTCCTCTGATCCTGTAACTTTTTGTTCCCATCTAGCTTTAGAGAGCTGGTCAATTACCCACACATCTTCAGCAGAAAGGTAAGTGGGGTGAAACTTAACTTGTTTACATTCAGTTCAGACTTTTATCTGACTATAAGAGAAGGTTCTTCCCAAAGGTATGGTAAACAGTAATTCATTCCAATATTGTTTTTAAGTGGTTGCCTTGTTCCAAGCTGTAACAAGAACTTTACATATATTGGTAAGATTGTCCTTTAAAGTAGATAAAGCTTATAGAGGTTCTTACTATAAAATCCCTCCACTACTCGAAAAAGATCGTAACCACCCATTCTTATAATTCAGTTGGGAAAAAAACATACTTACCGTCTACTACGGACAACAGTGAAAAGAGGTGTTGTAAAACTGACAGGCTTCTCTGACATTCAGGATGGAGGTTGGGGTCTGTCAGCTGCCTACAAGTACCTCAGAAAGTAACCCAAGAATCTGTCAGCTCACATCTGTCTAATTGCTGTGGATTAAATACCAACATTATCATTACTCTTTGTGTTGCTATCTTAATTGTTTTAAAAACTCATTCCCTGATTATTAAACATCTATATAATAAGTCCGTCTTGATGCTGGAATACAAATATGTCATCTAGTTCCTGATCTCAGAAAGACACAGAGCTAGCTACAAGGTAGCTGCCTACCCGTATGCAAACATTTAGAAGACGCCTAAACCTACCTAGGGTTTTGAGAATAATTTCATGAGGGAGACATTAGAGTTGGGATTTCACTTTTTAAAATTATGGTTCTGTATTGATTTGTTAGTTTTGTTGGTTGGTGGTGCCTCTGCCTCCTGAGTTCTGGGATTGAGTGTGCACCACCATACCTGACTATAAGTAATGTTTTGTTTTTCCATGAGATCACTCATTTCTTTGTGCAGAATGAATCTGGAGATTGATACTCTTAATTTTGTTCATATTTCAAATCTTCTCAATTTTAAAGTCTAGTTGCTTTGTTACTGCATTGGCTCCTAGGAACTTTAGTCCCAAGGTTAGTACCTCAAGAAGCAGAAGCACTGTGTGGAGGGTCCAGGTTAGTGGAGTCCTTGTCAGGAGTGGCTGGCAGCAGGATTGCCATTACAGGCTGGGGAAACTCCATAGTGACATCACACATCCATGGGAGTGTCTAAGGCACTGGGGCTTGCAGTAAGGTGTGCCCTGTCTCCAAGGCTCAGCAGAATAGTAACATGAAAGAGGAAATCTTAAAAATATGACGACAGAGACTTCTCAGCTTCCCCTCCCTGTGTCATTATTCATTCCTCTCTACTTAAGCAGGAGCTAATCCTTAGGTGGAGTTTTTAGGGGACTTTAAGAAAAGATGCAGGGGTTGGGGATTTAGCTCAGTGGTAGATCTCTTGCCTAGCAAGCGCAAGGCCCTGGGTTCGGTCCTCAGCTCCGAGAAAAGAAAAAAAAAAAGACAAAAAGAAAAGATGCAGCAATCACCTCTAATCAAAAGTATCACTTCCCATGGTTTCAGGTACTTGAGACAACGATAGTTGGAAATATTCAATAGAAAATTCTAGAAACAAACAGTCTATGGCTTTTAAATTGTTTGCCATTCTGAGGAGCATGATAAAGCATGCTGTGGTGGTTTGAATAAAATGGCCCCCACAGGCTCAGATGTTTAAATGTTTGGTTTCCAGTTGGTAGAATGTTTAGGAATAATTGGGAGGTGTAAAACTAGCTAATAGTCTGAAGTAATTGTCATCTCAGAGATTTAATGCCTCTTTCTGCTTACCTAGGCCTAGTCCTGGAAGCTTCTAGCATTGGTACAATCTTATCTAAGCCTAGAATGTTTTCAGCCTTTGAGACTTACTACTGAATAACGTCGCTCTTTCTAGCTCTTTCTCATCTCTGGGTGGCTGATTCAACTCAGCTGTCCTGGCTCAAACACCTCTTCTGGCTGACTGATTCCAACTAGCATTCAGATTCTGACTGAATTGCTCTGGTTGGCCTCATACTGACCTTGGCATTATGTTCTAATATTCTGGCACTTTATAATTCTCTGACTCATTGTCTTCACCTATGTCTTGTTCTCTGCCTGTAACTTGTCTCTCTACAATTTTCCTGGTAAAATTGCCTCCTTAATCTTTCTTTACCCTGCTCCCTCTTAAGTAGCTGCTCTATTCTCTCTTTTCTCATAAGAGTTGGGCATATCCTATACTGTCAAATCTTTCTCTGATTCATCTCTTTGCCTCTTAATTAGACATCACTGTCAAACATGGGTGCTTCCTTCTACAAACTAACTTTACCTTCATTGTTTGGGATTTAATGTGTATACTAAAGCAGTACCTGTATTCCAGTCCTCTATAAGGAGGTGTCCTTCATGGAAGAGGTGTGGCACTGAGGCTGAGCTTTGAGGTTTCAAAAACCCATACCATCCCCAAGACACCATCTCTCTCTGTCAAGAACTTGTGAATCAGAGCTACTGCTGCACCTGCTAGCAGGCTGCCATGTTCCCAACCAAACTCTAAAACTTTAGCAAGCCCCCAATTTAATGCTTTCTCTTCTTAAATTGCCTTGGTAATTTCCCTGTAGAGCAATAGACAGTAAGTAAAACATTTCATTCTGCTCTGTCTCTTTCTCTAGCATATCCCTCCTACATAATTTGGCAGCCATCTTTGTTTCAGATTGGCTGTTTCATATTGCTGTACTTTATTTTACTTCACTATGGCTCCAATGCATGCCATCATTGGTGCTGGCAATTCAGACATCAGAACAGAAGCTACAAAGCACTGTAAGTGGAAAGTTAAAATAAGATAGAACCCTTTGAGAAAAGTTACATAACCTTCATTGTGGAGCATTAGAATATTCTATTATTTGTTGTTTTAAATCCTTTACTTAACACAAATCAAACTTCCGGGGACTCAGTAACAGAGTCTTGCCTCATATGTTCTAGACTTTGGATTCAATACATAGGAGTGCAAAAATTAGTTCATGATTTAATAATTAAGTATCATTATAAAAGGAAAAAGCATAACGTACCCAGCGTTTGGTGACATCTAGATTCAAGCATTGTTTAGACTGGGAATGGATCCCTAAGAAGGAAAACAATATAACTGTGGTACGGCTTTGGTTTTAGAGAAACAAGCTAAAAGGATATTCTCCAGCAGGCACATACTTGGGTGAAAACCTCACCAGTTGTGGTTTACAATGGTGGAATTTTAGTTAATTAGCCCATCAGTTATGTTTGTTTGTTTGACAGGGTCTTGCTCTGTCCCAGACTGGGCTTGAATTCAGGAATCTCCTCCCTCAGGCTCATGAGGCCACCATATATTGATTGCTAAGGTCTTGCTCTGTATCATGGTTCTGCCTTTTGTTGTTTGGCCTTGTGTTAGACAGTTTGCTTTAGGACATTGGCATAGGCAGTTAGGCTTACTGGGAAATGTAAAATCTGTAGTGGAAGTCTAAATATTATCTTGGCAAAACTTCTTTTTGCTATGGAGAAGTCATTCTTTTGCTCAGTTTCTGCCTAAGTCCACTTGTATGATGCCTTGAACATTAAGGAGAACAGTCTCATTTATAATTTACTAGTTCAAATGTTAATCTAATTCTTTTTTTTGGATATTGCTTTATATAAAATTCAAATGTTATTCCCTTTCCCGGTTTCCTGTCCATAAGCCCCCTATCCCTTCCCCCTTCCATTCTTTTATAAGGGTGTTTCCCCTCCCCATCCACTCCCCTTTCCTACTCCCCCCACCCCCAGCATTCCCCTACACTGGGGTTCGAACCTAGGCAGGACCAAGGGCTTCTCCTTCCACTGCTGTCCAGCAAGGCCATCCTCTGCTACAAATGCAGTTAGAGTCATGGGTCTGTCCATGTGTCGTCTTTGGGTAATGGTTTGGTCCCTGGAAGCTCTGGTTGGTTGGCATTGTTGTTCTTATGGGGTTGCAAGTCCCTTCAGCTTTTTCAGTCCTTTCTCTAACTCCTCCAATGGGAGTCACGTTCTCAGTTAAGTGCTTTGCTGCTAGCGTGTCTATATTTGACATGTGGCTGTGTCTCTCAGGAGAGATCTATATCCAGTTCCTGTCAGCATGCACTTCTTAGCTTCGTCAATCTGATCTAGTTTTGGTGGCTGTATATAAATGGGCCACATGTGTGGCAGGCTCTGAATGGCCATGCCTTCAGTCTCTGCTCTAAACTTTGCCTATGTATCCTCTCCTATGAATATTTTTGATCCCCCTTTTAAGAAGCAGTGAAGCACCCACATTTTGGTCATCCTTCTTCTTGAGCTCCATGTGGTCCATGGATTGAATATTGGGTAATTCGAGCTTTTGGGCTAATATCCATGAATCAGTGAGTGTATACTGTGTGTCTTTTTCTGTGATTGGGTTACCTCACTCAGGATATTTTCTAGTTCATTCCATTTGCCTATGAATTTCATGAAGTCATTGTTTTTGATAGCTGAGTAGTATTCCATTGTGTAGATGTACCACATTTTTTGAACCATTCCTCTGTTGAAGTGCATCTGGGTTCTTTCCAGCTTCTGGCTATTATAAATAAGGCTGCTATGAACATAGTGGAGCATGTGTCTTAGTTGTATGTTGGAGCATCTTTTGGGTATATGCCCAAAAGAGGTCTAGTTGGGTCCTCAGGTAGTGCAATGTCCAATTTTCCGAGGAACCTCCAGACTGATTTCCAGAATGGTTGTACCAGTTTGCAATCCCACCAACAATGGAGGAGTGTTCCTCTTTCTCCACATCCTCACCAGCATTTGCTGTCGCCTGAGTATTTTATCTTATCCATTCTGACTGGTGTGAGGTGGAAAATCAGGGTTGTTTTGATTTGCATTTCCCTGATGACTAAGGATATTGAACATTTCTTTAGGTACTTATCAGCCATTCGATACTCCTCAGCTGAGAAGTCTTTGTTAAGCTCTGTACTCCATTTTTTAATAGGGCTATTTGGCTCTCTGGAGTCTAATTTCTTGAGGTTTTTTTTTATATATATTTTGGATATTAGCCCTCAATCGAGTGCAGGATTGGTAAAGATCTTTTCCTAATCTGTTGGTTGCTCTTTTGTCCTAATGACAGTGCCCTTTGCCTTACAGAAGCTTTGCAGTTTTATGAAGTTCTATTTGTTGATTCTTGATCTTTGAGTATAAGCCATTGGTGTTTTGTTCAGTAAATTTTCCCCAGTGCCCATATGTTCGAGAGTCTTCCCCACTTTTTCTTCTATTACTTTGAGTGTATCTGATTTGATGTAGAGGTGCTTGATCCACTTGGACTTAAGCTTTGTACAGGGCAAAAAGAATGGATCAATTTGCATTCTTCTACATGTTGACCTCCAGTTGAACCAGCACCATTTGTTGAAAATGCTATCTTTTTTCCATTGGATGGTTTTAGCTTCTTTGTCAAAGATCAAGTGACCATAGGTGTGTGGGTTCATTTTTGAGTCTTTAATTCTATTCTACTGATCTATCTGCCTGTCTGTGTACCAATACCATACAGTTTTTATCACTATTGCTCTGTAATACTGCTTGAAGTCAGGGATGGTGATTCCCCCAAGAAGTTCTTTTATTGTTGATTATAGTTTTCAGTATCCTGGGTTTTTTGTTATTCCAAATGAATTTGCATGTTGCTCTTTCTATCTCTAGAAGAATTGAGTTGGACTTTTGATAGGGATTGCATAGAACCTGTAGACTGCTCTTGGTAAAATGGCCATTTTTACTATATTAATGGTGCCAATCCATGAGCATGGGAGGTCTTTCCATCTTCTGAGATCTTCCTTAATTTCTTTCTTCAGAAACTTGAAGTTCTTGTCATACAGATCTTTCACTTGCTTGGTTAGAGTCACACTGAGGTGTTTTATATGATTTGGAATTATTGTGAAGGGTATCATTTCCCTAATATCTTTCTCAGCCTGTTTATCCTTTGAGTAGAGGAAGGCTACTGATTTATTTGAGTTAATTTTATACCCAGCCAATTTGCTGAAGTTGTCTATCAGGCTTAGTAGTTCTCTGGTGGAACTTTCAGTGTCACTTAAATATACTATCATATCATCTGAAAATAGTGATATTTTGACTTCTTTCTTTCCCATTTGTATCCCTTTGACCTCCTTTTTTTGTCTGATTGCTCTGGATAGGACTTTGAGAACTATATTGAATAAGTAGGGAGAGAGTGGGCAGCAAACTTGATTGCTTCAAGTTTCTCTCCATTTAGTTTAATGTTAGCTACTGGTTTGCTGTATATTGCTTTTACTGTGTCTGGGTATGGACTTTGAATTCCTGATCTTTGCAGGACTTTTATCATGAGGGAGTATTGAATTTTGACAAATGATTTCTCAGCATCTAATGAAATGATCATGTGGTTCTTACGTTTGAGTTTGTTTATATAGTGGATTACATTGATAGATTTTCATATATTAAACCATCCCTGAATCCCTGGGATGAAGCCTACTTGATCATGATGGATGATCATTTTGATGGGTTCTTGAATTCCAATTGAAAGAATTTCATTGAGTATTTTACATCGATATTCATAAGGGAAATTGATCTGAAGTTCTCTTTCTTTGTTGGGTCTTTGTGTGGTTTAGGTATAAGAGTAATTATGCCTTCATAGAAGGAATTTGGTAGTGCTCCGTCTGTTTCTATTTTGTAGAATGCGTTGGACAGTATTAGTATGAGGTCTTCTATGAAGGTCTGAAAGAATTCTGCACTAAACTCATCTGGGATTGGGATCCTTTTGGTTTGGAGACTTTTTTTTTTTTTCTGGAGCTGGGGACCGAACCTAGGGCCTTGTGCTCGCTAGGCAAGCGCTCTACCGCTGAGCTAAATCCCCAACCCCTGGTTTGGAGACTTTTAAGAACTGCTTCTATGTCTTTTTTAGATGGTTTATCTGTTCCTGATTTAACTTTCTGTCTAGAAAATTGTCCATTTCCTCCAGATTTTCCAGTTTTATTGAATAGGCTTTTGTAGTAGGTTCTGATGATCTTTTGAATTTCCTCAGATTCTGTTGTTATGTCTCCCTTTTCATTTCTGATTTTGTTAATTTGGGTACACTCTCTGTACACTCTGGTTAGTCTGGCTAAGGGTTAATTTTCTCAAAGAACCAGTGCCTGGTTTTGTTGATTCTTTGTATAGTCCTTTTTGTTTCGACTTGGTTGATTTCAGCCCTGAGTTTGCATATTTTCTGCCTTCTACTCCCTTTGGGTATATTTGCTTCCTTTTGTTGTAGAGCTTTTAGGTGTGCTGTCAAGCTGCTAATGTATGCTCTCTCCTGTTTCTTTTTCCAGGCACTCAGAGCTATGAATTTTCCTCTTAGA
Source organism: Rattus norvegicus (assembly GCF_021556685.1). Classification (NCBI taxonomy): domain Eukaryota; kingdom Metazoa; phylum Chordata; class Mammalia; order Rodentia; family Muridae; genus Rattus; species Rattus norvegicus. Next base: position 61,416,196 of record NC_141542.1, on the reverse strand, counting down.
ACTGCTTTCTTTATGTTTTATAAGTTTGGGTATGTTGTACCTTCATTTTCATTAAATTCTAAGAAGTTTTTAATTTTTTTTCTCCCTTGGCCAAGTAGAACATTGTTTAACTTCCATGAATATGTGAGCCTTCTGTCGTTATTGTTATTATTGAAGACCATTCTTAGTCCATGGTGATCTGATAGCACGCATGGGATTATTTCTATCTTCCTGTATCTGTTGAGGCCTGTTTTATGACTCATTATATGGTCAATTTTGGAGAAGGTACCATTAGTGCTGAGAAGAAATTATATCCTTTTATTTTAGGATGGAATGTCCCATAAATATCTGTTAAGTCCATTTGGTTCATACCTTTTGTTAGTTTATGTCTCTGTTTAATTTCTGGTTCTATGATCTGTCCATTGATGAGAGTGGGGTATTGAAATCTCCTACTATTATCGTGTGAGGTGCAATGTGTGATTTGAGCTTTAGTAAGGTTTCTTTTATGAAGGTTGATGCCCTTACATTTGGAGCATAGATATTTAGGATTGAGAGTTATCTTGGTGGATTTTTCCTTTGATGAATATGAAGTCTCCTTCCTTATCTTTCTTGATGACTTTTGGTTGAAAGTCAATTTTATTCGATATTAGAATAACTACTCCAGCTTATTTCTTTAGACCCTTTGCATAGAAAGTTGTTTTCCACCCTTTTACACTTAGGCAATATCTGTCTTTGTCTCTGAAGTGTGTTTCCTGTATTCAGCAAAATGTTGGGTGCTCTTTACATTTCCAGTGTGTTAGTCTATGTCTTTTTAATGGGGAACTGAGTGCATCGATGTTGGGAGATATTAGTGATTGTTCCTTCCTGTTATTTTCAGTTTTACAGGCGGAATTATGTTTGTGTGTCTCTCTTCTTTTGATTTCACTGCAAGGAGATTACTTTCTTGCTTTTTCTAAGGTGTCGTTTCCCTCCTTCTCTTGAAGTTTTCCATCTCTTATCCTTTGTAGGACTGGAATCATAGAAAAATATTGTGTAAATTTGGTTTTGTCATGGAATATCTTGGTTTCTCCATCTATGTTAATTGAGTTTTGCCGGGTACACTATCCTGGGCTGGCATTTGTGTTCTCTTAGGGTCTGTATGACATCTGTCCAGGATCTTCTGGCCTTCATGGACTCTGGTGAGAAGTCTGATATAATTCTTATAGGTCTGCCTTTATATGTCACTTGACTGTTTTCCCTTACTGCTTTTAATATTCTTTCTTTGTTTTGTGCATTTGGTGTTTTGACTATTGTGTGATGGGAGGAATTTCTTTTCTGGTCCAATCTATTTGGAGTTCTGTAGGCTTCTTGTATGTTTATGAGCATCTCTTTCTTTAGGTTATTGAAGTTTCTGCTATAATTTTGTTCAATATTTTACTGGCCCTTTAAGTTGGGAGTCTTCACTCTCTTCTATACCTATTATCCTTAGGTTTGATCTTCTTATTGTGTCCTGGATTTCCTGGATGTTTTGGGCTAGGAACTTTTTGCATTTTACATCATTTGGATGGTTGTGTCAATGTTTTCTGTAGTATCTTCTGCCCCTGAGATTCTCTCTTCTATCTCTTGTATCCTGTTGGTGATCCTTGCATCTATGACTCCGGATCTCTTCCCTAGGTTTTCTATCTCCCGAGTTCCCTCCCTTTGTGCTTTGTTTATTGTTTCTGTTTCCATTTTTAAATCCTAGACAGTTTTGTTCAATCCCTTCACCTGTTGGGTTGTGTTTTCCTGTAATTCTTTAAGGGATTTTTGTGTTTCCTCTTTAAGGGCTTCTACTTGTTTACTTGTGTTGTCCTGTATTTCTTTATTTTTTAATTTTTTATTAGCTATATTTCTTTACTTACATTTCAAATGTTATTCCCCTTACTGATTTCCTGTCCATAAGTCCCCATTACCTACCCTCACCCTCCCCCATACAGGTATTCCCCCTATACATCCTATTTACTGCCCACCCCCATATTCCCCTACACTGAAGCTCCAACCTTGGCAGGACCAAGGTCTTCCCCTTCCACTGGTGCCCCAACAAGGCTATTCTCTGCTACATATGCAGTTGGAGCCCTGGGTCAGTCCATGTGTAGTCTTTCAGTAGTGGTTTAGTCCCTGGAAGCTCTGTTTGGTTGGCATTGTTGTTTTTATGGGGTTGCGAGCTCCTTCAACTCTTTCAATACTTCCTCTAATTCCCCCCAAGGGGGTCCTGTTCTCAGTTTGGTGGTTTGCTGCTAACATTGACCTCTGCATTGGACATGCTCTGGATGTGTCTCTCAGGAGAGATCTGTATCCGGTCTCTTTCAGCACGCATTTTTTAGCTTCATCTATCTTATCTAGTTTTGGTGGCTGCATATATATGGGCCACATGTGGGGGAAGGCTCTGAATGGCCATTCCTTCAGTCACTGCTCTAAACTTTGCTTCCATATCCCCTCCTATGGATATTTTTTCCCCTTTTAAGGAATGGGAGCATCTCTATTTTGGTCGTCCTTCTTGAGGTTCCTGTGGTCTGTGGATTGCATCTTGGGTAAGTCAAGCTTTTTGGCTAATATCCACTTATCAATGAGTGCATACCAAGTGTGTTTTTCTGTGACTGAGTTACCTCACTCAGGATATTTTTTCCCCCATCTTTATTAACGTGGGTATTTCTTATTTACATTTCAATTGTTATTCCCTTTCCCGGTTTCCAGGCCAACATCCCCCTAGCCCCTGACCCTCCCCTTCTATATGGGTATTCCCCTCCCCATCCTGCCCCCATTACTGCCCTCCCCCCAACAATCACATTCACTGGGGGTTCAGTCTTGGCAGGACCCAGGGCTTCCCCTTCCACTGGTGATCTTACTAGGCTATTCATTGCTACCCATGCAGTTGGAGCCCAGGGTCAGTCCATGTATAGTCTTTGGGTAGTGGCTTAGTCCTTGGAAGTTCTGGTTCGTTGGCATTGTTATTCATATGGGGTCTCAAGCCCCTTCAAGCTCTTCCAGTCCTTTCTCTGATTCCTTCAACAGGGATCCCATTCTCAGTTCAGTGGTTTGCTGCTGGCATTCGCCTATATATTTGCCATATTCTGGCTGTGTCTCTCAGGAGAGATCTACATCCACTTCCTTGCAGCCTGCACTTCTTTGCTTCATCCATCTTATCTAGTTTGGTGGCTGTATATGTATGGGCCACATGTGGGACAGGCTCTGAATGGGCGTTCCTTCAGCCTCTGTTCTAAATTTTGCCTCCTTATTCCCTCCCAGGGATATTCTTGTTCCCCTTTTAAAGAAGGAGTGAAGCATTCGAATTTTGGTCATCCTTCTTGACCTTCACATCCTTCACGTGTTCTGTGCATCTAGGGTAATTTGAGCATTTGGGCTAATATCCACTTATCAATGAGTGCATACCATGTGTGTTTTTCTATGATTGGGTTACCTCACTCAGGATGATGTTTTCCAGTTCCATCCATTTGCCTATGAATTTCATAAAGTCATTGTTTTTGATAGCTGAGTAGTATTCCATTGTGTAGATGTACCACATTTTCTGTATCCATTTCTCTGTTGAGGGGCATCTGGGTTCTTTCCAGCTTCTGGCTATTATAAATAAGGCTGCGATGAACATAGTGGAGCATGTGTCTTTTTTATATGTTGGGGCATCTTTTGGGTATATGCCCAAGAGAGGGTTAGCTGGGTCCTCAGGTAGTTCAATGTCCAATTTTCTGAGGAACCTCCAGACTGATTTCCAGAATGGTTTTACCAGTCTGCAATCCCACCAACAATGGAGGAGTGTTCCTCTTTCTCCACATCCTTGCCAGCATCTGCTGTAACCTGAGTTTTTGATCTTAGCCATTCTGACTGGTGTGAGGTGAAATCTCAGGGTTGTTTTGATTTGCATTTCCCTTATGACTAAAGATGTTGAACATTTCTTTAGGTGTTTCTCAGCCATTCGGCATTCCTGACTTTGAATTCTTGGTTTATCTCTGAACCCCATTTTTTAATAGGGTTATTTGTCTCCCTGCGGTCTAACTTCTTGAGTTCTTTGTATATTTTGGATATAAGGCCTCTATCAGTTGGAGGACTGGTAAAGATCTTTTCCTACTCTGTTAGTTGCCATTTTGTCCTAACAACAGTGTCCTTTGCCTTACAGAAGCTTTGCAGTTTTATGAGATCCCATTTGTCGATTCTTGATCTTGAGTATAAGCCATTGGTGTTTTGTTCAGGAAACAAAACATAAGCCATTGGTGTTTTTCTCCAGTGCCCATGTGTTCGAGATTCTTCCCCACTTTTTCTTCTATTAGTTTGAGTGTATCTGGTTTGATGTGGAGGTCCTTGATCCACTTGGACTTAAGCTTTGTACAGGGTGATAAGCATGGATCGATCTGCATTCTTCTACATGTTGACCTCCAGTTGAACCAGCACCATTTGCTGAAAATGCTCTTTTTTCCATTGGATGGTTTTGGCTCCTTTGTCAAAAATCAAGTGACCATAGGTGTGTAGGTTCATTTCTGGGTCTTCAGTTCTATTCCACTGGTCTATCTGTCTGTCTCTGTACCAATACCATACAGTTTTTATCACTATTGCTCTGTAATACTGCTTGAGTTCAGGGATAGTGATTCCCCCAGAAGTCTTCTTATTGTTGAGGATAGTTTTAGCTATCCTGGGTCTTTTTGTTATTCCAGATGAATTTGCAAATTGTTCTGTCTAACTCTATGAAGAATTGGGTTGGAATTTTGATGGGGATTGCATTGAATCTGTAGATTGTTTTTGGCAAAATGGCTATCTATACCATATTAATCCTGCCCATCCATGAGCATGGAAGATCTTTCCATCTCCTTAGATCTTCCTTAATTTCTTTCTTCAGAGACTTGAAGTTCTTGTCATACAGATCTTTCATTCGCTTGCTTAGAGTCACACCAAGATATTTTATATTATTTGGGACTATTGTGAAGGGTGTCATTTCCTTAATTTCTTTATCAGCCTGTTTACATTTTGAGTAGATGAAGGTTACTGATTTGTATGAGTTAATTTTATACCCCAACACTTTGCTGAAGTTGTGTATCAGGTTAAGTAGTTCTCTGGTGGATCTTTTGGGGTCATTTAAGTATACTATCATATCATCTGAAAATAGTGATATTTTGATTTCTCCCCTTTCAATTTGTATCCCTTTGACTTCCTTTCGCTATCTGATTGCTCTGGCTAGGACTTCGAGTATGATATTGAGTAAGTATGGAGAGAGTGGGCAGCCTTGTCTAGTCCCTGATTTTTGTGGGATTACTTCAAGTTTCTCTCCATTTAGTTTAATGTTAGCTACTGGTTTGCTGTATATTGCTTTTACTGTGTCTGGGTATGGACTTTGAATTCCTGATCTTTGCAGGACTTTTATCATGAGGGAGTATTGAATTTTGTCAAATGATTTCTCAGCATCTAATGAAATGATCATGTGGTTCTTACATTTGAGTTTGTTTATATAGTGGATTACATTGATAGATTTTCATATATTAAACCATCCCTGCATCCCTGGGATGAAACCTACTTGATCATGATGGATGATTGTTTTGATGTGTTCTTGGAATCTATTTGCAAGAATTTTATTTGAGTATTTTTGCGTCAATATTCATAAAGTTCTCTTTCTTTGTTGAGTCTTTGTGTGGTTTCGGTATAAGAATAATTGTGGCTCCAAAGAATGAATTTGCTCAATTATTAAGAAGAAGGTATATCCTTTTGATTAGGATTGAATGTTCTATAAATATCTGTTAAATCCCTTTATTTCATGACTTATGTTAGTTTCTCTATGTCTCTGTTTAATCTGTTTCCATGATCTATCCAGTGATGAGAGTGGGGTGTTGAAATCTTCTACTATTATCGTGTGAGGTGCAATGTATGCTTTAAGCTTTAATAAGTTTTCTTTTATGAATGTAGGTACCCTTGCATTTAGAGCATAGATATTTAGGATTGAACGTTCATCTTGGTGGATTTTTCCTTTGATGAATATGAAGTGTCCTTCCTTATCTTTTTTAATGACTTTTGGCTGAAAGTCAATTTTATTTCATATTAAAATGGCAACTCCAGCTTGTTTCTTTGGGCCATTTTCTTGGAAAGTTGTTTTCTAGCCATTTACTCTGAGGTAGTGTCTCTCTTTGTCTCTGAGGTGTGTTTCCTGCATGCAGGAAAATGCTGGGTCCTCTTTACATATCCAGTCTGTTAGTCTATGTCTTTTTATTGGGGAATTGAGTCCATTGATGTTGAGCGATATTAAGGAATAGTGATTGTCACTTCCTGTTATTTTTGTTGTTAGAGGTGGAATTATGTTTGTTTGTCTCTCTTTTGGTTTCATTGCAAGAAATTATATCCTTGCTTTCTGTACGGTGTAGTTCTCTCCTTGTGTTGGAGTTTTCCATCTATTATCCTTTGTAGGGCTGGATTTGTAGAAAAATATTGTGTAAATTTGGTTTTGTCATGGAATATCTTGGTTACTCCATCTATGTTAATTGAGTTTTGCTGGATACAGTAACCTGGGCTGGCATTTGTGTTCTCTTAGGGTCTGTATGACATCTGTTCAGGATCTTCTGGCTTTCATATTCTCTCGTGAGACGTCTGGTGTAATTCTTATAGGTCTGCCTTTATATGTCACTTGACCTTTTCCCCTTACTGCTTTTAATATTCTTTCTTTGTTTTGTGCATTTGGTGTTTTAACTATTATGTGGTGGGAGGAATTTCTCTTCTGGTCCAATCTATTTATAGTTCTGTAGGCTTCTTATATATTTATGGGCATTTCTTTCTTTAGGTTAGGGAAGTTTTCTTCTATGATTTTGTTGAATATATTTACTGGCCCTTTAAGTTGGGAGTCTTCACTTTCTTCTATACCTATTATTCTTAAGTTTGATCTTCTCATTGTGTCCTCGATTTCCTGGATGTTTTGGGCTAGGAGCTTTTTGCATTTTACATCATCTTTGATGGTTGTGTCGATGTTTTCTGAGGTATCTTCTGCCCCTGAGATTCTGTTTTCTATCTCTTGTATCCTGTTGGTGATGCTTGCATCTATGACTCCTGATCTCTTCCCTAGGTTTGTTTTTTTTTGTTTTTTTTTGTTTTTGTTTTTGTTTTTGTTTTTTATCTCCAGAGCTCTCTCCCTTTGTGCTTTGTTAATTGTTTCTATTTCCATTTTTAAATCCTGGACAGTTTTGTTCAATTCCTTCATCTGTTGCGTTGTATTTTCCTGTAATTCTTTAAGGGATTTTTGTGTTTCCTCTTTAAGGGCTTCTACTTGTTTACCTGTGTTGTCCTTTGTTTCTTTAATGGAGTTATTTATGTCCTTATTAAAGTCCTCCATCATCATCATAAAATGTGATTTTGAATGTAAATCTTGCTTTTCCAGTATGTTTGGATATCCAGTAATTGCTTTGGTGGGAGTACTGAGCTCTGATGATGCCACATAGTCTTGGTTTCTTTTGCTTAGGTTCCTGTGCTTGCCTCTCGCCATCAGATTGTCTCTGGTGTTAGCTTGTCTTGCTGTTTCTGACAGTGGCTGTTTTCCTATTTTCTTTCAGCTGGTTCTAGCCACAGTGTTCTCTTCTCAGGTGTGTAGGCACTCCTGGCAGCTGACTTTCAGCTCTAGGCATGGGCAGGAACTGGAAGGGTCCTGTGCCTGATTGCTCCTTAGCCCCTGTGCCCAGAGGGCACAGATAGCACTAGGTGATTTCCTCTTGGATTGGGAACATGGCCAGAGGGTAGTCTCCTCTGATTTCTCAGGAGTGTCCGCACTTCTGAGGGTCCAGCTCTCTCCCCCACGGGATTTGGGTACAGGGAGCTGCTTTATTGGTGCACTTCAATTCAGGTCTCAGACCTGGACCATGGGTTCCTGCTGCTGACTGCTCCCATATTCCTGTGTCCAGAGGCACTATGCAGTTTCCTCTTGGGCCAGGGATGTGGGCAAAGGTGGGCAGAAGTGGCAGTCTGACCTGCGGTCTCAGGATTGTTCTCACTTCTGGGTGTTCAGTTCTCTCCCCGTCATGATTTGGGAGCAGAGAACCGTGGGATGGGATCAGTTCAGTTCTGAGCACAGTCAGAAACTGGAAGTCCCCTGTCCCTGAGGACTTGTGCTTTTGTGTGTCCTGAGTACACTAGGCAGGTCACTTGGAGCAGAAAAGTTGATCTTACCTCTGCTCTCGGGTGTGTAGGTGCTCCTGGTGGCTGGCTTTTAGCTTTCAGTGCAGGCAGGAACTGGAAGAGTCCTGTTCCTGACTGCTCTTAGGTTCCTGTGCCCAGGGGGCACAGATGGCACTAGGCGTTGGGTTGGGAATGTGGGCAGAGAGTTGTCTCCTCTGATTTCTCAGGAGTGTCCGAAACTTCTGAGGTTTCGAGCTCTCTTCCCCATGGGATCATTTATCTAAATCCTTAAAACACTCTCACAGAAATATCCATTGTAATATTGGCATGTATCTGGACTCCACAGCTGAGCTAAGGTGACATATAAATTAACCACCATACTAAGGTTTATAGGTGATAGTCTGAGCTCTTGTTTACAGAGTAGTCAAACAAGAAAACAGTAGAAGAAAATTGCAACATCTTTGCTATATGTTCATTACTATGATCATTGCTGTGATCCAGAGGTCTACAGAGAAGAACTTCCCCCAAATGTAGGTTATTCTCTTCCTTGTAAATAGCTGGCTAGATCAACTATCTGTAGAAAGTCTACACTTGATGAGATATTCTGTTGTTGTATCCTAAATTCCATAACACTGTTCCTTATAACAATGTTTATACAACAAACAGAAAGATATTCTTTATAATCATATAATCTTCACCCCTTGACTCATTATTATTAAAAAAATACCTATAAAGAGATTGAGAGAGAAATTCTCTTACTCTTAAATAAATGTTTTTTTTTTCACTTCAACAACTGATTGGTCTACTAAAGGAAATTGAGGTGATGAGTTCCTTAACAATGTGGGTGATAGCTTCACCTTTACCTTCATGTTTATAAACAATCTTATTTTCAGCTATGATAGACTTTTCTTAAGTCTAGAGTGATAGTGTATAAAAATGCTTATTGTAAGTTGCAACTCACACTGTTTTCTTATCTCTAGAATTGAAACCTTTTCAGGAAGAGTTACAACTACTTCTCCATCTGAAGAGAATGGAGATAACAGTAGAGAAAGAGCTTTTTCTTCATATGATGACTGTGAATTTCAAGAAAGCCATTTTTGTGAAAGTCACTCATCTTCAGGTGGGACTAGTGGACCTTTGTCAATGTTTCACTCAAAAGTAAAAAAAATTTTCATAAGCCACAGAAAAGATCAGCAAAGTAAATATCAAGAAATACACTTTTCTGCTAGTAATTTATTTTCAATAATGAAAAGCAACAGCACAAAAGACTCACTCCCTGATGATGTTAGCTTTCAAAGCACTTTTCAATTTATAAGAGATAAGGATCTCAATGTGACACCATGCCCCCTTGTCCATTTATTTCTTTCTGGTGACCAAATTAGACAAGTAGAAGAAAATATAAGAAGAAAAATCCCTGTGAACCCCAAAGCTCGGTCAGCTGATTCAAAAGATCAGCAAAGTAAATATCAAGAAATACACTTTTCCACTAGTAATTTATTTTCAATAATGAAAACCAACAGTACAAAAGACTCACTTCCTGATGATATTAACTTTCAAAGCACTTTTCAATTTATAAGAGATAAGGATCTCAATGTGACACCATGCCCCCTTGTCCATTTATTTCTTTCTGATGACCAAATTAGACAAGTAGAAGAAAATATAAGAAGAAAAATCCCTGTGAACCCCAAAGCTAGGTTAGTGAGAGAAGCTGATTGTCTGCACCACCAATTTCAGGAACCATTAATTTATAATGTACATTCTAATAAAATATTTAGTCCTCCCAAAGCACAAGATACTTTCGTGGACCAAAATGCCATACAGAATCAAATGACTCATGAAGCACATTTTACTAGACAAACCCAAGAGTTTATTTATAACCAAGAGTCAGTCAGCACGCAGCACAGTTTTGCTCAACCTCTAAATTTTATGACAATGCCATTTTCTAGCAGCATGCAAGACTCCTTCCAGGCCCAAGATATATATCATAATGATAAGAGCCAACATTTCATCGATATACCATGTATTGTTGAAATAAAAGGCTCAACCAAGGACATAAAGTCTGATGAACATATCAGTGGGACCCAAAATTCTATTGATTTTAATGACCCAAACAAGAGTAGCTATTTAGTCAAAGAGCAACGTAGTGATTTCCAAAATGCTGAATTTCTATCTTTAAGTTCACATTCGTTTGCTGAAGCTGTGACACAACAAAACACAATGCCAGAAGCCCAGCAATTCATGGCTTCATTGGATTCAAACCAGTATCATGCATACAGTTCAATGTCTCTTTCATCCATCATTAAAAAGCAAGGGAGAAAGATACTAGACAATGAAAAAAAGCTTAGACTTAAAGTTCTATCTCTAAAAGCAAAGAAAATGTCTTGTTCACAGGTATTTCCAATCATAGTATGTCATACTTCAGGAAGTAAGATTGAGTTAAGATGTAAGAAGAAAAAAATAGTACATCAAAGGAAAATAATGTCAGATATAGCATTGTACCTTATTTCTAAGCTAAGCTCTAAACTCATCACTCGCCATGTTAAAAAGTATTTCATAAAAAGTCTAAAGATGGTCATTCCAGACTTAATAAATCATGAACATTTTCTGCAGGAGCAACATAGATTAACAGATACAGAAAAAACCAATTATCCAAGTTCTACTGATAGAGTAAGCTTGAGTATTACTAAAAATATAGAACACTCATCCATGATCAACACTAAGGAAGTGGCAGCTCCTTGTTCATTATTTGAAACAAGTAGAGACGGAACTAGTGAGGACTCAGTTCAGCACACACTTGACCTGAACATTCCAAAGCATGAGGCGCTTTCAGAAGTGTTATCAGAGTCTCTACAGAAAGATGTTTCATTACCCAAAATAGAAGTTCAGAAGGACATACAAACTACAAAGAATGTAGACGAGTTGACACTCAGTATACCAAACACACAAAAGTGCTTTCTAAACGAAAGAATACAGAATGCCAAAAATTTAAAAGAAATCGATCTGAGCTTTTCAGGTATCAATTTACTTATTACCCTAGTATCCCAAAAGCATGAGAAAAATGAATTGAAAGATATAAATGTTCAAGTGATTACGAGAAGCATAAATCTGAAGGAAGAGAAACCACTAATGACTATTACAGAATATGACAATATTACAGAAACTGACAGTGAAAAGCTGGAAAGCAACGCCTCAAGCAATACAAAAAATAGACATCAATATGAAAGAGTGTCAGATACCTCTCATGATACTATGCAGGCTATGATTTCTGAACCCTGTGATATGGAAATATATAGCAAATTAAAAGCCAAGGCAGATACACCAATAGTAAATTATAGTCACTCTGAACTACAAGAGAAACTACTAGATGAAAAGAAAATCCAGGAACTAAAGCACATTGATGATAGCTCCATAGTTAGAAAGCCACAAGAATGCAACGGGGATAAAGAAAAAAGTACAGAAACCGTTCCACTGCTGACAGAAGACTTGAGAGTCATTGTATGTCTTAAGCAAAAGGTTGAAAGTGTCCAATTTGAAATGGGACAGGAGCACTTAGAAAATAAAACAATTCAAAGTAAAGAGAAAAAAGTAGAGTCACAGACTATTTCTACACAGACGGTATGGGAGACCAGCTCATGTCCTTCGACAGAGCCACTACAAGTTGAAAAAGTGTGGCAAAGAATAGACAAAGCTACAGACACAGAAGAGGCTGCAGGTCCCATGCACCCACCTTCAATGCCAGAGAACTTGCCTACTAGTGAACATTTAATTGAAAAAACAGAATGTTGTTTCCCTTTTAATGGCAAGGACAAAAAGTCATTGGATGGTCCTATTACAGAAGACAAAGAAGATTGGATAAAAGACTTATGTGCAGTTGCCACAGGACCTTTCAAAACCAGAAAAAAATCATCAGGAACAAAAAATGTAATCAGGGTCAAACATAAAATTATAAAAGTGAAGAAACCTGCATTTACCCAGAGACTTTGTGTTAGGGCATGTGACACTCTGATCCGTAGGAGAAGAGTGGGAGGCAGCTTTGAAAGCACTACTAAACAAATGCTATGTAATGCAGCGTTGGCACTCAGGCCTCTCAGTGTTCACCCTCAGAGATCTAGCATTCCTAATAATACAGTAAATATCCAAATAGCACACCCCAAACCCCAAGTTGAAAAGGAAGAACATAATTTAGATTCACTTACTAAAGAAAATGAAGCTAGCAATACCCTAGAAGTTCAGTCCTGCCACGGTGGGAAAGTGGTGGGACAGGTGCTGCGGGAGAGAGGGGCTCACAGTAAGAGGAGCTTCAGTTGTGATACACAGCCGGTGAAGGAGGTTAAAATGGAGAGTGAAATGTTTCAAGCAGAATTTTACACAGAAGCAACTGAGAATCCAGTTGACTCATTAAGAATGGATTCGCTTTATGTTGAGAATATAAAGAACAGCACATCTACACAAACAGAGCTCCTAAATTCTGCAGAATCAGAGTTGGGTCCTCCAACATCAGAAAAATTAGTGATGGGAGACTCTCTGAGCCAGTCAAGAGAAAGCAGTGCTCTGAGTATTGGGAATGATGCAGAGGGAATTAGCTGCGCTTTTACGCAAAAAGCTCTGTTGTGGCTTTTAACTTACTGCATGCCTATTTTGACTCGATCTAAAAAGAAAAAAGACCAAACAAAATTCGCAAACATAAGTATAGTGAAGATGAAATATGTAAAGAAGGTGAAACCACCAGCTTCAAAAACATTCACTATCAGAGGCAATAAAAAGTCAAAATTAAGCCTCAAGGCCAAATTTAAAAAGATAAGCCAAGCTAAAGCATTTTTACCTGAATGGCAGAACACTGTTTGTTTAACCATTGATAGTGGATTTCGGGAGGTGTTCCATCATGCGCAACTAAAGCAGGGAGAGCAAGCAAGCAAAGTCCGTGTTGCTTACACTGCTGGGAGTAGTGAATTCTACAATAGAGAGAAAAAACCTCAAAAAGAGAAACAAAACCCCTTTCTACAGCATGGCCAACATCTGTGGGCTGACGCAGATGAGAGGACGGAAACTCTCCCAGACCTATCACTCTCCCCTATATGTCAAAGACCATCTGTTAACAGTCAAAATATAAAAATCCAAAACAATTCCCTGCAAAATGCTTTAAAGGCTAACCTACAAATGGATCCCCTAGAGGCTGAAGGATTACAGAAAACTACCAAAGCAGAAAATGGTGTAAACTTTCCTGTGGTTCCTAAAATTTTATCTGAAGTAGGGACCTTTTCGCCTGGTGATTTTGCAAACCAAACAGATGAAAATTTAGAATTTAAAAAAATCTCTGAAAGTAAATTAGATTTGTATCCTGTAGTAAACTATTCAGAGACATCAGCAAACCTGCCGGTGACATTCCTGCAGTCTTCCGACTCTGTTACAAGGTCCTTTGTTTATGGACATAAAGGAGAGAGAAAAACACCAAGATCAAAGAAGCAGACACCATTGAGTCAGAGACGTAGAACTATGAGTGAAATAGAACCACAGACAGTTAACTTCAGGTTCGGCAAAAAACTGAAATGTAACAAAGAAATGAAAGATCTGCAGCAAAGAGCTAACATAGCAGCTGCCTGTTTGTACATTGTTCCTTCCAAGGCACATATTTTGTCCAAAATAAATATTAGAAGATCAAAACCCTGGACAGAAAAACAGAGAATAAGAAGACTTGGTCATTTGCAACTAATGCAAGAGAAGTCACCAAGCGGAAGAAATGCAGTCCGCTCAGGTTCTGCCGATGCAAGTAGTTTTTCTAGCCTGAGGAGCTATGGAGAGGAGGGGAAAGGGAAGCCAGAAGACTTCCCGACCTCAAAAAAGAGCCCTTGTCTTGTATTTGGTATGAATCAAGAAAAAGACCACAATCTTCTTAGATCAGACAAACAACTGAACCAAGTAAAGAGAACAACTACTCAGGTAGTACCACAAATACTCACAGAAGCTATTTCATGTTCTGCAACATTCCCCATCCCAGACGAATTTCCATTGGAAAAGCCAGCACCCTATCTCAGCGTTTACCCTTTAAAGTTTGGGGAAGTCAAGAACAATGCATTATCTAAAAGAGAATGTGGTTTATCTCATGAAAGACAACCCAACAAACACACTGGTGACAGTGAAAAGGAGGCAAAGGAACTATCGGTCTCATACATTAATCCAAACCATAGTAGGGAAATGAAATGTTACTCAACCCAAATGAAACACACATATCAGGAGAAAAACTTTGCGGATGAAACTTCCTCTTCAAACAATGCTGCACCTGAAGTTAATATGAGCAACAAGATAGAGAAAGGCTCACTGAGCGAGAAAGCACCCTGTTTCATGCAAATGAAGTCAGAGACACTGTGTCACAAAGGGAAGTTTATTTCAGATGAAATCAAAGAAATTGATATTCAAGATAAAGAAGAAAAGCAAAATAATGACACATTATCAATGTTACTCCCACGGCATAGCCAACATTTTATCTTTTATTCACATCCAAGCAGGGATCCTAACTCTCATAAAGGAGTGAAACAAAGAGGGAGAGACCTTCTGTTCATTGTGGAACAAGATGTCGCACAGCAGAGTGAGTCAGCAGATAAAACTCTCGGAGAGTATGACATGTTTACATCAAGTTCAAAGCTTCATTCCCTAAAGTCAGAAGAGTCACAAATAGAAGTTCTTAACACTGTTAGGAAAAAATGTCCCAGCTCAGCTGACGGAGCTCAGGCACAGGAACTGAACAAGTGGACTAAGCTGGACAGAGATGAGCTTAAAAATGATCTACAACCAAATATCTTAGAGTCTTTGAATCTCTCAACTCCCGGTGTACCAAGATCTAAAAGACAGAGCAAGGTGTTTACAGACAAAACCTTACAAGGTAAAATGTCTTCAACAGGTGTGACTATGAAAGGAAAGAAAGCATTCGTTTCTAAGGTATTAACTATTCCACAGTGTGGTCATAGGAAAAAACTACTTCCCAAAACCTTGAAATCACAGATCTGTGAATTACTAATAAAATCTGGGGTCTTACTTGATAGTCTTAATATAATCATATTAGGAGACCCAACATTAGAGAAAAGTAAAAGATTAACACAGAAATTGGCAGCAATAGCGTTAGACACTTTGGATTTGTCCACACCTACATATAAAGAAAGTAAGAATTTAAAATTCATAGAAAAGGGAGATGAAATGAGTACCGATCATCTAGCTGCTAAAGCACGTGCTACAGAATGTGTAACGCCAAAACAATGTAAACCTGTGACAGTTCCACCCCTAAATGCCATCTCTTCTATGCCTGTGTCTCTCGATGTTAGTACATGTACTAGAGTAAAAGATAGGGATATAATGTGGACAAGATCTAGTCATGAGCTTCACAGCCAGTCCGTACATGAAGAGAGATCTTGTCATGCATACTCCACTGACAAGGATGCTACTTCAAATGGCACCAAAGATATAAAAAGTCAAGGTGAAGAAGGAAACCCACTGAGTTCCCAGCACTTCAGTTTCAGTTCTCAGACTACGGCAGGGCCTAATTCTGTGAAATCTGGTTTACAGTTGATTAATTCGGCACCGTGTTGTGAGTTAGAGAGAGCTCTATATGATGGGCAAGCACAGCCAGTCAGTGTAAGTAACCAGCCAAGCAGCACAGGAGGGGTAATGTTACAACTTCTAAATACAGAGGAATCTGAGATTGGCCCTGCCCCATGTGACAACACCTGGGATAGAAATCCCAAGAGAAAGTATGCCTACCCCATTTCTGAACAAAAAGCATGGAGTCAAAAGAACTTGAGGACTTTGAAACCTTTACAGGAGCCCAGCCTTACATCATCTGAAAAAAAAGGTGAGAACTGCACATTACAGTTTCCAGGCAAAAGAGAGGTGAGTCCCATGACAAAACAAGCTTCAAAGCTGCTTAGTATTGCAAGGCAGAACCCAAGAGTCCATAAAAAGAAAAGGTACCATAATAGTAAACACCTATTGAGAAAGATAGTGCATGCTATTGAAGCTGTTGAAATTTGTGCACTCAAATTGATAACTGATAAACTGTTACTTAATACAGCAGAAGGGACTGATTTTTATAGACAAATACCTCAAAGATCTATAGCAGAGGAAAAAGCAAAGTTACAAGCAAACTTAGCCACAACTTTCTTGGGACCTTATAATTTCCAACCTGCTTTATTTGACTTTAAAAGCCAGGTAAACATGATTAAATTACCAGAAAATGAAAGTGTGTTGAATCAGAGATTTTCAACTATGAAAAAAAAGAAGCTATTAGTTTCAAAGATAATTAAAATAAGTGGATACTCTATTACAAACCATAAGAAAGTTAAATTAAGAGTCAAAATGAAAGCCATACAACTCAGTGGAAACATAACTGATATACTTCAAAACACTGTTCACTTCATATCAACTACTAATAGAAAAAGTAAATTCAAAGCAGAGGGAAGTTTGGGAATATCAAAATTTACTCAGACACAGCCAATACATATGGAGTCATTAGTTGAAGACATGGAGTACAATGATTCTATTGACAAAGATGGTTCCAACACACAAGAAAGCCTCGAAAATGCACTTTCAAATGTGAGGAAGTCACAGAATTGCTTAGAAATCTGTGAGCCGGCCAATGACACTACCAAACTTGGCAAAAAGAAAACTGACCAATCTTTTTTAAAAGAAAAATCTCCATTTTATTTGACAGAAATTGTTACTTCTATTACCAGGAATTTAATAACTTCCAAAGAATTTAAAAAGCAGATTGGTAACATGAGAATGCCTAACCTGTCAGCTCAAAATGGTGTGCCTTCACAGGTAATGGAGGCCACAGATTCACAGTCACCTCATGTAGAATTTGAGACACTAAGAACCCCAGAGATAAAAGTAGATAATGATGAGGTAAATACAAACATAAAATTTGTCTATCCATGTATTCAACATATAAAAACAGAACTATCCCATAAAATATGGGATATTTATAGAAAATCTGCAAAAGGAAATCGCTTGAACAAAGCAATAGTGAAGAGGAAAGAGGAGTTTGGACAGCCAGTTTTGTTTAAAATACCTTCACAGAGAGTCCAGCCATTTGAAGCAGATCAAAAGAGACAATCTCATCCTTTCAAACCAGAAGTCTTTTCAGCTAACATGGTTCACCCCAAGGACATAACGCTTCAGAAAAGAGCTATTTATTTAATAGATCAAGAAGGAAACACAAAAGCTGGAGAAGAGTTTGGCCAAGAGGCTGTCCTTCCTTGTAATGCACATTCTCTTCACGTTGAAAAGCAGAACAATGAATTTAAAACAGGTTGGAAAACAACGTCTTCACCTTGTGCCCTGCTCAAGAAACAGGAAAAGCCTACTATCTTAGAACCTATGTGGGGATCTTATGCGAGTGACCATACCTATCTGGAAACCACAAGACAAAAAGATAAGGCAAAAGTATTGAGTATGAAAAGTGCTGTGTGTGTCAAACAAATAAAGCTGAAGGCCAAGAAAACACCAGTTTCTCTACTTCTTGCACATGGGGGCAGAAGCAGTAAAAAAGAACTAGGACATAGCATGCAGCATCAGAGCACATTAGAGCTGAGGAGAAATATAAAAAACCTGTTTGGAAAAACTAATTTGGACCCCAAGTGCTTTATCTCCCCAGTTAAAATACTTACCAGAGTAAAACTGGAGAGAGGCGAGTTGGAAGAGAGCAAAAGCATTCTTCCACAGGTAATTCTGGAGAAACCATCTAACCAAAGGCAAATGTCAGGCTCAGGAGGTGTTGATGAATCTAGAAAACTAGAAGAAAATATTAAAGAGGCACATGATCATAGCTCTTTCAAGGACACTCACCAGCAATTTTGGGTTAAGTCAGACCACACTTGCAAACCAGAAGATTTACGAAGAAGGATGAACTCTGAGTTAACGTCACAAAAAGCAGAAACTGATAGTCTTGGGCTAGATAACCCAAGTACTATAAGAACAAATGTCTACAGTGACCCACAAGATAGCCTACAACACAAAAATTCCCTGGAGAAAGGGACATGGAGACCAGAAATGGCTCTCCAGCCAATGAAACCGTTTTCTCATTTCAGAATGACAAATGAAATCATAATGAAACAAGATATCAAGCCATCAAGTCCACAGAGGACGGTAAGACTGGAAGTAATGGACAAGCCATTCGATTCAAAGGAACTGTTGCTTACTCCCAGTTGTATGGTACAGCAACAAAATCTTTTCACAGATCCTCTTCTGGGATCCATTTCCCCTCATGTACCACACCAGCCTCATACTGAAGAGTCAAAAGAAGTCATGAAAATAAGTAATAAAATCTTAAATAATTTGACCCAACAGCAAAAGAATACCCCAAATGAAGACGATATTTCTGATATGGATCACATGCCAAGAAGTATTGAAAAATTACTCTTGCTTATTAAAGAACAGGAAAAGAGAAGGAAAAAAAGTAGAGGGGTTAAAAAAATTGAAGTAGCAAAAGACATAAAAACAACAATGAGGAAGTCAATTTCATTTCTAAATGATTCACCATCAAGGACGCAATTTATCAACAGTGGTATGTCCAGGCAAAGAGATGGGACAGAGCCAAAAAGGAGTGTAGACTCATTGTGCAGAGAGCAAAGGCTGTGTGTACAAGGGATCAGCCTAGACGGTGTTTATACAGATGAGCCTGCTTCCAAAGTTACACGTCAAAACAGAAGAACACCATTCACAGAAAGTGTCCTGTATCAAAATAGGACAAATACGAAGGTGAGGAAGACAACTTCTGGAAGGCTGCTTAACATTGCAGGATATAGAAGCCTTAGCTTCAGAAAGGAACTAAGACATAGCATGAAGACACAGAAGGAGCTGGCACAAGTAAAAATGGTGGCAGATTTAATTTGGAAGGAGTTGTGTGCTTCTGGCTACCTTGCATCTCAAATAAAAAAACTTATGGAAGTTAGAGAGGGGAAAGGCAAACTACAAAAACCATATATTCCTCCACAAATGACACTGAAGAAAATGAATGAAACTAAAAGGTTATCTGTACAGCCAATATCAAGCACTGTCAGAAAACCAACACAATATACTATAAAGCACAAAGAACACCAAATGGTTTTATTAGATATTATTCCACAAAATAAAGATCCAGTAATGACTGGTCAACAGGTGAAGGAGCTTAGACTTATCAACTTCAATTCCCATTTGGAACCAGAAGCATACCGTGTTGTATTTCCAGAGACGGGAGAAACTGATTACAGTAGGCTTGAGGCTCAAAGACCCAGAGAAATTGCAGATTATGAATTCTCCACTGCACAAAGCATAAAGCAGGGAGTTGTGAAAGACTCCGTCAAACATGCACTTTCAATTCCACCCAGGAGAGGAGGACCCAAGAAAATAAATATATTAAGTCCCAAAGAACATGACGTATTTCTCATGGGGCTGGATACTTTCCAGGAAAAAGCATGTAAGGTGCAAGAACTGCTTAAACAAAGCACTCCCAGGGTAAGCTCGGGGTCTGTTGCCTGTCCAGTTAAGCAGTCCTTTGACTCAGAAAACACTAAGGTACCTAAGAAAGTGGGTATGTATCATAGCATAAAAAATATTTCCCATATCTCTGGAAAAGAAGGATTAAGAGAAACTGACACAGAACTAGGTTCCAAAGCACAGGCATCTCTCTGCCCAGATCTAGAGGCTCTACACAAAACAGTTACAGCTCAGAAAGACTGTACAAAGACCACTCAGAAGCCTAGAATCATTCCGCATTCTGTACATTGCCACAAGAGGGCTCCTTTCTACTTAAAACAAATCTGGAGTCCGACAATGAAGGACAGTGGTGTAGGGCCCAAAAGGGATCTCAAGGGAAAAGAAAAGGCAGAACCAGTTGACAGTCCATTAAAATTAAACAGACAGAAAGTGGACAGTTCCAAAAAATTGAGGCCAAGATACTTGGTTATTTTTATCCAGAACAAAGAACAAATTCTGGAATTTTTTTTATCTTGTATATTATATCAACTTCAGTATGAAAATACACAGAAACAAATCTCAGCAAAAGCAGCTCTACATCCAAAAGTTTTTAAACCAGTGGTAGAAAAAACATCAAGTGAAGTAAATGTTCTAGGAGATCAATCTTCAAGTTCAGAAGGAGTTACCCTGCATACTAAAGGAGGCAAGGATTGGCAAGAAAATGCATGCAAGGCTTTCCAAGTGTCTAACCCTCAATCTTTGATGGATATACATAGGATTACACCACCACAGATAAAGAAGGCATTAAAAGCAGTAGGTAACCTGGACTATAACACCTTAAATAGAGAATATGGAGAACAGCAAAGAAGAATAAAAAAATTAAACCAGCACTACCTGCCATTTTCTTTCAAGAATCCAGAGGAACATGTATTTTGCTCCCCAAATTATTCTTATGTCCAATCACATTTAGAGCCTCAGGCAAAGGAAGCATTGTCAAAAGAAGCCAACACATCAAGCAGGACAAAGGGGCTAGATTTGTCATCTACAGATCAACTAAGTACTGCATGTGAATGTAGACCAAAGTGGATTTTTCCCTCAATTATTTCAGAGCAATCAACAAAACAAGATGAGGTGGTGCCTTTGGAGTCAGGCAGTAAAACTATAAAATGCCCAGGCCTTTTGTTGTCAGAAAGAAAGCAGTCATCTGATGGAACACAGAGAATTGAATCAGTGTCAAATGATCGCTTGCCCATGCTAAGAGTCAGCACAAAGGAATTGTTATCACATAAAGCAACAAACGAGAAGCAACAGGAGCTATATCTACCTGAGGTGTTCATGCATTGCCTTTTATTATACATGCAGTGTTTGCATGAAAATGTAAAACTGAAGGATAACATAGAATATGGAGTTATGAAAGATATAATGTGCCTTGAAAGAAAAGCCACAAACTTGAAGAGGTTAGAATTTCCACCTAATACGTCCACTGACTATGCTGTAAGCCATGAAGTAGAACCACAGTGTTCCAAAAGAGAAAAAATGATATGCATGAAGCATAGAAAGGATAAACCAGGTTCAGTTGTAATAAAAGCATGTGAACCCTTCTGTTTACCTCACTTCAAGTTGGATAAAGAGAAAATTGATGTGAGCATCTCAAGAAATGTAAGACAAGAAAAGTACAAATCACAGGAAGAGGAGTCTGACATAAAAGAAATGAAGATGGCTGGAATAACAGGCTCTAACATTATGTTAAAGACAAAGGAATCAATACTGTCTTATTCATCCAGTGGAAGGAGATTAACTTTAGGCTTTGACACTACAAAACAAGGCAAAGTACAAGAAATGTTAAGTAAATCAGACATGAAACAAACACAATCTTTTATTTCCTTACCATGTCTATCACAATCTAATTTAAATACAGGAATAAAAGTAGAAAAAAATAAGTCAGAACTACTAAAGGACTGCCTTCCACCACTAAAGCCCCTGCTATCACTACAAGGCAGAAAAGTACCATTTTCAAATCCATTTAATAGAGATAATTTATGTGACTTAATAGAATTAAATTATCTTCCACAGAGGAAAGAATATAGGAATAATATGCCACATTTGAAAGATATAATAACCCTGAAACATATTGCTCGGAAGGGGAAAAAGCCACCTTTTAAATATTTGCTACATGAAAAGGAACCATGGTGGGACAATAAAATACAAAAATTTATTCAGGGCAACAAAAATAATCTAGATGTAGTTCAGAGTAAACCTTGGGATTCTGTTCCTTCTTCACCTTTTCTGGAATGGGATCCTAAAACAATGGAGGCGTATTTAAGAGAAATCACGAAGTTGTGCCTTGGATCACCAGCAGTGTTAGAATTGTCAGGTGCAATGGGAATGTACCGAGAGCTAACTGATGGTGTTCTAAGGAGCATTAAAAAAGCAAACCATATGCCGCTGAAAGAGAGATTGCAGATAGAGCCCAAGGAAGTATTACATTCAAGCAGACTATCTTTGAGACAGAAACTGTCTTCAGCATCACAGGAGTTACAATATAATGCTGAAGAAAAGGAAAAAGGGATACAGGGATATAAAAAAATGAAGAATTGGAACAAACCTTTCATGCATTCTCTTTCTTACTCTCACGTGGACACAAGACTAAATGGAGAGGAAGCTATGCAAATAAAAACCCAATCTTCTAGTCATTGCTCAAAGCTCCAAAGACCATCAAATATAAGGGAAATTGTTTATAAGAAGCCTGGTTTTGGACCTGTTTTGAACAGTGTAAAACATTCCTTGGAATATGTAATGCAGAAAGAAGAGAGTACAAAAACAGAAAAAGACATCCATTTGAAAGAAAACCAAACAGTTTCACAGAAAATTCAGTTAGACATCAAAGAGACAGAGCAAGAGCTACAAGAGCTATGGAATAAAGATGAACTAAATGCAGTTGCAACCGATACCAGCACATGGACACAGACAAATGTAAATGAAAACTTGGGACATTTGCAGGAAAGAAAATGCAAACTAGGTGACAGTTTGGCCTTGGCATCTTTACCTCACAGTGAGTTGGGCATAGAAATAATAGGGCAGGAAATAGAATCCTGTTCTCTGCTTTCACAGAGTATGGAATCTTCAGATTCAGAAAAATTAAATTTTACAGCATCTTCTTTGAATGATAACATAAGTGGTACAAAAAGGTCAAGATGCTTGTCATCTAAAGAAGAAGATGGAGTAAACACATTTGAAAGAATCACAGCGCATCCCAAGGCCAAACATGTGAACATGAAGAAATCACCCCTTTTATGTGTGCCCAAAATAAAAAGATTCAAAGCGGATCTTGAAGAGCAAAGTAAAAAGAAGCATGAAAGTAGTAGGGAAAAAGTCATGCCTCTGAGAGAAACATGTTCTGCCATCACTTCTTCAGATGTCGTTAACTTTGACACATCAGAGGAAGTTGAAACAGAAACAATGAAAAGTCATGTGCCTTACCCTGTGCTAAAAATATCATTGTCTGTAGGGCAAATAGGATCTACGAAGACTATTGCTAACAATTTTAATAAAAGAAAACTACCTTCACCATGGGAAGAAGAAGAAGTACAAACCCCAGACATTGATAATTTGACATCCTCCAACAGCTCAATTTGTATGACAAAGATATCGGCACCTTCTCATGTGTCCAGTGTCAAAAAACACAGAACTGAACTGAGCAAGAAAAGAACTCATTGTTGGAATAGTAATGAAAACACAGGACGGAAACAAGAAAGGGCAAGACGCTGTAGTGAAGTTGCAACAAAACGTGATGCTTCTATACCATTGCTTACAACAGGGCAAATAGCACCCACAAACCAAATTTCTACATGTTCAAAAAAGAGGAAAATTCTTCCCCCAGTGCAGAAAGAAGTGCAAACCCCAGCCACGGATTGTTCAACACACTCTAGTGGCACGGTTTTAAAGGCAAAGATATCTGCACCTACTCACGTGTTCAGTCTAAGTGAGCGCAGTACCCCAAGAAAGAGGAAGACTCCCCATGGGAAAAATAAAGAACAGGTAAGACAGAAACAGGAAAAAGCAAGAACGTTTAATGTGTTTGTAACAAATAGTGATTCTTCTGTGTCTTCTGGAGTGAATAAAGAGAAAGATATACAGGGAAAAACACAATTTTCTCTTCCACTGTCAGAGGTTAAAGATATATCAGACTCAAACCGAATAATATGCGTGAAACCGTCAGGTTATGTGTTAAGGAGTGTAAAAGAATCAACACAGGAAGAAGGAAAGAATATACTCAGAAAAGAGATGAAAGAGGAAACGATCCCCAAATCAATAGATAAAAAGGTAAAGAACCTACCACGATCATACACTGTCAGTATCAAAACGTTGCAGAGCAAAATCCAGGGAGAAAAACTTTTAGATCTGGCAAGTACAATTGTAAAGTTGCAACTCAAGAAATTTTCAGGTTCACAGACAGCTGATAGAAAAGTTTACAGTGAGATTAAATTACTGAAAGAGCATGTGCCCCAGAAAGAAAAGGCAGGTAAAATAAGGCATGTGGGTGTGAACAGTAGCATAGTGCATCCCAAAAATATACATTTGAAGGCAAAGAGATCATCTGTTTTACCTATGCAGAATTTGAATGACTTTCAGTGGAAAACTAGAAAGCAGGGGGGAAAGGTCAAAGAAGATAGAAGTGAGCCACAAATAACAGTAATTAAGAAGTTGAGTGAGATAACCACTGCTATGTCTCCCCAGCCTAGTCTTAATGCGAATATGGGAATCAAAGAAGAATGTGCACCAATGTTAACAAGACCCTCTGTTTTAATGGGACACTTACAGAAATCAACAGATTCTGAAAAAAGCATTTCCATTCAATCAACTACTGGAAATTCTTCAAGTAGTCAACACAGTGAAAAACATTTGTCAGAGGAAAAGAAAGAAGTTGGAAAGCAAATAGCAAAGCTCATAATAACCCACAAATATCTAGAAATAAAAGCGCAGAAACCTAAAAATGAACAAGGCTTGGCTTTGACTAAATCTTCTTTATCACAAGATTTGCCTCATCCCCAATCGTATGAGAAAAGAGAATGCAGTAACACAAAACTGAGACTTAGAAATCCTGCTTTGCAGAGAATATCAATGAAAGGAGAAACAGTACCTAGAGAGGTAGGTATCACTGTTGGTGATACCATGAAAGATGTTAAAAATCATCAGACGCCTCAGAGAGAAGAGCCATATAAAAAAGAAATAATAGAAATAACAGACAGGAGAGGCACAGATATAACTTTGAAATCACGGAAATCACTTCTGCCCCAGAAGCTCCACAGAACAGAACTGTACATGCACATTAAAGACCCCAATCCAAAGAAGCATGATGATAACAAAAATGAATCTCGAGTTTTGAGGAAAATGTACACTTCCAAAGTTTCTCTAAGCGGTGTCACGCAGTGTAAAGGTGTACAAGTAGTTGAAGCAAACCATCTTCTAGATGGTTTAGAAAGCAAACCTTCTTGTCCACTCCCACAAATTATTCCAACATTATCAAATGCAGAAAAAATAACACAGAAAGAGGACATGTGTACTCATGTCGGAAAAGGAAAACAATATTCAAAACAGATAGAAAAAACAGTAGACTTGACAATTGAGGTGCCTGGCAAAAAGGCAAAGGTCTCACCAATTTCATGTTTTCTTAGTGCAAACAAATTTGTCCTGAATATGAAGGTTCTGGAGAAAAAAGTACACAAAAATAAAAGTGAACTCACTGTGGTTGCATCACGAACTTTCTTGTCCATACCATCAGCCGGTTCTAAATATTCACAGGACAAAACACAGAAAGGCACAGCAGGATTTATAAAATCCCATCATCCACAAGAAAATTTCCAAGAACCAGCAGATACCCAGAACACAGCAACCAGAGAGCTGAGTGAGGTTGATTGTAAGTGTATTTTCAAGGCACCAGAACACAATGTGCTACTGAAACAAACCAGGCTACAGAAGTCAAAGTGTATGACTAGGACCCTGCCAATAAGTCAACATCCACATATTGAATCAGATCGTCGTAAACCAATCTCCCCACATCAAATTGATTTCACAAAATTAGGTGCCATAATAGGGCAAAAAGTGCTGGATATGTCCTTAAAATGTCAAAAGGGTCAGCCAGGAAAATATAAAAAAGAACCTTCAACTAAAACTTTACATTGCAAAAAGAAAAGTGAAATCAAAGATACTTTAAGTCATGAAGCTAAGTTTCCAGTTTCTCGACTCTTTTTTTCAGAAAAGATACCACTTAAAAAACTAAGCACTGTCCATTCAAGTACATCTCAAGATAAGGGAAAGCAAATTGTGAGGACGATAGAGCAAGCCAAGCCTTCAGCCAAAGGTGAGCTACAGGTTAAGCCAAAATCCTTTCCTTTTCATAATGTCCCAGTACCCAGCAGAAATCAGTGGACATCTTTACAGATAAATGTGGATAAAAAAACTGTAGTGAACATCAGTCCACAAACATCGTCAGGGGTACTCATGAATACTAAGGAGATGTGTGTCACAAGAAGGAAAGAAGATCCACCAATGATTGTTCCTGCAGAGCAAAACCTTCTAGAACAAAAATTGTCTCAAACAAGCAGTCTTAATTCATTGTATGCCTATATTCCTATTTGTCCTAAAAGCCAGAAAATAATAAATCTGAAAAGAGAACTGAAACCCAAATATTCAACTATGAGAATTCCAAAGCACCCAATTTCAAAGATGCTTGGTATCATGGGATGGAGTAGTCCAGGCAGGAAGAGGAAATTAGAATATGCCTTCAACAAACCAAAAACCATGGTGCCAAGGAGTAAAGATACCTCTTCAGGAATCATTATCAGAAGTCTTTGTGTTTCCATGATAAATCCACTTCACAATGAAGGAATAGTTGAATCAAAAACAAATTCATGCAGGGATGTGAGAGTCAGTCCTTCTAAACTCCAGGAGAAATTACCAGATTCTAGAAAAATTGAGGACATTTTAATACATAGACACTCATTTGACACTATAGAAACTCGTCTGGGAAGAACCATGAGAATAGATGTTCCATCTCCGGGCCTACAGCCACTGTCTGAGACCCCACTATTAGGTAAGATGAGCGAATGTCCCTTGCTTTCAAAGCAAGGGGAAGCTGTTCCAGGAACTATGCCCACAATATTTCAAGATAGAAAAAATGAAGACAAAACACTTATAGAACATTTGTTTCCCATTTATAAAATGCTTAAAGGCGTCTTTGAAGTCCCTGTAGAAAATAAAATCCAAAAACAAGTTCTTCCTGAAAGACCAGGGGAATTAGAAGCCTACAAGCCCGGTGACGCAAAAGCACCTCCTTTGCCAGAGAGTCCAACCACACCAAAAATATGTGCCTCATTGCTACATACGCCTCTTTTAAAACAGCTTACTCCAGAATTAAAAAATAAGCTTACGATGCATCTAATTTGCAAAGCAACTGAGATAAAATTGAATCAGATACCAGAGATAGTGAAAGCATCCTTACAGAAGTATGACTCTCACCCCGCAGGGACTATTTCAGAAGATCACAGTCACAAGTTTCATCTGAAACCTATAAAAACAAAATGTAAGCCTCCAAAAGTTGATATATGTGCCAACTTAAAAAACAAATATGAAAGAGATTTTCCTCCCCTCAGCTGTGTAAAGACATCAACAACTAAAGTTTCAAGTGGCAACAAGGGCATGACAGAACCAAAGGACATCAAAAAGCGAAAAAGTGTGACATTGTCGGCAAGTTTGATTAATCTCCCCTTAACTCATGTTCTCCACAAGTTCTCAAAGAAAGAAAAGGACAACCTTTTTAGGCATCTTTGTACAAAAACAATGGAGATACAAACAAGGGGCCTTCCCAGAATAGCTGCGCAATCCTATGCCTTAGCCATTGACCAGGATAAACCAAAACCCTTGTTTAAGTGTATACATTCTGCCACAAAAGTGCCAAAACGAACAAACAGAGTTGTAGTACTGTTTGATGAAAAGTCTTTTTGTGAAATTGACAGTGATTTGCAACATAAATATCTCCGCTCTCTCCCTAACCCTTCTGTCACTGTGGTCTCTACACCAAAGGCACTTCCCAAACACACTTCCAAGGTAAGTAAGTGTTCAGGCTCACCACGTAACAAAGTCGGTGGCAGTGCGGAAAGCAGTACTCTTTCCTTTGACAAAGAAATTTTACAACATGTTTCTTTCCCAAAGATAAATCCACAAGAAAGCTCATTATGCTTCAGAAACATCCAGGAGCCAACTAATTCATTTTACCCTTGTCTACAAGGCACTGAACAAAATGATATAATTCTTTCAGATTTAAATTTACAGATGACATCAGAAAAAGATAAAAAATCCCATGTATGGTTTCAAAAAGCCAGTGCATACAAGCATTCTGTTTCAGGAACTCAGCAAAATACTGCTGGTTCACATTCATCTTGGATTTCTGACGACTGGACGAAGGTCCCCACAAATACTGAGACTTCAACTGAGATGGGCGAACATGAAGCTCCTGAAGAAAGTAACAGCGAGGAATGTGTGTTTATAGAAACCAATTTCTACTTAACTCAGGATTCAGAAGACTTTCCGTCTGCGGTACCTAATGCTGGTCCATCGGCAGATATTCACATAGGTGATAAAACAACTTATTTGAAACCACTTTCCCATGAAGATCCAAAGGACAGCCATACTAGAACCCTTAGAAAACACACACCCCCTGTGGCACAACCTCTCTATCAGCCTCAGCATAGGAAATGTAGGTCAAACTCCAAAATGCAGCATACTGACTGGTTGACTCACAATTCATCTAGTACTGTGGAAATCGAGTCTACATCATCTTCCATAACGTTCGATAATGGAAAGCACTGGACCAAGACCACATGGAGTAGAACGAGCTTCTCTTTAACCTCCTTAACAACGGAGTCGGGTGTTAAATTGAATCTTGCAAAAAAACATGGCAACTCTCACATGAATCCACAACTCAGTGACAGAAAGAAGGCTAGATCTGATATATATGGAAAGTCCAGTGTCTATCAGAGCTCACATCACAGTCACTTACACAGTAAACAGAGGCAGACAAAGAAGAGACAAGCCCCTCAGATGCTAGGGCCAAATGCAAATGCCCATTGGCAGAACATCAGATTCTATTCAGAAAGAAAAGAAAGCCAGCCCTTTTTTTATGTCTGTGTACCAGCAGACTCAATGGATGTTATTCCCCAAACCGTTCGCTGGGTTATTCCCCCAAAAATTTTACAGAAGAGAAACTTCCAAATTCCTCGAGTAGCAAATATTTCAAATTCTTGGAACTTCTGGAGTTCATCCAAAAGGCTGTTGGAGTCACTTACAGGGGCCTTTAATACAGTCCGTTAATATCAACTGCATGTGGGTTCTTCTGAATTGGAACACTGTTTGCTACTGTGATATTCTATGAAAATAAAATAATAGAATGTCATATTGCCTTGAGATGTGAGATGTGTTTACTCAGCTTGTCTCCTGTAAAGGTAGGTGCATGCAATTGTTCTTGAAGGCTGGTAGTGGGGCATGGCTCTGTTACATCCTACCAGGTAAGAGCTCTCCCTTCAGTTACTGCTGCTTCTTCATAATCCTAATGTGAGAGGTTCATAGACCAGAAACCGTTTTCCAACACTTTCCTCAGGGCTGAAGGGTGAGTGGGAAGAATATTCTATTTGGTGGAGTATAGGTAGCTGAGATGAAAAGGAGGAACATGGAGATAAAGAGGCACTGTTTTAGACAGTACAAAGAGGTCCACACTGTAAAACAGCACAAAACCCACTGCAAGTACAGAGTTTTGCCCACTCAGTTTGACAGCCATGCTGAATACCTCAATCTTTTTTATAATAAAGAACTCTGAGCGCTCAAACCCAAAGACCAGCACCCATTAACTATATTCCAGAAAAGCAGCCATTAGTGCAAACTACCTCATCTATAGTTATCCCACTCCTCTGTCATTAGGATTTTGGAACAAATCCTAAATATATCATTTCCAAAAAAGGGGGGGTATGAATTGGCATATCAGCATAATGGCTTTTAAGATAACCAGATGCCTCTGCCGCATCGAAAAATATCACAAACTGTTTCTTAAAACCCAACTAGAGTACAGTAGTGACACATTTAAAATAAAACGTATGCTTCAAAGGACTGCCACTTTTGTTCATACAAAACCCAACTGTAACCGTGAGTTTAATTCACAGTCATGAGTATAGGGGAGAAAGAATTTAGTGATTAGGTACATTGCAATGGCTATTCTTGGTTGTCTACCTGACTACATTGATGAGGCACCTTCTCTTAATTAAATCATTTGAAATAAAATGATACACTTTAAATCTAGATCTTTAATCCAAGAAAAATTCAATGTTTTTGAAGGAACTGAGGTCACAGGCTCTTGTCTGGGTTTCTTGTAGTTTTCTCACCAGCACTTAGAAATCTGGTCACACAACCCTATACTTGGACTGTGTTTCAACAAAAAGTTATTTGTTGTTGACAATTTAGAAGATTTCTGTCACTTTTGCTAACTCTGAAGACTTCCAGACTAGAAGACATCAGAGATGGTAAAGTTCAAGCCAATAAATTAGAATGTATATAGCATGTGATGTTATCCACATGTACCTTTGTTATTTGTATTGGGGACAGGACTGTACTGAACAACAGAAAATTCTGGTGACCCTTTATGGGTCACCTTATTGCCTTAACACAGTCTAGAATCACTGGTGGGAAAATCTCACTGGGGAATTTTTCTAAAAAAGGTCGGCCAATGGGATTTTCTTGATTAGTTGATATGGGAAAACTCAGTCCATTACGGGTAGCACCATTTCCCTAGACCTAGGTCCTGGGCTGAATGAAAAGAGGAGAGCGAGTTGACATTGGCAAGCATGCATGCATGCATGTTTTCCCCGTCTTGGCTATGGATGCAATGTGACCCAATGCTTCAAATTTCTGCCACCTTGATTTCCTAACAATACTGTACTGTTGTCTGGAATTGTGAGAGAAATCCTTCCTTCCTAAATTGCTGTTGTCAGGGTTTTATCAGCACAAGAGGAAAGAAAACCAAGATACCTCTGTCATTAGTTATAGTAAATATATATTCATTTTACAGTCTGATTAGATTATACCCTTTTGTATTTCTCAGTTTATGATTTACACATTTGTTGTGTGAAAGTTTCATCTACAATCCACTTTCCAATACCGTAGTTTTCCCTGATTTGTTCTCCATCACTCAAGTTTCTCCAGTTCCATGCACCATAAGAGGCTTTCACATTGTGACTTAGATTCTGGCCCTGATGGTGGTGTCACCACAGGGTTGTTTTCATGGTGAGAACATGGATCTTTGAAAGCTATTACTAGACCAGGAAGACATAACTGTATAGGAAGGGAATGCCAGGCATATAAATACAGATAGCCTCTTAATCCCGGAAAGAATGCATCCTAACTCAGCCCCTCCTGATCCCAATCCCAGAAGCATTTTCAGCTTCTCTAGTCCCACTGGATATGAAGATAGCTACAAACAACAAGTCAGAGAAGAAAGAATGCTTTTATCTACACTGAATATATATATATATATATATTACTTACAAATTTCAGAGCCCTCAAAGCTCAAACTACTTTAGCATATATCATATATATGCTTATGTAATAACATTGGTTTATCAACTTCCATATCTGAGCAACAAATATTTATTCAAAGTTTCCCACGTGCCAGACATCATCCTGAACAGTGAAGCTAGTAAAAATTCGGAAGCACAATCTCATTAGGGAACTCATAGAGAAGCACAACCTTAAATTGGGGAACTCAGTATCAGGTGAAGAAGAAAAATTAATGTCCTGAAAGGCTCCTCCCTCCCTCCCTCCCTCTCTCCCCCCACCTCTCTCTCTCACACACACACTCACACACACACTTATATGCTAAAATTTCTTCCTGGTGGTAGATAATAACATCAGCCTCTTCCTCCTAAGATATGAATGAAAATCCAAAATATGATTTCACCACAGTCCACCCAGGAGAACTAATGAGTTCACTGTGCTTATGTACAAAGTGTGGGTGAAAAGTTGAGTGTGGACAATTCAAAGTAGTCACACTGGAAAACCACCTATCATGGATGATGACTTCAGCATAGCCACATAGACGGAGCCCTCTTCAAAGTCATCCTTAAGTCTGTGTACTCTAACATCTTTCTGAGACTCTGAGGCCACATTTAATTACAGTAGAATTTCATACAGATGTGTGATGGGAGCCAGTTTACTAATTGTTTAGCACTCTAGTCCTGAAAGGGAATGTCAACAGTAACCCAGGCCTAGTGAACTCTTGAAGGTAGGCACAGCTGATCACATAAAGAGGATGGCAGTTGGGCTAAGCAGACAGTGCCCTACAACATACACACATATGAGAGAGACAACACACACACACACACACACACACACACACACACACACACACATACACACACACACACGAGAGAGAGAGACAGAAATGAAGAGACAAACACAGAGACATACACACACACACAAAGACATAGAGTCACACAGATATACACACAGAGATATACACACACACAAAGACATAGAGTCGCACAGATATACACACAGACATACACACACACACAAAGACATAGAGTCACACAGATATACACACACAGTACATATAATCAAGGATGGGCACAGACATACATAAACCTAGCCTTGTTTCAACCCATATATCTGGTATTTTTGCTAAGACCACATACAATTCTTTGGGCTAACCCATCCATGTAGAACTACCCCTTTAAAGTGAATGGTTACAAAAATATCAAGTCAAGTTTTCTGATGAACCATATGACTTCTTTGACATATATATGTGGTGGTTCTTTGCACATGTTAAAAATGTGGTATATAAAGTGGAGATGTTGTTTTTGTCCTATAGACTGTGTCCTTTGCTTTACAGAAGCTCAGTTTCATGAGATCCCATTTATCAATTGTTGATCTTAGAGCCTAAAAACATGACTAAAGCCCTGAGGCCCAGCAGAAAACTTGGTGTTCTGTTCAGGAAAATTTCCCTGTGCCAATGTGTTTGGTGCTATTTCTCACTTTCTCTTTTATTAGATTCAGTGTATCTGGCTTTATGTGGAGGTCCTTTGTCCATTTGGACTTGAGCTTTGTACAAAGAAATAAATATGGATCAATTTGCATTCTAGTGTATGTAGACTGCCAGTTAGACCAGCACCATTTGCTGAAGATGCTTTCTTTTTTCCACTGTGTGGTTTTGGCTTCTTTGTCAAAGATCAGGT
Source organism: Rattus norvegicus (assembly GCF_021556685.1). Lineage (NCBI taxonomy): Eukaryota > Metazoa > Chordata > Mammalia > Rodentia > Muridae > Rattus > Rattus norvegicus. The sequence goes on along the minus strand of NC_141542.1, from coordinate 61,383,392 downwards.
GTTTATATGTGTGTGGGTTTATTTCTGTGTCTTCAGTTCTATTCCGTTCATTGACCTGTCTGTCTCTGTTCCAGTGCCATGCAGATTTTATTACTTTTGCTCAGTAATACCGCTTGAGGTCAGGGATACTTATTTGCCCCAGAAGTTCTTTTATTGTTGAGAACTGTTTTCAATATCCAGGGTTTCTTTTTTTCCATATGAAGTTGAGAATTGCTCTTTCCATGTCTGTGAAGAATCCTGTTGGAATTTTGATGGGGATTGCATTTGAAGCTGTAGATTGCTTTTGGTAGTATGGCCATTTTTACTCCGTTAATCCTGTCAATCCATGAGGATGGGTGATCTATCCATCTTTTAGGTCTTCTTATATTTTTTTCTTCAGAGACTTGAAGTTCTTGTCATACAGGTCTTCTTCACTTGATGGTTAGAGTTACACCAAGATGTGCTATATTATTTGTGATTATTGTGAAGGATGGCTGCCTATTTTCTTTCTCAGCTGATTTATTATTCATATAAAGAAAGGCTACTAATTTATTTGAGTTAATTTTATATTCAGCCACTTTGCTAAAGTTGTTTATCAGCTGTAGAAGTCCTCTGGTAGAATTTTTGGGTGCTCTTATATATACTATCATATCATCTGCAAATAGTGATACTTTGACTTCTTTTCCAACTTGTATCCCCTTGACTTCCTTTTGTTGTCTTATTGCTCTAGCAACCTACAGATTTAGAAAAGATCTTCACTAACCCTAATATCCAAAAGAACTCAAGAAGTTAGACTCTAAAGGAGAAGAAAGCAGTCATGGGGACAGGGGTGGCAGCAGAAGGAAGGAGGGACCTGGGTGGGAGAGGGGACAAGGAGGGGAAGAGGGGAACATGATCAGGTAGTGTGTGCGTGGGAGAACATGACTAAAGCCCTGAGGCCCAGCAGAAAACTTGGAAACAGGCAACCTCCGGAAGTAGGAGGTGGGGAGACCATCTAGAACATACCATTGACTTGGGAGGTGAGAGACTCTCAGGACTCAAATGGAATGACCTTGGATGAAGTGCTCTACATTGGGGAGGGGCAACCTGTAGAGTCCACCTCCAGTGGAGGGACAGGACATCAAGTGGAGGGATGGGGTTGCCATCCCACAGTCAAAAGCTCTGACCCAGAATTGTTCCTGTCTGAAAGAACTGCATGGACAAAAATGGAGAAGAGTACAAGAGAAAGGAGGTCCAGTGACAGGCCAAAATTGGGATCCAACTTAAGCGGAGCCCTGGGGTCCTGACACTGTTACTGATGCTGTCGTACGCTTGCAGACAGGTGCCTAGCATGGCTGCCCTTTGAGAGACCCAACAAGCAGCTGAAAGAGTCAGATGCAAATACTAGCACCGAACCAATGAACCAGGGACCACTGTGGTTGAATTGGGGAAAAGTTGGAAGAAGCTGAGGAGGAGGGCAGCTCCAATGGAAAGACCAGCAGTCTCAACTGACCTGGACCCTGGACATTTCCAGACTGAACCACCAACCAGGCAGCACACACCAGCTGACGTAGGACCCCTGACACACATACAGCAGAGGACTGACTGGTCTGGCCTCAGTGAGAGAAGTTGCCCCTAACCCTCGAGAGACTTGAGTCCCCAGGGAGTGGGGAGGGAGTGGAGAGATGGAGACATCATTTTTGGAGACTTGGGGTAGGAGGTATGGAATTGGGAGCAGTCCAGTGGTAGACCAGGAGGGGGATTAAGTCTGATTGTAAAAAAGGATTAAAGAATAAAAATACATTTTAAAAAAATGGGGCACACAACAGGAACTAGATGTAGATCTCTCCTGAGAGACACAGCCAGAATACAGCAAATACATAGGCGAATGCCATCATTAAACCACTGAACTGAGAACGGGACCCCCGTTGAAGGAATCTTAGAAAGGACTGAAAGAGCTTGAAGGGGCTTGAGACCCCATATGAACAACAATGCCAAACAACCAGAGCTTTCAGGGACTAAGCCACTACCCAAAGACTATACATGGACTGACCCTGGGCTCCAACTGCGTACATAGCAATGAATAGCCTAGTAAGAGCACCAGTGGAAGGGGAAGCCCTTGGTCCTGCCAAGACTGAATCCCCAGTGAATGTGATTGTTGCGGGGAGGGCGGTAATGGGGGGAGATAAAAATGGGGCACAGAGCTAAACACAGAATTCTCAACTGAGGAATCTCAAATGACTGAGAGGCACTTAAAGAAATGTTCAACATCCTTAGTCGTCAGGAAAATGCAAATCAAAACGACCATGATATTCCACCTCACACCAATCAGAATGGCTAAGATCAAATATTCAGGTAGCAGCAGATGCTGGTGAGGATGTGGAGAAAGAGAAACACTCTTCCATTGCTGGTGGGACTGTAAGCTGGTAAAACTATTCTGGAAATCAATCTGGTGATTCTTGAGAAAATTGGAAATAGTTCTGCCTGAAGACCCAGCTATACCACTCCTGGGCATATGTATACCCAAAAGAAGCTCCAGCATAGAACATGGACACATGCTCTGCCATGTTTATAGCAGCCATATGTTTTTTGGGTTTGGGGTTTTTTATTGGATAATTTATTGATTTACATTTCAAATGTTATCCCCTTTCCCGGTTTCCCCTCTGGAAACTCCCATCCCATACCCCCTCCCCCTGCTTCTATAAGTGTGCTCCCCCACCTGCCCACTCCAGCCTCCCTGCCCTGACATTTCCCTACACTGGGGCATTGAGCCTTCCCAAGACCAAGGACCTCTCCTCCCACTGATGTCTGACAAGGCCATCCTCTGCTACGTATGTGGCTGGAGCCATGGGTCCTTCCATGTATACTCATTGGTTGGTGATGGTTTAGTCTCTGGGAGCTCTGGTTGCCTGGTTGGTTGATATTGTCATTCTTCCTGTGGGTTGCAAACCCCTTCAGCTCCTTCAGACCATTGGAGACCCCATGCTCAGTCCAATGGTTGACTGTGAGCATCCACCTTTGTTGTATTTGTCAGACTCTGGTAGAGCCTCCCAAGAGACAGCTATATCAGGATCATGTCAGCAAGCACTTCTTGGCATGTGCAATAGTACCTGGGTTTGGTGTCTGTATATGGGATGGATCTGCAGATGGGGCAGTCTTTGGATGGCAGCCTTATATGTAACAACCAGAAGCTAGAAACAACCCAGATGTCCCTCAACAGAGGAAAGGATACAGAAAACGTGGTTCACTTACACAATGGAAAACTATTCAGCCATTAAAAATGAGAACATCATGAATTTTGCAGGCAAATGCATGGAACTAGAAAATATCGTCCTGAGTTAGGTAACCCAGACCCAAAGGACGTGTAGGGTATGTACTCACTGATAAGTGGATATTAGCCAAGATTTCCGAATACTCATGATACAACTCAGACTGTAGGAAGCTTAACAAGAAGAGAGGCCCAAGTGTGGATACCTGAAACCCACTTAGAAGTGGAACAAAATAATCACAGGAGGCAAAGGAAGGGAGGAAAGTAGGTGGGAGAAGAAAGAGGGATGAGAAAAGGAAGGGTAAGATCTGATATAGGGAGAGACAGGAGGGATGCCCAGAAGACCAGAAGAATGAATTGAAATATGCAGCAGTGGAGGTTAGGAGGTAGGAAGAACCTGTAAAAAGTCCTAGAAACCTGGGATGTAAGAGGCTACTAATATTCAATGGGGATGACATTAGCTGGAATGCCCAATAATGGGAAAATACTGTATTGAAAAAGTAGGGAGAGAATGGGCAGCATTGTCTAGTCCCTGATTTTAGTGGGGTTGCTTCAAGTTTCTTGCCATTCAGTTTGATGTTGGCTAATGGTTTTCTGTATATTGCTTTTACTATGTTAAGTATGGGCCTTGAATTACTAATCTCTCCATGACTTTTAACATTAAGAGGTGTTATATTTTGTCAAAGGCTTTTTCAGCATCCAATGAGATGATCATTTTTTTCAAGTTTATTTACATAATGGATTACATTGATGGATTTCTGTATATTAAAACATCTCTGCATCCCTGGGATGAAAGGCTTGATCATGGGGAATAATTGTTTTGATGTGTTCTTGGATTTGGTTTGCAAGAATTTTATCGAGTATTTTTGTATCAATATTCATAAGGGAAATTGGTCTGAAGTTCTTTCTTTGTTGAGTCTTTTTGTGGTCCAGGTATCAGTATAACTGTGTAACTGTGACTCCATAGAAAGAAATGGGTAGTGTTCCTTCTGTTTTGATTTTATGGAATAGTTTGAAGAGTATCGGTATTAGGTTTTCTTTGAAGATCTGATATAAATCTGCACTAAACCCATCTGGCCCTGGGCTTTTTTTTTTTTTTTTGGCTGTTTATATTTCTTTAGGGATTATTGGATTGTTTAGATGGCTTATCTGATCCTGATTTAATTTTTGTACCTGGTATCTGTCTAGAAAATCATCCATTTCATCTAGATATTTCAGTTTTGTTGAGTATAGACTTTTGTAATAGGATTTGATTATTTGTTAAATTTCCTCAGTTTCTGTTAAGTCTCCCTTTTCATTTCTGATTTTGTTAATTGGGATACTCTCTGGGTCCTTTTAGTTAATTTGGCTAAGGGTTTATCTATCTTGTTGGTTTCTCAAAGAACCAGCTTTTTGTTATGTTGATTCTTTGTGTAGTTCTCTCTGTTTCTTCTTGGTTGATTTCAGCCCTGAGTTTGAATATTTCCTGCTGTGTACTCCTCTTGGGTACATTTGTTTCTTTTTGTTCTATAGTTTTCAGATATGCTCTTAAGCTGCTTGAGTATGAACTCTCCAATTTCTTCATGGAGGCACTTAGAACTCTAAGTTTTCCTCTTAGCACTGCTTTTTTTGTGTCTGATAAGTTTGTGCATGTTGCATCTTCATTTTGATTAAATTCCACAAAGTCTTTAATTTCTCGAAAATCTGGATGAAATGGAAAATGTTCTAGACAGATACTAGGTACTGAAGTTAAATCAGGAGCACATAAGCCATTGTTCTTTGAAGCCAAATTACACTTATGTCTAAAGCATACAAAGACTCTACAAAGAAATAGAACTTCAGACCAATTTCCCTCATGAATATCAATGCAAAAAATACTTAATAAAATTCTCCCAAACCGAATCCAAGAATACATCAAAATGATCATTCAACATGATCACGTAGGCTTCATCCAAGGGATTCGAAAAATCCATTACTATAATCCACTATATAAACAAACTCAAAGAAAAAAACCCACATGATCATCACATTAGATGCTGAGAAAACATTTGACAAAATTCAACACCCCTTCATGATAAAAGTCTTGGAAAGATCAGGAATTCAAGGTCCATAACTAAACATAGTAAAAGCAAATATATAGCAAGCCAGTAGCTAACATTAAACTAAATGGAGAGAAACTTGAAGCAATCCCACTAAAATCAGGAACTAGACAAAGCTGCCTACTCTCTCTCTACCTATTCAATATAGTACTTGAAATCCTATCCAAAGAAGTTAGACAACAAAAAGAGGTCAAAGGGATACAAATTGGAAGGGAAGAAGTCAAAATATCATAATTTGCAGATATATGATAGTATACTTAAGTGACCCCAAAAGTTCCACCAGAGAACTACTAAGCCTGATAAACAATTTCAGCAAAGTGGCTGGATATAAAATTACCTCAAACAAAACAGTAGCCTTCCTCTACTCAAAGGATAAACAGGCTGAGAAAGAAATTAAGGGAAAGACACTCTTCACAATAGTCACAAATAATATAAAATACCTTGGTGTGACTCTATCCAAGCAAGTGAAAGATCTGTATGACAAGAACTTCAAGTCTCTGAAGAAAGAAATCAAAGAAGATATCAGAAGACGGAAAGATCTCCCATGCTCATAGATTGGCAGGATTAATAAAGTAAAAATGTCTATCTTGCAGAAAGCAATCTACAGATTCATTGCAATCCCCATCAAAATTCCAACTCAATTCTTCATAGGGTTAGAAAAAGCAATTTGCAAATTCATTTGAAATAACAACAACAACAAAAAAAAAAAACCCAGGATAGTAAAAACTATTCTCAACAATAAAAGAACTTCTGGGGGCATCACCCTTCTTGACCTCAACCTGTATTACAGAGCAGTAGTGATAAAAACTGCATGGTATTGGTACAGAGACAGGCAGGAAGATCAATGGAACAGAATTGAAGACCCAGAAATGAACCCACACACCTATGGTCACTTGATTTTTGACAAAGGAGCCAAAACCATCCAATGGAAAAAAGAATTTTCAACAAATGGTGTTGGTTCAACTGGAGGTCAAATCAACCTATTGTTTTCTCCTTGTACATATCCCAAGACAAAGTGGATCAAACCAGATACAGTGAAACTATTAGAAGAGGAAGTAGGAGAGAGCCTCGAATGGCACAAGGGAAAATTTCCTGAATAGAACAGCAATGGTTTATGCTCTAAGATCAAGAATTGACAAATGGGGTTTTACCGGAAGTCCCACACCCGCGGATCCCGGCCCGCAGCCGCTCTCTGCTCCCAGACCCGGTGAGAGAGAGACCCAACCGCCTGGTCAGGTGGGCACTCCTGAGGCTGCAGAGCAGAAGAGACCACCAACACTGCTCACCCCTGCCAACATCCCTGGCCCAAGAGGAAACTGTATAAGGCCTCTGGGCTCCCGTGGGGGAGGGCCCAGGAGCGGCAGGACACCTGCCTGAGACACCGCCGGAACCTGAAGGAAACAGACCGGATAAACAGTTCTCTGCACCCAAATCCCATGGGAGGGAGAGCTAAACCTTCAGAGAGGCAGACAAGCCTGGGAAACCAGAAGAGACTGCTCCCTGCACACACATCTCGGACGCCAGAGGAAAAAGCCAAAGACCATCTGGAACCCTGGTGCACTGAAGCTCCCGGAAGGGGCGGCACAGGTCTTCCTGGTTGCTGCCTCTGCAGAGAGCCCCTGGGCAGCACCCCACGAGCGAACCTGAGCCTCGGGACCACAGGTAAGACCAAATTTTCTGCTGCAAGAAAGCTGCCTGGTGAACTCAAGACACAGGCCCACAGGAACAGCTGAAGACCTGTAGAGAGGAAAAACTGCACGCCCGAAAGCAGAACACTCTGTCCCCATAACTGACTGAAAGAGAGGAAAACAGGTCTACAGCACTCCTGACACACAGGCTTATAGGACAGTCTAGCCACTGTCAGAAATAGCAGAACAAAGTAACACTAGAGATAATCTGATGGCGAGAGGCAAGCGCAGGAACCCAAGCAACAGAAACCAAGACTACATGCCATCATCGGAGCCTAATTCTCCCACCAAAACAAACATGGAATATCCAAACACACCAGAAAAGCAAGATCTAGTTTCAAAATCATATTTGATCATGATGCTGGAGGACTTCAAGAAAGACATGAACACACTTAGGGAAACACAGGAAAACATTAATAAACAAGTAGAAGCCTACAGAGAGGAATCGCAAAAATCCCTGAAAGAATTCCAGGAAAACACAATCAAACAGTTGAAGGAATTAAAAATGGAAATAGAAGCAATCAAGAAAGAACACATGGAAATAACCCTGGATATAGAAAACCAAAAGAAGAGACAAGGAGCTGTAGATACAAGCTTCACCAACAGAATACAAGAGATGGAAGAGAGAATCTCAGGAGCAGAAGATTCCATAGAAATCATTGACTCAACTGTCAAAGATAATGTAAAGCGGAAAAAGATACTGGTCCAAAACATACAGGAAATCCAGGACTCAATGAGAAGATCAAACCTCAGGATAATAGGTATAGAAGAGAGTGAAGACTCCCAGCTCAAAGGACCAGTAAATATCTTCAACAAAATCATAGAAGAAAACTTCCCTAACCTAAAAAAAGAGATACCCATAGACATACAAGAAGCCTACAGAACTCCAAATAGATTGGACCAGAAAAGAAACACCTCCTGTCACATAATTGTCAAAACACCAAACGCACAAAATAAAGAAAGAATATTAAAAGCAGTAAGGGAAAAAGGTCAAGTAACATATAAAGGGAGACCTATCAGAATCACACCAGACTTCTCGCCAGAAACTACGAAGGCCAGAAGATCCTGGACTGATGTCATACAGACCCTAAGAGAACACAAATGCCAGCCCAGGTTACTGTATCCAGCAAAACTCTCAATTAACATTGATGGAGAAACCAAGGTATTCCATGACAAAACCAAATTTACACAATATCTTTCTACAAATCCAGCACTACAAAGGATAATAAATGGTAAAGCCCAACATAAGGAGGCAAGCTATACCCTAGAAGAAGCAAGAAACTAATCGTCTTGGCAACAAAACAAAGAGAATGAAAGCACACAAACATAACCTCACATCCAAATATGAATATAACGGGAAGCAATAATCACTATTCCTTAATATCTCTCAATATCAATGGCCTCAACTCCCCAATAAAAAGACATAGATTAACAACCTGGATACGCACCGAGGACCCTGCATTCTGCTGCCTACAGGAAACACACCTCAGAGACAAAGACAGACACTACCTCAGAGTGAAAGGCTGGAAAACAACTTTCCAAGCAAATGGTCAGAAGAAGCAAGCTGGAGTAGCCATTCTAATATCAAATAAAATCAATTTCCAACTAAAAGTCATCAAAAAAGATAAGGAAGGACACTTCATATTCATCAAAGGAAAAATCCACCAAGATGAACTCTCAATCCTAAATATCTATGCCCCTAATACAAGGGCACCTACATACGTAAAAGAAACCTTACTAAAGCTCAAAACACACATTGCACCTCACACAATAATAGTGGGAGATTTCAACACCCCACTCTCATCAATGGACAGATCATGGAAACAGAAATTAAACAGTGATGTCGACAGACTAAGAGAAGTCATGAGCCAAATGGACTTAACGGATATTTATAGAACATTCTATCCTAAAGCAAAAGGATATACCTTCTTCTCAGCTCCTCATGGTACTTTCTCCAAAATTGACCATATAATTGGTCAAAAAACGGGCCTCAACAGGTACAGAAAGATAGAAATAATCCCATGCGTGCTATCGGACCACCACGGCCTAAAACTGGTCTTCAATAACAATAAGGGAAGAATGCCCACATATACGTGGAAATTGAACAATGCTCTACTCAATGATAACCTGGTCAAGGAAGAAATAAAGAAAGAAATTAAAAACTTTTTAGAATTTAATGAAAATGAAGATACAACATACTCAAACTTATGGGACACAATGAAAGCTGTGCTAAGAGGAAAACTCATAGCGCTGAGTGCCTGCAGAAAGAAACAGGAAAGAGCATATGTCAGCAGCTTGACGGCACACCTAAAAGCTCTAGAACAAAAAGAAGCAAATACACCCAGGAGGAGTAGAAGGCAGGAAATAATCAAACTCAGAGCTGAAATCAACCAAGTAGAAACAAAAAGGACCATAGAAAGAATCAACAGAACCAAAAGTTGGTTCTTTGAGAAAATCAACAAGATAGATAAACCCTTAGCCAGACTAACAAGAGGACACAGAGAGTGCGTCCAAATTAACAAAATCAGAAATGAAAAGGGAGACATAACTACAGATTCAGAGGAAATTCAAAAAATCATCAGATCTTACTATAAAAACCTATATTCAACAAAACTTGAAAATCTTCAGGAAATGGACAATTTCCTAGACAGATACCAGGTATCGAAGTTAAATCAGGAACAGATAAACCAGTTAAACAACCCCATAACTCCTAAGGAAATAGAAGCAGTCATTAAAGGTCTCCCAACCAAAAAGAGCCCAGGTCCAGATGGGTTTAGTGCAGAATTCTATCAAACCTTCATAGAAGACCTCATACCAATATTATCCAAACTATTCCACAAAATTGAAACAGATGGAGCCCTACCGAATTCCTTCTACGAAGCCACAATTACTCTTATACCTAAACCACACAAAGACACAACAAAGAAAGAGAACTTCAGACCAATTTCCCTTATGAATATCGACGCAAAAATACTCAATAAAATTCTGGCAAACTGAATTCAAGAGCACATCAAAACAATCATCCACCATGATCAAGTAGGCTTCATCCCAGGCATGCAGGGATGGTTTAATATACGGAAAACCATCAACGTGATCCATTATATAAACAAACTGAAAGAACAGAACCACATGATCATTTCATTAGATGCTGAGAAAGCATTTGACAAAATTCAACACCCCTTCATGATAAAAGTCCTGGAAAGAATAGGAATTCAAGGCCCATACCTAAACATAGTAAAAGCCATATACAGCAAACCAGTTGCTAACATTAAACTAAATGGAGAGAAACTTGAAGCAATCCCACTAAAATCCGGGACTAGACAAGGCTGCCCACTCTCTCCCTACTTATTCAATATAGTTCTTGAAGTTCTAGCCAGAGCAATCAGACAACAAAAGGAGATCAAGGGGATACAGATCGGAAAAGAAGAGGTCAAAATATCACTATTTGCAGATGACATGATAGTATATTTCAGTGATCCCAAAAGCTCCACCAGAGAACTACTAAAGCTGATAAACAACTTCAGCAAAGTGGCTGGGTATAAAATTAACTCAAATAAATCAGTTGCCTTCCTCTATACAAAAGAGAAACAAGCCGAGAAAGAAATTAGGGAAACGACACCCTTCATAATAGACCCAAATAATATAAAGTACCTCGGTGTGACTTTAACCAAGCAAGTAAAAGATCTGTACAATAAGAACTTCAAGACACTGAGGAAAGAAATTGAAGAAGACCTCAGAAGATGGAAAGATCTCCCATGCTCATGGATTGGCAGGATTAATATAGTAAAAATGGCCATTTTACCAAAAGCAATCTACAGATTCAATGCAATCCCCATCAAAATACCAATCCAATTCTTCAAAGAGTTAGACAGAACAATTTGCAAATTCATCTGGAATAACAAAAAACCCAGGATAGCTAAAGCTATCCTCAACAATAAAAGGACTTCAGGGGGAATCACTATCCCTGAACTCAAGCAGTATTACAGAGCAATAGTGATAAAAACTGCATGGTATTGGTACAGAGACAGACAGATAGACCAATGGAATAGAATTGAAGACCCAGAAATGAACCCACACACCTATGGTCACTTGATTTTTGACAAAGGAGCCAAAACCATCCAGTGGAAAAAAGATAGCATTTTCAGCAAATGGTGCTGGTTCAACTGGAGGGCAACATGTAGAAGAATGCAAATCGATCCATGCTTATCACCCTGTACAAAGCTTAAGTCCAAGTGGATCAAGGACCTCCACATCAAACCAGACACACTCAAACTAATAGAAGAAAAACTAGGGAAGCATCTGGAACACATGGGCACTGGAAAAAATTTCCTGAACAAAACACCAATGGCTTATGCTCTAAGATCAAGAATCGACAAATGGGATCTCATAAAACTGCAAAGCTTCTGTAAGGCAAAGGACACTGTGGTTAGGACAAAACGGCAACCAACAGATTGGGAAAAGATCTTTACCAATCCTACAACAGATAGAGGCCTTATATCCAAAATATACAAAGAATTCAAGAAGTTAGACCGCAGGGAAACAAATAACCCTATTAAAAAATGGGGTTCAGAGCTAAACAAAGAATTCACAGCTGAGGAATGCCGAATGGCTGAGAAACACCTAAAGAAATGTTCAACATCTTTAGTCATAAGGGAAATGCAAATCAAAACAACCCTGAGATTTCACCTCACACCAGTGCGATTGGCTAAGATCAAAAACTCAGGTGACAGCAGATGCTGGCGAGGATGTGGAGAAAGAGGAACACTCCTCCATTGTTGGTGGGATTGCAGACTGGTAAAACCATTCTGGAAATCAGTCTGGAGGTTCCTCAGAAAATTGGACATTGAACTGCCTGAGGATCCAGCTATACCTCTCTTGGGCATATACCCAAAAGATGCCTCAACATATAAAAGAGACACGTGCTCCACTATGTTCATCGCAGCCTTATTTATAATAGCCAGAAAATGGAAAGAACCCAGATGCCCTTCAACAGAGGAATGGATACAGAAAATGTGGTACATCTACACAATGGAATATTACTCAGCTATCAAAAACAACGAGTTTATGAAATTCGTAGGCAAATGGTTGGAACTGGAAAATATCATCCTGAGTGAGCTAACCCAATCACAGAAAGACATACATGGTATGCACTCATTGATAAGTGGCTATTAGCCCAAATGCTTGAATTACCCTAGATCCCTAGAACAAACGAAACTCAAGACGGATGATCAAAATGTGAATGCTTCACTCCTTCTTTAAATGAGGAAAAAGAATACCCTTGGCAGGGAAGGGAGAGGCAAAGATTAAATCAGAGACTTAAGGAACACCCATTCAGAGTCTGCCCCACATGTGGCCCATACATATACAGCCACCCAATTAGAGAAGATGGATGAAGCAAAGAAGTGCAGACCGACAGGAGCCGGATGTAGATCGCTCCTGAGAGACACAGCCAGAATACAGCAAATACAGAGGCGAATGCCAGCAGCAAACCACTGAACTGAGAATAGGTCCCCTATTGAAGAATCAGAGAAAGAACTGGAAGAGCTTGAAGGGGCTCGAGACCCCAAAAGTACAACAATGCCAAGCAACCAGAGCTTCCAGGGACTAAGCCACTACCTAAAGACTATACATGGACTGACCCTGGACTCTGACCCCATAGGTAGCAATGAATATCCTAGTAAGAGCACCAGTGGAAGGGGAAGCCCTGGGTCCTGCTAAGACTGAACCCCCAGTGAACTAGTCTATGGGGGGAGGGCGGCAATGGGGGGAGGGTTGGGAGGGGAACACCCATAAGGAAGGGGAGGGGGGAGGGGGATGTTTGCCCCGAAACCGGGAAAGGGAATAACACTCGAAATGTATATAAGAAATACTCAAGTTAATAAAATAAAAAAAAAAAGAATTGACAAATGGAACCTCATAAAATTGCAACGTAAGACAAAGGACACTGTCAATAGGAAAAAAAGGGCAACCAACAGATCAGAAAAAGATCTTTACCAATTCTCCATCTGATAGAGGGCTAATATGCAATATATACCAAGAACTCAAGAAGTTAGACTCCAGATAACCAAATAATCTTATTAAAAATGGGGTACAGAGCTAAACAAAGAATTCTCAATTGAGGAATATCAAATGACCAAGAGGCACCTAAAGAAATGTTCAATATCCTTAGTCATCAGGGAAATGCAAATCAAAACAACCCTGAGATTCCACCTTTCACCAGTCAGAATGGCTAAGATCAAAAATTCAGGTGACAGCAGATGCTGCCAAGGATGTGGAGAAAAAAGAACATTCCTTCCTTTTTGGTGGGATTGTAAGCTGGTACAACCACTCTGGAAATCAGTCTGGAGGTTCCTCAAAAAATTGGGCATAGCACTACCCGACGACCCAGCTATACCACTCCTGGGCATATACCAAAAAGATGCTCCAACATATAACAAAGGCACATGCTCCACTATGCTCATAGCAGCCTTATTTTAATAGCCAGAAGGTGAAAAGTACACAGATGTCCCTCAACAGAAGAATGGATACAGAAAATGTGGTTCATTTACACAATGGAATACTAGTCAGCTATTAAAAACAATGATTACATGAAATTCATAGGCAAATGGATGCAACTAGAAAATATCACCCAGTCACAAAAGAACACACATCGTATCTACTCACTGATAAGTGGATATTAGTTAAAAAGCTCAGAATTGCCATGATACAACTCATGGACCATGTGTAGATGAAAAAGAAGGAAAATCAAAATGTGGATGCTTCAGTCCTTCTTAGAAAGGGGAACAAAATACTTACAGGGACAAAGAATGGAGCAGGGACTGAAGGAAAGTCATCCAGAGACCGCCCCACCTGGGGATCCATCCCATAAGCAGGCACCAAACACAGTCACTATTGCTGATGCCAAGAAGTGCTTGCTGACAGGAGCCTGATATGGATGTCTCCTGAGAGGCTGTGCCAGAGCCTTACTGATACAGATGAGGATGCTTGCAGCTAACCATCGGACTGAGCATGGGGACCCAATGGAGGAGTTAGAGAAAGGACTGAAGGAGCTGAAGAGGTTTGCAACCCCATGGGAAGAACAACAATATCAACCAATCAGACGCCCCCCCCCCCAGTGCTCCTGGGGACTAAACCACCAACCAAAGAGTACATATGGAGAGACCCATGGCTCCCATGGCATATGTAACAGAGAATGGCATTGTCTGGCATCAATAGGAGGAGAGGGCCTTGGTCCAGAGAAGGCTCGTTTCCCCAGTGTAAGGGAAGGCTAGGGTGTTGAGGTGAGAGTGGGTGGGTTGGAATGGGAGCTTCTTCATAGAAGCAGGGAGAACAGGGAGGAGGTATGGGAGAGGGGGAAAAGGTGATAACATTTGAAATGTGAATACATAGAATATGCAATACAAAATTAAATTATGGCCATCCTTGTAACAACAAGCTTGAAATTAGGTAGCTTACCCATAAAGTCAAAGTCAGAGGAAAAAGTTTCCACTCTTGAGTTCTGTATCCCCAAAATTAGGGCTACATGCTTTTCTTTTAGTTAGTATAACAGGATAAAGAGGGGGAACCCCTGAAGTGGGTTAAGAAGTCAGATACACTCATTTGAAAGGGATTGTTTTTCATATGCTTTAAGATGCAAATGATAAAAATAAAAGTTTACAGATCCCAGAGAAATCCCCAGTTCCCACACCTCAGAAACGTATTGTCTGGACTGAGTCCAGATCCTTAGTTCTTTGCTCTAGCCACCTGTTTCTTTGGTATTATCAAAAAACAAGATTCCATTCCTGGGTGTTGGGGAATAGGGAGAAGAGGCTACGGGCTTGCTCCAAGTACTGAATGAAGCATTTAAAATGTTTTCCTTTTAAAGTATTTTAAAATAAATCAAATTCTATCCCGTGCTGTACACAGCCCTTTTGACTTCCTGACATTGATTTGAGGAAGGAGGAGAAGGGGTGTCATCGTTAGGAGGGCCACCTCACTTTCTTCTACCGTTTATGTTTGGCTTCTTTCTTGGGTACTGAACTGTTGAGCCTTGAAGTTGAAGTGGTTCCAGGGCCAGGGTGAGGTGAGGCAAAGAAGGTCCCACTGGACATCGGCCCGGGAGGTACTTGAAAGATCTGGCTCAAGAAATCCTGCAGCTCAGCAGGAGAAGACTCTGGAGTGACCCTAGGCCAATCACTGGTGCCCAGTACCCAAGAAACAAATGAGAAGTGGTAAGGAATCCTGTGAGTATCTGGACTGACATCCAGGCCACTCTGTGATGACATACACCGTTCAGTCGATCAGTGCAAAACAGGAGATCTTGAGGCCCAACATCCTTGACTCTACCCAGAAGACTCCTTCCTCAGCAGGATGAAGCCTGTTACAGTCAGCACAGTATCTGGCACTCTTGGGTTCCCAGTCCTTTTCAAACCCCCTATTCTTTCCTTGGCATCTACTGCATATCATAGTATTCATTGCCTTCTTGAGGTCATCTTGTAGCTTCGACAGAAACTCATTCACTAACCGGCTGAGCTCACTCTCTGCCATTCATTTTATCTCATATTCCTTCTGCCTCTCTGGGTTGCTGACAATGTCCCAAGCTGCCCGCAAAACTTTGAAGGCCTCCTCAGCCTTGGGATTGTGATTTTTATCAGGATGGATCATTACCACTAGTTGCCTATAGGCCTTCTTCAGTTCAATATCGGACGCTGTAGCTTCAACCCCTAGCACATGAAAAGGGTTTAGTTCATCCTCAGGAAACCCAGCCATAATCAAGAGTCGGGCTACTTCCTCTTCAGGCTGGCAGTATCTCCCGCTAGCTACAGGCGCATTGCTCTGTTTCTTAGTCCTCTGCATGACTCAGAGCAGCTCCAGCCAGCCCCACTGAATTAATCTCACCAGCTGCTGCCATGGCCTGCTACCTTTCAACAGCGTCAAGCAATGATGCAAGGGTGGAGAATCCAGTCACGAGAACAGCCAAGTGGACTTATCTCTCTAGCCAAACCAGTCACCCAGTCCCACCAAAACCTCCAGCCCAGTTGTAGACAGTCCAAAAAGAGGGCTAGAGCCAGGAGGAAAAGAGCACCCACTACTCTAAGCAAATGGGTGAACCACCCTGCCGCACAGAAGCTCTGTCAGATAGTCTTATAAAAGATATTCATGTAAAAGGAATTATAAATTCTAGCTCCCCTGTATAAAAGACACAAAATCCTGGTATTTTATTTACAAACTGTAAGCCTAGATAGGGCAGCTTTTGGAGCTATTCCTCTTACATCAGAGCCATATGTCCCTTGTCACTTGTGTTTCTCCTGTGCTCACAGTCCATTGACTCTTATGGCTGCTTCCTCCTCTCTTCGTCCTTTCTCCTTTCCCCCTCTCTACCTGCAACCCTCAGCCATGTAACTGAAAACGTGCCTACCTCTATCTACTGCCCAATCACAGGTTTTAGCCTTTTATTGACAAATTAACTTGGGGGGGGGGAGGTTCACACCACACACACACACACACACACACACACACACACACACACACACACACAGAGGCTGGTATAAATGAGGACCCACTAGTCTTGGAGCAACTAGATCTTGGGGTATAGAATTTGAATACAAGCAGCATCAGATCAATCCCTATTCCACCTTTTTGCCTAAATAAAAAAGGCTCTTTCTCTTATAATAATAAGAATCTACAATATGAACAATTTTGAAAACTATTAGGTAAAAGTTATATTTAAAAAGTCCAGTCTGTTTGTATTTGGCAATCTTTGGATAAAATATCCTATCATCCACCTATCTTGGTAAGTTTAGAGTTTTGTATCTAAATCATTTTCTCATTACCATCTTAAGCATTTAAATCCTCTAACTTTTGTAATTTGCTATTACCAACCTTAAAACATCCATTTATGACTTAAACCTTCATCTTCTGCCTGGCCTCAGGCCTGAAGCGATGGAGCCAGCTGACCAATGCCTGAAACCATAACTCTATAGAAGTTGATCCTTTTGTTTCTCCCGGGTGTTTATTACAGTGACAAAGGCTAAGACAAAAGCAAAATGTCATTTGTTAAAGAACCCCAAATTTCCTTATGATTTGAAAAGTGCCTTCATTATTACTAAAATTTCTATTACCACTTGTTTCTGTTTATAGATTTTTATTTAAATGAAAACACTGATTTGTTTTAAAGTGTTATTTCAAATTTATAGTGATGCTAAATTATATTTCTCATATCTGCTTATGTATCTAAAAGAGAAAGAAATAAAATAAAAGAGGTATAGGTGCTTGGATCAGACCTCATCTACTGGCCCAATCAATCTGGGGTATAAGCCCCCTTCCTACATCTGGCAATGCTGGTCTATTTCCTGGATTAGGCAACACAGGCCTGTCCTCTACAGCCATTCACCCGGAATTTGGTTATTACCACAATACTTACATGGCTACTTTTCCCACTGGGAATCCCCAGAGGCCTTTAGATCAGAAATGTCCTCATTCAGGGTAAAATTTGAAGGCACAAAGACACAGAACATCTGTTTTCTGTTAGCCTCTCATGAAGTCAGAACACAGAGCTTAAATTCATCTATTTTAAATAATTTTTATTTGTTTTAGTTTGCGTTTGAGTGGTTTGCCCGCATGTATGTATGTGCACCATGTGTGTATAGTACCTACAGAAGTCAGAGAGAGGTTGATTGATGGTTGTGATACACCATGAGGAATCTGGGACCAAAACCCAGGTCTGTGAAAGAGCAAAAAGTGCTCTTAACTGCTGAACCATCTCTTGAACCCAGAATTATCTGTTTGTTTTTTACTTCCAAATTTATAAAAGTCAACCCCTTCCTCAGACCACCATGGAAGATGGCAGAGTTTCTCTTGTCTAAGCTATTGGCTTTACAGAAAGCTGGGAATATAGAAGCAAAGAAGCAATGAAGGTCCAAGTTAATACCAAGTACAGACAGTTATTCCTAATGTGGTGTTTTAGACCCAGAATGTGCTGCTTTGGTTACATTCCCCCTGTGTCTTGAACTGCTTTCCACGACAAGGAGACACAGAGAGGCAAGAGAGTGGCCTACGCTATCTAGGGGATCAGTTCTCATGTTGGCTTTCCCTAGAAGAGTCATGCACTTCCTATGACCCAGAACAGGATATGGATGAGTCTAAGGAATTTGTATTTTTTGTTTGTTTTTGTTTTTGAGACAGATTTTCTCTGAGTAGACCTATATGCCCTGTAACTCACTCTACAGACCAAGTGGTCTTTAACTCAGAGATTTGCCTGTCTCTGCCTCTGCCTCCTGAGTGCTAGGATGAAAGGGATGCCCTTCCACCTACCAGCTGGTATTTGTATTGTCACCGCCACTGCCACTTATCAAACTCTTAAGTGAGTTTTTGGTCAGGAAGAAAACAGAAGCAAAGTAACAGAAGCCATGCTTACCAGGACAGGTAAGCCAAGCAGCAGACAGGCAAACTCACCATCAAAGCTTCAAGATAGATCTCAGCTTGGACCTCCAGAAACAAGGAAGGAACCGAAGCAGCTCCACATGGTTATCATTAGCTTCCTGGGAAGTCCTTTAAGCTTAAAGAATTCTAGCTGAGACCCAACCAGGAGTTGTGACTTTAATGCCGACACAATAAACATGTTTTACTATAGGCAAGGAAAGATACGAAAGGCATTGGAATGAAAGTATAACTTCCCACAGGAGAGCTCTCTGGTTTCCATCCCAAATCAGGGCCCATGGAGCTGGAGATGAGGCTGAGTAGTTAAGAGCAATCATTGCAGGGGTTGGGGATTTAGCTCAGTGGTAGAGCGCTTGCCTAGCAAGCACAAGGCCCTGGGTTCAGTCCCCAGCTCTGAAAAAAAAAAAAAAGAGCAATCATTGCTCTTACAAAGGGTAATGATTCAGTTCTTAGCTCTCACACAGTGGCTCACAATCACCTGTAATCCATTTCCAGGGGACCCCAAGCCCTCTTTCACCTTCTACTGGCACAGCACACATGTGGTGCCTATACATACACTCAAGCATACACATATACATATAAAATTAAATAAGTAAACAAGCCATAATGTTTTCCTTTGATGCAGAATTCTGTTCTGAAACAGAAGACAAGATCAAAAAGGGACGATGCTGTTCCCAAAATTTTTCTGTAGTTCTGATACAATCTCTAAATACCTTTAAAATTTCTGACATCTCCCTTTAACCTAGGTGTATCTTTAGAACTATTATTTTCTCTACCTTAGCAATTTTACCACTTTAGTTTCTTTCAAATTCCAAGTAACCATGCTGCCCATTTGGGATTTTTTTAAAAAGAAAATTAGTTAAGCATGCAAAGTAAAACAATTTGGAGACAGTAAATATTACTTATTGAGAAACATGCAAGGTGAACTTATCACTACTTACATTCCTTTCCTCCCACATTTTGCTAAGTTGAATTAACACACTAATCAAATATAGAAACACTTGACAACAAATATTCACCACCCTATACATGTCCCCCTTCCTTAGTTCAGTGTTTGGGGAGGAGAAAGAAAGGACCCCCACCAAGATTAACAACCCCAAATACCTTCAGAATTCTGAAAGCCAATGAAAACCGAACTGATTGTCAAAAACCAAGATTCTTTCAAAGCCAATAAACAAGAAATGCAAATGTGCAAAATTGAAAACAAGCCTGAAACAAAAAGTTATTTAACAAATGGTGGGTCCAAAACAGCCAAAGAGCTCAACACAGTTTACCAGAGAGATAATGCCAGGTGGCTCTTTCTCACTGGGTCTGTGCTAGGACTCTACATGGAGTGTTATAATTGTCAATGTAAAAAACAAAACAGAACAAAAAATCCTGACCTCACAGAGGATAAGAAATGGTGTCTTTTGAAGCCAAAAATATAAGCTACTATGTCCTGGGAACACAGATTTAGGCTACGCCCAAATCCAGGTTCTGATATGGTAAGAGTTTGATGAACTTTTTACAGTAATAGAAAAAGTAATCAATCAAGGCACTTTCCAAATACATTGCAATATTAAGTAGACAGGTAACTGCAAAGCAGAAAGCATCCACTACAAGTCTCAGATGCTGTCTGATAACATTTTTAGTCTTTTTGTTCATGGAAATTAGCGTTTTCTTAATGCATCCACAAAGGTTTTATCTGATAGTCACAGAGTATTTGGTCAGAAACACAGGTGAGCAAGGAATGACTGTGTATGGAGCTAAAAGTAACCAAAGTTAGATTCTGGATCGGCAACAGCCCACCCTCCATGCCACTGATGTTCTGCCTCACGGAAGTTCACTTAAAGTGATTCTCTCCAGAAACTTTTTTCATGTTAACAATGCTCTGTTTTTCCAATTGTTTAAATCAACTTATGTCTTTTACCTCTACTTAAGAGTTTTAAATAACCATACTTACAAGATAAAGATGAGACAGTCTGTACTTTTGTCATCTCTATAGAATATTATGTTAAATGGTCTAGCTGATAGTATATGATCAGAAAAAGAAATGAAAGACATTCTGACTGGAAAAGAATAAACAAAACAGTATTGAAAGACATAATTTCATAAAAGAGAATCCAATGAAATCTGCTTTTAAAAGCTACTTGAAAAGATTTTAAATATTACATATAATAAATAAAATTTATATGTGTATATTATGATGAATAACCAGAAATTTACCCATGATAAAGGAAATTGTAAGAATTATCTGGGCAAAGAAATGCAAGAATTTTTCAGTGGAGGGTAGGGGGAAAATAGCTTTTTATAGAAAAGGCAGCAAGTTCAAATTTTCACCTATGAAATAGTGAAACGGAGAGAATAGGAAAAGATTCCCCATAAGTAAGATGTGTCAGTAAAAATGAGTCTAAAACAATTTAAGATGGGTCATACGAAAAGCATTTATGAAAGATCAAAGATCCATCTTCTCTAGTTGTACTAGAAAATCAAAAATCAGAGATGCCATATTTGGGTCCTAGTCCATTCCTAGTCTGTCTACTAATGTAGAAGCTTTTAAATTGTTAGAATAACTGGACATTACAGCTACAGGTGACATATATGGGGGCAGGTTAGTAATGCAGATCTCCTTAGTCAAATGCACATTTAATCACATTCATTCTCTCAAGGGAAAGGAGTGTGCCATTTTCATTCTCTGTCCTGATTACACTGCAATTCTGAAGAGACTCTTAAAAATAACCAATGGAAGGGGAAGCCCTTGGTCCTGCCAAAGTTAGACCCCCAGTGTAGGGGATTGTGTGTTGGAGGGGTGGTAAGGGGAGGTGGGTGGGGAGGGGAACCCATATAGAAGGGGAGGGGAGGGGTTAGGTTAGGGGGCTGATGTACAGGAAACCGGGAAAGGGAATAACATTTGAAATGTAAATAAGAAATAGCCAATTTTAAAAAAGGGAAAAAAATAATTAAAAAAAATAAGGGTCCTGTTTTCCATTCGTGTACGATTGTGTATTTCTGATCTCGTTGTCTATGTATTAAGGTATGCTGCAATCCTTTCCTTTACGAAGAGCCACTATGTTTTTATTTCAACATCTAGAGTGACTCATATGTGAGTAATGGAAAGACGATCCTCTGTGAGAGCTGCTGCTGATGCCACCATTATTTCTGTGCCAGGCAAAGAACCAAGCCTGTAACCAATGGGCTGATCTTTTTACATGTACAAAGCATTTAAGCTGCCCTGCAGTCAGTGTTTCAGCTTGCACTGAGTTTATGATTGAATTTTGAATGCTACTCAGGGCTTTCTACTAACATTGTGAGAAAGAATCCACAGAATATTGACCTGCAAGTTTTTTTTTTCCTTGTGGTAAAGATCTCATAACTAAAATGTGAAACCTTGATTTTTGTTGACATTCATTTTTGTTGAATCTGAAACTTGACAAATGGATTTTTAAAGTATAAGTTTTAGGTCACAGTATAATTGTGTAATATATCCTTTCACAGCTGTCTGCCAGTACCTTGAACCACAGGGGCACACTGTTAAAATCAGTCTATATTGACATCATTATGGATTTAAGGACTAGAGTCTCTGGTGCACACTGCAGCTCACTCTCAATGCTGCACACCCTCTGGGTTGGATAAACGTTATGGCATGTATTCACTGTAGCAGTATTACAGAGTAATTATACTGTCCTAAAGGTCCCCTGTGCTGTCCCCAATTCCCTACTTCAACCCACTTAGCAACTAGTGGTCCTTTTGTTATCTCTGTTGTTTTATCTTTCCAGACAACTTGAAATGGATCAAATGTAAAGTGTTTACCCTAAAGATTCATGTGTTGAAGCTTTGTATCCAGTATTGAGTAGTTGGTACATGAACCTGTTGACCTGCAGATTAACCCATTGACAAGTTCATAACTAGATGGGTGTGTTGGTTACTTTTATACTGTGACAAAAAAAAGCCTGACAGAAGCTCTCCAGGGAGGAAGGATTTATTTTGGCTCTCAGTTTCAGGTACTACCAGACCATCAAAATGGGGAAGCATTCGGCAAGAGCTTTTAGAGACTTGTTTTTTTTTTTCCATATTTTATTAAGTCTGTTAAATCACAAGTGGAAAGATAAACATAGCTTAAAATTTGAAAATATATTACTTCAAATCTTCAAAGGAACCATATTAAATATAATGCATTATATAAATAAACTGGCATACATAACTGAGCTAATAATTGACAGTGGAGATCTGAGGGTAAATGATCAACTCAAATCATTTAGTTTTAGACCTGAAAGAAGGTGTTAAAAGAGTTGGTAGAAAGGAAAATGCCATGAGAATTACGCCAAATAATACAGTCTTCACATATTTTCAGAATTTAGTTATAAGACTATATAAATATGTGGCTTTTTTTTGATTTTTTTTTTATTAACTTGAGTATTTCTTATATACATTTCAAGTGTTATTCCCTTTCCCGGTTTCCGGGCAAACATCCCCCTCCCCCCTCCCCTTCCTTATCGGTGTTCCCCTCCCAACACTCCCCCCATTGCCGCCCTCCCCCCATAGTCTAGTTCACTGGGGGTTCAGTCTTAGCAGGACCCAGGGCTTCCCCTTCCACTGGTGCTCTTACTAGGATATTCATTGCTACCTATGGGGTCAGAGTCCAGGGTCAGTCCATGTATAGTATTACGGTAGTGGCTTAGTCCCTGGAAGCTCTGGTTGCTTGGCATTGTTGTACTTTTGGGGTCTCGAGCCCCTTCAAGCTCTTCCAGTTCTTTCTCTGATTCCTTCAACGGGGGACCTATTCTCAGTTCAGTGGTTTGCTGCTGGCATTCGCCTCTGTATTTGCTGTATTCTGGCTGTGTCTCTCAGGAGCGATCTAGATCCAGGTCCTGTCCGTCTGCACTTCTTTGCTTCATCCATCTTGTCTAATTGGGTGGCTGTATATGTATGGGCCACATGTGGGGCAGGCTCTGAATGGGTGTTCCTTCAGTCTCTGTTTTAATCTTTGCCTCTCCCTTCCCTGCCAAGGGTATTCTTTTTCCTCATTTAAAGAAGGAGTGAAGCATTCACATTTTGATCATCCGTCTTGAGTTTCGTTTGTTCTAGGGATCTAGGGTAATTCAAGCATTTGGGCTAATAGCCACTTATCAATGAGTGCATACCATGTATGTCTTTCTGTGATTGGGTTAGCTCACTCAGGATGATATTTTCCAGTTCCAACCATTTGCCTACGAATTTCATAAACTCGTTGTTTTTGATAGCTGAGTAATATTCCATTGTGTAGATGTACCACATTTTCTGTATCCATTCCTCTGTTGAAGGGCATCTGGGTTCTTTCCATTTTCTGGCTATTATAAATAAGGCTGCGATGAACATAGTGGAGCACGTGTCTCTTTTATATGTTGAGGCATCTTTTGGGTATATGCCCAAGAGAGGTATAGCTGGATCCTCAGGCAGTTCAATGTCCAATTTTCTGAGGAACCTCCAGACTGATTTCCAGAATGGTTTTACCAGTCTGCAATCCCACCAACAATGGAGGAGTGTTCCTCTTTCTCCACATCCTCGCCAGCATCTGCTGTCACCTGAGTTTTTGATCTTAGCCATTCTCACTGGTGTGAGGTGAAATCTCAGGGTTGTTTTGATTTGCATTTCCCTTATGACTAAAGATGTTGAACATTTCTTTAGGTGTTTCTCAGCCATTCGGCATTCCTCAGCTGTGAATTCTTTGTTTAGCTCTGAACCCCATTTTTTAATAGGGTTATTTGTCTCCCTGCGGTCTAACTTCTTGAGTTCTTTGTATATTTTGGATATAAGGCCTCTATCTGTTGTAGGATTGGTAAAGATCTTTTCCCAATCTGTTGGTTGCCGTTTTGTCCTAACCACAGTGTCCTTTGCCTTACAGAAGCTTTGCAGTTTTATGAGATCCCATTTGTCGATTCTTGATCTTAGAGCATAAGCCATTGGTGTTTTGTTCAGGAAATTTTTTCCAGTGCCCATGTGTTCCAGATGCTTCCCTAGTTTTTCTTCTATTAGTTTGAGTGTGTCTGGTTTGATGTGGAGGTCCTTGATCCACTTGGACTTAAGCTTTGTACAGGGTGATAAGCATGGATCGATCTGCATTCTTCTACATGTTGACCTCCAGTTGAACCAGCACCATTTGCTGAAAATGCTATCTTTTTTCCACTGGATGGTTTTGGCTCCTTTGTCAAAAATCAAGTGACCATAGGTGTGTGGGTTCATTTCTGGGTCTTCAATTCTATTCCATTGGTCTATCTGTCTGTCTCTGTACCAATACCATGCAGTTTTTATCACTATTGCTCTGTAATACTGCTTGAGTTCAGGGATAGTGATTCCCCCTGAAGTCCTTTTATTGTTGAGGATAGCTTTAGCTATCCTGGGTTTTTTGTTATTCCAGATGAATTTGCAAATTGTTCTGTCTAACTCTTTGAAGAAATGGATTGGTATTTTGATGGGGATTGCATTGAATCTGTAGATTGCTTTTGGTAAAATGGCCATTTTTACTATATTAATCCTGCCAATCCATGAGCATGGGAGATCTTTCCCTCTTCTGAGGTCTTCTTCAATTTCTTTCCTCAGTGTCTTGAAGTTCTTATTGTACAGATCTTTTACTTGCTTGGTTAAAGTCACACCGAGGTACTTTATATGATTTGGGTCTATTATGAAGGGTGTCATTTCCCTAATTTCTCTCTCGGCTTGTTTCTCTTTTGTATAGAGGAAGGCAACTGATTTATTTGAGTTAATTTTATACCCAGCCACTTTGCTGAAGTTGTTTATCAGCTTTAGTAGTTCTCTGGTGGAACTTTTGGGATCACTTAAATATACTATCATGTCATCTGCAAATAGTGATATTTTGACCTCTTCTTTTCCAATCTGTATCCCCTTGATCTCCTTTTGTTGTCTGATTGCTCTGGCTAGAACTTCAAGAACTATATTGAATAAGTAGGGAGAGAGTGGGCAGCCTTGTCTAGTCCCGGATTTTAGTGGGATTGCTTCAAGTTTCTCTCCATTTAGTTTAATGTTAGCAACTGGTTTGCTGTATATGGCTTTTACTATGTTTAGGTATGGGCCTTGAATTCCTATTCTTTCCAGGACTTTTATCATGAAGGGGTGTTGAATTTTGTCAAATGCTTTCTCAGCATCTAATGAAATAATCATGTGGTTCTGTTCTTTCAGTTTGTTTATATAATGGATCACGTTGATGGTTTTCCGTATATTAAACCATCCCTGCATGCCTGGGATGAAGCCTACTTGATCATGGTGGATGATTGTTTTGATGTGCTCTTGAATTCAGTTTGCCAGAATTTTATTGAGTATTTTTGCGTCGATATTCATAAGGGAAATTGGTCTGAAGTTCTCTTTCTTTGTTGTGTCTTTGTGTGGTTTAGGTATAAGAGTAATTGTGGCTTCGTAGAAGGAATTCGGTAGTGCTCCATCTGTTTCAATTTTGTGGAATAGTTTGGATAATATTGGTATGAGGTCTTCTATGAAGGTTTGATAGAATTCTGCACTAAACCCATCTGGACCTGGGCTCTTTTTGGTTGGGAGACCTTTAATGACTGCTTCTATTTCCTTAGGAGTTATGGGGTTGTTTAACTGGTTTATCTGTTCCTGATTTAACTTCGATACCTGGTATCTGTCTAGGAAATTGTCCATTTCCTGAAAATTTTCAAGTTTTGTTGAATATAGGTTTTTATAGTAAGATCTGATGATTTTTTGAATTTCCTCTGAATCTGTAGTTATGTCTCCCTTTTCATTTCTGATTTTGTTAATTTGGACGCACTCTCTGTGTCCTCTCGTTAGTCTGGCTAAGGGTTTATCTATCTTGTTGATTTTCTCAAAGAACCAACTTTTGGTTCTGTTGATTCTTTCTATGGTCCTTTTTGTTTCTACTTGGTTGATTTCAGCTCTGAGTTTGATTATTTCCTGCCTTCTACTCCTCCTGGGTGTATTTGCTTCTTTTTGTTCTAGAGCTTTTAGGTGTGCCGTCAAGCTGCTGACATATGCTCTTTCCTGTTTCTTTCTGCAGGCACTCAGCGCTATGAGTTTTCCTCTTAGCACAGCTTTCATTGTGTCCCATAAGTTTGAGTATGTTGTATCTTCATTTTCATTAAATTCTAAAAAGTTTTTAATTTCTTTCTTTATTTCTTCCTTGACCAGGTTATCATTGAGTAGAGCATTGTTCAATTTCCACGTATATGTGGGCATTCTTCCCTTATTGTTATTGAAGACCAGTTTTAGGCCATGGTGGTCCGATAGCACGCATGGGATTATTTCTATCTTTCTGTACCTGTTGAGGCTCGTTTTTTGACCAATTATATGGTCAATTTTGGAGAAAGTACCATGAGGAGCTGAGAAGAAGGTATATCCTTTTGCTTTAGGATAGAATGTTCTATAAATATCCGTTAAGTCCATTTGGCTCATGACTTCTCTTAGTCTGTCGACATCACTGTTTAATTTCTGTTTCCATGATCTGTCCATTGATGAGAGTGGGGTGTTGAAATCTCCCACTATTATTGTGTGAGGTGCAATGTGTGTTTTGAGCTTTAGTAAGGTTTCTTTTACGTATGTAGGTGCCCTTGTATTTGGGGCATAGATATTTAGAATTGAGAGTTCATCTTGGTGGATTTTTCCTTTGATGAATATGAAGTGTCCTTCCTTATCTTTTTTGATGACTTTTAGTTGGAAATTGATTTTATTTGATATTAGAATGGCTACTCCAGCTTGCTTCTTCTGACCATTTGCTTGGAAAGTTGTTTTCCAGCCTTTCACTCTGAGGTAGTGTCTGTCTTTGTGTCTGAGGTGTGTTTCCTTAGGCAGCAGAATGCAGGGTCCTCGTTGCGTATCCAGTTTGTTAATCTATGTCTGTTTATTGGGGAGTTGAGGCCATTGATATTGAGAGATATTAAGGAATAGTGATTATTGCTTCCCGTTATATTCATATTTGGATGTGAGGTTATGTTTGTGTGCTTTCATTCTCTTTGTTTTGTTGCCAAGACGATTAGTTTCTTGCTTCTTCTAGGGTATAGCTTGCCTCCTTATGTTGGGCTTTACCATTTATTATCCTTTGTAGTGCTGGATTTGTAGAAAGATATTGTGTAAATTTGGTTTTGTCATGGAATATCTTGGTTTCTCCATCAATGTTAACTGAGAGTTTTGCTGGATACAGTAACCTGGGCTGGCATTTGTGTTCTCTTAGGGTCTGTATGACATCAGTCCAGGATCTTCTGGCCTTCATAGTTTCTGGCGAGAAGTCTGATGTGATTCTGATAGGTCTCCCTTTATATGTTTCTTGACCTTTTTCCCTTACTGCTTTTAATATTCTTTCTTTATTTTGTGCGTTTGGTGTTTTGACAATTATGTGACGGGAGATGTTTCTTTTCTGGTCCAATCTATTTGGAGTTCTGTAGGCTTCTTGTATGTCTATGGGTATCTCTTTTTTTAGGTTAGGGAAGTTTTCTTCTATGATTTTGTTGAAGATATTTACTGGTCCTTTGAGCTGGGAGTCTTCACTCTCTTCTATACCTATTATCCTTAGGTTTGATCTTCTCATTGAGTCCTGGATTTCCTGTATGTTTTGGACCAGTAGCTTTTTCTGCTTTACATTATCTTTGACAGTTGAGTCAATGATTTCTATGGAATCTTCTGCTCCTTAGATTCTCTCTTCCATCTCTTGTATTCTGTTGGTGAAGCTTGTATCTACAGCTCCTTGTCTCTTCTTTTGGTTTTCTATATCCAGGGTTGTTTCCATGTGTTCTTTCTTGATTGCTTCTATTTCCATTTTTAATTCCTTCAACTGTTTGATTGTGTTTTCCTGGAATTCTTTCAGGGATTTTTGTGTCTCCTCTCTATGGGCTTCTACTTGTTTATTTATGTTTTCCTGGAATTCTTTCAGGGATTTTTGTGTCTCCTCTCTATGGGCTTCTACTTGTTTATTTATGTTTTCCTGGAATTCTTTCAGGGATTTTTGCGATTCTTTCAGGCATTTTTGCGATTCCTCTCTGTAGGCTTCTACTTGTTCTCTAAGGGAGTTCTTCACGTCTTTCTTGAAGTCCTCCAGCATCATGATCAAAAATGATTTTGAAACTAGATCTTGCTTTTCTGGTGTGTTTGGATATTCCATGTTTGTTTTGATGGGAGAATTGGGCTCCGATGGTGCCATGTAGTCTTGGTTTCTGTTGCTTGGGTTCCTGCGCTTGCCTCTCGCCATCAGATTATCTCTAGTGTTACTTTGTTCTGCTATTTCTGACAGTGGCTAGACTGTCCTATAAGCCTGTGTGTCAGGAGTGCTGTAGACCTGTTTTCCTCTCTTTCAGTCAGTTATGGGGACAGAGTGTTCTGCTTTCGGGCGTGTAGTTTTTCCTCTCTACAGGTCTTCAGCTGTTCCTGTGGGCCTGTGTCTTGAGTTCACCAGGCAGCTTTCTTGCAGCAGAAAATTTGGTCTTACCTGTGGTCCCGAGGCTCAGGTTCGCTCGTGGGGTGCTGCCCAGGGGCTCTCTGCAGCGGCAGCAACCAGGAAGACCTGTGCCGCCCCTTCCGGGAGCTTCAGTGCACCAGGGTTCCAGATGGTCTTTGGCTTTTTCCTCTGGCGTCCGAGATGTGTGTGCAGAGAGCAGTCTCTTCTGGTTTCCCAGGCTTGTCTGCCTCTCTGAAGGTTCAGCTCTCCCTCCCATGGGATTTGGGTGCAGAGAACTGTTTATCTGGTCTGTTTCCTTCTGGTTCTGGTGGTGTATCAGGCACAGGGGTCCTGCCGCTCCTGGGCCCTCCCCCACGGGAGTCCAGAGGCCTTATACAGTTTCCTCTTGGGCCAGGGATGTGGGCAGGGGTGAACAGTGTTGGTGGTCTCTTCTGCTCTGCAGCCTCAGGAGTGCCCACCTGACCAGGCAGTTGGGTCTCTCTCTCACAGGGTCTGGGCAAATATGTGGCTTTTACTTAATCATTCCATATAACTGAGTCATTCATAATATTTTTTGAGAGCCGAGGATAGATTTTCACATGGCTTCCAAAGAACTCCTTTTGTTCTTTAGAAGTCCCCAAAGGCAGAGAAGCATCTTTTATTGAACGCTCCCCAACATTTAGGTTTTTATTACACATGAGTAAATGTGAAGATAAAATTCTATATAAGCATTAAAATACTAGACACTGAGACTCAACATGTTTTTATGAGAGGGGACTCTGTGATCAGCGCTTCTGAATCCAGGCAGTTTGAATGTAAGAATGGTGATTACAAATCACAGACTTCAGGTCAGAAAGGCAGAAAGGAATGCATAGGCATCTTATGTCAATTTTTCTTTCAAAGTCTTTACTAGAAATGTTTGAAAACTGAGTTTACTTCTGGTTCCTGCTTGCACCTGGAGCTGACCACTCCCACAGGTCTCTGGACCCATATCCCATGGGGGAGACAGCTGGACTCTCAGAAGTGCAGAGGATCCTGAGATACCGTCAATTCTGTTCACATTCCTGGACCAAGAGGAGCCTGCGTAGTGCCCTCTGGATACAGGAACAAAGAAGTAATCAGCAGCTGGAACCTTCTAGTGTCTGCCTAGGTCCAGATCTGAAACAATCCCACAGCTCTTTGTACTCAAATCCCATGGGGCAAAGAGCTGGACTTGGAGAAGTGTAGACAACCCTGAGAGCTCAGAGGAGAAAACTGCTTCTGCCAACATTCCTGAACCAAGAGGAACCCACCTAGTGCCCTCTGTGCCCTCTGGGCACAGGAACCTAGAAGCAGCCAGGGGCAGGACCCTTCCAGGTTCTGCCTGAGCCCAGAGCTGAAAGTCAGTCACCTGGAGCACTGACACACCTGAGAGAAGAGGTAGGAACAACTCTTCTACCCCAGGAGACGCACCTGGAGGCTTCAGGACAAACAAACCCAGGAGCACATCTTGGTTCCCAGATCTGACTGAAAGAAAAGAAGTCTACAAGAGTGCTGACACACAGGCTTATAGGAGGGTCAACCCACTGTCAGAGGCAGGAAGACAAGCTAACACCAGAGAAAACCTGATGGCAAGAGGCAAGCCAGGAACCTAAGCAACAGAAACCAAGACTACTTGGCATCATCAGAGCCCAGTTCTCCCACCAAAGCAAATACTGGATATCCAAAGACACTGGAAAAGCAAGATCTGGATTTAAAATCACATCTCATGATGATGATAGAGAACTTTAAGAATGATATAAATAACTCCCTTAAAGAAATATAGGACACCACAAGTAAACAATTAGAAGCCCTTAAAGAGGAAACATAAAAATCCCTTAAAGAATTACAGGAAAACACAGCCCAACAGGTGAAGGAATTTAAGGTCCAGGATTTAAAAATGAAAATAGAAACAATAAAGAAAGCACAAAGGGAGACAACTCTGGAGATAGAAAACCTAGGGAAGAGATCAGGAGTCATAGATGCAAGCATCACCAACCAAGAGATCAACACTTTGGTCATCCTTCTTCTGGAGCTTCATGTGATCTGTTGATTGTATCTTGGGTAATCTGAACTTTTGGATTAATATCCACTTATCAGTGAGTGCATACAATGTGGGTTTTTTGTAACTGGGTTACCTCATTCAGGATGACATTTTCTAGTTGCATCCATTTGCCTATGAATTTCATGAAGTCATTGTTTTTTATAGTTGAGTAGTACTCCATTGTGTAGATGTACCACATTTTCTGTATCCATTCCTCTGTTGAAGGGCATCTGGCTTCTTTCCACCTTCTGGCTATTACAAATAATGTGGCTGTGAACATAGTGGAGTGTGTGTCCTTGTATGTTGGAGAATGATTTGGGTATATGCCCAGGAGTGGTATAGCTAGGTCCTCAGGTACTACTATATCCAATTTTCTGAGAAACCTCCAGACTGATTTCCAGAGTGGTTGTACTAGTTTCCAATCCCACCAACAATGGAGGAGTGTTCCTCTTTCTCCACACCCTTGTTAGCATCTAGTGTCACCTGAGTTTTTGTTCTTAGCCATTCTGACTGGTGTTAGGTGGAATCTCAGGGTTGTTTTGATTTGCATTTCCCTGATGACTAAGGATGTTGAACATTTCTTTAGGTACTTCTCAGCCATTTGATATTCCTCAACTGAGAATTCTTTGTTTAGCTCTGTATCCCATTTTTTAATAGTGTTATTTGACTCTTTGGAGTCTAACTTCTTGAGTCATTTGTATATATTGGATATTAGCTCTCTATTGGGTATAAGATTGGTGAAGATCTTTTTCCAGTCTGTTAGTTGCCATTTTGTCCTAATGATAGTGTCCTTTCCCTTACAAAAACTTTTCAGTTTTATGAGGTCCCATTTGTTGAGTCTTGATCTTAGAGCATAAGTCATTGGTGTTTTGTTCAGAAAAATTTCCCCAGTGCCCATGTGATAGAGGCTCTTCCCCACTTTTTCTTTTAGTAGTTTGAGTGTATCTGGTTTGATGTGGAGGTCCTTGATCCACTTGGACTTAAGTTTTGTACAGGGTGATAAGAATGTAGAAGAATGTAGATTTGCATTCTTCTACATGCTGACCTCCAGTTCAACCAGCACCATTTGCTGAAAATGCTATCTTTTTTCCACTGGATGGTTTTAACTCCTTTGCAAAAGATTAAGTGACTATAGGTGTGTGTGTGTGTGTGTGTGTGTGTGTGTGTGTGTGTGTGTGTTCATTTCTGGGTCTTTAATTCTATTCCCTTGATCTACCAGCCTGTATACCAATACCATACAATTTTTTATCACTATTGCTCTGTAATATTGCTTGAGGTCAGGGATGGTGATTCCCCCAGAAGCTCTTTTATTGTGGAGGACAGTTTTCTATATCCTGGGTTTTTTGTTATTCCAAATGAATTCGCAAATTGTTCTTTCTAACTCTATGAAGAATTGAGTTGGAATTTTGATGGGGATTTCTTTGAATCTGTAGACTGCTTTGGCAAGATGGCCATTTTTACTATTAATCCTGCCAATCTGTGAGCATGGGAGATTTTTCCATCTTTTAAGATCTTCAATTTCTTCCTTCAGAGACTTGAAGTTCTTGTTAAACAGATCTTTGACTTGCTTGGTTAGAGGCACACTTAGGTATTTTATATTATTTGTGACTACTGAGAAGGGTGTTGTTTGTCTAATTTCTCAGGCTGTTTTTCCTTTGAGTAAAGGAAGGCTACTGATTTGTTTGAGTTAATTTTATACCCAGTCATGTTGCTGAAGTTGTTGATCAGGCTTAGGAGTTCTCTGGTGGAACTTTTGGCGTCACTTAAGTATATTATCATATCATTTGCAAATAGTGATATTTTGACTTCTTCCTTTGGAATTTGTATCTCTTTGACCTCCTTTCGTTGTCTGATTGCTCTGGATAGGGCTTCAAGTACTATATTGAATAGGTAGGGCAAGAGTGGGCAGCCTTGTCTAGTTCCTGATTTTAGTGGGATTGTTTCAAGTTTCTCTCCATTTAGTTTGATGTTGGCTACTGGTTTGCTGTATATTGCTTTTATTATGTTTAGGTATGGGCCCTGAATTCCTGATCTTCCCAGGACTTGTAACATCAAGGGTATAGAATTTTATCAAATGCTTTCTCAGCATCTAATGAAATGATCATGTGGTATTTTTCATTTTAGTTTGTTTACATAGTGGATTATTCTGATTGATTTCCATATATTGAACCATCCCTGAATCCCTGGGATGAAGCTTATTTGATCATGATGAATGATCACTCTGACGTGTTCTTGGATTTGGTTCATGAGAATTTTATCAAGTCTTTTTGCATTGATATTTCTAATGGAAATTGGTCTTTAGTTCTCTTTCTTTGTAGGGTCTTTGTGTGGTTTAGGTTATAAGAGTAATTGTGGCTTCATAGAAGGAATCAGGTGGTGCTCCTTCTGTTTCTATTTTTTGAAATAGTTTGGACAGTATTGGGATGAGGTTCTCTATGAAAGTTTGATAGAATTCTGCAGTAAACCCATCTGGTCCTGGGTTCTTTTTGGTTGGGAGACTTTTACTAACTGCTTCTATTTCTTCAGAGTTTTGGGACTGTTTAGATGGTTTACAGTATCCTGATTTAACTTTGGTACCAGTTATCTATCTAGAAAATTGACTATTTCATCCAGATTTCCCAGTTTTGTTGAATATAGGTTTTTGTAATAGGATCTGGTGATTAATTTCCTCAGACTCTTTTGTTATGTCTCACTTTTCATTTCTGACTTCGTTAATTTGGACACTCTCTGTGCCCTCTGGTTAGTCTGACTAAGGGTTTATCTATCTTATTGATTTTCTCCAAGAACCAGATCCTCATTTTGTTGATATATAGTCCTTTTTGTTTCTACTTGGTGGATTTCAGCCCTGAGTTTGATTTATTTCCTGCCTTCTTGTCCTCTTCTATTCCTATGCTTCTTCTTGTTTTAGAGCTTCTTTTTTTTTCTATTTTTTTTCTTTATTAACTTGAGTATTTCTTATATACATTTCGAGTGTTATTCCCTTTCCCGGTTTCTGGGCAAACATCCCCCTCCCCCCTCCCCTTCCTTATGGGTGTTCCCCTCCCCATCCTCCCCCCATTGCCGCCTTCCCCCCAACAATCTAGTTCACTGGGGGTTCAGTCTTAGCAGGCTTTCTATTTTTATCACCTCAGCTAACAGTGGAAGAACCGAGAGAGGACTGGGTGCTTCTGACGTGCGGCACAATTGGTCAGGAACAGTGCTCTGCTAGAGCTTCTTGTTCTAGTGCTGTCAAGCTGCTACTGTATGATCTCTCCAGTTTCTTTTTGGAGACACTCAGAGCTATGCGTTTTTCTTTTAGCACTGCTTTTATTATGTTCCATAAGTTTAGGTATGTTGTGCCTTCATTTTCATTAAATTCTAAAAAGTCTAAAATTTTTTATTTCTTCCTTGACCAAGTTACCATTGAGTAGAGCATTGTTTGACTTTCCTGTGTATGTGAGTTTTCTGTCCTTTTTGTTGTTATTGAAGACTAGCCTTATTCGGTGGTGATTTGAGAGGATGAGTGGGATTATTTCAATCTTCTTGTATCTGTTGAGGCTTGTTTTGTGACAGATTATTTTGAAGAAGGTACCATGAGGTGCTGAGAAAAAAGTATATTCTTTTGAGGATGAAATGTTCTGTAGTTAGCTGTTAAATCCATTTGGTTCATAATGTCTTTATTTTCTCTGTGTCTCTGTTCAGTGTCTGTTTCCATTTCAGAAAGTGCGGTGTTGAAGTCTCCCACTATTATTGAGTGAGGTGCAATGTGTGACTTTGAGCTTTAGTAAGCTTTCTTTTATAAATGTAGTTGCCCTTGCATTTGGAGCATAGATATTCAGGATTGAGAGTTCATCTTGTTGAATTTTTCCTTTGAGGAATATGAAGTGTCTTTCCTTATCTTTTTTGATAACTTTTGGTAAAAAGTCAGTTTTATTCGATATTAGAATGGCTACTCCATCTTGTTTCTTGGGATCATTTGCTTAGAAAATTGTTTTGTAGCCTTTTACTCTGAGGTAGTGTCTGTCTTTGTCACTGAAGTGTGTTTCTTGTATGCAGCAAAATGCTGGGTCCTCCCTACATATCCAGTGTGTTAGTCTATGTGTTTTTATTGGGGAATCGAGGACATTGATATTAAGAGATATTAAGAAATAGTGATTGTTTACTCGTATTTTTGTTGTTAGAGGTAGAATTATGTTTGTGTGGCTCTCTTCTTTTGAGTTTGTTGCAAGAAGATTACTTTCTTGCTTTTTCTAGGGTGTAGTTTCCCTCCTTGTGTTGGAGTTTTTTATCTATTATCCTTTGTACGGCTGGATTTATGACAAGATATTGAGTAAATTTGGTTTTGTCATGGGATATCTTGCTTTCTACATCTGTTAATTGAGAGTTTTGCTGGATATTGTATACTGGGCTGGCATTTGTGTTCTCTTAGGGTCTGTATAGCATCTGCCCAGGATCTTCTGGCTTTCATAGTCTCTAGTAAGATGTCTGTTGTAATTGTGATAGGTCTGCCTTTATATGTTACTTGATGTTTTTTCCTAACTGCTTTTAATATTCTTTGTTTTGTACATTTGTGTGTTTTGATGTTTTGACTATTGTGTGATGGGAGGAAAGTCTTTTCTGGTCCAGCCTATTTGGAGTTCTGTAGGCTTATTCTATGTGTATGGGAACTTCTTTCTTTAGGTTAGGGAAGATTTCTTCTATAATTTTTTTTGAAGATATTTACTGGCCCTTTAAGTTGGGAGTCTTCACTCTCTTCTGTACCTATTATCCTTAGGTTTGATCTTCTCATTGTGTCCTGGATTTCCTGGATATTTTGGATTAGAAGCTTTTAATATTTTATGTTATCTTTGATGGTTGTGTCAATGTTTTCTATTGTATTTTCTGTCCCTGAGATTCTCTCTTCTATCTCCTGTATTCTGTTTTTGATGCTTGTGTCTATGAATCTTGCTCTCTTTCTTAGGTTTTCAATCTTCAGGTTGTCTCCCTTTGTGATTTCTTCATTGTTTCCATTTCCATTTTTAGATCCTGGATGGTTTTATTCAGTTCCTTCACCTGTTTGGTTGTGTTTTCCTGTAATTCTTTAAGGAACTTTTTGTGTTTCCTCTTTAAGGGCTTCTAATTGTTTACTTGTAGTGTCCTATATTTCTTTAAGGGAGTTATTTATATCATTCTTAAAGTTCTCTATCATCATCATGAGATGTGATTTTAAATTCAGATCTTGCTTTTCTGGTGTGTTTGGATATCCAGTATTTGCTTTGGTGGGAGAACTGGGCTCTGATGATGCCAAGTAGTCTTGGTTTCTGTTTTTAGGTTCCTGCACTTGCCTCTTGCCATCTGGTTATCTCTGGTATTAGCTGGTCTTTCTGTCTCTGACAGTAGCTTGACCTTCCTGTAAGCCTGTATGCCAGCACTCTTGGAGACCAGCTTTCTACCAGCAGAATCTGTGTCACGGTGTCAGCTCAGGAGCAGGCAGAAACTGGAAGGATCCTGTTCCAGACTGCTCCTCAGTTCCTCTGTCCAGAGGGCTCCATGTGGGTCCCTCTTGGCCCAGGAATGTGAGCAGAAGTGGTCCTCTCACCTGTTCTCTCATGTTTGTCTGCACTTCTGAGAGTCAGACAGAGAGATGTGGGACCGGGTCAGCTCCAGGCACAGGCAGAAACCAAAGGATCCTGTCCCAAACTGCTCCCAGGTTCCTGTGTCGTGAGAGCTCCAGGTGGTCCCTCACAGCATTAGTGGTGGTCTTACCTCTGCTTTCAGGTGAGTCAGTGCTCCTGGAGACTGGCTTTCAGCTTCAGGTGCAGGAAGAGACTGAAAGAATCCTGTCCCTGACTGCTCCTAGGTCCCTGTGTCCAGGGGGCTCCAGGCAGGTTCCTCCTGGTCCAGGTATGTGAGCAGAAGTGGTGATCTCCACTGTGCTCTCAGGATTGTCTGCACTTCTGAGAGTCCAGCTCTCTCCCCTACTGGATCGGGGTATAAAGAACTACAGACTTATTATAGCTTGGAGGATCAGGAAGAATTAACACCCTCAAGACACATTACCTCAAGCTAGCTACTATCTAGGCACTGTAAGCTGAGATCACCAAATGTTCGACACAGGAGGTTATGGAGATTTATATACTTACAATAAGAGTACTTGGAGCATGTTTCTTTTTAGGGTATAATATGTCTTGACCCTAGAACCTTCCACCATCTCTCTGCTTTCTGATCTCCCTAAGAAATGTCAAGTAGTTACTTTTCTCATGGCTGTAACAAAACAGCTAACCAAAGCAAGTTATCAGAAGGAAGGGTTTCTTTTTGGCTCACAGATCAAGGGCAGAGATGTTGGCAGAGAAACCATGGAGGCAGAAGCTTGAGATGGCTGGTCACACTGCATCTGTAGCCAGGAAGCAAACCGAGTTGAATTCTGATGATCAGCTTGCTTCATTTTTATTCAGTTCAGGATCATTCCATGCACTGGTGTCATTCACACTGAGGGTCAGGTTATGGATAATTTTTACCTCATTTTACTCAATCTAGAACCTTCCTTCTGAAGTTTTTCTCCTAGGTTGGCTCTAAATCCTTGCAAGTTGATAATCAAGAGTGATCAGCAGAGCAGACATGCTCCTCTACATATTGTTTTAGATGCAAGATAACTGAGTCCTCTTGTGAAGCTGGAGTTCCATTGGTTGAGCAACTTGGAAATATGCAGAATCTGCCCCTGGCATAGCCCCGTTCAACAGGGCCTCTGGAGATTAATTTTGATGTGTATTTCATGAAGTTCTTCAGAAGTTGAGTTCTGATTGCCTGTAGTAATAAGCAACTGGAAATCCATCCATATACTGAAATTACCTTTGTATTTCTCTCCCTGGTCCTAAAGACCATTTCTAACTATTCCTTAAGAGAAGCACAGGTTAGTACAGCAAAGAAAAGAAAAATACCCAAAATGCAACCATCCAGATGTCATGAGTATTAACACCTGGATTATCATTT
This sequence comes from Rattus norvegicus, assembly GCF_021556685.1. Lineage (NCBI taxonomy): Eukaryota > Metazoa > Chordata > Mammalia > Rodentia > Muridae > Rattus > Rattus norvegicus. Next base: position 61,345,600 of record NC_141542.1, on the reverse strand, counting down.
ATTTATACATGGGATCACACCGCAAATAATCTGCATAACTAGATTTTATTATTATCATTATCATCATAATTTTTATTTCTTTGGACTACTTATTAATTTCTTCCTTGTTCCTACCTAATTTCTTCTTCATCAGTTCCCACTAATATTCCACTAATATCTGTTCCCACTAATGCCTTCTGAGACAAGACCATTCACACAACCACACACATATGAGTCATAAGCCAGTTCACTCTGGAATCAAGTGAAATAATAATTATTGTGCTCATGTATTCCCACAATTTTTTGTGTTAACCATATAGGATGGTGGCAAAACTAACTGTTTGGGGCAGCTTTCTTCATGAGGCAGCTCAGCTTGATGGAAAGATTCCATCAACTCTCTACCCAGGTTTATGCTTCATCTAGAGCTGAAAAGAAAAACAAGAGATTGGCCCAGATGTGTTTCCTTTCAGAACATTTTGAAGTTGATATACTTAAGGCATTATGTCTCTGATAGAAGGAGAAAGATCCTTAGAGACTGGCTTGTCTGAGATTACAAAGTCAGAGTGTGGGAGGCAAAGTTTCCAAGGGACAGAAGCTTGATCAGTTTCTAAAGGCAGGATTGGTGCTTGATTAAAATTAAGCATACTTCTCCAAGAACTGACAGTGTAATCTCACAGAACTGCCTCTTGAACTATTTACTGTAGAAGGGGTGCGGGGAGAATGGAAAGCATGTCATAGCATTGAACATTTCAGGATAGTTCCTCCAGTAAACACCTTCTTTCATATTAAAATTGATTTCATATATATATACATATATATATATAAACTGTGTGTGTATGCACACTCAGGTGCATGCATGAACACATAAGTGTGTGTGTCAGAATATGTGAGAGTCAGAAGACAACTTTCAGAGTTTTCAGGGATCAAGTTCATCTTCAGGATGTACTTGTGGCTGCTGAGCCATCTTGCTAGTCATTGAAAAGTTTTTTCTATCAGAATTTCTCATCCAAACCTGTTTCTCAATAATGGTATCCTTCTTGTAATTAATTCTCAGGCTTATAATTCAGTCCCAGGGCATTTTGGCTAGTATGGTAACATGCAACCTGCTGATTGCCAGTTGTGATTTATACACAGCTAAAGTTGTCTTACTATTACAGTCATAACAAAGTATGGAAGCATGTTTTAAGAACTAGGGCAACCCCTGATCATGGATCAGAAGAATTCACATTGTGAAAATAACCATCCTACCAAAAACAATGTACAGATCTGAAGCAAAATCAGTTAAAAATCTCAATGCTAATTTTTATAGAAATGGAAAAAATAATATTAAAACTGTATGGAAATAAAAAAAAAGACCCAGGTTAGCTAAAACAATCTTGAGCAAAGACTGTCCTTTTCTGTTGATGTGATAAAATATCTCAAAAGGCGACTGCATACAAGAGCTGCTGCAACTGTGATCCATGGAGGCCAGGCTAGACCTGGTAACAGAAGTTGGAAGCTCATCCATGTGGGAAATGGTCAGGTTTATCACACCAACCACCCCACTCTCAGTACTGTTTTCGGTATTAGTGGCAGATCACTCATATGGTATTAATTTTTCAGCTTCTTTACTGTGTTAATTACACTTTACAAATAAAATACTTTCATTCGAATCACAGTCTCTGTGTTTGCTTCTTGGAAAATGGAAACTCAGTAACAGCAGGGCTGCTGGATACTTGGAAGACATTGCTCATACTGTTCCTGTGCAGACTGCGCTGTGAATGCCAACCCATCTCTGTTTCATACACGAGGATGCCGAGGGGCAGGGGAGCTAGGCTACCAAGCTTGCCCAGACAGCAGACCGTTTTTTTTTTTTCTTTTCTATTTTCTTCTTTTTTTTTTTTAATTAACTTGAGTATTTCTTATATACATTTCGAGTGTTATTCCCTTTCCCGGTATCCGGGCAAACATCCCCCTCCCCCCTCCCCTTCCTTATGGGTGTTCCCCTCCCAACCCTCCCCCCATTGCCGCCCTCCCCCCATAGTCTAGTTCACTGGGGGTTCAGTCTTAGCAGGACCCAGGGCTTCCCCTTCCACTGGTGCTCTTACTAGGATATTCATTGCTACCTATGGGGTCAGAGTCCAGGGTCAGTCCATGTATAGTATTAAGGTAGTGGCTTAGTCCCTGGAAGCTCTGGTTGCTTGACATTGTTGTACTTTTGGGGTCTCGAGCCCCTTCAAGCTCTTCCAGTTCTTTCTCTGATTCCTGCAACGGGGGACCTATTCTCAGTTCAGTGGTTTGCTGCTGGCATTCGCCTCTGTATTTGCTGTATTCTGGCTGTGTCTCTCAGGAGCGATCTACATCCGGCTCCTGTCGGTCTGCACTTCTTTGCTTCATCCATCTTGTCTAATTGGGTGGCTGTATATGTATGGGTCATATGTGGGGCAGGCTCTGAATGGGTGTTCCTTCAGTCTCTGTTTTAATCTTTGCCTCTCCCTTCCCTGCCAAGGGTATTCTTTTTCCTCATTTAAAGAAGGAGTGAAGCATTCACATTTTGATCATCCGTCTTGAGTTTCGTTTGTTCTAGGGATCTAGGGTAATTCAAGCATTTGGGCTAATAGCCACTTATCAATGAGTGCATACCATGTATGTCTTTCTGTGAATGGGTTAGCTCACTCAGGATGATATTTTCCAGTTCCAACCATTTGCCTACGAATTTCATAAACTCGTTGTTTTTGATAGCTGAGTAATATTCCATTGTGTAGATGTACCACATTTTCTGTATCCATTCCTCTGTTGAAGGGCATCTGGGTTCTTTCCATTTTCTGGCTATTATAAATAAGGCTGCGATGAACATAGTGGAGCACGTGTCTCTTTTATATGTTGAGGCATCTTTTGGGTATATGCCCAAGAGAGGTATAGCTGGATCCTCAGGCAGTTCAATGTCCAATTTTTCTGAGGAACCTCCAGACTGATTTCCAGAATGGTTTTACCAGTTTGCAATCCCACCAACAATGGAGGAGTGTTCCTCTTTCTCCACATCCTCGCCAGCATCTGCTGTCACCTGAGTTTTTGATCTTAGCCAATCGCACTGGTGTGAGGTGAAATCTCAGGGTTGTTTTGATTTGCATTTCCCTTATGACTAAAGATGTTGAACATTTCTTTAGGTGTTTCTCAGCCATTCGGCATTCCTCAGCTGTGAATTCTTTGTTTAGCTCTGAACCCCATTTTTAATAGGGTTATTTGTTTCCCTGCGGTCTAACTTCTTGAGTTCTTTGTATATTTTGGATATAAGGCCTCTATCTGTTGTAGGATTGGTAAAGATCTTTTCCCAATCTGTTGGTTGCCGTTTTGTCCTAACCACAGTGTCCTTTGCCTTACGGAAGCTTTGCAGTTTTATGAGATCCCATTTGTCGATTCTTGATCTTAGAGCGTAAGCCATTGGTGTTTTGTTCAGGAAATTTTTTCCAGTGCCCATGTGTTCCAGATGCTTCCCTAGTTTTTCTTCTATTAGTTTGAGTGTGTCTGGTTTGATGTGGAGGTCCTTGATCCACTTGGACTTAAGCTTTGTACAGGGTGATAAGCATGGATCGATCTGCATTCTTCTACATGTTGCCCTCCAGTTGAACCAGCACCATTTGCTGAAAATGCTATCTTTTTTCCATTTGATGGTTTTGGCTTCTTTGTCAAAAATCAAGTGACCATAGGTGTGTGGGTTCATTTCTGAGTCTTCAATTATATTCCATTGGTCTATCTGTCTGTCTCTGTACCAATACCATGCAGTTTTTATCACTATTGCTCTGTAATACTGCTTGAGTTCAGGGATAGTGATTCCCCCGGAAGTCCTTTTATTGTTGAGGATAGCTTTAGCTATCCTGGGTTTTTTGTTATTCCAGATGAATTTGCAAATTGTTCTGTCTAACTCTTTGAAGAATTGGATTGGTATTTTGATGGGGATTGCATTGAATCTGTAGATTGCTTTTGGTAAAATGGCCATTTTTACTATATTAATCCTGCCAATCCATGAGCATGGGAGATCTTTCCATCTTCTGAGGTCTTCTTCAATTTCTTTCCTCAGTGTCTTGAAGTTCTTATTGTACAGATCTTTTACTTGCTTGGTTAAAGTCACACCGAGGTACTTTATATTATTTGGGTCTATTATGAAGGGTGTCGTTTCCCTAATTTCTCTCTCGGCTTGTTTCTCTTTTGTATAGAGGAAGGCAACTGATTTATTTGAGTTAATTTTATACCCAGCCACTTTGCTGAAGTTGTTTATCAGCTTTAGTAGTTCACTGGTGGAACTTTTGGGATCACTTAAATATACTATCATGTCATCTGCAAATAGTGATATTTTGACCTCTTCTTTTCCAATCTGTATCCCCTTGATCTCCTTTTGTTGTCTGATTGCTCTGGCTAGAACTTCAAGAACTATATTGAATAAGTAGGGAGAGAGTGGGCAGCCTTGTCTAGTCCCGGATTTTAGTGGGATTGCTTCAAGTTTCTCTCCATTTAGTTTAATGTTAGCAACTGGTTTGCTGTATATGGCTTTTACTATGTTTAGGTATGGGCCTTGAATTCCTATTCTTTCCAGGACTTTTATCATGAAGGGGTGTTGAATTTTGTCAAATGCTTTCTCAGCATCTAATAAAATGATCATGTGGTTCTGTTCTTTCAGTTTGTTTATATAATGGATCACGTTGATGGTTTTCCGTATATTAAACCATCCCTGCATGCCTGGGATGAAGCCTACTTGATCATGGTGGATGATTGTTTTGATGTGCTCTTGAATTCGGTTTGCCAGAATTTTATTGAGTATTTTTGCGTCGATATTCATAAGGGAAATTGGTCTGAAGTTCTCTTTCTTTGTTGTGTCTGTGTGTGGTTTAGGTATAAGAGTAATTGTGGCTTCGTAGAAGGAATTCGGTAGTGCTCCATCTGTTTCAATTTTGTGGAATAGTTTGGATAATATTGGTATGAGGTCTTCTATGAAGGTTTGATAGAATTCTGCACTAAACCCGTCTGGACCTGGGCTCTTTTTTGGTTGGGAGACCTTTAATGACTGCTTCTATTTCCTTAGGAGTTATGGGGTTGTTTAACTGGTTTATCTGTTCCTGATTTAACTTCGATACCTGGTATCTGTCTAGGAAATTGTCCATTTCCTGAAGATTTTCAAGTTTTGTTGAATATAGGTTTTTAATAGTAAGATCTGATGATTTTTTGAATTTCCTCTGAATCTGTAGTTATGTCTCCCTTTTCATTTCTGATTTTGTTAATTTGGACGCACTCTCTGTGTCCTCTCGTTAGTCTGGCTAAGGGTTTATCTATCTTGTTGATTTTCTCAAAGAACCAACTTTTGGTTCTGTTGATTCTTTCTATGGTCCTTTTTGTTTCTACTAGGTTGATTTCAGCTCTGAGTTTGATTATTTCCTGCCTTCTACTCCTCCTGGGTGTATTTGCTTCTTTTTGTTCTAGAGCTTTTAGGTGTGCTGTCAAGCTGCTGACATATGCTCTTTCCTGTTTCTTTCTGCAGGCACTCAGCGCTATGAGTTTTCCTCTTAGCACAGCTTTCATTGTGTCCCATAAGTTTGGGTATGTTGTACCTTCATTTTCATTAAATTCTAAAAAGTTTTTAATTTCTTTCTTTATTTCTTCCTTGACCAGGTTATCATTGAGTAGAGCATTGTTCAATTTCCACGTATATGTGGGCATTCTTCCCTTATTGTTATTGAAGACCAGTTTTAGGCCGTGGTGGTCCGATAGCACGCATGGGATTATTTCTATCTTTCTGTACCTGTTGAGGCCCGTTCTTTGACCAATTATATGGTCAATTTTGGAGAAAGTACCATGAGGAGCTGAGAAGAAGGTATATCCTTTTGCTTTAGGATAGAATGTTCTATAAATATCCGTTAAGTCCATTTGGCTCATGACTTCTCTTAGTCTGTCGACATCACTGTTTATTTTCTGTTTCCATGATCTGTCCATTGATGAGAGTGGGGTGTTGAAATCTCCCACTATTATTGTGTGAGGTGCAATGTGTGTTTTGAGCTTTAGTAAGGTTTCTTTTACGTATGTAGGTGCCCTTGTATTTGGGGCATAGATATTTAGGATTGAGAGTTCATCTTGGTGGATTTTTCCTTTGATGAATATGAAGTGTCCTTCCTTATCTTTTTTGATGACTTTTAGTTGGAAATTGATTTTATTTGATATTAGAATGGCTACTCCAGCTTGCTTCTTCTGACCATTTGCTTGGAAAGTTGTTTTCCAGCCTTTCACTCTGAGGTAGTGTCTGTCTTTGTGTCTGAGGTGTGTTTCCTGTAGGCAGCAGAATGCAGGGTCCTCGTTCCGTATCCAGTTTGTTAATCTATGTCTTTTTATTGGGGAGTTGAGGCCATTGATATTGAGAGATATTAAGGAATAGTGATTATTGCTTCCCGTTATATTCATATTTGGATGTGAGGTTATGTTTGTGTGCTTTCATTCTCTTTGTTTTGTTGCCAAGACGATTAGTTTCTTGCTTCTTCTAGGGTATAGCTTGCCTCCTTAGTTGGGCTTTACCATTTATTATCCTTTGTAGTGCTGGATTTGTGGAAAGATATTGTGTAAATTTGGTTTTGTCATGGAATATCTTGGTTTCTCCATCAATGTTAATTGAGAGTTTTGCTGGATACAGTAACCTGGGCTGGCATTTGTGTTCTCTTAGGGCCTGTATGACATCAGTCCAGGATCTTCTGGCCTTCATAGTTTCTGGCGAGAAGTCTGGTGTGATTCTGATAGGTCTGCCTTTATAGGTTACTTGACCTTTTTCCCTTACTGCTTTTAATATTCTTTCTTTATTTTGTGCGTTTGGTGTTTTGACAATTATGTGACGGGAGGTGTTTCTTTTCTGGTCCAATCTATTTGGAGTTCTGTAGGCTTCTTGTATGTCTATGGGTATCTCTTTTTTTAGGTTAGGGAAGTTTTCTTCTATGATTTTGTTGAAGATATTTACTGGTCCTTTGAGCTGGGAGTCTTCACTCTCTTCTATACCTATTATCCTTAGGTTTGATCTTCTCATTGAGTCCTGGATTTCCTGTATGTTTTGGACCAGTAGCTTTTTCCGCTTTACATTATCTTTGACAGTTGAGTCAATGATTTCTATGGAATCTTCTGCTCCTGAGACTCTCTCTTCCATCTCTTGTATTCTGTTGGTGAAGCTTGTATCTACAGCTCCTTGTCTCTTCTTTTGGTTTTCTATATCCAGGGTTGTTTCCTTGTGTTCTTTCTTGATTGCTTCTATTTCCATTTTTAATTCCTTCAACTGTTTGATTGTGTTTTCCTGGAATTCTTTCAGGGATTTTTGTGTCTCCTCTCTATGAGCTTCTACTTGTTTAGTTATGTTTTCCTGGAATTCTTTCAGGCATTTTTGCGATTCCTCTCTGTAGGCTTCTACTTGTTCTCTAAGGGAGTTCTTCACGTCTTTCTTGAAGTCCTCCAGCATCATGATCAAAAATGATTTTGAAACTAGATCTTGCTTTTCTGGTGTGTTTGGATATTCCATGTTTGTTTTGATGGGAGAATTGGGCTCCGATGGTGCCATGTAGTCTTGGTTTCTGTTGCTTGGGTTCCTGCGCTTGCCTCTCGCCATCAGATTATCTCTAGTGTTACTTTGTTCTGCTATTTCTGACAGTGGCTAGACTGTCCTATAAGCCTGTGTGTCAGGAGTGCTGTAGACCTGTTTTCCTCTCTTTCAGTCAGTTATGGGGACAGAGTGTTCTGCTTTCGGGCGTGTAGTTTTTCCTCTCTACAGGTCTTCAGCTGTTCCTGTGGGCCTGTGTCTTGAGTTCACCAGGCAGCTTTCTTGCAGCAGAAAATTTGGTCTTACCTGTGGTCCCGAGGCTCAAGTTCGCTCGTGGGGTGCTGCCCACGGGCTCTCTGCGGTGGCAGAAACCAGGAAGATATGCGCCGCCCCTTCTGGGAGCTTCAGTGCACCAGGGTTCCAGATGGTCTTTGGCTTTTTCCTCTGGCGTCCGAGATGTGTGTGCAGGGAGCAGTCTCTTCTGGTTTCCCAGGCTTGTCTGCCTCTCTGAAGGTTTAGCTCTCCCTCCCACGGGATTTGGGTGCAGAGAACTGTTTATCCGGTCTGTTTCCTTCAGGTTCCGGCGGTGTCTCAGGCAGGTGTCCTGCCGCTCCTGGGCCCTCCCCCACGGGAGCCCAGAGGCCTTATACAGTTTCCTCTTGGGCCAGGGATGTGGGCATGGGTGAGCAGTGTTGGTGGTCTCTTCTGCTCTGCAGCCTCAGGAGTGCCCACCTGACCAGGCGGTTGGGTCTCTCTCTCACCGGGTCTGGGAGCAGAGAGCTGCTGCCAGCAGACTGTTTTTTGAGGATGCCCACAATAATTTTACCACTCTATGGCAATTCCGATCCACCGTCTGTGTTACGCTTTTTCATTTTGGCCCTGTTGACATCTGAGGCCACCTAATTGTTCTTGGTGCTTCCCTGTTTGTTGTGGGATTTTGAGCCACATCATGGATTCCATGCACTCAATGCTAATAGCACCCTGTCCACTGATGTAAAAATTAAGTATGACTCAACACATTGTTCATTTGTCCTCTGTGGGAGGGGAGGATGGATTCCTATGAGCACCAGGGGCGACAGAGGCAGGTTAGGTCAGAAAAGCAAGTGAAAGTGAGGTTTGTGCTGAGGGAGAGACTGAAGTGATAGCGCCTATTGGCCCTGTCTAAGGCTGTCATCCTTCAGTATCTTCTCTCTCCAGGTCCGGACCACTTGCCATTTTGTAGGGCTTCCCATGAGCAGCTGTTCTGAGCAGCGCTTGTTAGAAAGTTCTTTCCTATTGAAGCCCTAAGCCAACTCAGGGATCTTACTTCATCAGTGTGCCCTGCAGAGTCCTAATCCTTCATGGTTCACACTCGAAATAGTGTGTCCCTGTCATCTCCCTGAGATCGCTGTGGACCCCTGGCACTCCGAGGTTCAAGAGCAAAAATAGCAACTACACCTGTCTGGAGGTCAGTGGATAATTCTTGGTTGGAAAATTCAAGCCTCCGGGCTCCTTTTCAAGCTCTAAGTAAGATTTACTGGGGATTTTAAAGCTTCTACAGATTTCTGGCATAGTTTCCTATGGGACACAGTTTCCTATGGGACATAGTTTCCTATGGTCTCCTGTTTAAGAAATTAAGTCATCTGAAATTCAGGAATCAGTTGTGATTTACTTCTTAAAGCACCTATAATGCACGTTGTGCCTTCATTTTCATTAAATTCTAGGTGGATGGATGGAGGGATCTGGGTAGGAGAGTGGACAAGGAGGGGAACAGGGATAGGGATCAGGTGCCGAGAGGAGGGGTGGGAGAGGGTTGGGAGAGTGAACATATGAATGGGGGGGTATTTCTAGGACTAGCTGGAGACCTAGAATTGGAGAGGCTCCCAAGAATCTATGGGGATGATCTAAGACTCCTACCAATTGGGGATTTGGAGACTCAAGTCGCCTCCTCCTATATTCAGGTAACTCTCTCGGTGAAGGGAAGGGGACACCAATGCACTCACAAAATCTTCAATTCAAAATCTGTCATGGCTACAAGATGTGCAGGAATAAAGATGGAGCAGTGCTGGGGGGAATAGCTAACCAGTGACAAGCCCAACTTGAAACCCATTCCATGGGAGAGAACCAAACCCTGACACTATTAATGATACTGGGCTTGCAGACAGGAGCCTGGCATAACTTTGTCTCCCAAGAGGCTTCATCCAGCAAATGATAGAAACAGAGGCAAAACATCAGGTGGACCTTAGGAAGTCATAGAGAAGAGTGAGGGATAAGGTTGAATGAACTGGAGGTTTCAAGGAAAACCACAAGACGTAGAGAGTCAACTACTTGGGCCCACGGGGCTTACAGAGACTGAACTACCAACCAGGGAGCATGCATGGGTTGGACCTAGGCCTTACAGATTTGTACTAGATGTGCAGCTTGGTCTTCATGTGGGTCCCTTAACAATAGAAGTGTGTGGGAGGATATTGTCTCTGACTCTGTTGCCAGCCTCTGAATTCTTGTCCTCTAGCTGGACTTCCTGGTCATGCCTCAGTAGGAGAGGATGAGTTTAGCCCTGCTACACCTTGATGTCTCAGGGCAGGATTGTACCCAAACAAGGCTCCCATTTCTTTGGGGAGAAGAAAAGATGATAATAGGGGGACTGGGAGGAGAGCAAGGAGTGGGGCCTGTGATCAGGATGTAAAGTGAATAAATAAATTAATTAAAAAAGCAGCTCCAGAGACTTTCAAACAGATTATTACACAAACCCTAAAATAAAAGACTCTTCCATCCAGTTGTTTTTATATAGTTTTACAAAAATATAAAAATTGTAAACAATCCCTCTACTTTTTAATTTTAAAATTTTATACCAAAAAAAGTATACAAAAATGACAATACAGAAATAAAATACTAATTAGGTTGATCTTTTCTTATATTATGATTAGATATACTTAATTTTCCTTTTATTCTCTTTTCTTCATGTTGAAACTTTTAGAATGAATATGTTTCATTATTTATAACATATGCAGTGCAGTCAGTTTTAAAGTTTGCAAGCTAGGCAAGCACTCTACCACTGAACAACACTTCCAACCCTTTATTTTTATTTTGAAATAACATGCCCTAAATTGGCCAGGCTGGCCTCTAACTTTTGATCCTCTTTCCTTCAACCAGATTATAGTTGTGTGACACCAAATTGTGATCATGTTGATTCTGTTTTCGTGGAGATGAAGGAAACTGGTAGAAGTAGGTATTAGAAACAACAGTGCAGACAGAGAACTGGCATAATTGGGAGGAAGATAATGTCCAACTGACAGGGTTGGAAAAATAGCAGAGTACCTTATCCCCTCAAGTTACAAGAAAGAAGATCCAGCATGCGTAGAACCCTAGGAATCAGTCAAGGATCCCAAGTTCAGAGAACATGACAAAGTACAATGATGATGATGATGATAGCAGAACGAATATGAAGACTGGATAGAGAAGTAAACGTTGGTTTTTATGTGTAGTCAAATTAACCACTTTTACTCTGGATACTTCATTGCCCCATCTGCCTGCAGCTTCACTTTTCATGACCTGGATTCTATTTTAAGAATTACGAAGCTTCCTCCCCGAGACTTTCCCTGAGCGTCTCTCCATACCTTTTTCCAGGAGGAGTCTTTCTAAAGTTCTCTTCCCTCTGACCCTACTTCAAACAGCCTGCATACAGGTTTAAAGCTTCAACTTTCATCCCTTCTTATGGGCAGATGCTCTTTCTTCCTGGAAACCACTTTCTTCTATCGGGTAGTGGTGCCTGTTGTTCTTGGCTCAGCATCTTGGGCAGTGGCCCAGGCAGGCATGCCTCTTGAACCACAGGAGTGTTTGCAGGTCTGTGTGAATCCCCAACCACCCAAATTATACTTCCTGTTTATTTTTAATTAAATTTCTTTTAGGTTAGTTACAAAGTTCTGGGTTTCTTTATGGGATTTTTCATACGTATGTGTTACACTTTGATCCCATTCATTCCCTCCCCAACTGACCTCCCATTTCTTTCTAGAACTGAAACTGAAATTTCCATTTAACCCTGGCTCCAGCCACAGGGTACCAGTAAATAGAGCTAGTCTCTATTTAGACATTACAGATCATTGGGGGACATTCCATTTCAGGTTGCAAGTGCTCCATGTGTGCTGGATGTGGCAGGAGAGATGGGGAGGGAGAAAGGGAAGCAGGGAGGGAGGGAGGGAGGGAGAGAGGGAGGGAGGGAGGGAGGGAGGGAGAGGTTGAGATTGAGGTGTCAGTCTAGTATGTGTCTGAGAACTCTGGGTAATGCTACCATAAATAACTTGAACTCCAACTGGCTGGCTTTTGGTCATAAAGAGCTTATCATTTCAAGTGCAGACCTATATAAAAAAACACTGGGGACTTGAGGCTACACAAACTTCGATCTCTGCTTCATAAGGTAAAGACATGTTTAAACTGATAGTTTGAAAAGGTTTTGAGGGGTTTAAAGGCAATAACCAGGAGTTGCTTTAAGAAATATTTAATTCTTTAATAGTAAATACTAATATATGTTAAAGTAATGTAAGACTCTAAAGTGATAACAGTAATTGTACTAGATTGATTTTTCAATACACAAGTTGTCTTTGGGGAAAAATTACATCAACAACAGTGGTGGGAGGGTCATTTGATTTCTCAAGAACTCTCACCATTCCTTATCTGAAACATGCTCTCCCTCCCTTGCATGTGAAATAAAAGTGTCTTAGATTACATTAGTGGCATCCCATGGTGTCAGACAGGCACTTTATTACAGGGTTATAGTGCATGCTTATTCTGTACCCTGGAGGCGGTTATACAGTATGTCCACTCCATGGCCCTGGAAGTAGTCATACTGAATGTCCAGTCTGTTGCCCTGGAGGTGGTAAGAGCAGTGGGGGACTGCATGCGTGGAGGCTTTGTTCGATTATAGCTCTCAATCCTCATGTGATAGGTGTCACAATTAACTGCATTTTCTAGGCAGATTCTGCCTAGGAGGCCCAACATTCTAACCCAGCTTCTCGTCAAGGATCGTGTCTGCACCCCACAATAATTGCGTTTTAAAGGTAGAATCATTAACTTCCCAGGTCACTGAAAGGCTGAAAAAGTAAAAGCTAAGGTAAGAAAGTGTCTGCAGGAGGAAAGATGCTCCTGTGAGGCACATGAGTGGAACACTCGTGAGAAGTTTGGTAAACTGGAGAACTGAGGCATTTACTTGAGGGCTTGAGGGCTTGAGCTGACTACACACATCACACCCGTCCACTGCAGTCCAGTGTCTTAGACACTCCCTTCACCAGGATGCCAGGGACGTGGCAGCCACATCACATCCACCGCAATCTCGTTTGACACACATAGGGACTCTGCAGAGGTGGAGGTACAAACGCTTCCTGGCGGGGGTGTCCATGGCATTCACTGCTCATTCACAGGCCCGAGTGGATTTGAGAAGATTCTGCTTTTGGCTGGGGTGCCTGCCCTCAGTAGCTGAAACAGAACGGGGCAGTAAACGCAGATGACAAAATCTACAAAAACTTGTTAGAAAGATTGAAGCTGTCAATGTACAGTGTGAACTTAATATACACTAAGTACTAGGAGTCATTTAAGAAATGGTGAAATAGGCAGCCCCGGGCAAAGTGTGCATTGCAGCTCTATGTCCACTTACGACTCCTGCTTCTGTCACTGACCATCTTTAGTTGGGATTCTCTTCCCTGACCCTCCTTTTTTTTTTTATTAGATATTATTTCTTTACTTACATTTCAAACGTTATTCCCTTTCCAGGTTTTCTGTCCATAAGCCCCCTTCCCCACCCCATTCCCCATACAGGTATTCCCCCTACTCATTCACCTTACTGCCCCCCATATTCCCCGGCCCTGGGGGTTCAACCTTGGCAGGATCAAGGGCTTCCCCTTCCACTGGTGCCCCAACAAGGCTATTCTCTGCTACATATGCAGTTGGAGTCCTGGGTCAGTCCATGTATAGACTTTGGATAATGGTTTAGTCCCTGGAAGCTCTAGTTGTTGGCATTGTTGTTTTTATGGGGTTGCAAGCTCCTTCAACTCTTTCAATACTTCCTCTAATTCCCCCCAAGGGGTCCTGTTCTCAGTTCAGTGGTTTGCTGCTAACATTGACCTCTGCATTGGACATGCTCTGGATGTGTCTCTCAGGAGAGATCTATATCCGGTCCCTTTCAGCATGCATTTTTTTAGCTTCATCAATCTTATCTAGTTTTGGTGGCTGTATATATAGGCCACATGTGGGGCAGGCTCTGAATGGCTGTTCCTTGAGTCGCTGCTCTAAACTTTGCTTCTGTATCCCCTCCTATGGATTTTTTCCCCTTTTAAGGAGTGGGAGCAACCGCATTTTGGTCATCCTTCTTCTTGAGCTTCCTGTGCCTGGCCCTCCTCTTAACTGTTGACTGAACATTAGCTTGGTGCAAGTCAAGTGGTCTACAACTCAGCTACCACTCTGCTTTAATTTTGAGACGTGACCTCTTATATTGCCAGGGCTGCCCTTGAACTTTTGAATTATTTGCCTGAGCCTCCTAGGTAAGTAGGATAGTGATGGGAGTTATTGTGATTTTGAAGACATCGAGTGGATACACACTCCTGCTGGTTCTGTTTCTATTTTATCTCACTAACCTTCATATGGCAGTATCTGCTTTTATACTCAGCAAATACCAAGTGCTCTGAATCTCTCAGGTCCAACAGTTCTGTGGCTTTTGTGCCTATCAGTGGTCTCTGGCCAATTCTCGTTACAAATCACTCTTCTTCTTTGTGAGTGAGGGGATTAAGGAGACTCCAAGTACTGAAAGTAGGAGCCAGATCAGTGTCCTAGCTAGAGCTCTGTTCCAACACAGTCTCAGAGTCTGATCTGGGTTTCTTATCCATGGTTCATTAAACCGCAATCCACAAGTGTCCCCAGTGGCACCCAATGTTGGACAGGCTTTCTTCACTGAAATTGTCTTCCGGAAGTTACTTGAAATAACTGTCCAGAACTTAATGGTGAGCTCCACAGTCCTAGACCGTGACAAGGAACAGCAGCATATGCTCCCAGGTGTACCTCTCTGGACTGCATTCTTCTTGATCATAGGGGCTGCATCTTACTCTGTCAAGCCAGCTCCTTGTGTGCCTGCCTTAATGACCCCAAGGAAGCTCTGATGAGCAGAGGTTTTGCTTGTTTTTGCCTCAGCAAACGATGAAGTGGTAAGCAGTACTCCTGGGAACCTTGCAGGCTGAGTCTGCCATGCCTTTTCCCTCCCAACAGGCTCTAGCTATGGATCAGCATCTCCACACGGCCCAGCAGCCCCTACGCTTGGGGACTCCACAGGAGGATGTTTTTGCAGGACCCTCAGTAGGTAAGCCCTTACAGCATTTCTCAGTCTCAAGATGTGTTTCTTTTAAACTCTAGGACTTTTTAAAACTGTAACAGAGAATAGCAGGAAACAAAAACCAATTACCTTCTAGTTTTCAATGTTATCACTTCCACGACATTTTATCACACGTGCAGGTCTAAGAGTGCTAAACGTTTGAAACAACTTTTAAAACCACCAAAAGGGAATTTAGATTTGTTTTTGCTTCTTGCTCAGATATATTCCTGGCATCTTTTTCCAACAGTGGTCCCCTGTTGGAGGTATTTCCTCTTAGAGTCATGTGCAAGCTTAGAATTCTGTCTAGGTATGGATTCCGAAGCAAATTAGACATAACCAAGGATGAGAACGTGAGAACCACTTAAAACAAGCATTTACAGTAGTCAAAGTTTCACCTCTGCCAAAGAGGATGTAAACTTATTTTTTCCATATTGTTTTCATAAAATTCTGAAATTTTCTAGAATTCTGATCTATTTGCTACTAATAAGTGAAACTATTTAAAGTATAATACAGATAATTTTCTCTTTATAGTCCTTCAGAGGGTCTTACATAAAATTATTTATATGCTTGTGTTTAAAATCTTATTACATTTATTTACGATTTGTTATGCATGTCCTGGCACACATGTGGAAGGCAGGAGATAACTTGCCAGAGTCAGTTCTCTCCTTCTCCTACGAGGGTCTGGGATATGTGTAGGTCCTCAGGCTTGGAAGCAGGCACCTTCAACTGCTGGACTATCTCAGGCATCCAATGGCAGTTTTCATTTTTTTTCTGGTCTCAAGTTTATTTGTAAAAACAGCACAGGACCCTGGTCATCTGCACACAGTGTGTGGGTAGATGTGTCACAGCCGTCCATCTGTCTTCACACACACTGGCAGGAGCCTTTTCTATGGGGCCTTCACAAGGGCCTGGGCACCTTTGGGAGCCTGCGCTGGAGCTGAAGCCTGGGCCTTAGCTGGAGCGTTGGCCTCTGCCTTGGTTTGAACCTTGGGCTTTGGTTCGCAGAGCCTACAACCCTTGTTCATTTAATACATTTTTAACTATGTGTGTGCAAGTATGTGCATGCCACAGTATGTGTGTAGAGCTCAGAGAAAAGCTTGCAGCAATCCGTTTTTAATGTTGATTGACTGAAGCAAGAGCCAGTGGTGCACACCAGTGTCCCCAGGACAGGAGCGGCTAAGAAAGGGGAATCAAGAAAGCAGGACTCACTCGTTTTACATATCGCAAAGTAAATAAATAAATAACAGTGAATACTACTGATAGGGATAGTATAACCGCCAAACTTAATACTTGTCTACTTACAAAATCAGCCCACCAACTTATCTGTAGCACTGAGAGAAAAATTGTTGCCACAACAGTGGTCCTTGGGAGAAAAGGATACACACCGGGTGTGGTAGGTTAGAGGAACCTGATGGCGTGGGTAGGAATCACTGATGGCCATGAATTCCATGAACTTTGGATCTGGTTGTTACTTGTGGCCGAGAAACATTTGATGTTATGTAACTAACAGTTAGATTAAAGACCAAAGTTAACTACACCCACTCGAAATCTTAGGCCGTACAGACTGCTCAATGGTTAAGAGCACTGGCTACTCTTCCAGAGGATCCAGGTTTGAGTCCTAGTACCCACAGGTGGCTCGTAGCCATCTTAATGCCAGTTCCAGATCTCATATCTTATGGCCTCTGCAGACACCGCACCAAGCACTGTACCCACATGGCACACAGACACTTGGAGGCCAAATACCCACAGACATGAAAATACACTTTAAAACTACTCAAATCTCACCCTTAGTTGTCTCACACATCTCACTGTGACATATGCTTTTCATGTTACTTCCATTTTCTCTGTTGCTAGAACACACACTACTCATGGTGGGTATGTTCATACAGGGTCCTTGTAAATACTTGTCAATCAGTGTCTCTTCTTCCTTGTAGAACCCTGGGAGTAAAACATTCTCCACTGTGTTCCTTGGCTTTCTATCTGCTGAACTAGATTCAGTATCAGCTCACAGCCTCATGGTTCTAGGACCTCATCAATCATTCATAACGATGGGGCTTATCTGTCAGGTCACTGTGAAGGCTGTGGGTCTGTGCCCTGCAGCTTTACAGTGAAGAGTGGCCCACGGTCTGCGCTAGCCCTAGATGAGCACGTTCCTTCACACTTATTGAAACTTAGCTGTTGGATCAGTACAGGAGTTTCTCTTTTTTGAGTGGTGTAAATCAGAATTGCCTGTTAATAACCACACCATCAAAGGAACATAGATTAATCTATAAATGACTCAATCACCCTTACTATTGGTAAAAACCTGTTCCTAATATGTCCTACCCTGATACCACCTTAAAATGCAACAAACTTTTAGGGAATAAAAATGAAAACATATATAGACACGTAAACTATGAGCCCCAGTTTATTTTCAAATCCAGTGCAACAGTCAGTGTCACCTGAAGCCCCTGTAGGCCTCCCTGAAGGACGCTGCAGCTGTGTAGTCCTTAACAAACTCTCCTCTGTCCACCTTGTCCTTTGTCCACCTTAACAAACTCTCCTCTGTCCACCTTGAGTGGTTGTTCTGAAAGACATCAAATGTTCATTGATTGCTCTCCCATCTCTTTTCTAGAGACCAGATTCTACTCCTGTCAAAATCTAGTCATATCCCAGGATACAAAGACAAGGGCCACGCATGACCCCTCTGCTCCTAGATAGAGTCCCCATTGTTGGTGCCCCCTTAGTCCTTAGCCAACAGTAGACTATGTGCTCAGCATCCTCACCCTTCCTCCTGACATTTCACCTCAGGGATCCGCTGAAATATTGGAAAACCTATGAGGATTTGTGACTGCATGATACCAGTCCTGTCAGGTGCTCTCTTCCCATGTTATGACATGTGAGAGCTGCTATTGTAGCTTACGGGGCTCAATGAGTATTTAAAGCAGTTGTAATTTAATATCTGGAGTTTGGTTAATCGCCTCCCTGTGCTTGGAAAGCTGGCTCGACTTTGGGTAGCTTATACCTTCTGAGGGTTAGTTGTGGATTTAAGAGAACATGTTCCTGCCAACATGTGGGAATACCATCTCACCCCAAGATCCAAAAATAGCCACATGCATGTTTATCTAGCTCCTCAGTGTTCAGAAAGCTCACACGTTGTTACCACTGTACAGATAACCAGATAACATTACTTTCTCTTGGTGGCAAGAAAGTGGGGATGGAACTTTGCCTATTCTGTCCTCTCCTATGGAAAGACCAGGGGCATACTTTGTCATTTTGTCACATGTGAATTCCGTGTCCCTATCATCCTATGTAATTCAGTTTTGTGTTCTATGTACAGTCATAGCTATTTATGGTTGCCCTCCTGTTAGAGAAAGTTTCATCTATTATCATCTTATTGAGGCCCATATGATTTTTCTACTTCACAGAGTCTGACATGATAGAATCATCTCTTCATAGCATCCAGAAATTTGTTCCTACAGACTATGCCAGCTACACACAAGAGCATTATCACTTCGCAGGCAAGAAGATCATCATTCAAGAATCCATTGAGAACTATGGCACAGTGGTGTGGCCAGGGGTGAGAATTGCTACATTTGTGGTCCAGCTTTCTGGAGATAAAACTTTTTGTACATCCGTGTTGCCTGCAACTGGCCATGTGCCCTCTTACTTGTGTGCTTTTGCAACTAATGAATAACTGCCTGTTATCCCAGGGATTTGAGCACTGGCTTTGAAGTAAAATCCTCTCCCATTCCTCTACCTTCCTCCTCTTGCTACTTGACCATCCTTTTCCTTCCTTCTCATGATAGACAAGTGATCCACCACACACACCCCTACCCTAATCAATATTCAGTGAAATATTTCAATTGATATAAGTAGAGTATATTGAAAATGGGATGTAAAACTGACACAACTACTATATGAGAAAAGTTAAAATTTAATTTAGAATTCCCAATAGGCACTTTTGAGCTCCCCTCATTCTCAGGCATTCAATAATTTCAGACTCTTTCACATGGTAAATGGTACATACTTCAGAAGAAACATTCAGGAGTCATTTCTTTACCTCTTGCTTTCCATGATTGTAAGGATGGTACTGAAACAGACAAAATTCTCTATTTTCAGGTTGTATGATCATGGACAGTCACTGTCCATTATCTTGTGTCCATATTTAAAATGGGAACTACTGCTAACAATTAGTTGCTGACATGATTATGAAGATTAATGAGGCCCACAATAGCTGTAGTGATTGGAACAACATTATTCCTACCTCACAGCTGAGAATATCAGGACTCAGTAAGGTTCTTAGATTTGGTAAACCTCAACTCTTGAGTGGTCTGAGGCCCAGTATTACCAATTTCTCCAATGCAAGGCTGTCCACATCAGAAAGAGTCCAGAACAGAAATTCACAGATGTTTGGGAGCGATATTAAGATATTTAAATATTTTGATTGATGACTGGGTGGGGAAAGGTGACTGTTTCTTAAAAACTGTCTGATACATATACATGGTGAAGGGACTCTAAACTAGAAAGCCATGATGGTGGCACTGTGGAACACTGAATAGTCATGAAGAGGGTCCCATTGGACTCTCCGGGTGGTCTTGCAGACTGGTAATAGATGAGAGAAAAGGAGCCAGGGCTTTAGGTCTGGGAGCTCTTTTAGTAATTTATACACAGGTATGATTTCCTTCCAGCAATGGTCTTTCACCTAACCAGAAGTTTGAAAACACCAAACCTCCTGTTACACCAGGTAAACATGTAACTACAGTGATGGTAAGACATTACAAAAATTAAGGCCTCAGATTGTCCTGCACCAAATGGGCCTGTCTTAGGATTTGTTTCAGACAGTTGCACAAAAAAAAAAAAAATGTATGATTTCTGGTGCAGCTGTCCGTGGGTAGAGTAGGTGCTGAGATGTCAAAATGATACTCTGGATGATACTTCAATATTGGAGGACAGGGTGTTCTCAGAGCTGAGGGAGGCTGGCCTAAGTCATCTTCACAGGATTGCACAGAGTATGCTATCTGGAACACTGTAGGTGACACTCAATATTGAAGACCCACAAAGAACTTTCTCTTTGCCAACCAAAACCCCCTCCCTTGCTCTGTGCTGTCTGACATCTGCTACTCTCACCTGGCAGTCCACATGCAGCTTTACTCAGTTGGCTCACCTCTCCCTGCATCAGGAAGGCAGTACTGACTTCCAACTGACCTTTAGTCTGCCCACTCCCACCTATATGCCTCATTTATGCTACATAAAGCACAGTAATTTGTAACCGGTTCACATGTCTTACACATCACTACAGTACCTTGACAGCATAGCTATTGCCCTTGAATATCCTTCAACAAGAACACAGGATGCAAAGGGGTAGGTTTTTTGTGCTATCCACCCTATGTCTTAGTTAGGGTCTTATTGCTGTGAACAGACACCATGACCAATGTAAGTTTTATAAAGGACAACATTTAATTGGGGCTGGTTTACAGGTTCAGAAGTTCAGTCCATTATCATCAAGGAAGGAGCATGGCAGCATCACAGCATCCAGGCAGGCATGGTGTAGGAAGAACTGAGTTCTACATCTTCACAGGAACAAAGCCAGAACAGACTGAACATCCTCAGGCAGCTAGGAGGAGGGTCTCGGAGCCCACCCCACAGTGATACACACCCTCCAACAAGGCCACACCTTCTAATAGTGCCACTCTCTGGGCCAAGCATACAAACTACCACACCCTATGACCTGCAATGGTGAAAGTTCAGGAATTCCCTGGCCAGTAACTTCCTGCCTAGCCCAAATAAAAAATGGAGTACAAATTAGGGAGCTCAACTGCTTTTCATCTCCATGCCTTCACTGGAACCCTAGTCTGTGTATACGTGGGTTTGTTACTCTTTTGTGAATACTTTATAGTATTTCCCAGGGCATTGCGGATATTTCATTTGCACATGTATATGTGTGTGTCCCCTTCAACTCCCTCCCCCACCAAATTCTGTTTTGGCAGCAAGGTCCCAGCTGTCCTGGGGCTCACCTATGTAGCTGAAGTTGACTGTGAACTCCCAGGGATCCCCTTCCCTTTCCGAGTGCTGGAAATAAAGGTGTGTACCACTATGCCCATGAATCAATGAAATGGCATATATCATTATAGAAGTACAGATTGGTTCATCAGGGCTGATCTAGACATGTAGACCACAAAAGCTAAGGATCTGGACCTTTAACAAACTCTGAACACTTTGAGAAGTACTTTTTGACAATGTTTTTCACCCAAGAGGAGGAAGGGGAGAGAGGAAGTGAGGGAGGAACCCAAACTGGTCAGTTGTCCAATGTAACAAACCTAATTAATCTTTCATAGAGCTGGGAGCAAGGTGTTCAAATTTATATAACTTATATGAAGCACCCAACATGAAAAAGCTGGTAGGATTTGCTATTTTTCAGTGCACATTTCTGACTTAAGAGTAGAACTAATTCTCTAGGTCTTTAGGTAGAATTATTCGTGGCAGAGATGGGTATTAGAGTAAGTTTTCCTTTCTGTTTTGTTCGTTTTTGGACCAGGGAGAAGAACTGCACAGTAGCTCAGGCCCACTCAAGTTCCTGGTGCTTACGGGTCTGACCACTGTATCTGGTTATACTGGTCCCATGGCCCCCATACTGACCACTGTATCTGGTTATACTGGTCCCATGGCCCCCATACTGACCACTGTATCTGGTTATACTGGTCCCATGGCCCCCATACTGACCACTGTATCTGGTTATACTGGTCCCATGGCCCCCATACTGACCACTGTATCTGGTTATACTGGTCCCATGGCCCCCATAGGACACTTACAACACTAGAAATACGTACGGTTATGCTTTGATATTCAACTATAAGCAACAATGGTTTGCTCCTGGCTTCTAGTGATCAAACTTCAAAGAGACAAATTGTTGTTAATGTCTTTTAGGCTACAGCTTTGTGCCAATATTTAGAAGACCATACAGAAGAATTAAATCTCGAAGATGCTAAAATACTTGAAATTGGTGCTGGACCAGGCCTTGTTTCCATTGTGTCCAGTCTTTTAGGTTTGTTTTTTTCTTGTTCTCATTTAAAAAAAAAAATCTCTTCCGTGACAATTTTGATTTCTTACTACCGGCAGGGTGTGGCTTGGCCACAATTTTATTGAATTGCCTTTAAATGTCACTTGACAAGCATCATTAGTTATTTAAATAGTCTTGGAGACATTAGTCTTCAAGTACTTTAATTTACCTAGTTTTCATGCATGGAAATTGAGAGTCTAAAGATATGAAACTGAATCTCTCTGACATTCATGAGTTGGGGTGCTATAGGAGGAAGCTGCCTAGTTTAAAATGCATCAGTTTTCTCAGCCTATATACCATGGGGTAGTAAGGCGATGTTTCTTGTCTATCTCTTAGTAAACTGTGGCTGCCCGTATCTTGAGGCAGCATTACCATTTCTTTTTCTCATAGGAGCTCAAGTCACAGCAACAGACCTGCCTGATGTTCTAGGAAATCTTCAATACAATATTTCAAAAAACACACTAGAATGCACAGCCCATCTACCTGAAGTGAAAGAACTGGTATGGGGGGAAGACCTGGACCAGAAATTCCCTAAGTCATCCTTTTATTATGACTATGTCCTGGCTTCTGATGTTGTCTACCACCACTACTTCCTGGATAAGCTGCTTGCTACCATGGTGTACCTTTCCCAGCCAGGCACTGTGGTGCTCTGGGCAAACAAATTCAGATTTAGTACTGATTATGAATTTTTAGATAAGTTCAAGCAAGCTTTTGATACCACTCTCTTGGCTGAACATTCAGAGTCATCAGTCAAGCTCTTTAAAGGAATATTAAAATGGGACTGAAATGTAAAGAGCCTCTCAAACCATCAGTGTCTTGTGAAGCTGTTATAAGGTATACTATACCATACTGGTAAGGCTAGAATAAATGCATTCAATATACAACTTTCTAAGATGGTAAGAATATGTGGTCAACCTAAGTATCTAAAGAAAGGAAACAGACACATGAAAGTAGACTTGCTGAGTTCCCAGTGTATTAAATGTATTAAATAAGAGCTTACACAAAGAAGTAAATGAACAAGTGGGTTCCTGTTTGTGCTCTAGTACCTGGATTTTACATGTGCCAATATGCTTGTCATAATTGTGGACTCACTGTGTAACCCATGGAAGCTTTGAAATAGATATGCACCTGCCTGATCACGGTCATGTGCCACAGTGACCGCCTCACTGTAGCTAGAGCATATATATGGATTATAGCAGGGAGAGGGTAATACTGACTAAAGATGGAAAATGTGGAAATTGATGGAATGAGAAAACATATGTCTTAAGAACCTCCCCTTTGAGGGGCTGGAGAAATGGCTCAGTGGTTTAGAGCACTGACTGCTCTTCCAGAGGTCCTGAGTTCAATTCCTAGCAACCACATGGTGGCTCACAACCATCTGTAATAGAATCCAATGCCCTCTTCTAGTGTGTCTGAAGACAGCAACGGTGTAACTCATATACATAAAATAAAATCTTTCAAAAAAAGAAAAAAAAGAACCTCCTTTGAGGCGTCGGCAAGATGGTTTAGCAGATAAGTTCAACGGTATGCAGTCATGGTGGCTAGAGTTCAGATCCCAACACCTACAGAAAAAGTTGGTGTTTAGCAAACAACTCTTTAAAGCTCTGAGGGATCTGGATTCTGAACATCACAGGTGCGCATGCGCACACACACACACACACACACACACACACACACACGCACACACACACACACACACAGCTGAGCACAGCAGCACATTCATGAAATCCCAGGGCTGGGAAGGTAGAGACAGGAGAATTCCTGGTGCTTGGTGGACAGCCAGGCCTATCTTACTTAACATCAAGTTCAGAGACGTGTCTCAAAACGGTAGATATTCAATTCTGACTACCATTATTTCGTATATACTTATATGTATTGTGGGTATGTATACACACACACACACACACACACACACACACTGTATAGATTTTAGCTTCTGTGGCAAAGAAAACTTTAAACACAACTAAAAACATAATATAAATGCCTGATGTAATGGTGTTGGGTCAGAATCAGATAATACTTTTGGTTTAGTATTCTACATACTACTTCCATAGAACAATAGCACCTAACTTTTTTTTTTTTTTTTTTTTTTTGCTTTACCATCATTTATAAAAATTAATGTGGTTTTGCTCGTAAAAGCAGACTGTAGCTGATGTGGCTTTCAGGGCACCCTAACAGCCCATAGATGTGTAAGTCATCTGCAGTAGGACTTTTAAGATTTCTAATAGTTTAGCCAAGAAGATAAATGTCAGAATGCAAAGTGCATTATATATTCTAGCCATAGATCTCAGGAACTACAACTTCACTTACAACAGCAGTGCCAAATACTTAGGATGATCTACTAACAGATATGCTAGAATCCTACCCAATTTTACAGTATTATTGAGAAAAACTAAAGACAGTAAGTAAATGGGATGACAAAGCAAGTTCCTACATTAGAAGGCATTCCAAAGATCAATTTCTCCAAGTTTTATCAATGGGTAATGGGAAGTCACTGCCAAATTCCCAACATGTTTCTGTGAGATGAATTTGTTCTGTAGATTCTAACTACACTAAAATGAAAAGGCTAAGAGGTGTCAGGATACTCCTTAAGATTATGGTGGGAAGGCTTGTTTTATAAATACCTGACTAATAAAATCCTATCTCTAGACAAGGAGCTATTTGTAACTGACAGCTACTTACTGGGAAAGGGAAACTCACTTTCTCACTCTTCTTCAATGGAGTCACAGTGGGTTTAACAGCTGACCAACACACACTAGACTCCATAACTGGATTGTGTGTGTGTGTGTGTGTGTGTGTGTGTGTGTGTGCGCGCGTGCGCGCATGCGCGCGCAAGAGTGTTTAAGGTGAGAAAGAATATGAAGATGAGAAAGTAGGTAAGATCTAGGTGTTCATGGAGGAGAAATAATATGATCAAATACACTGTATGAACTTCTAAAAGAATAAAAATAATAAAAAGTGTCCGGGCTAAGATGACAACTCAGTGGTTAAGAGAACTCACTGCTTATTCAGAGGACTGATATTTGTTTGGCCCGGAACCCATATGGTAGTTCACAATTGTAGATGCAATTGTACAGGATTCAACACATTCTTCACAAAGTTCTGGAAATCTTTAAAAAAAACACACAAACAAAAACCTACTAGGGGTTCTATTAGGAGGCAGAGATAGGGGAATCTCCAGATAGCCTGGTCTACATAGTGAGTTCCACGTCAATCAGGATTAAAGAGAGACTGTACCTAAAATAAGATAAAAATCATGCAATTGGATTTACCCCTACAAAATAAAGCACTTTGTGTACCAAAATACATGAAGAACTGAAACATGATAAAAAAAGTGGGCAAAATTTGGAAGAGCCTTCCCCAAAGAAACAATACATGTCTAATAAACACATTATTTATTGTGGGAATGCAGATTAAAACCACAAAGAGATAACACAACCACTACCGAGTTTTAAAAGTAATATCATTAGGTACTGAGAAGGATGAAAACCAAAAGCACCACCACAACAAAAGACCTAAAAAACCCATGACTCTCACTTGGCAACTAAGATTTAAATCAGCCTAGCCATGTTGGAAGACAATTGGAAAGTTTCACACATCAAAAAAAAAAGTTCAATAAACAGTAATTTTGTTTCAAAATATTTACCCCAAAGTAAACATACTCATCATACGCAGATAGGCAGAAAGAGTACATTATGTATTATGTCATGTAATTATGTATTAGTATTAATAGTGTGTCACTCACCACAGCCTACAGTGTGCATTAAACTCAAGAATACTGCATTAAGGAAGACTGGAGAGATTTTGCATTTTGTCAGTCCAAAACTGGAAAAAAACTCAAAATTGTAGTTAGATTAGAAGCAGGCCACGGCTTGTTTAGGGACAAGGTAAGAATGAAAATTGACTACAAATGGATAAATGACTTGTTTAAAACAACAAAAACAGGGTGTGCTAGTGGATTGTGACATAGTTCAGGGGGTAAACAAGGTTGCCTCCAAGCCTGACAACCTCAGTTCAATCTCTAGAATCCACAGATGGGTGGGAATCAACTCCCACTGGTTGTTCTTTGACTGATGTGTATGGGTGCATATGCCACATCAACAAATGTCATGAAATAAAAACATTCAAAAAAACGTTAAAAAATAAGTCTCCCAAATAGAGCCCGATTTTTTTTTAGCTGCACTAAACTACCTTTGAAATATATAATGTAGAGAAATAAAATTATAGCAAATGGTTCCTGTCTCCTAAATATCTTCTTGGACTTACAGATATATCTTATTTCTAGGTCTAGGGCAGGACTCAAATCCCATGCTATTCTGAAAATGGACAGAATACTTTTAGAAAGGCTGGATTGACTATAGAATAGACAGAAAAACTACTGCCTGGTTTCTTGACCACAGTTCATTACATAGCAACCACAGCTCACTGTAACAGCAGACACAGAACAGCCTGCTGCCTCCCATCCCCATTGCATTTCAACTCATTCAGTCCTTTTTTCCCTCTAAACCTCGTTACTTTTTCACTGTTATACATCTGAAGAAAATTACAGGAAAATCTTTTTCTGCAAGTTCAGTTTGTCTCAAAGTATGAGATGTGAACTTTTTTTGAGAGGTTTCTGTCTAGTTTTGGCTGTGCTGGAAATTGCTCTTTAGACCATGCTGGCCTTGAACTCTCCTGTCTCTGCCTCCTGAGTGCTGGAATTAAAGGTGTGTGCCACCAGTACCTGGCTCTAAAATACATTTTTTTCTTAAATAATTTAGTAATAAAAGCAGTGTGTGTATTTCACTGCCCCATGACAAAGCATCCATAGTATCTCACCAGACTCCCAAAGGTCTGTTCTTTCCCTCTAGTCTATTTCCACATACTGTCCCATATGCTCTTGTTCTTGTAAATCATTCATTCTGATGACTCAGACTTGGAAACAGCTAGTCACAAAATTTGCTCCTAGAAGCTGAATTTTGAGGCAGTTAGCTTATGGAATTACTGCCAATATGTGCTATGTAACAATCTGTAAACTTATCCATGAAAACAAAGGGAGTTACATAGCTCCTCTATATCCTGTGCAGATTTTTGCTAAGAGCTGGCTGTCTGCTTCCTGAATACATTGGGTGTGCATGCCTGGGAAGGCATATACTTCACTCACTGCAGAACTGTCATTACACACTAACTGTTGTATGGACAAGACTTACTGAATAATCCATATAATGACCAGCTGCTCAAGACCTTCTCACAATAGCGAAGGTTCTAGAAGAAATTAAACCAGCACCTTTGTAGGCCAGGAGTAGCCATTTCTTTCTAAGAGCAGTTCTCCCTCTGGATTCAGAGGGCCAGGATGACAGAAATTCTGTCAGGGAGAGTTGTCTGTTAACCTTCCCTGGTAGAGCAATATTCATATATGTTTAAACTCAAGTCTAGCTTAATTATTACTTTCCTTTTCTTCAAAAAGAAATTCCATTCAAGAGGTTTTGGGCACACTCCCTTACCCACCTCCCTACATGCTGGCTTCTCCCATCTTACACGCAGAGGATGAAGACGCAGGCACTGGCTGACTGAGAAAGCAGAGCAGAACACAGGGCACAAAAGCTGCAGGAAATCAAATAAGCAGTTTCTGAATGAGGAGCGCCTTGAGTGCACTTTGACTTTCTCATGGGACATGGTAGTCAATTCAAGGGCTTTTGAGTGCCTACAGATTAGACTGCAAGGGTAGGTAGGCAGGTGCCACATTATCCAATCTCTGGTCAGTAAGGCAATGGTACCACAAGGAAGATTTGAGTCTTGTATTACCTTTGAAAGGACTGGCCTTTCCATAGGTAAAGAATATGTAATTATAGGATGTAGGTTCCGGTATGACGAAGGAGTACAACACCCCGTGACAAACTGCTTATAACTGGAAATGTTCTCGGGGAGTAATCCCAAGCACACTTTACAGCTCTGTTTCTTTAGGAAGTTACTTTCCTGAGTTCTTCAGTTGTTTTCAGTGAGTAGTGTAGTAGGCATCTGATACAATGACTTTCAGTCACCACTTCACCCATGCTTCTTCTCTTACTTTTTTTTTGGTTGGAGGATATGGTCTAGTGTAGAGCTTAACTGAGATCATCTATTCTCAAGAAACACAGTATGATCAGACAGGAAATGATACATGGTAGCACCCTGACTCTCCCAGCCACAGAACTTTACCAATACAACTATTTACACATGGCTCAATGGTCATAGTTTACTGACCTTTCCTGAGGTACTTCAGATGAAGGGGCAAGACCTGGCTGGTAAAACTAGCTTATGTGCTTGTATGTGACCAAGTGAAAATACATACAAGAGCTCATACACTCAGCTAGCTATCCACAGAAGGATATTAGACTCTAGATCCTGTAGAAACTGCATGCAAAACATTTTAAAGCTTATTTGTAGTTTTTCATAAAGCTCTAATGTTTTTATCAAATAAAAATCAAGATTCACTGGTAAATCTTTTATAGCAGTAAACCAAGGAACAAAGATCTCTCTCTCTCTCTCTCTCTCTCTCTCTCTCTCTCTCTCTCACACACACACACACACACACAGCTATTAGATTAACTATAGCTTTTTTAATATTGTCAATTTCTATCTATTTTATAGATCTAGGAATACTAGATATAAAGATAAAAGATTAAACATATATAAGACTTAAACACATGATAAGCACTGGAAATATATACCCATAGGAAACATTATAAAATAAATTACCTCACTTTCTGGCCTATAGATGTAATAAACTAGTCTGTGTTCTAACCCCAAACATTATGAAAAATTAAGACCAATCTTGAATAGCTTCAATATTTACTTTTATTTATAAAAAACAGGTATCAGAGTGCATATGGTGTGCTGTGCCTGTTGTTTTGCACATTTATTCATGTATTTTACATGATTTCAATGTTATAAACATACTGTGTATATCTTTACAAAACCAGATAGATTCAACTGTCTGGCACCAACACATGAAATTTTAACTTATTCTGATGCTGTGTACTTGAGGATGCTGTAAAAACAACTTGCTTGTTGTGACTCCGGAGTGAAGATTACATTAACACGTTTCTTTTCCCAGTTGCCATGTATTTATACCTCCCCACCATACCCATTAATTGAATTTATTTTTAGAAGTCTGGAAATTATGTTCTCGTAATTTTTAGTCAAATAAATAATTTAGCTACACCCAATGTAGCATTTTTAAGGCCTCTATATAATTGGAAAAATTTAGCATGTTTTAACCTTTTTGATTTATAAAATAAAAACTGGATGACGTTTTACAGTTAAAAATTAAGAGATGAAAACCTCTCCTGCAGTGAGCAGCTGCATCCCACCCAGGTTGGGGCTGGCAGGCAGGCTCTGCCCTCCCTAGCCAAGTGTGGGAGGCAGCAGGAAAGCAGCATGATGTCAGAGGTCTGTCTACATTACATGTATGAAGCCACACACCATTGAGTTCTCTGATAAATACATAGAGTTTTAATGATCAGTATTCGATAGTGGATGAAGACATGCATTAGTTAGACTAGAAATGCCACACATTTGTTCATATATTTGTTCACTATAAAATTTTCTGTTTCGAAATTTAACGTTTTGGTTCCCATTTTAGAATACACAATAATCAGGAGGATACATGATGGGGAGCCAGTTTTCAGTAAAAGACGCACAATGGGTCCATCCGAGTAATTTCATCAGCTGTAATAAAAGAAAGAATTAGTAAAGAACGTGACAGGTCCCAAGTCCAAAATTCAGAATAATTTAATAATAAGTCACAATGCACAGAAATCTTCCTTCTACCATTCTATTATTCATTAATCTATCTACCAACTGACTATCCTTCCTAACCCTTCCCAATAAAACACAAATCTTTTTCACAGGAGCACAAATACACAGAAACAATAACAGGAACTCCAGAAAGAGTTCCCTTAACCTAATCAAGACTCGAAAGGATTTAAACTATCTTACCATTTGTACTGAGTGATGAACATAGACAGAAAACAAGATGGCATTAAAATACTTTCCTTCATATCTCAAGCTAACTCATAGAGAAAGATCCAACTATTTTTGCTTCGCATATGCAATATATGGTAAATTAATAAAGGTGAAAATCATCTCAGATAAAACTCCACAAATTCAACCAGTTTAAAACCAAGGCAATATACATTAAGAAGGACGACTTCTTCCTTCAAAAAGGAAAAGATTGTCTTCTAACTACAAAGTAATTCATCTTTGCCCTTGCTGAAAACATTCAAGGTTAATAAGGGTCTCTGAATAGCAGTGAAAATGTTTTAGAAAGTTGGATGGCTACAAATAAATAATGCATTTATTATACAATTCATACTGCTTTAGTAATGGTAACAATTGGCCACAATAAAAAAAGTTTTATAATGAACACAGGTTTTTTTTTTTTCCCAGTGTTTTTGTCACTACATAGTATGGAAGTAATATACAGTATAATTACTTACTTGAATACAATTTTTCCAGTTTTCTTTTGTTGGTTTTTCTTCTACGAGTTTGGTTGCAAACTTAAGGCCTCTCCCGTACATCTTATTTACTAATGCATGCTTGTATGCAAATGTCAAAACCTACAAAATAAAATAAAAATAAAAGATTATTTATGGCATACACATATTTTAAGGGATATAGCTTTAACAATGAAATAAGGCTTTCACCGAAGTTTACCCTTTCTTGTGTGTAGGCATACATGTGTCAGTATAAGGTATCTTTCTTAATTGCTTTTCAGCTTATTAAGGTTGATGTGGCTAGAGTGGTGGGCCCACAGATCATCCCAATACTGATGTCACAGTTCTGGAATTATCGGTTCATGTCATAGTGCTTAGTGCTTGTTTTTTGTTTGTTTTTTTTTTTACACTGGTGCAAGAGATTGAACTTGGGTTCTCATATTTCTGTGGCAGGCAATTTACTGAATGAGACATCTCACCAGTCTCTAAAAGTATAGCTTAAGTTGAGTATGTTGTATCAAGGGAAATTTAAAAAGATGTCTTTTAAGTGTATGCCGACAGGAGCCTGATATAGCTGTCTCCTGAGAGGCTCTTCCAGAGCATGACAAATCCAAGGGAGATGCTTGTAGCCAACCACTAAACTGAGAACAGGGTCCCCAATGGAGGAATTAGAGAAAGGACTAAAAGAGCTGAAGGGGTTTGCAACCTCATAGGAAGAACAACATTCTTTTTTTTTATCTTTATTAACTTGAGTATTTATTTACATTTCGTTGTTATTCCCTTTCCCAGTTTCCGGGCCAACATCCCCCTAGCCACTCCCCCTCTCCTTCTTTATGGGTGTTCCCCTCCCCACCCTCCCCCTATTACCTCCCACCCCCCAACAATCACGTTCACTGGGGGTTCAGTCTTGGCAGGACCAAGGGCTTCTTCCCCTTCCACTGGTGCTCTTACTAGGATATTCATTGCTACCTATGCAGTTGGAGCCCAGGGTCAGTCCATGTATAGTCTTTGGGTAGTGGCTTAGTCCCTGGAAGCTCTGGTTGGTTGGCATTGTTGTTCATATGGGGTCTCGAGCCCCTTCAAGCTCTTCCAGTCCTTTCTCTGATTCCTTCAACGGGGGTTCCGTTCTCAGTTCAGTTGTTTGCTGCTGGCATTCACCTATGTATTTGCCGTATTCTGGCTGTGTCTCTCAGGAGAGATCTACATCCGGTTCCTGTCAGCCTGCACTTCTTAGCTTCATCCATCTTATCTAGTTTGGTGGCTGTATATGTATGGGCCACATGTAGGGCAGGCTCTGAATGGGCGTTCCTTCTGCCTCTGTTCTAAACTTTGCCTCCCTATTCCCTCCCAGGTATATTCTTGTTCCCCTTTTAAAGGAGTGAAGCATTCGCATTTTGGTCATCCTTCTTGAGTTTCATGTGAAGAACAACAATATTAACCAACCAAACTCCCCAGAGCTCCCAGGGACACAGGGATGGACCAATGGCTCCAGCCACATATGTAGTAGAGGATGGTCTTATCACCCATCAATAGGAGGAGAGGCCCTTGGTCCTGGGAAGGCTAGTTGCCCCCAGTGTAGGGAATGTCAGGGCAGGGAGGTGGGAGGGTGGGTGGATGAGACAGCACCCTTATAGAAGCAGCGGGAGGGGGGATGGGATGCGGGGGAGGTTTCTGAAAGAGAAACCAGCAAATCGGATAACATTTAAAATGTAAAAAAAAAAAAAAAAAATCCAATAAAAGAAAAAACTTTTTAAGAAAGATGTCTTTTAAGGGCAAATAATTACATAAAAGAGTATAGGAAGAGTATAGGAAGTAAATAAAGAGAAGTCATAAGCTATTAAAATCCACTTTAAACCATTATTTAAACCATTATTCTGTGCAAAATAAACCAGTTGACATAATCACAGAAAACAAAGAATAGAAATAAAAACAGCCAACATCAATCATTTAATTTGTAAAGGACATATTTTACATAAACATACTCTTTCTATCACGTTGTTTCTTTGTTTTGCCTGAACTGTGGAGTGTGGTAACCATCTTCAAAGAAAAATATCCTGTTATGCTGATTTGTTTTCTAATGGACAAGACATGTATTAAAAAATGTTCAATTAGCAGGGTACACAGGTCAGTACTGTAGTGCATTACCCATTGTCAGCAGTGTCACTGTGAAGATAAGGTATGTATAACAATCTCACTGTGGTGATTGTAAGTATTTATCACCTTGTTACACTTCTCAAAGACAGAAGCTATCTATCTCTCTTTCCAGGAGGAAGTAGTATTTAGCAAACGGTAGACCTTCAATAACTGTTAACAATGAACAGCAATACCACCAAGGGCTTTGCATTAACTTAATATTTACTGATACCATTCAGGTAAGAAACAATCAACAATGTTCAGTAGCCTATGACAAAAATGGCACAAGGAAGAATCAAACTCAATTTCAGGTCCTAATCTCTAACCCCTGCACAATTCTGCCTGTTTTACTTTCCTAAGTACTGTTGATGCCATCTACACACGCACTACTGGTCTGTGGGGGAAATGGAACCATACAGAAAGAAATTTTTCAAGTTTTAGTTGTTTTGTTTTTTTAAATTAAATATTACCATAGTTAATCCTGAGAACCCATGATTGACAACAACAGTGACCTTTTCTCTGTGAGGAGAACTCATCTACTTTTCCTTCCTTTCCTTCTTAAGGAAGATTAATAAAAAGTTATATAATCATTGATGCAAGAATAGACAAAAGAGATTTAATGTATTTTTTAAAAATCCAAATTCAAAAATTTTCAACTTTGCTTTTCCAAGCATTTGCTTAAAAGTGGTAGCTAAAAACTGAGATATGTAGAAGTTACAGAGTTTTGAGGAAAATAAATAATAATATCCAAAATAAGAGTATTTCACCCTAAAATTAATATAAAAATTTCAGAAAATAAAAAAGGACAATTTTGGGGTTGGGGATTTAGCTCAGTGGTAGAACGCTTGCCTAGCAAGCACAAGGCCCTGGGTTTGGTTTCCAGCTCCGAAAAAAAGAAAAGAAAAAAAAAAAGGACAATTTTCTAGAAGATCATATTACTGTCTTAAAAGGCTGCTATGAATATCCACAAAATTGTTTTCAAAATCATTGTTGAACACTTTAAAATACGTTGGACGAATGCAAGGTATTTAGGTTAAGATGCATCTTCTTGAGAGTGGAGCTTCATCTTCGTCCTCTTTGGCAGACAGAGCACAAGAAGGCCTGAGATTTCACTACTCAGAGCTGTACCAAGACCAATAGCAAAAGGGTAAATTACCTTAGTGTCAAAAAGATCTGTCCACTTTGTAGTTTCCCAATAGGTTTCTGATAGAGATTCCAAGGTACTTTCTCCTTCCTCTTCTTTTGCTTCTGCATCTCCAGCTGCTGCCCCATCGTGGGGCTGTGCATGAAGAAGGTGGTCTGCCAGAGCACATCCTTTCCTGCAGAGGGCATCTACCAGGGTAGATTTCTGCTTGTCCATATCACTGGAGAGCAAATAAAATTTTTTTTCACACATCAGTTAAACATTTTCCAAGGGATGATTTTATTTGAAGTACATATGTTCTTTTCTCTAAAACTTACCATGCATAAATTTTGTACAACTATATTGTGTAACAAAATTAACATCCATGATATGTAACAAAATGTGTTACACATCAAAAGACATTGTTATCCATAAGTATCATAAGGTTCATCATATATACAGATGAAATCAGTTGGAGCAATTGTACTTAGTTAAAGCAGAATGCTATAGCAACAGAGTTGAAGGATTATCCAGTTGTTACGTCAGCCACACAAATTTTAAGAAGGCCGGTTAAAGTCTTTACATTTAAAAGAAAAAAAAAAGTGGAGACCCCTCCAACAATTCCCTGATAGCCTGGTTTGCCTGGGGTACAGCCCACAAAGGTATGCTCCACTCAGGACCCTGACCTCCAATGTCTTGCCTAAGAGCCTGTGTGTCTTCCTGAAGAGCCTGCAGGGACCCAGGAAGTTACAGGTCCATGACTCTGGCTACCTCCAAGAGGAGCTGTGTTGGCATCAGGAACATCCAAGCAACACCAGGACAACCAGATGGCTCAATCAGGCTACGAATACAACCAACAAGAGGAATATGGTAGCAACACAGTGGAAGCACAAAGGATGACCTTAAATCAAGTCTTAGAAAGATCAGAGCCTTTTAAAGAGGAATCATTAAAGATATACAGGAAAAAGTTAGAAGCCATTAAAGAGGGAACAAATTCCTTGATGAAACACAGGAAAATACAACCGAACAGGTGAAGGAAATGAACAAAATAGTACAAGACCTAAAAAAAAAAAAATGGAAAAAAAAAACAATAAAGAAATCACAAATGGAGGCAACCCTGAAGCTGGAAAACATAGGAAAGACAACAGGAACTATAGACAGAAGCATCACTAACAGAATACAAGAGATGGAAGAGAGAATTGTAGGCATAGAAGATACCACAGAAGAATTGACACATCAGTCAAAACAATGCCAAGTGTAAAAAGTTTCTAGTACAAAAACATCCAGGAAATTTGGGACACTATGAAAGGACCAAACCTAAGAATAACAAGAGTAGAAGAGAGAGGGATTCCCACTTTAAAGGGCCAGAAAATCTAGACCAAATGGATGATTTTCAGGACAGATACCATGTACCAAAGTTAAATCAGTATCAGGGAAACTTATCTAAACAGTCGCATAACCCCTAAAAAATAGGTCATTAAAAAACTCCCAACCAACAAAGGGCCAGGGACAGATGGTTCTAGTGCAGAGCTCTACCAGACCTTCAAAGACGAGCTAGTACTAACACTCTTCAAACTATTACACAAAATAGAAACGAAAGGAACACTACCAAATTCATTCTATGAGGCCACAGTTACTCTTGATACCTAAACCACATGAAGACCCAACAAAGAAAGAAAGCTTCAGACCAATTTTGCTTATGGACAATAATAAACTGAATCCTTGCAAACTGAATCCAAGATCACATCTAAACTATCATTCACCATGATCAATTATGTTTTATCCTAAGGATGCAGGGGTGGCTCAATATATAAAAACCCATCTATGTAATCTACCATATAAACAAACTGAAAGATTAAAACCAAATAAATGATCATCTTATCAAACTGCTTTGACAAAATCCAACTCCTCTTCATGTTAAAAGTTTTGGAGAGATCAGAGGTTCAAGGTAAACACAATTTTTTAGGTAAATACAATAAGTGGAAAATGCAGCAAGCCAGTAGTCAAAAATCAAATTAACCTAAAAATCAGTTCCAATAAATGGAGAATAAGACAAGTTGCCATTCTGTTCTTGACATTCTAGTTAGAGCAATGAGACAGCTAAAAGACATCAATGGAGTACAAATTGGAAAGGAAGAAGTCAAAGTACCAATATTCTCAGATGATAAGATAATATGCATATGGGACCTCAAAAATTCTACCAGAGAACTCCTAGCTGATGAACACCTTCAGCAAAGTGACCTGATACAATATTAACTTAAAAAAAAAAAAATCAGTAGCCCTCCTTCCTTATACAAATGATAAAGAGACCAAGAAAGAAATTAGGGAAACAACATCCTTTACAATAGCCATAAATAATATAAAACATCTCAATGTAAACTCTAACCAAGCAAGTGAAAGACCCGTTTGAGAAGAACTTCAAGTCTCTAAAGATAAAAGTTGAAAATATCAGAAGATTGAACAATTTCTCATGCTTACACATCTGCAGGACTAACAGAATAAAAAAGATCATCTTACCAAAAGCAGTCTACAGACTGAATTCCCATCGAAATGACAACTCAATTCTTTAGAGACCTTGAAAGAGTAGTCTCAACTTCATATGAAAAAAACAAAAACCCCGGATGGCTAAAACAATACTGTACAACAAAAGTGTTTTTGGAGGTCACACCATCCCTAATTTAAGCCCGCATTACGCAGCAACAGTACTAAGAACCATGTGGCCTAATAACAGACTGGGTGATCAGTGGGACAGAACGAAGACCCAGAAACAAACTCACACCCACAGACACTTAAAGAAGCCAAAACCATACAATGTGAAAAAGGAAGCATCTTCAGCAAATGCTGCCGGTGTAAATGGATGTCTGCAGGTAGAAGAATGCAAATAGAACCATACTTACTTTCCTGCACAAAACTCAAGTCCAAATGGATCAAAGACTTAAACATAAAACTGCATACAAAGAGAAAGTGGGGAACTACCTTGAACTCACTGGCACAGGAGAAAATTTTGTGAACAGACACCAATGGCTCAGACACTAAAAAAAATTAACTAAATTAACCTCATGAAACTGAAAAGGGTTAGCAAGGCTAAGGACACCATCAATAAGACACTACAGCAGTTTACAGAATGAAAAAAATTCTGACAGAGAACTTATCCAAAAATACACAAAAAACTCAAGAAATTAAGACATCAATAGGGCTGGAGAGATGGCTCAGCGGTTAAGAGCACTTGACTGCTCTTCCAGTGGTCCTGAGTTCAAATCCCAACAACCACATGGTGGCTTACAATCATCTGTAATAAGATCCAATGCCTTCTTCTGGTGTGTCTGAAGACAGCTACAGTGTACTCATATATAATAAATAAATAAATAAAAAACTTAAAAAAAAATAGACATCAAAAATCCAAACAGCCCACTTAAAAAGTAAAGTACAAAGCTAAACACAGAATTTTCAACAAAGAAAAGTACTTAAAGAAATGTTCAATGTCCTTAATCATGAGGAAAATGGAAATCAAAATGACTCTGAGATCATTTTACACCTGTCAGAATAACTAAGATTAAAAACTCAAGTGACATGACAGCACATGCTGGTGAGGCTGTGAAGCAAGGGGAATATTCCACCATTGCTGTTGGGAGTGAAAACTTGCACAACTTCGGCAATCAATTCGGCAGTTTCTCAGAAAATTGGGAACATTTCTACCTCTAGAGCCAGTTATACCAACCCCTTGGCAATACCCAAAGGATGCTCCCCACCATATGACAAGGACAATTGCTCAACTTTGTCCATAGCAGTTTTACTTGGAATAGCAAGAAACAACCTAGATGTCCCTCAAATGAAGAATGGATATAAATAAAAAAAGGTACACTTATACAATGGAATACTACTTAGCTATTAAAAAAAAAAAAACTACATCATGAAATTTGCAAACAAATGGATGGAACTAGAAAATATCACCCTGAGTGAGGCGGTAACCCAGAGCCATAAAGGCAAACACGGTATGTACTGACGTATAAGCAGACATTAGCTGTAAGTACAGGACAGCCACCATGCTACAATCCACACACCCAAAGACACCAAACAGGAAGACGGCTGGATCTCACTCAGAAGGGGAAATAAAATAGGTCATGGAGGTGGAAAAAGCAAAAGAACTGGGTGGGAGGGGCTGGGGTGGGGAACAGGTCTCTGGAGCATTGTGAAGATTTGGGGAATGGGAGAGAGAATGTAATCAGTGAATAGGGGACATCTCTGGGACCACCTGGATATCTGGGATGAGGAGGCTCTGAGGAGTCTATACAGGTAACCCATCTGAGACTCCTACCAGCTGCGGACATGGAGACTATAGTGGTCACCTCCTATATCCAGGCAAGACTTCCAGTGGAGGGAGGGGGACACCAACCCACCCACAAAACCTTCAACCCCAAATGTATCCTGCCTATAAGATGTGCAGGGACAAAGATGGAGCGGAGTTTAAAGGAATGGCCGACCAATGGCTGGTCCAACCTGAGACGCATCCCATAGCAGAAAGCCTAGCCCTGACATTATTAATGATACTCTGCTATGCTTCCAGAGTCTCCTGAGAGGGCTTACCCAGCAGTCGACGGAAACAGATGCAGAGACCTACACCTAATTTACAAGGAGTTCAGAAGAGCGGGGATAGGGTTGAGCAAGTTGGAGGTGTCAAGGACACCACAAGAAGTCCTACCGAGTCAACCAACCTGGAGTCACAGTCTCACAGACTAAACCACCAACCCAAGAGTGGGCATGGGTTATTTTCTTGGGCTGTGTTTTAAAAAGCTGAAGAAAATTATGAAATTTCTGAGGGAGATGAAAATAAAAAAAAACCTGGTGAACCTAACTAAGTTTTAAAAGAAATAAAAAAATCTTCACCACTAGTCCCTAATTATTAAACAGATAACTAAGAAATGAGATGCAAGAAAGATTATTTACTGGTCAGGTACTTTTTTATAGTAGCTGCATCAGGCCTGGGGTCAGTCTTCATGGCAATGTAAACAGCGAGAGCGGTCTGATCGATGTGAGAAATAACAGCATTGGCAGCATCAACAATTTCATTAAGTCTTTTCATCCGCTCCTGGGTAGGAAATAAAGGAGTGTATAAAATAGTGCATCAAAACATTTTTATTTCTACTGTCTCACAAATGAAACTGTATGGGTACTATGTTACTTCCTTGTAGGCCTAGAGCTCTGTGCTATCTTCTAATGTGACTTTTACCATTTCCAGTGTTCCTGGAAAACGGGCTCAGATGTGACAATATCTAACTTAAGTCTGTAGTTCTGAATTGAAAATAAAACAAATTATATAAAGTTTACCAACATGACTTCTTTTAAACAAGGAAAATTCCTTTCTAGCACACCATTAAGACGTTAGAGATAACTAGGTCTACTTTATGCCACGTCACAGGAAAGAGCAGGAATTAGAAATCCCCCAAATCCTCATTCCCAAACATTCTTTCTAAACAATCATTAAAATAAGAAAGATAAGAATAAACAAAGACTATCTTGATTACTTAATTGTTTTCTCTTTTGTCAAACTGATTTTGAGAGGCCTCTTTTAAATATACTATTCTAGTTCACTCTAAACCTTCATGATTTTGGCATGTTCCTACTTCCTTTAATAGTAACAACAGCTGGCCTATGGTCCACCTTAGACAATCTGGAATTATAAAAACTTTGGTAACAAAGTAGTTACTGAAAGTGTTTAGATTTCCAGCTGCCCAGAACAACTCATCCTTTAGATCAAGGCCAACAATCAGACCTTATACTTTTCTCGTATTAAGACTTCACTAGTCATTCAAGTACCATCACATAATTACTACACAATATTGCTCTTCATTACCAAAACTGAACTCAGCAGTGGCCCGTTCTTATAATTATCTTAATGATATATTCAATTGGAAGAGATTCCAGGAAAATTGAGTAGGCAGGAAAAGAAGGCAGAAAGAAATGCACCTTTACTCAAAAATACAAACTTTAGCTACTATTATACAAAAAGCAAATTAGTAAAAAAAAATTAGTTTATCCAACCTTTTCAGCATCTAATTGATGAAGACGTGCAACATACAAAGGAAGGTAAGCAGGATATGTTTCTTTCAATTCATTGTAAATGTCAGTAGAATCCAGCCTGTGTAAAAGACACATATTAGTAATTTTCAATTAAAAGCGAATTTTGGTTAAAAATAAATTTAAACACTGTTTTACAGTTGAAGTCATTAAAATATTTTATAATTATTAGAGGGACTAGTATCTACTGAAAATTACTTCCACTAAGAATGGAAAACCTATAAAACCTTTATGAAAGTAGGCGTCAACATGGGCTGGAGACATGGCTCAGGGGTTAAGAACTCACAATGCTCTTGTGTTTGTGTGTTTGTATTTGGGTGTCTACAGAGACCAGAAGAAGGTGTCAAAAACAAAAACAATCCATGGAGTTGGAGTTCTAGGTAGTTTTGAACTGCCTATTATGGGTGTTGGGATCCAAACTTTGGTCCTCTGGAAGAGCAGAGCATGCTCTTAACTCCTGAGCTATTTTTCCAGCTCATGAGGTGAGCAGTTTTGATGGAGGAAGGACACATGGTCTTTAGGCTGGACCTAAGCCTTCAGCAAATAATAAGAGTATGTGCAGGGTAAGTAAGGAATGGTACAACGAAGCTAAGGCAAAAGACAGTATCTTGGTGGTGACAGTCTAAGTCAAGATTTGGCAGGGAGAAGCCAACAGTTTGTAGTTAATATTCTTAAAAAAAAAAACAAGGGGCTGGGGATTTAGCTCAGTGGTAGAGCGCTTACCTAGGAAGCACAAGGCCCTGGGTTCGGTCCCCAGCTCCGAAAAAAAAAAAAAAAAAAAAAAAAACCACACCAAAAAAAACTGTATAATTGTGTGTGAAGAGCCATAGTTCAATCTTGGGATCATTTCTCAGGTATTCTGGCCCTTAATTTTTGAGACAAAGTATTTCATTGATTTTGGGACTTGCTGATTAGGCTCTGTTGGCTGTTGGTGAGCCCATGAATATATCTGTTTCCACCTCAGTAGTAGGATTATAAGCAAGTACCAGCATGCCTGGCTTTTTAATGTGGGTTCTGAAGATTGAATTAGGTTTTCTCATGCGTGTGAGTAACTCTTTTACTGAGCTATCTTTACCACCTACCATAGTTGTATATATTCCTGATTAGAAGCTTCCTCCATTTGCAGTTTGCCTTTAGAACCATTTCCCCAAATTTTGAGAGTTCTTTTTCTTTATATAAAAATTTCCCCACCACCAGTTTCACTGGATGGCAGAATCAAGAGACTTCTCAGGCTCTCCTAAGAGAAGCAAATCTTTCCAACTCTGAAGAAATTTAAATTGTATTGTCTGCTATTCATAAGTAGCAGCCAAAGACTGACATGGTTCTTTGAAATGTGGTGAGCTACCCTTAGTTTTACATAGGCCAGCAAATATGAATACAGACTGACATCATACTGGTTTAATCTCTGGGAATTCTATTCCCATCATTAAAGCTTCCTTCTTTTTCCTCTCAGGCCACACACAAAGATGAATAGACAAAGTCTGTGAAAGAGGACTCCCTGAAAACTATCAATAAGACAAAAGAATGGGAAAAGCAAGTGATTCAGCTTCCTAGAATAAAGCTTTGTGTTAAAAGGTAAGCTAAAGGTCAAAGGATAAACTGAAGGAAAGTAGTGATAAGCAAATAGTGTCTTTCACATTAAAAAGTTGAAGCGCATGAGAAAAGCCTGGCATTCTAATGAAGAACGGCAAAGCATATGCTAGGCTGAGAACAATAGGTATCAGGACAGCACAACTGTCAGCAACAACAGCTTTCCCATTGTGTATAGACACTGATCTTATATTTATACCAAAACCTTGATATGGTTTGAGAAACTTAACTAACAGACTATACTATCTGACAGAAAATTTAAAAATATGTCCATTAAGCCAGGTATGCTTGTACAGGACTGTTATTTCAGCCTCTGGGAGGCTGGATGACTAGGATTCAAAAGGTCATTCTTGTACAACCAGAGACCTGAGGATGGCCTGGGATAAAGCAACAGTCTCAAACAACTAAAACCAAACAGATAAGAAAATAAAGTTAAAACTGTATGTATAAGAAAGTCATCACCAAATTACAGAGAAAAGCTATAAACATATATTCTAAGTAAGTTATCAGATTATACTGTACTTATAAAATAACAAAGTATAAGTCACTAAAAATAGAATTTTAAATTATTAAATGACACAGGAAGTGCCCAACACCAAATTAATTGGAAAAGTAGGGTATATAATTACTCTCACTGCTACATGCTCAGAGAGAGAACAAATAATAAGAGCAATGGTGATTTCTTAAAAAAAAAAAAAGTTATTTTTCTTTTTTATGCCCTTCAATAAAATTCTCCTCCGGAGCAAATTAAAATAAAATTTTACATACTTTATTGTCAAAATTGTATATGTTTATACAAAGTATAAACAGAGGAGAAGTTAAAAATCCTGCAACTCTCTCATCAAAGTCAACAATTTTGAGATTTCTGAGTAAAGTCTATGCACACACACAATGCATTAGTTGAGAAAAACTCACACGATTGGCACCCACTAAAATGACCTACTTGGTCATCCACTGAATTTTAAGATCTCGTAAAGCTTCAGTAAACTCTTCTTTCAAATCTTTCTCTTTTTCTGAATCCTTTTCTTTATCTTTGCTGCCATTCTTAGTCTTTGTTGGTGGAGGTATTAGATAGTAATGAACAGGGATCACATCCTGGGAAGGCGAAAGAAAGCTCTAGGTTAAAGTACTTCATTCCACACCTTTTACAGTCATTGTCAAAAGCTCAGAGTCTTGTAATATGGGTTTTGCCTGCCTAAGTTGTATTACATTGTATTCCACATCTGAAGGCTCAAAAACATAAAAAAAATACCAATTTTCAATTAAGTTTTCCCCCTGAACTTTAAAATCACTTAAGTTTTTATTCGTTCCATTAAAATAAAAGAGGTAAGAACTTTCCTCCTGAGTGTCTTTCACATTCTCAGTTGCACCTTAAGGACAGTCAGTGTACTTTGTATTTTCAAAGCTGAACAGAAGAAAACAAGTTAACACTAAAAAGATTATTTTTTTTCTCTTAGTAATAGGGCAGAGTAGACAAGTACTATTCCAGCACTTATAAATACATTCTCCACCTAAAGTTAGTCAGACAATAAACACACAAGTAAATAATTTCTGAGTGACATATGACATACAAAAATGAATCAATAAAGGACAGTGACTGTTGGGTAAGATAGGAAAACCACACAAACAAAGGTTATGGAAAGGTCAGCGAAGCTAAATGAAAACATGAATAACCTAGCTGAAGAGAGGAAAAGCCCTGACCCCAAGAGTTTAGCCTAGGAGTAGAAATTGAACAAGTACAAAAACCTGAAGCCAGTATATGAAAAGTTATATATAAACCAACAAAGTGGACTACAGGCATGGAGAGTTTGGTAGGACATGGTTAAAAATATAGATCCTATTTTGAGTATATGAAGAAGCCGATCAAATATTTTATGCAAGACAGTGATTAAAGACTGCTTTTTAATGACTTGGCTTTATATATATGTTAAAAATAGGGTTTACATTTTGTAACTCTTGATGATCTAAGTCTTAAGAACAGACTACAGAAAAGAAAAGGAGAGGTAGAAAAACAAACCAGCAAACAAGCCTAGTAATCTCTACACTGTGTGGAACTAAATAATACATTGTGGAAACAAAAGAAAATGAATAGATATCCTTTGAAAGTGGAGCTAAGAATGTTTGCCAACAGTGCTTAAAGTCATGACATGAATAAAACTAACAGAGATAAGAGAATAGAAGAGAGTAGATCTGGTATTATTGTTTGGGCCAAAGATGTTCTAAGACAGGGACAAACCAAAAGGAATTAGGGGTTTTGAAAACCTTGAGGATGCCCATGCAGAAAGTAGTAGGGAGGGCAAGACGGTCGAGACAGTGAAGGTGCTTGCTGCTGAGCACGAGATAGCCTAGATTTGATCCCTGGCCTTACCCAACAGAAGGAGAAAACTGACTGCCCTTAGATATCCTTCCTTCCTTCCCTCTTGTTCTCCTCCACTCCTCACACAGAATAAATAAGTGAGTTTCAAACAAACAAAAGAATGGAGTGATCAACTGCTAAACCAGAAGGAAGATGGTGAATAATGGAGAAGAGACTTGGCTGCAAGGAGCCTACTTTTCCCCTTGGCAAGAGTACTATCCTGAGATAAAAACCAAGGATACAGAGAACAGGGGAATAAGCCTACAACTCTTTGAGAAACTTCTGTTTTGAAGATGACAGAAAAGGGTAGCTTTATTACTTTCTCTATGATGTATCTTTCCTATAGACATATATTGCTTTGGAAATATTTAACAATGCTTAGACTTAATTTTTGGCAACAAACTGATTGTCCTCAATTAAGTCATTATTTAAGTCAGCTTTTCAAATTCTATTTTCAGGTTTATATTAAAACTCTGCTAAGTTAGCATCTACATCTATTTTATTGAAGTTTCTAACATTAGAACAAACATATTACCAAAGGGACATATACTACCCCTTTGACATTACTTCAGAAAAACCTGAGTCTCCCAAATAGGACTTTTCTGTGTAAACAACGCATGCACTTTAACAGTATCTGATCCTGGATTCTGGGGTAAAGTGAATGATGCAACGGTCCATGAAGAGTGACTGCTACTCTCTACTATCACGCCATCATCTCTTCAC
Organism: Rattus norvegicus; assembly: GCF_021556685.1. Classification (NCBI taxonomy): domain Eukaryota; kingdom Metazoa; phylum Chordata; class Mammalia; order Rodentia; family Muridae; genus Rattus; species Rattus norvegicus. The sequence goes on along the minus strand of NC_141542.1, from coordinate 61,301,262 downwards.
GACCCATTTAAAAAGCAGAAAACAGAAATGAGACAGCCCTAAAAATTTATCTGCAGCTCACTGTTATATTCTCTGGGGTAAGGGAGCCAGAGCCCAAGAACAAAGGCTCACACAAGGTCCAAGACTAGAAAAGGAAACAGGTCTACTGTTGGGCTTGCTTCCTTAGGACCCTGCCACCTATCCATCCTTCTTTCCTCACCACCACAACTATTTGTATTCCTGAGACCGGCTCTACGCAATAGAAGCCATGTTGACTCTAAATTCATGTTTGTGTCTCAGAGTCCTTCCTCCCAAACTCTGACAGTGCTGGAATTATGGGCGGGCCCCACCATGCTCAGCTTATTTTCTTCTCCACTTCTTGCTTGGAGATCACTTTCCTGATTGCACCCAGACAAAGCAAAAATGTATTTGAAAAATCTGACCCTATAACATCAAATTCTCAAGAAAGTAGCTACATTGTCATGTGTTTAGCATGACATGATATAGAAGTCTTCAATATTTATTGTAAATATGGTTTATCACCCTTAGAATCAAGTCCTTCACATAGCATGTTACATAGACTGTAAGTCACCACTCGCCTGACAGTCCCTATTCATTTAAGAGGCTAGAAAGTGGGAAACACTTCCATGTACAGAAACTTATGTTTTGGAAGGCAATCTCATCTGAATTACAAAGATAAGGCATATTTTATTACTGTTTTAGTATGGAAAATAGAAAATAGAATTTAATGAGTAATATGTTAATATACAAAATAAAGGTAACACCTATGAAAATATAAAATCCTATTATAGCAAGATTGAACTATCATTAAAAATGAGTAAAAGTTTATGATCTTAGAAAAAAATCAATAACGGTACAATATTAGTAAAACATTAAAAAATACTTTACAACAAGAATTTTCTATTATTAAAATTATAAATGCTGTATTTATAAACTCTAATCATAAGGAAAATGGCAGTTGTTTTATATTGTACCACCATGATCACACTCTTTCTTTAATAAACATTTTTTTCAACTCACTTAAGGAACTAATATATAGTTAATTTAATAGTAATGATTTTGTACCTTAAACATGAATGACTGTGTTGTTTTAAAAAAGCTATTTAAGAATATTCATAGTAGAAATCTATAGCGTTCTCAATAAAAGAAACTTCATATTAAGATTGGAAAAAAAAAAAAACCAAAAATCCCCAAACCCAAAAATCTTTGTAAGCTATCCATTAAGTATTTCAATAGTATTCAAACCAAGAATACTTCTCAGAAACAATGTTATCTGTAAAACCAGTAATTGCCCAGTAGACAGCATAACACATCACTTAGTTCTTGTTCTGGTTCAAAAGGCCCAGTTTCTTGAGTTATCAAAGTAAAAGCTTTATGAAAGCTTGATGATTTTAAAGATTAACATCACTGGTGCCATTTATAGTTTATTAAAAAATCTAAATTATATGTGTAAGTATTTCTTTGTAACTTTATAATTGCTTTTTATGAAAGAGCTGTACTATGCCATGTATTTGTACTGATAGGAAGGGATGGACAGAAGTAATTCTAGTTTGCAAGTTTGTCACACAACTTTATTCAGCTTCCAGTAATAATCTTGTACTTCAGTACTATCTATTATACCTTGTATATCCTTAGCCCAATTGTAGGCCAACTAAAAAATACAAGTGAAGAAAAGAAATGCCTAAACCCTTATTGAAATATGCTTCCTTTTGTAGTTGACTTCTGGGCAAATCTTTTCTAACTATTCATGGAAACTCAGAGGCACATATCAGTGCATAAGATAATATTTTTAAAATGCTGTTATGAATCATTAAATGGATTAAGATTGTACCCAAATGGGTCAACCATCTGAGAAATACTGGTCTTCAGTTTCTTCACTAGAAGATTCTTTATGGTGTACTAGAGCTTATCAATACACAACAAGAACATTCTGGATGACATTTCAATACTACAAAACATAACTGTTTCTTCCATTACAATACCTCTTGGATAAATAAGACCACTGAATGGCTCTTCCTCAAATGTATCCCTTTCTCTGTACTCAGAGTAGAGACATTTAAGTTAAATGTGGGTCTAGCAGTCAATACAGACTCTCATATGCTAACAGAAAACAAGTAGAATCAACTACTCATAGCATCAAATCTGTCTGTATTTTTATTACAGATTCAGCTTTTAGTTAGAAATTCTTATTTGATATTTTTTAATCTGTCCTCCTATAACTAGGATAGATGCAAGAGCAGAAACCAGTTTAATTAACAAAATCATTTTATTTAAAATGGCTTTTAGACTATAAGATTTTTTTACATTTTTCTTACATTTTAAATAATTTATTTGTTTACTTGTTCATTTATTTATTTTAGTGTGTGTATAGGTGAGTGCCATAGTACACATGTAGAGGTCAGACTACAACTCTCTTTCCATCACTTGAGTCCTGGAGATCAGACTCAGGATGTTAGACTTGTCAACAAGTACCTTTACCCACTGCATCATCTCGCCAGTCCTAGATTTTAAAAATAATGACTGTTCTCCAATGCATTCATCTCTTTATGACTTTGGATATGCAAAATTTCAAACTTTTCAACTTGACACCTTATCTAAACCAATGAGAAGCAACAAAAAATCATCCATACCATTGGAAAATATGGTTTAATAAATGATTTCCATATTCCATAAATATGGAACATAAAACATAGGGTTATAGTTTAAAAAGCCTTTTACAGAAAGGCAATATGTCAACACTGCTTGTAGGTATTAACTAAGAGAACTATACTGCAGAATGTAAAGAAAGAAATCTAAGGGAGAGATTCTTTAAAAATAAAGCTTTATAATAGTGAGAGAAAAAAGTTTAATAACTATGTAAATAAGGCTTTAAGACATCGTTTTTAAGAACTGACAATCAGTACCTTTTTAAATTTTCCTTGTCGTTTTGCTGCAGACTGCCCCTGGGAGTTAGAACGACATTCTGTAAGAAAACATGCATAATCTACACAGGATGGAGATACCACCTCTGCCTAACTTTCTTCCAATTTAACATTCCATCTGTATGTGTCACAGTACTCAGAAGGGTCAGATCTGTGACCAAAATGGCATGCTTTTAAAGAAAGCAGCACTGCCATGCCAATTTTTAAAAATAAAAATGCAATCAAATATGCCATTTTAAGGCAAAATTCTTTCCTGCATTTTAGTTTCAATATTTAGTGATTAAATTCTATTATCATTAAAACATTAAAAAAAACATTTAAATTTAGCTGACAGTCTGCAGAGTCTGATTGTATACAGGTTACAACCATTACACAAGCCTAAGTAAAAAACCAAAACAAAGAAAAAGCAAACAAAAAAACAAAAAAGAAAAAACCAAAGTAACACTCAGGGCTACAATGAAAGGTAAAGTGAAGTAAAATGGCATTTCCTTTCCTTCCTACCAAAATGTAGGAAGTATGAAACTGTTGAGGAAAGTTTACATAAAGAACCCAACGGCAATTATACTCAATAACTTTAGATTATTGCTATTTTCTTATAAACAACCTTTCTACCAGCTAGCAACAGTTAATTCTAAGCACTTTTAATTTCAATATTGCCTCTAATATAGTCAGGAAGTACTATTTGTGAATTCCTGTAAGAACACTTCTGCCAATACTTCTTTTCTGCTATACTTTCCATAAGCAGAGGACTTGTGAGATGAGTTATCTATGATCTAGGTGAAAAGCTCAGTTCAAGTCCCACACAAGCAACTATTTAGGTAAATCTACAAAAAGATCTATGAGGATTTCTTAAATCAGTTCAAGAACAAACTCCAGTATCAAGTGCTGATTTACTTCAAATGACACTGAAGTATGTATGAGTAAGAGTACACACTGAAATGCACCCTGAGAGATGTCAAGGTAAACGTTTTCTAAGCACAAAATCCCCAAATTATTCCTCAGTGGCTATGAATATATGACCTTGGTTGAACAGTGACAAGAAAAATATATTTCAAGATAAATGAGATGAATTCACTCTGACAACAGCATTTATAGATCCCAGGATTAGGTTAAGTAGACTTACATAGTTTTGTATGAACTAATGCTAAATGAGAAATACACAGATGTAAGAATTGTATTACACCAAAATGACCTATGATAAAGGGTGACAGATTCACATAAAAAACATTTTCTGCAACAAATCTGTAATAAAAACAAGATGGAAAAACCTGAAATAAATACCCTTACGTTTCTAATAACAGTTATCTCTAAACTAGAAACAAAAAGCATCATTTTGAAACTATAAAAAGCAACACCACAAGAAACACTGTACATTTTCCACATAATTATACAAGACCTCAACAAGCCTTCCCAAATGTGAGTCAATATCCATTAATAAAATCTTCAGATTGGTCTTTAGAAACAAATGAAGAGAATCTGACTTATTCCAATATGGTTGAAATTCTAGGGCATGCTATAATTTTACATATTCTATTTGCTTCAACCAATTATGACTAGATGTCAAGAACTTTAGGAACTGAGCTGGGATAGGTTTAGGACATGAGGCTTGTAGAAAAGAACATAAAATACTTTTTAATGACACATTTAAAAAGGTACCAAATATTAATCCGCCTCCACTGTTCCCTCCCTGCAGGTATTCTTTTACCCCCTCTGAAATATGGACTTAAAGCCCATCTTCAAAGAGATGGGAAATTTTAAACAGGTACTTTCAGTGTAAAACACTAGTACTTACAGCTTTCTTTCCAAGCTCAGTCTTTGACAATGTCAAGGAGCCTGCAAGGTAGCATCCGGGTCCTGCCCCCTTAGGTATTCTAATGAGAGAATTAAAAAGGGAAAAAGTAACAGAAGAAAAAGTTTCACAAAAATACTTAGTGGAAAACCATCAAAATAATTCCAAACCGAAATATTTCCCATGTCCAAATTTTCAAAAATCAAACTGAGAAATAACTTCAGACTAAAATGATAGCAAATTATAAATCTAGATTAACGTATGAACCATAATGTCATTCAGTATCATCAACATCACCACTTACTTATCATCAGGTAAGGAAGTAACAAAGAATGGCTGATTATATTTGGGTGGTAATGTCAAACTGCTTGATTTCTTCTTTCCTAGAAGTGCAAGGCTATGATTTTCATGAATATCTAAGCTCAAGGTATTAGACAACCTATGCGAAACAATAAACGGAAGATCTTTGAGACGATCCAAATCACTGATTTGCTCATGACGAATCTGTAATCGAATCGTATAATCTCCTTTCTCCAATTTCAAAGAATACTAAAAAAAGAAAACATTTGGAAAAAGTAAATTTAGTTCAGTAAAATGAGAGTAAAAGGACAAAAGAGACAGTTCCATTTATAGAATGTACAAGGTATGAGACGGCTATACTCAAAGTGTCTAGGGTGTTGGTGAGCAGGAAGAAATTGAAGTATCAAGTGGTTTGCCTGTCATACATGAACTCAAGTAAGTTTTGACCCCAATGTCCTCATTTTTGCACCACAGGGTATCTACATATTCACACAATCAATGTTCATAAATAATTAAGAAAAGCAAGTATACTTTCGTTTATGGGTCATAAGAAGCATGAAGTGGTAGTCAAAGTCAAAATTAGATTTGTGTATTATCTAAAACATTCATGTATATGCACATGTGTGACTTCTCTAACACTTTACATCTTAACTGTGAAGTGTCACATTCCTTTATAACAAGCAGAGAAAACACGGAGCCAAGGAATGTAAAGCTACTCCACCCTACTTTGCTAACAACATGCTCATGGACTAGAGATGCTGTCAGTGCCCTGCAGAAGCAATGTCTCCTGAGCCACTGTGAAAGTACGCAAGAAACATTCCAGACTACAGCGGTGAGACTGCTGTTTGCTTGACAGGGGAAACAAGGATCATTCCTTAAATGACTAAAGGCAAAGGTGCTCATAAACCATTTTTATTTATTCAGCAAAAATCATGAGCATTTCAGGAAAAATCTTCTATTTCTTCAAATACAATTCAACTAGAGACAAAATTTTAAATAGCCACAAGTCAAGAGATCTTCTTTTCCTTTAGTGTCAGTAAAAAACAAAGTGTACAGCATGAAGTTCGATGCTCAGTACAATTTCAGATCTGAAGGTACTAAGAAACTGAAGCCACCAGGCCTTATTAAAACCCCAGTGTTCCACTCAGACCTGAGACCACTTCACGGTCTCCCACTCACTGTCTGTCTTTAAGTAAGCAGATTAGAGTGTAGGAGGGAGAAACACTGCAACAAACAAACAGATACACTAGAACTGGAGGTCTGATCTAGTGGAAGAGTTCATGCTGAGCATGTGCACTCTTTGCTGTAGTCCCTTCTCAACTGAAAATGCTCTGCTGGTCAGTATTTGTAAGCAACATCCTCTAGTATGTGGCAGAAAAGCTGTCAAGTCTGTTGCTTAATAACTACAATAAGCAAAAAAGATTTCCATAGGTGTCAGAAAATTGAATGTAACTTTATGGTATTTAAAAAAAACCTTAAGTGTTATAACTTAATAAGAAATTTGGGATTTATTACTTTTTATAATATATACCTGATGTGGATAGGCATCGCCTGAGCCCATCTGTCTTTTGTTCTGGTCAAAAATAATCCACAACTGACTGTCAAATTCTGACTCATATAATAATTCACAAAGGAGTGGACAACTAGGTGTTACTTCTCCGCTCTTGGGCTATTAAAAAAAGAAAACAATTATTGATATGATTTATATATAATAACAATAACACGGTTTCAAAAAAGCATTAAAAATACATTCCTATAACATTTTTTTTCAAAGTATACAATAGTTACTATCTTGGCATTAAATAGATGCACTTTTGTAAACTTTAAAATTTACAAACCTAGTTCTCTTTCTATACTCACACATACATTTTTAACAAATATAGTTCTAACATATAGTCTCTTATTTCTTTATAAAACTAGAATCTAAAAATTTATCAAAATCTTCCAGTATGTAACATTAAAATTAAATTCACATTATGCTTCAATAAAGTAAGCATAATATGAACTGAGATCTCATTGACTCTAAAAACCCCCTGGATCCAACATTTACAATGATCTTAATTATTTTGACTATTGACTCTTTCCAGAGCATCATCAGGCTAGGTCTTAAAAATGGAGAACTGTGTTATGGTCAAGAGGTGTAGTATCTCTCATAAAAGCTGAATACTTGGTACCTAGCTGGGGATGCTGTGTTGTGTTGGAGATCACTGAAATTCTAGGAGGCAGGGCCTCACTGAAGGGTGCTGGGTGGCAGGGACCACGCTGCAATTCAGCTGAGCAGCCTCTGCTAAAGGTTCATACTACCACTGTGTACTGTCTGGAGCCATTTGCCTATTTTTGAAAGCGGAGTAAAAGTTTGCCTGTTTCTCTGAAGCAGAGAGAAAGAAAAAGAAAGAATGAGTCTACTTCCCAGGCAAGGTCAAGGTCAAGGTGGGTAAGCATTTACAGTAGTAGTCCTTCCAATTCTATCTCTTGTCTCTGTATCTTCTTTCTGCCTTTCCTATCTTTAATCACTGCTCCCTCCTCAGAGATTGCTCTACTTTGCTGGTGGGCTCTGGTACAGTGTACTGCCAGACTACAAGTCCAGACACATAGAGCCCAGAGAGTAGTACCCTCTGAAACAGTGTGGCAGAGTAGCAACTCCTTCCTGTATGTTTTTCTTTCTTTCTGTTACCAGTCCTATCAACCAAAAAACCTCAATAAATTCTGAATAAAAACTAGGTCTCAAAGACAAGCCACATCTTTCCATCTGTGATTTCATAGTACACAAAATAGGAATTTCCTACACAGGTCTATTTTAATAGGAAACACATACCTGATGAAAGCTGTATGTCAGGACCATCTCATAAAGCTGGCGATTATTTGGCAAAACATCTCTTGATCCTAAAGGTCTGGTTTTTGCATTTACTGGGCTGTAACAAGGCAACTGCATCACTGAATTACGTCAAGACTTCATTTAAAGAAAGCAGTTAAAGATGCCCAGGTGAGGACTACTCCTTAAACTGTCATTTATAGTAAACTGTGCAATCTTTTAATTGCATATTTAATATACAGTCCATATTGACTAAATTTCTGCAGTACTACAAAGACATGAACAGAAGTTCATGATCAAAAACACTTAAAAATGTTACCACAGAGCTCTTAGCACAGCCAAATCCCAACACTTGGGTGATGATTACCAGTAAGCGTTAAAGGACATTTCTGACGTGTACACTCACCCACACTTGCTGGTGCTGGGCTGAGGTATGGCATGGGCCACATCGTGTGTCAGAGATATAGCTAGTCCTTGTCCTAAGGAAATGACACTGCCAAGGTATCAGCAGCACAACACTAAGACTGGAAAATCCTCATTCCTTTTTTTCGGAGCTGGGAACCGAACCCAGGGCCTTGCGCTCTACCACTGAGCTAAATCCCCAACCCTCCACAGAAGTAATTTATGTCATACATTTAGGAGACAAATTTCTTTTCTGTCAATGAGATTTTCTGGTACTAAATTTTCAAACAATGAACAGTGCATTCACAAAATAAAAATCTGACACTGTTAATTTGCTTTGCTGTAATGCCTGACATTAAATTGAGGGTCTTACACATGGATGGAAAGTAAGCACTATTGTTAATTCTTTTCCTCAACTTTTTCAGGTATCCAGGTAGACTTGAACAGTCTGAACTGTTAATTTGTTTTGTCAAGAAATAAAATGGTCAACATATAGGGACACTACTGACGATAGGAGGGCAAAAAGTACTGCTGAGCCATATTTTAGAAACTCTGGAGCATTCCTAGACAGCAATAAAACTTATCATTCGTTTAATGCGAGCATCACATAGATAAAAGTTAGAAAAACAAAAAGCAATAAAAAAATTCTTCCATTAACAATCAACTTTTGTATTTCTTAAAACAATGAGGTACCGTAGTGTTTGCACCCAGCTCTTCAAAGTTATGCAAGGAGCCAGATCTTCATATTTTAAAGAGGACTGGACATCAAAACGATTGATTCCTTCAGATGCATGCTACAAAACATATTTAAAAATTAACGTCTCAAACATTAATAGACAATATTTTATACATACATTCATTAATGCAAGTTTTAAAGACCCATGAATATTCAGATTTATAGATTGCTTTCCAATAAATTTTGCATGTACCACAGGAGTTATTTTTCATAACAAAAATGACAGTAAAAATAATGAGAATGTTATAGTACTTACAATGTTTAACTGTGGTGCAGTACACACTATGCCATGGAATGATATGGTATAATCAATATTGACATCACTGAGACTTGCCCACCAACGAGCAATACAAAATTCAATTGCTTTCCCACCCTGGAAGTAAAATAAGAATGTTAAACATGATTCTGTGTTCTAACTCTTCATCATACACCAAATTACCTGTTTCTAAACAAAATTTTGATTTGTAGCAGGAAATAAAATATTTTATCACTCATTATCTACTCATATTTATTTAAGAATATTAATAAAAACCCTAGGCCCAATTTAAACATAATTAAGTTTCAAAATGAGAAGAAATATTACAAAATTTATAAGGCATACTCAATAAGCATGAGTAAATTTTGGTTTCAGAGCCACCTGGCAACTTCAGTATCAAGGAAGTTATAGTCATATCATTATAAGGATCAATTTTAAAAGAATATCCTAAGCCCTGTCGTCCTAGTACATTTAAGGAGATGAATAAAGCTAACAACACCCCACTTAAAAGTAACAGAGACAGAATGTTAGCGAAGGAAATGAAGACCCAAAGGGGCAGCATGGCAAGCACAGCACACCTTCTCCTTCCATGCAGGAGAGACTCATCATTCCTAACACTGGTACAGACAGACGGGACGGTGATTTTGTCTGCAAGTTAAACTACTTATATGAGATTCTTAACAGTAGGACTTTAAGTAAGATAGTAAATGTCAAAGTAAATGAAGGTCCAAGATTAGAACTTATCTTTGAGCGAGGTATCATAATTAAAGAGATGAATATTGGTTGGGGTACAATTCATCTCCTTGCCTTAGATGCACAGACCCTGAGTTCCACCATAGCACTTTAAAAAGGGGAGAATAGAGGAGGAAAATTCACTTCTGAAACACAGCTTAAGTTTTATTAGCATAGATTCCCATTATGTAAATCATGCTGGTCTTGGAGCTCTTCCTACTTCTGTCTCCCAAATGCTAGGATTACAGTTAAGCACTATGAAAACTGGTTTGGTTTTCAGGGTTTCTTGTTTTTCTTCTTTAAAGATTGATTTATTTTTAGTTTATGGATATAAATTTTTGCTTGCATTTGGTGTTTTCCCAGTGCATGAGGAGATCAGAGAGGGCACAGGATCCCTTAAAACTGGAGTTACAGATGGTTATAAGCTGCCAAGTGGGTGCTGCGAGCTGAGGCAGCCTATTCTACAAGGGCAGCAAGTACTCAAGCCCTGAGCCGTCTCTACAGCACTGGATTTTAGTATTCTTCATTAAATTACCAATCATCCTGCATTACTGACAGGCATGAACAGAATCTAAAATCTCTTACATGGTCTAGGTACAACCCATAATGTCTAGGGATTTTCCTGTTAGATAAACTTACCAGAACAGGAAAGGCTTCAATGAGTGTTCCTTTTTCTGGAAGGGAACAAAACTTATAAAATTCATGACTTCGATATGCTCTCTGCTTCACAAGCTGTACTGCATGAAGAACAAATTTTGCTGATACCTCAGAAGAACACGAACACACGGTAACTTCTATAAAGAATTAAAGAAATTAAATTTTAAACTGGCAAGAATTAAGATGCTCATAAAATGATTATGAAATTATTAAAATTTAATCTGTTTATTTAAAAAATAAAAATCGTATGTTTTAGATTTATTTATATTTTATATATATATGTGGGTGCTCGTATTCCTGTAGGTCTGCACAACATGCACATTATCTGCTGCCTGCTGAAGAGCTCACTGGATACTCTGAAACTGGAGTTATAAATGGGTGGTAGCCTTTGTGTGGGTGGTTTGAATCAAACCCAATCTCTCTGAATGAGCAGCAAGTGCTCTTAATCACTCTTCTCTCTAATCCCTAAACTTGTTTTTTCCAAGGAAAGCTATAAGTTTCATGAGACAAAGAACAGAGTATAAGTATAGATGATATTCTGTAAGAAATAAATCATTATTAAGTAACCAACAAACCTTACTATAGTAATCCTTCCAGTTACTTCTGGAACTTTTTGTTCCAGAAAGAACAAAACTGATTCTGGATCCATAAACAATTACAACTAGGAATTTGAATAAATATCTCCTTTCTCTTGTTTTAATTGGAAAGCAAATTAATTCACAATAAAATTATAATTTTAGATGCCCCCTATTTATCATGCCTAAATTTTCGTCCTAGCTTACTCTATGTACTTCTGCTTATTTCCTTGAAGTATCACCATCAGAGGCACACCTGCTTAGCTTTACTGTCCTGCATGGCCAGAGGTAAACCAAAATTATGAAGAGGCAAGATTTTTTAAGGAACACTCGCTCTAATTTAAGGGAACCAAAATAAAGTTTGGTTCTTACAGACCAGGGAGCAGAGAGGGGAAATTAACTAATCGCTACGAGTACACACATGACGTTTTGATAATATTTTGAATAATATGAAATAGAAGCCATCAGAACATTTGTAGTCTAACACTGTGAAGTGATATTTACTCTTTGGTCCCACAATTAATGAATTTTATCAAAGCCATGAGCTACATAACCCCAAGAGGACCTATGTTAAGACAGCAGCACAGGAAATTCCACAACTTGACCATAAAATAGCCTACAATTTCAACTCACAATTTTACTGTAAATATCTTTCTATCACCAAATACGACAAACTGCTAACAGTACAAACTGTTAAAAGTATGAAGGTTGACTTCTACTCATATTCCTGGCCCAAGAAGAATTTGCCTAGGGCCCTCTGAACACAGGAACCTAGGAGCAATCAGGAACAGGATCCTTCCGGTCTCGGTCTCTGCCTACACCCAGTGCTTGAAAGCCAGTCTCCAGAAGTTCTGAAATACCTGAAAGCAGAGGGAAGACCACCATTCTGCTCTGCTCTGAGAGACCAGTCTGGAGACCTCAGGACACAGGAACACAAGAGCAGTCTGGGGGTTGGGGATTTAGCTCAGTGGTAGAGCGCTTGCCTAGGAAGAGCAAGGCCCTGGTTTGGTCCCCAGCTCCGGAAAAAAAAAGAACAAAAAAAAAAAAAAAAAAAAAAAAAGAGCAGTCTGGGACAGGATCCTTCTCATTTCTGCCTGCTTCCACAACTGACACTGTGACACTTATCTCTGTACCCGGATATTACTGGAAAAAAGCTGGTCTCCAGGAGTGCTGACAAACAGGCTTACAAGAGGGTCAAAACACTGTAAGAGACAGCAAGACCAACTAAAACCAGAGACAACCAGATGGCCAGAGGCAGGCCCAGGAACCTAAAAGCAATGGAAACCAAGACTTCTTGGCATCATTAGAGCCCAGTTCTCTCACCAAAGCAAATAATGGATATCCCAACACCCTGGAAAAACAAGACCTGGACGTAAAATCACATCTCATGATGATGATAGAGCACTTTAAAACCATAAATAATTCCCTTAAATAAATACAGGACAACACAGGTAAACACACACAATCCCTTAAAGAGGAAACATAGAAATCCCTTAAAGAATTACAAGAAAACACAACTAAACAAGTAAAGGGATTGAACAAAATCATCCAGGATCTAAATATGGAAATAGAAACAATGAAGCAAGCACAAAAGGAGACAACCCTGTAGATAGAAAGCTTAGGAAAGAGATCAGGAGTCATAGACGCCAAGCATCACCAATAGAATACAAGATATAGAAGAGAAAATCTCAGGGGCAGAAGACATCATAAAAAACATTGAGACAACCATCAAAAAAATGTAAAATGCAAAAAACTTCTAACCCAAAACATCCAGGAAATCCAGGACACAATGAGAAGATCAAACCTAAGGATAACAGGTATAGAAGAGAGAGAGAGGACTCCCAACTTAAAGGGCCAGTAAATATCTTCAACAAAATCATAGAAGAAAACTCCCCTAACATAAAGAAAGAGATGCCCATAAATATAAAAGAAGCCTACAGAACTCCAAATAGACTGGACCAGAAAAGAAACTCCATCCGTCATATGATAGTCAAAACACAAAATGCACAAAACAAAGAACATTAAAAGCAATGAGGGAAAAACATCAAGTAACATATAAAGGCAGACCTATCAGAATCACACCAGACTTCTCACCAAAGACTATGAAGGCCAGAAGATCCTGGACTGATGTCATACAGACCCTAAGAGAACACAAATGCCAGCCCAGGTTACTGTATCCTACAAAACTCTCAATTAACATAGATGGAGAAAACAAGATATTCCATGACAAAAGCAAATTTACACAATATCTTTCCATAAATCCAGTCCTACAAAGGATAATAAATGGTAAAGCCCAACACAAGGAGAGAAATTACACCCTAGAAAAAGCAAGAAGTAATCTTCTTGCAGTAAAACCAAAGGAACAGAGCACACAAATGTAATTCTACCTCTAACAACAAAAATAACAATAAACAATCACTATCTCTTAATATCTATGTCCTCAACTCCCCAATAAAAAGAACTTACACACTGGACAAGTAAGGAGGACCAAGCATTTTGCTGCATACAGAAAACACACTTCAGTGACAAAGACAGAAACTACCTCAGAGTAAAACACTGGAAAACAATTTTTCCAAGCAAATGGTCCCAAGAAACAAGCTGGAGTAGCCACTGTAATATCCAATAAAATCAACTTTCAACCAAAAGTTACCAGAAAGGATAAGGAAGGGCACACTTCAGACTCATCGAAGAAAAAAATCCACCAAGACGAACTCTCAATCCTGAGTATCTACGCTCCAAATGCAAAGGCACCTACATTCAGAAAAGAAACCTTACTAAAGCTCAAAGCACACATTGCACCTCACACAATAATAGTAGGAGGTTTCAACACCCCACTCTCATCAATGGACAGATCATGGAAACAGAAACTAAACAGAGACATAGAGAAACTAACAGAAGTTATGAACCAAATGGACATAACAGATATTTATGGAACATTCCATCCTAAAACAAAAGGATATACCTTCTTCTCAGTGCCTCATAGTACCCTGCCCAAAACTGACCATATAATCGGTCACAAAACAGGCCTCAACAGACACAGGAAGATAGAAATAATTCTATGCACCCTATCAGACCACCACAGACTAAGGCTGCTCTTCAATAACAAAATAAACAACAGAACACCCGCATATACATGGAAGTTGAACAATGACCTACTTAATGAGAACTTGGTCAAGGAAGAAATAGAGAAATTAAAGACTTTTTGGAATTTAATGAAAATGAAGGGACAACATACCCAAACGTATGGGACACAAGGAAAGCAGTGCTAAGTGGAAAAGTCGTAGCTCTGAGTGCTTCCAAAAAGAAACAGGAGAGAGCATATGTCAGCAGCTTGACAGCACACCTAAAAGCTCTAGAACAAAAAGAAGCAAGTATACCGAAGAGGAGTAGAGGGCAGGAAATAATCAAACTCAGGGCTGAAATCAACCAAGTATAAGCAAAAAGGACTATATAAGGAATCAACAAAACCAGGAGCTGGTTCTTGGAGAAAATCAGTTATTAAAAATCTCTCAACCAGGGTTGGGATTTAGCTCAGTGGTAGAGCGCTTGCCTAGCAAGCGCAAGGCCCTGGATTCGGTCCCTAACTCTGAAAAAAAAAAAAAAAAAATCTCTCAACCAAAAAAAGTCCTGGACCAGATGTCTTTAGTGCAGAATTCTATCAGACCTTCATAGAATACCTCATACTAATACTATACAAACTATTCCACAAAATAGAAACAGAAGAAGCACTACCCAATTCCTTCTATGAAGCCACAATTATACTTATCCCTAGACCATAAAAAGACCCAACAAAGAAAGAGAACTTCAGACCAATTTCCCTTACAAATATCAATGCAAAAAGATTAAATAAAATTCTCGCAAACAAATCCAAGAACACATCAAAATGATCATCCATCATGAGCAAGTAAGCTTCATCCCAGGGATGCAGGGATGGTTCAATATATGAAACTCCATCAACGTAATGCACTATGTAAACAAACTCCAAAAAAAAAAAAAAAAGATAGAGAAAGCATTTGACAAAATTCAACACTCCTTCATGATAAAACTCTTGGAAGATTAGGAATTCAAGGCCACATCTAAACATAGTAAAAGCAATATACTGCAAACCAGTAGCCAACATCAAACTGAATGGAGAAACTTGAAGCAACCCCACTAAAATTAGGGACTAGACAAGGCTTCCCACTCTCTTCCTACTTATTCAATATAGTACTCTAAGTCCTAGACAGAGCAATCAGACAATGAAAGGAGATCAAAGGGATACAAATTGGAAAGGAAGAAGTCAAAATATCCCAATTTGCAGATGGTATGATAGTATCCTTAAGTGACTTCAAAAGTTCCACCAGAAAACTACTAAGCCTGATAAACAACTTCAGCAAAGTGGCTAGATATAAAATTAACTCAAACTAGTCAGTAGCCTACTTCTACTCAAAGGATAAACAGGCTGAGAAAGAAATTAGGGAAATGACACCCTTCATAGTAGTTCCAAATAACATAAAATACCTCAGTGTGACTCTAACCAAGCAAGTGAAAGATCTGTATGACAAGAACTTCAAGTCTCTGAAGAAAGAAATCAAAGATGATCTCAGAAGATGGAAAGCCCTCCCATGCTCAGAGATTGGCAGGATTCATATAGAAAAAAATGGCCATCTTGCCCAAAGCAAGGATTCAATGCAATCCCTATCAAAATTCCAACTCGATTCTTCATAGAGTTAGAACGAACAATCTGCAAGTTCGTTTGGAATAAAAAAACCACCCAGGATAGTGAAAACTATCCTCAACTATAAAAGATCTTCTGTGGAAATCACCATCACTGACTTCAAGTTGTATCACAGAGCAATAGTGATAAAAAACTGTATGGTATTGATACAGAGACAGGCAGGTAGATCAATGGAATAGAATTGAAGACCCAGAAATGAACCCACACCCTATGGTCACTTGATCTTTGACAAAGGAGCCAAAACCATCCAATGGAAAAAAAGACAGCATTTTCAACAAATGGTGCTGGTTCAACTAGAGGTCAGCATGTAGAAGAATGCAAATCAACCCATTCTTATCACCTTGTACAAAGGTCAAGTCCAAGTGGATCAAAGACCTCCACATTAAACCAGATACACTCAAACTAATAGAGGAAAAAGTGGGGAAGAGCCTCGAACACATACATGGGCACTGGGGAAATTTTCATGAACAGAACTCGAATGGGTTATGCTCTAAGATCAAGAATCAACAAATGGGACTTCATAAAATTACAAAGGTTCTGTAAGGCTAAGGACACTGTCATTAGGACAAAATGGCAACCAACACATTGGGAAAAGATCTTTACCAATCCTACATCCGATAAAGGGCTAATAATATCTAATATATACAAAGAACTCAGACTCCAGAGAATCAAATAACCCTATTAAAAAATGGGGTGCAGAGCTAAACAAAGAATTCTCAGCTCAGGATTATTGAATGGCTGAGAATTACATAAAGAAATGTTCAACATCCTTAGTGTTCAGGGAAATGATAGTCAAAACAACCCTGAAATTACACCTCACACCAGTCAGAGTGGCTAAGATAAAAAACTCAGGTGACAACAGATGCTTGCAAGGATGTGGAGAAAAAGGAACACTCCTCCATTGTTGATGGGACTGCAAGCTGGCACATCCACTCTGTAAATCAGTCTGGTGGTTCCTCAGGAAATTGGCCATAGTACTACCTGAGGACCCAGCTATACCACTCCTGGGCATATACCCAAAAGATGCCCCAACATACATCAAAAACACATGCTCCACTATGTTCATAGCAGCCTTATTTATAATAGCCAGAAGCTGGAAAGAACCCAGATGCCCTTCAATAGAGGCATGGATATAGAAAATGTGGTACATCTACACAAGGGAGTACTACTCAGCTATCAAAAACAATGACTTCATGAAATTCAAAGGGAAATGGATTGAACTAGAAAATATCACCCTGAGTGAGGTAACCCAATCACAAAAAAACCACACATGGTTTACACTCACTTCTAAGTGGATATTAGCCCTAAAGCTCAGATCACTAATGGTACAATCCACAGACCACATGAAGCTCAAAAGAAGGGCAATTAAAGTGTGTATCCTTCAGTCTTTCTTAGAAGGGGGAATAAAAATATTCATAGAGGAGGAGGAATGGAGACAAAGCTTGAAGCAGAGAATGAAGGAATGGCCTTTCAGAGCCTGCCCCACCTGGGGATCCAATCCATATACATACATCCACCAAACCCAGAAAATATTGCTGATGCCAAGAAGTGCTTGCTGACAGGAGCCTGATATAGCTAACTCCGGAGAGCCTCTGCCAGAGCATGACAAATACAGAGGCAGATGCTCACAGCTGATCATTGAAATGAGAATTGGGGTCCCTAGTGGAAGAGTTAAGAGAACCGACTGAAGGAGGTAAAAGGTCTTGCAATCAACTCCATAAGAACAGTAATACCAACCAGCTCCCAGGACTAAACTACCATGTACACATGGACTGACCCATGGCTCCTGCTGCATGTGTAGCAGAGGATGGCCTGGTTGGGCACCAATGGGAAGAGAAGCTTTTGGTCCTGCTAAGGCTGACCCCTCTGTGTAGGGGAATGTCAGGGCCCGGAGGTGGGAAAGGGTAGGTGGATGGGTGGGGGAACACCGTCATAGGAAAAGGGGGAAAGGGAATGGAATAGGGAACTTATGGATGGGAAACCAGGAAAGGGAATAACATTTGAAATATAAATTTTAAAAAAATCCAATTAAAAAGAAAAAAAAAAAACGAGTATGAAGGTTACCTTAACATAAATAAACACTTTATAATTGTTTACTCTTAGAGAAGAGGGTAAGTAGTATCAGTTAAGATAGAAACGCCGCTACATAAAACCAGATGTTCCAAGTTAAATAGTAGCCTACACCTGAGCCCAGACTCATTCCCCCAAAGCAGGGTCATCTCACGACTTCATTCTACCTCTTCCTCAGCAAGTTAGAATTTTCTAAGGTACTCTACAGAAAAGCCCTCTAGAAGCAGTCCTCCTAAGGGCCTACTATAGACATAAAAGATATAAAGAGTAACTCCTGAGAACTCTCAGGAGGAAATCAACATAATAATAGCACATCACCAGCAGTTCACAAATTCTCTAAAAGGTTTAAAAAGTAAAAACATCACAGACAAATTTTACTTACCAGCCCAAGTTGCCCCCTCAGGAACCTCAACAAAATGTCTTCGAATCTGACCAGGTTTAAAATGTACATCTGTAAAGGCTAGATCATAATGTGATGATTCATTTACTCTGAAAATTAAAAAAAAATTAAACATGATATTCTAAAAATCAAACTATACATATAAACAATATGGTCATCAATTCTAGATGTTATCCAGCAGTGGCAGGCAGGAGACCAGCTTGCTAACAATAACCTCAGGAAGCTGCGGTAAGTCAGTAACAACTGCAGGTACAATACTCCCTCATTCTGTAACACAGCAGTAGATACAACCTTTGACAGCAGCACACAGATGTTTCTTGACACAGAAACAGTAAAAAGCTCATGCTGTCTCCCATTAAAGCAATTTTACAAAATTCCAGACTCTCAACTCTGATTTCTAAAAATAAAAAAAAAAATTCTCAGATAAGGTTTCTCTTGTATATCTCCTAGCTGTCCTTGGACTTCCCTTGTAAACCAGGCTGACCTCAAATTCACAGGAGATCTGCCTACTTCTGCCTCCCAAGTGCTGGGATTAAAGGCATACACCACCACACCCAACCATGAGTTTCCGATGTTAAAATTGAAATATATTTTGTGTCAGTGATAGTCTTACAGATGTATGAGTAATACATAATAAATTAAGTCCCCCCTTGCAGTTTTAAAATGCCCCAAAGACAAACTACTTCCATAAGCAATCCAAGAAATGTAAACATCAAATGGGTAACTATGTGTTATGGAAATAAAACACAGGTTGCAATTACATTGTCTTTATTTTACAAATAAGAAATGAGTACCTCCTATGTATGAGGTACTGTTATTTGTAGCTAGAAATATTACAATGGGTAAAATATAACCCTTTCTTTGCTCTATAACAATTGGTGGGGAGAGAAAAAACATTTAATATAGCAAGCTCCAAAAAGAAATTGAGAAAAACAGAAGAATGGTTACATCCTAAGAGTGAGCCTGCAGATTGTTGAAAGTCTTGTCTAAATTCCCACTGAACTTACACAAAATATATATGGGAGAATTTAACTGTGATGTAATTTTCCCATGTACATGCCATATTTTAATCTTATCAATTTTATCCTATAGGCCTCATTGGCTGAGGCCTATTACATAATTAATATTTAACTCAAATACCTCCCCAATGGTATTAGACTGTGTAAATACATCTTACATCCTCAGAGGACTTGCAATCAAATGATACTTATTAAATTTTAAAAAATTGAAACACATTAGCTGAAGACTGTCCGGGAGTTTGCAAAACGTTTCAAATACAGAAGGATCTCCCCTCACCTAGAATGACCAGAAATAAGTCTGCCTATGTAACAGACAGGCAAATGAAGCAAAGAAACCAGTAGTGCAAATGCATAAATACCAAGGAAACCATGAGTGTCAGGAGAGAGAGCTGGCTAAAAATGTATACTTTAGTTACTCAGTGATAGGAAACTATCTGGGACTGTAATTTTAAGTTATTCTTGAGTGCTTTTTAAGGACTGTAAACCTGATCCTTAAGGAATGCTCCTGGTGTGTTTAAAGCAGGAAGTAATATTATCAAAGTTAAATTTCCTGATTCCAGAATGCTTAAGATGGAAAGAATAAGGCTGGAAGTAGAAAGTAATCAGAAGCTTCAGGAGAGCATGATCACAGACACAGGAAGGTAAAGCAGGGTGCCACAGAGGAGGATGAAGAATCACTACTGAGTGAGAAGAGAGGTGAAATAAAGGCAGAAATAGTCTCGCAGTTGGGCAGTATGGAGTCAATGGTAGTATGGGCAAGACATTTCAATAGAAGGTGGGCAGATGCCCTCAACTAATAAAAGAAATAGCATTGCTAACTATATGCCAACTAGAATGCTAGCTAGGAGCAGAACCTAGTTGCCTGCTTCTATCCTAATCTTTCTAGTTAGTTACTTCTGGGCAATCCTCCAAAAATCAATACTATATCATATATAGGCATTAACAATTTATACATAATAATAAGCTAAACATCTTACTTACTTTGCTGCTATAACTGCAGTGATTGGAACTCTGAATAAAGGACCTGCATTGGGGGATGCTATATCATACCCACATACCTTGAAGAAAGAATGGTAAGTTTCAACATCCATGAAAAAAGTTGCAGAACAGGAAGCAAAAGGTGTAATGTAAGCATAAAATAATCTAATCTTAAAATTTAAAGGTCGAACAGATAAGTTTATACTAGATTACTGACATTAACTCACATAATAACCCAAAGTCCCCAAAATTACATAGCAAATCATGACTGAGTTGAACAGGTAATAAAGTATCAAGTTTAAAAAAAAAAGGCATTTTATTACTCTCTATCACAAACAAAAACTTAGCACTATAAATACTTTTGTACAAAGATTAATTACATACTATTTTGTTTATTTACAACTGCCACATTTAACAAATGTTTCCTCGAAATAGTAAATAAAGCTAACCACAGCACCAAATTTAGCTACACTGAACAATTAACAAAGTACTGAGGCCTGATCAAAAAGGCTTTGCTATCTGTATCTCCCCTTATCCTTCTTCACAGAAGGATGTAACACTATATAACTGCTTAAATGGATACAGAAAAGCTAGAAAATCTAGCAAGTGAAAAGGTATATGGTTGCTTTTTTTAATGAAAGAGAAAACATAACAATTCAGGGATTGTTCACTTTCACCTCTTAAAAAATTTCAAAGAGAAAAGAAAAGCAGTAGATGTGACAATACCTCTGTATAATGTAACCCTTCTCTTAAGCCCCTGGGGTCCACACGTATGTTTATGTGCCGACATTGATTCATGAGTTCCAAATGGCTGGGACATTGAACCCAAGATGAATTTGAAGTTAAAGCTAAATGAAGCTGGAAGGATATTTTTTCAGAGTTTTCTGGCATTTAAAAAAAAAAAATCAAAATTAAACTCAGAATTTCCTCTTTTCCCTGAGAAGTTCTATTAAGAAAATTTAGTTCAGTCAATTGTATAATTCATTAGACAGAACACACAAATTATAACAAACAAAAATGCAGCATCTTCTCGTCATTCACGCATATTTTTATCCAACACTGCTAAGTTTTATAAACATCTTTTGTATCACTGCTCATAGAGATCAAGCAGCTGACTAAAATAAACTGCAAGGTATAGAAGGACAATTCCTCACCTCCCCACAGGTATGTTTTACTTCCAACACTCACCTAAAGCTCTGTCTTCTATTTCAAGGAATGAGACATGGACAGAAAATTAATCTGTGTAATTTTATTACAGGCATAATAAAAATATGGGCCACTGAAGGCCTGGGTCAACTCTTTTCCTCCATTGTCAAGATGCTGATTGAACTGCCATGGTCGTGGGGTCTCTAATATTTTCCACCAAATCTATTAAGTTTTAAAATAATCACTTGTTAATTTGTATCTTCTCCTAAGAACAGTGAGTGGTCATGACAAATCCTTCACAGTGGTTGCCTAAGTCCACCAGAAAACACAGATATTTACATTACAATTCATAACTGACAAAATGACAGTCATAATTTTATGGTTGGGGGTCACCACAACATGAGGAATTGTATTAAAGGGTAAAAGTATTAGGAAGGTGGATAACCATTGCTTTAAAAACATTAGACAAGCTGCATTCTTTTTTTTTTTTTACCATTCATTTAAGGCACAAACACAAATGTTTCTGCTTATTGCCACCCTAGTACTCACCTGTGTTCTCTGGAAATACAGGCTCAATGCCAACACCATGATCTGAAGGAGCAGCCACCTGAACAGGATCTCGGAGGTAGATGCCACGGTTATTTCCAACTGTAACTGTAAAACCTAATCTGTTAGCAAATGATGTATTCTGAATGAGGTAGTCATAAGCTTTGTCAACCTAAAAGAATATAAACGGTAACATGTAAATGGCTAGGTGAAGAAAATATTTTATTGCAAATTATGAATCAATTACATTTCAGCTATATCAAAGCTAGTTTCTATATTCACATCTCTAAACTAAATCAATACCACAGTTAAGATGGCAAACCAGCTTGGCAGTGGTAGCCTATGCCTTTAATCCCAGCATGTGGGAGACAGAGACAGGGAGATCTTTATGTTTGGAAGCCAGCCTGGTCTACAGAGCTAGTTCCAGGACAGCTAGGGCAACAAAGAAACCCTGTCTCGAAAAACTGAAAAAAGAAATAGAAAAAGAAAAAAAAATAAAGAAAATACCATTCTGATGATCTTCTACTTCAGTCTGCATTCCGTTATTCTCATGTGATCTAAGGTCACTCAGTAACTTATGCCTGACCAAACCAATGCTTACTTTTACCACTTTGAATTTCTAATCTCTATACACCCTCAATGTTTCTTTTACTTAAATGAAGCTAATCTCTTTTACCTATAAAGAGTCTTTGTGTTCTTTTTTATTATAGTTCTATAATGGCCACATCTAGAGTTGAGACATGCTGAATCACCATTACAGAGCAATATTTACAACATTATCTCAATGCTTTCTAGTTATTTTGTACACAGACAATAGTACCTGAATAATTCCATGTCCTTGGGCAAATACTTCTATATTGTCAGCTTTTATTGCAGTGTTTTCTAGAGCTCTTCTGACTGAGTGAACAGTATAGTCAACATTATTTGCTTTCAGCCCTAAAAACAAACAATCAAAAACCTAAGAAACTAATGTTAATGAACTCACTAGTTGAAACACTCCCCCTTCACCAAGATTTTAACATGTACAATCTT
Organism: Rattus norvegicus; assembly: GCF_021556685.1. Taxonomy (NCBI): domain Eukaryota; kingdom Metazoa; phylum Chordata; class Mammalia; order Rodentia; family Muridae; genus Rattus; species Rattus norvegicus. The sequence goes on along the minus strand of NC_141542.1, from coordinate 61,278,174 downwards.
CTGTTGTCTCCTTTTAACATTCACTTCCAAATGTTTTCTTAAAAATTAAACTGTTGATTTAAACTGCCTGCATCACACAAATACTTTTAAGAAAAAAAAAAAATCATTGCATGCCAACCTCCAATCACATCAATGCAAGCTATGTAGATACGACATGGATATACCAAGCAGGCATCTTAGCGCATTCTAATGGCACTTTCTTTAAAATATCATAGATTCAGCACTACGGCTGACAACAGCAATTTTCAACTCAATTCTATTTTATAATCACCAGTGGAACTTAAACAAATCAAAAACACCGGACATGTTTCATGGCAGATCAGAATCTTCAAAGACTATGTACCATGTGATTACAGTGTATAGCCAGATTTCAAACACAGAAGGTTATTGCCAACATATTACTCATTGTTAATGAATACTATACTATTTTTGTCCTCAAATCCTTCAAATGTTACATTTAGATATTGTAATATGCAAAAAACCACAAAAACATAAACAAAACAAAACAAAACAAAAAAACAAAAACAAAACCAATCAAGTACCCCATAAATGCAAACTAAGGAAAATCCAGAAAAGATGAAAGTCCATTAGGAACAACTGGTAGATGAGCTATGTAGAATATGAGTTTTCAAATATGAAACATGGCAGAAAGGATTTTTAGGCAAAAAAGTTGAGTATGCAAAGAGAGACATATGACCTTGAAATATTTGGTGAGTTTGAAGGAGTAGAAATGAGTAGAGCCTAGAATTTGTCCTGGAGGTCTGACTCCCCCTCAGGTGACTACTGACTAGGGATAGGAACTAGAAGAGGCAGGTGGAAAGTAAGACCTGAAGAGGACAGGTTTGAGGCAGAAGTCTGAGTTCTAAGTGACCTGGTGACACCCTATTTAATACTGTACAACATTCAACACTTGGTAATGTAGTATAAACATTCTGAATTTGTTTACAGTCTGCATTCTGCAATAAATTCCCCATCATCTTTTGATATTCTATCCATTGATTTAGCTCCAGAACTAAAATACTATTTGATAATCATTAATAGTAGTCAATACAGTTTATTTCCTGAATGACTGAATATACACTCAAAAGATTATTATCCCATGAATCATTTTCTACTCTCACCATGAGAACTTCAGAAAGCATAGCCTACAATACAGAAGAGAAAAGTATGCAATATCCTTACCTGAAAGTACCAGGGCAATGCCACCACAGGCATTGGGGGAAGACATTGATGTCCCATTCATTAGCTGAGTCCCCCTCAATGTCCAGTTAGGCACAGAAGCAATAGCACCTCCTGGTGCACTGATGCTCACACCAAGGGCCCCATCAGCACTAAACAGAAAAAAGGTGAAGATAGCTGGGCATGAGCAATCTTTAAAAGGTCCCAAGTGAGGTCCTAAATGATACTATAATTGCAGTAATTATAAAAGAAAAAAGACAGAAGGCAGAAATATTATTATGAGGCAATAATGGAAGAAAAATGACCAAACATTGCTAATTTCTCAACACATTTTTTTTCCTTTTAAGTGAAATGTTTGTGCCTATGTATCTATGTGTATGTAAGAAAGGCATAGGGGTCAGCTATTTGAATGTCCTAACCCTTTAATGAAGGTATTTCTTTTACATATATCAGAAAAGTTTCACTTTGTCTAACAGAAACATAACATCCCTTTATATCTAATTTTAAATTTTCTAAAGTTTAAAGTTTGACAGAGGGTTTTTCTGTGTAGCCCTGGCTATCACGGAACTCATTCTGTAGACCAAACTTGTCTTGACCACAGAGATCTGACTGTCTCTGCTTCCTGTGTATTGGGATTAAAGGCATGCAAAACCACCACCACCTGAAACATTAAAGAATTTTAAAATCATACTGTGTGTGTGTGTGTGTGTGTGTGTGTGTGTGTGTGTGTGTGTTCACACAGAGGGAGGAAAGGAAGGAGGGATGGGGAGAGAGAGAAGAGAGACAGAGAGGTAGAGAAACAGATATGCTGTTGGGAGTGGTGTCATAAGCTGGTGTCATGGTCTACCTGTGTAGGTCAGAAGACAACTTACAGGATTTGGCTCTCTCCATTATATGGGGCCTGAGGATGAAACTCTGTGGTATGTCTTGGCAGTGAGCACCTTTAATCAGTTATCTTACCAGCTGTAAGATCACAATAGCACCCAGCACAGCTCTATTCTGTACCTCAAGTAAAGATATGAGACATGCTATTTCCCCACAGAGATTGTTGAATTTCCTTTCATGATCCTTCCCCAAAGACAGTCATTTTTTTTAAAACCCCTAGTTAAAAACCTTGCTTATAATATCTGCAGCATCAACCAACAGTCACAATGAGAGCTAGTTATTTAGCAACCAGAAGAAGACAATTACACAGAGTCAAAAATGTACTGATTTCCTATTGGTTTTAAACTAATTTCTCACTATCCTTTGTTTAAGTTGCTAATCTAAAAATGAATTTAATGAAGAACCAACAAACAAAATTTGGAAATTTGGAAAAATATTTTCTGTGGTTACTTTTAATTGTCAATTTGACAGTCTAGAATCATTTGGCTAGAACTGTAATGAGTAACTGTCTAGATTGGGTTGGACTGTGGGAATGTATACAAGACCCAGCCTAAAGATGGGTGGTGGCACCATTTCCTGTGGCAGAGCCCTGGAATGAAAATAGTGAACTCAGAACTACAAAGAAACATGCATTCCTCTCTGTTCTCCCAAGCTTCTGAACCCATGACTTCCCTGGTCTGATGGACCTTATTTGGAACTGGGAACTAAAATAAACCCTTTCTCTCCTAAGTGGAAGGGTCTTTTATCCATCAACAGAAAAGGAAACAAAGAAACTAGTAATGGTGACAAAGCTGTGGTAAACCTCTTTGGAACTGAGTAATACGTAAGATTTTAAAAATTTAGGCTAGAAAAGCACTGAATACTATGGGAAAAGCTTAGTGGAATCTTCTTGTAGGAATTTGGAAGATAAAACTGCTGAGAAAATGTAGACTGTAGAGATCTGGCTCATGAGTTTTCAAAGGGGAACAAATATTCTACCAAGAACTAGGAAGAGGTCATTTGTATAATATTTTGCCCAAGAAGCATGCTGGAATACTTGTTTTATAAAGCATGACGGGGTAAGTTCAAAGCCCGCTTCAACTGCATAGAAAATTTCAAGGCAGAATAAAATTCAAGCTGGTGTTAAAGCAGCAATTATAATTCAGAGATTAACATTTTCAAAATGAAACCTATGTTAAACTGGGACAAAAGGAAGAGTGCTCTGAGGGCAATATCACACCCTCAAAGGCTCCATTACATAGTGATATGAATTAACCCTAAGATGACATGTAGCTGGGGGTTCCTTTAAAAAAAAAAATCACCACATGATCCAGAGCCCTTCTGATCCCACATATACCTGCACTCTTTGCTGTAGATTTTACTAAAATAATTCTTTGTGCGTTAGTTTTGGTTTTGATGCTGAAGATCAAATTAATCCTTACATCTGCTAAGCATACAGTCTGTAACTGCACTATCATATGAAGAAACTCCTCAAATTTTCTACAGCAAATGACATTTGCCAAGGCTAGCTTAAATAAGTTCTTAATACTGTTTTTATTTTAACTATAATTTCATTTTAAATTTCAACCTAAAACTTGTAATCTAGAAATCAGATTTAAATGTAATTTAGTAATTTTTACATTAACTGAACATAAACTTTTTGTATTGCTGAACATACAGGCTTTGTGAACAGGATTTCTTTTTAAAAAAATTTAAAAATTTTTATTACTTTTAAGTGCGTGCGTGCGTGCGTGCGTGCGTGCGTGTGTGTGTTGGTCGGGCAGGGTATCAGGTTCTCTGATGAGTTGTAGCGAGTTGTGAGCTGACCGACATAGGTGTGGGAAACTGAACTCAGGTCTTCTGTAAGAGTTCTTGCTATGTCTTTTTAGTTGCTGAGCCATCTCTTCAGCCCATACTTCAGATTCTCATCTATAGCTATTGTTACTGGCATCAGATGTATGGAGTAGAGCAGCCTATGATGACGGTACCACACAGACTTTCCTTATACATCAGAGATTAGTTTAGTGTAGTAAATTAGTTCTAAACCAAACATGCTCATCTTTGACTCCATGCACTCCTCCACATAGAACTTCTTCCTATATATCTTAACATTCAGTGAATTCTTCAAAACTGTGACCTCCTCTAGAATAGGTTTAACCAACCAATCTTACTCCTATTGACCCACCATCTGACAATGTCAGTTGCTGAATCAAAATCAAAATTCTTCTAAATCATTTCCAAAGAAATAAAGAGATAAATTAAAATGGACTTCCTTTTTTAATCAGGTGTCAGTACCCAGAGGTCCTAATGAGGTAGTATTAAAATTAACTTATATAATCTCTTAATAAAAAAAAAGTTCCTAGAATCAGACACAAATAGTGCAGATGTTAAAAACAAAAACAAAACTTGTCAGCTTTTTGCTTATAGATCTCACCCAAAATGCTCAAAGTAGTTTACAACTTGAAAATGAACATAGGATCTGTTACCATGAGCAGTTGTGAAAGCACATTTGTTTTACCAAAGTTTAAACATCAAAATTTGCTCAAAACAAGGCTATCAATATTTTTTATCTACTAGCCACTCTCCCAACAGTGTAACGTCTAATCAAGTACATGCATTACTTCCAATAATTGCTTGTGCTTACCTTGGGCCTCTAGAAGACCATGTATATTGATTTGCAGGTAGTTTCTCTCTCAGTGAATACTCTGCAACCATCATATCAGGAGAAACATAAGCTCCAACACCTATTAGGATGGATTTTGCCATTAACAAAGGGGAACACAATTCATCTCATGCATCCTAATTTTTTCCCAGTGGAATACACTATGCTTAATATGTACATTAGCACTGTCTCTCTTGTAAAAATGTTAAGAGAAACCATTTACTACAGAAACAAAGGAAGTTTATGTTATACTATGTACACTGCTTTTATACATATAAAAATAACTTCAAGGATTAGCATGTGCATTAAAAAATTGCCAAAAAGTGTGTAGATAATTCTGTTAAACCTCTTTTGTAGGATGATGTAATTATATAGGTGAGGGCTAGCACAAGTTAGATCAAGGCCATGATTGGACAGTAAAAGGCAGGGACAAAGTTTTTGTAGGGAGGAAGAGAAGGAGAAAGAATCAAAATGGAAACAGAGAAGGACAACCCAGATCCAGGTGGTCCTGAATTGCCAAGGTAGCTGGGATGGATGTCTACAGACAGACTATCTTATCTAGGTGGGCGGTTTATATCCTTATCAATTGGTTGTGAGTGTATCGTGTGGATGTACTGTACACTGAGTATTTAACACATAAATCTGGTTTTTGGGTTACAGTCTGTTGACTCCTGATATTACCGGGTATCTGGGACCAGAGTTCCCAGCTGGCCAGGGTGACTAGCAATGGGAGCGGAGAGACCACTGGGGCCAGAAGATAGCTAGGCTAACGTGGTGTGGTGCCACACTGAAGCCAGCCACCGCTGAGATAAATTAAGGTTAGTTCTATATGGCCCTACAGTGCAAGAACTAATGCCAGGAAGCCACTGCCTGGGTCTGAGAGTACCAGGGGTCCAGCATGCAGCAGTGACATGCAGGAAGCAGTCGTGCCCTTTTTTAATTAAACCGCACTCTTCCTAAATTACAATAAATTCTGGGTAACACAGTTCTTCAGATTTTCCTAGGAACACATTTAAGGTATATGTGAAGGTATGTTCAACCCGTGGCTCACAGGACACACGCAGCCCACAAAACTGTAAGCTTACTTAAACCATTATGAAGGTTTGTTTATGTAACTTGACTCTATAGATGAAAACTTCCTGTCACAATGACTGAAAGTACCTGAGCCTTCAGTGTTTCATATACAGGATAAGACATAATAATCAATTTAACAGTGGTTTACTGTTTGATTTATAGACTTTTGGATACAGGGTGTCTCTAGTATCATGGGCTAACCTCAAACTTGTGCTTTCCTTCTTTAGTCTCTTGTTTTGCTTGTATTTAAACAAATCTATTTCTGAAATTGTAGAGCTTACTAACCTATCACGCTGGAAGTAGTTCCTCCTGGACAACCCACTGTAGAAAGGCATGGACCATTATTTCCAGCACTTGAAACATAAATTGTATTATGTTTCCATACTGCTTCATTAATTACTTCACAAATTCTCCTGCAAAAGAGAGAGAGAGAGGAAGAGAGAGAGAGAGAGAGAAGGGAAGAGAGAATTGCTTTGAGCAAATACAACTTCCATATTTAATTTATAACCAAACAAATAACATTGATTCCAAGCCATGTAACTGACAACAGCTTTATATGAGGAGATGTGTATCAGGTACATTCAGTTATGTGATTACCTATACATGGACAAGTAGGTTCTTAGTAGGACACAATGCTATTACAACTGCTATACCCAAGTTGAGCTTCATGAAAGTGGAAAATCAGATTAAATGGAAGAATAACATAAGATATAGCCTGGGTGATGGTGCACACCTTTAGTTCCAGCCCTCCAAAGGCAGTAAGAAAAGTAGCTTTATGAATTCGAGTTCGATATGGTTTACATAGAGACACCAGGCCACCCCAGGGTAAATAGTGGGACCCAGCCTCAAAAGAAGCAAGTAAGCAAACAAACAAAACCTAATGTGGGAAAACAAACAAACAAATCAAAAAGCCCCTAAACCTACAGAGCACTAAAATATTAACAGGGCTTGTGAAGTGTTAACATTGAGAGAAAAATGAAACTGAACAAAAGAAAACAAAACAAGTGACTCCTGCATGCACTTGACTTTTGACTAGATTACTTGACTAAAAAAGCTAGCTAGTATCTTTAGTGACAAGTTACATGGCAGGTGGGATAGGGAGAGACCAATAGAAAACCTAAGAAATTTAAAATCTAAGAAATCTAGTTAAAGATTGACAACAAACAAGAGAGTTTACTGGCATTATTGTTAAGGGAGATGTTAGATGAATGAAGAAATTGGAGATTATAAATCATCCAGCTCTAAAGGGCCTTGCAAAACCCAATGTGTAACGTCTAACAAGAAGTACAAGTTTAATTATCAACACACAGCAGTGGGCTAAACCCGACTTTGACTCCAGCTCCAGTGAACTTACTCCCTCTTCTGAGCTCCAGACACGCCATGCACAACTGAAACACACACACACACACACACACACACACACACACAGAGAGAGAGAGAGAGAGAGGGAGAGGGAGAGGGAGAGGGAGAGAGAGAGAGAGAGAGAGAGGATGAGAATGTAAGTATAACTGGCAAAGGAGAAAAAAATCACTCAGCTGAAAAAGATAGAGTTGACAAGGGTTAAAAGTGCACTACAAAAAGAAATGGTGAAAATTGGGAGGGACTAAATCACAAGGGCAATAAAGAATCCCAATTACCTACCAAAAAAAAAAAGTGAATCATTTGTTAACAATAAACAACAGCCTCTAGGTTGTTAAAGCTTCCCTTTTCATAGGACCTTAAATATAGCTTTACATACTTGGTGCTGTGAGTGATACAGACACTGATCACTAAGTAAATGCTCTAAATATTTCAGATACATATAAAGGAAAAGAGCTAAGGTATATCAAGTTAAGGCCAACACCGTACTTGGAAGAAAGGATGTGGATGACATATGCAACAGTTTCCTCTGAGGTCGAAATGTTTCATGCTGAAGTGAAGCTCCTCCTTATGCAGGAAGGTAAACAATTCAAAAAGGTTCCTTCAGGAAGTTCCTAAACCTGACTAAATTCACTAGCCCCTCCTTGCCAAAGTCAGCAACGAAAGCTGGGAGTTTCTCTAAGAAGAATGAAGTTAAACTGCTATGAAGATACTCAAAAAAGCTAGACTGCAAAGTACACTCTGAGACCAGAACAGCTGCTTGGGCTAAGCAGAAACCAGCCAATGCACCTGAAAGAGGTTTACACCAACCAAGGCACCTGGAAAGGACATTTCAAACCTGTTAAGCTGCCTGCAGACTATGGAGTATGGTCCCAATTCCCAGCCTTTTTGAGTTTCACCCATGCTAGAGTGGGCTTTGGTGCTGTAGCTGTCTTTGAGCATTTCTGATCCTGTAAATACCCTCTCACCCATACTCCTATAAATAACACCAATTAAACTCACTGGTTCACTCAAAGGTAGACTTTGATGATGTCTGAATTTTGGTCTTATGTTTGCCATCTTCCGAGGAAACATTTTGTCACACAACAAAATTTTAAGAAAGAAGGGGATGCAGGACAGAAAGTGGCACAGACTGAAGAGACAGGACAGCTTAACAAGTGGAGCCAGCATGTGTCACAACAGAAAGGTTTGTAGGTAAGGTCAAGTCACTAAAGGGATAACAAGGAGCATATCTGGGCATTTGTCAGGTAAGGACCACTGAGAAATCCCAGGACCTCTGTGAATGAACTATTTTGGTGATGGATGGCCCAACAAATCCAACTTGTCTGGAAGGGAAAGAAAATGTAGAACAATGACCAATGCCAGAGGGCCTGGAAGGTTTTGAGTCTCAGAACCACACTATGGAGGAGTGACTGTGCTTGGAATAGTCTAGCAAAGTGCAATGATGAGACCTGGCATCAAAGACATGACATGGGAGTGAGAATCTGACCTACAAAACACAACTTTCTGCTGATCAGGGTTATATTTTATTGTAATTTCGGCTCACATACGTACATCATTTGATCATCTTCATTAATTAAGTCTATGATGTAACAACTGCCAAAAAAAAACTTACCCAGAATTTGGCCAATGAGTTGCTTCTCCATAACTGTAGTTGACAAGATCACACTTATGATTTATAACTTCTATCATCTATTAAAAGATTAAGAATCTGGTTTAGGAAGACATTTTTAGAAACAGATTAACCAGGAAGTAAAGTTTATAATCCTATAGTGTCTAGACTAATCAAAAGATAGCAGGGAAACAAATTCAGTAACCTGCCAGTTAAAAGTGAAACTATTCTTTTTAGAATGGAAGAACCATAAATGAAAATGGGTAGAAGCAATACAATGACTCAGATTAGATTTTAAAGGTACTTAAGTTATATGACATACAAACATACAGAATATTAAATTTACTAAGGCCTTTCTTTAATTTTCTTTTAGAGTATTGGGTCAAGTTTTATATATATATATATGTATATATGTATATATATATATATATATATATATATATATATATATATTTTTTTTTTTTTTGGTTCTTTTTTTCGGAGCTGGGGACCGAACCCAGGGCCTTGCGCTTCCTAGGTTAAGCGCTCTACCACTGAGCTAAATCCCCAGCCCCAAGTTATATATTTTTTAAAATTATCTTAAAAAAGTTTGCTAAGAGATTTAGTACAATGAGTATGAAGTATTTTTTTTCTATAAAGACTTTAAATCAAGAAACTTTTTCCCGGCGATTTCAAACTTTAAATTTTTCTGTTGCTCTTTTGAGACAGTGCTTTCTTAGCTGTCCTTAAACTCACTGCTGATCTGACTAGCTTCAAACTCAGAGATCCACCTGTCTTTCCTTCCCGAGTGCTGGCATTAAGACAAGCACCACCACCACCTAGCAGCTTTAAAAATGTTACGATGAATTAATCAGCATTGGTTTGTTTCTAAAAACACAGCTCTGCACATCAAAATACTGTTAAATAAAGTCTTGAAAAACCAGCAGCATTTTATAAACATGTTTCTAATCCCCTAAATTATTCATCTGTATCAAGAACTCCTAGACACTTACAGCTCTGATGAGGCCTGTGCCTGTTTCCATGGTGCTTAGCCTTGTATCACCAATCTTAATGGATAGAATTTGAGCACCAGGAGCAACTCCATTCCGTTCAGGCTCTTCTGGAAAATGCCCAGCAGCTATACTCGCTACATGGGTTCCATGAGCTCCTATAGACAGAAATGCTTTGTGAATAAGATGACAAAAAATGCCATCACATGTGAAAATTTTAACCATTTCAACATTTGTATGACAAAATAATTTAATAAAAATATAACCTGATTATATATATCTAATGTTATCTCAAATATATTCATGTAAGTCAAACAAAATAAATTTCAATTACATATTTATTTTTTTCCTCTACCCTGATAAAACTCTGTAGTAAGGAAAAAAAACATAAGCCACAGAAGACAGCAAGTATTTGTAATGCATAAAATTCACAAGTTAACATGTTATTCAAAGTATATTAAAAACTCTTTCAAATACAATAAAGTAAGACATAAGTGGAGATACCCTGTCCACCAAGAAAAATGGGTGAAACATGTAAAAAGGCATCCCACAAAAAGGATGTCCACAAGGCATACAAAAGATGAAAACATGTTTTGCTTCAGGCGTCATCTTAGAATTACAAATTACTGTCACAATGAAGTGTATCTATGTACTTTGCACCATAACCAAAGTGTTAAAGGTTGACAATAGTTCAGAACATACCACGTACTGTTATCGTTCAAGAAGTCTGAACAGAGGCATACTTAGGAATTTAGCCAGTCTCACTTTAGTTAGTCTCATATAAAAACTAAGTTTATGCCATTTATATAATTAGAAAAAGGATAAATCATGTGGAAACTGAAACTATTTTATCACTTGTGATGCAACACAAACAGCTCCATATGGTCCAAAAACTGTAGTAATGAAAATCAAGATTTAGAGAATGAAATTAAGGTTATTGGTTTTTCTAATGTTAGCACACAAAATAATAAATTTCATCATTCTTGTATATGTCTACCATATTTTAATTATATTGTGTCCTCATTATCTTTTTTTGACCTCCCACATCTCTGGTCTTTCTTCTTAACACAGTCATAACTTACTGCACTCTCCTTTCTCCTCACCTGCCCAATACTAAAGGTCTGAGCATAAAAACACCCAAGCCTATCTCCAACCCACAGTATTATTCAGCATGCTCTTGCACTATATAAAAAATTTTATGATGGATATACTTTCACTAAAACTCATGTATTTGGCATTTTGTATATACTATTTTTGATTACATAACACTTTACATCATAAGTATGCAGAATCTGTCTTGGACAGTTACCTAGTAGTACAAATATCTAGTAGCCAATTTTTAAAAAATTTACATAGACAACTATAGTGATATTCTTTTTATATAAGTATCTACAGTTAGGGGTGAATTTTTCAAAGATTAATATTTGCAAGTAAAATCATTTCACATTTATTCATGGATTTTCAGATGTTGTTTTGTTTTTATTTATGAACTACTTCTACAGGGTGTATAATTTAAAAAAAAAAAATCTAGGCTTGGTCCTTCAATAAAAATTTCTATAATGAATTCACTAGAGCTGCACTCTGTGTGCTGCAGGAATTTATCCTTCAGCCACTACATGACTATCTCTCACTAGTAAATTTGAGACAGGTACCTCCACTGGTCACAATGGAGAGCAGGTTTCCATCATCATAAATATTAACAGAGTAATTCAGCATCTCAGCTGTGCCAAAAGAACCATATTCTTGAGCCTCTTTGTAGTTTCTCAATACAGTAGATTTACCCAAGTCCCCATTTTCATTCGAATCAACACAGGCTCTGTTGAGAAGGAGAAATAGGCATTAAAATTTATCCTTCCAGTCCTCTTTCTAAAGATCACACAATACAGTTTCTCAGTCACCTTCTCATTACTTACTTCTCCCACAGATCCCTTTGTTCCACAGAGTAAGCAGTTAGGCTTAGGTTACAAGTTTCCCAGAAGTCAATGCTAAAACCACACACAAGGACACTGATGGTCACAGATGGTATGGAAAATCATCTGGGCAAATACTAAAGCTGGGTTTGGAGTGTAGACTAGTTTTAGGATGATTAAAACATGATCTTACTTCCTGCTACCATTTTTAGTGCTGCCATTGTGAATCCAGCAGCCTTTCGAGCTGTCTGACACCAGATAACTAAAAACTTTAACCTTAACTCACATAGAGCAGTAGGAAGACATTTTTTAAACAAAATAAAATTTCCACCTAATTTTATGGTTTTCTTCCTCCCTGCTCTTGACCCATTTTATTACTTTTTTAAAAATTTATTTATTTATTATATGTAAGTACACTGTAGCTGTCTTCAGACACATCAGAAGAGGGCATCAGATCTCATTACAGATGGCTGTGAGCCACCATGTGGTTGCTGGGATTTGAACTCAGGACCTCTGGAAGAGCAATCAGTGCTCTTAACCACTAAGCCATCTCTCCAGCCCTTATTACTGTTAAAAATTAAAAGATACATACTTAAACACATTATCAGACTGTTTAAATGAATCTAAAAGTCACAGGTGAAATACATGTTATATAAATATCAACACTTTTTGTACGTTTGTATGGGCATGTTTGGGTGATTACTGACCATTTTGCTACACAGTCCCAAATGGACTGATATTCACTAAGCAACTTGTGGCTACCCACCTGCCTAGCCTACCAAGTAGTAAGGTTGCACATACGAATCATTTTGTCTAACTCAAAACTGAACATTTAATTATTGTGTTATTTGGTCAAGTTAACTTAGCTATTCTATCTCTATTTAAAACATCTAAGTCCAAATAAATTTTCTTTTTCACGTGCTCAACATGTTTTTAGTAAATGTCCTGTAATATTTGTGGTTACTTTCCAAATTGTCCAGTTTTAACAAGGAACATTTCTACATATATCTCAGTGATCAATCTGCCAAAAGGTGGCTAATGAAGCAAGTTTTTGAAAAAAATAGGTAAGTATAATGTTTACTGTGAAAAATACTAAGTTCAAAAAGCCTTTCCTCAACTAACAAACACTGATATGGCTTTCACATAGTACTGCTAAGTGATATGGTTATATAAATCAGAACTCTGTATAGCTCTGAGGGTTTAAAGTTCTTCAGGGTAGATAAAAACATTTTTAATAAAGAAGATCTTTAGAATACTTGAGATTACCTCCAGGTCTCACCATCATGCCACACCAAGCAGTCATACACAGGGCCTGGATCACTATACTTTTTCTCAAAAGAATTAAGTAATTCCACTTGACTCTGCAACTCTTCCTTGATTAGTTTATTGGCCTATTAGTCAGAAAACAGATTAGTATTAGATAAAACTCTGAATACCTGAAAGTTGTATTAACATATGACAAAAGACAGTGTTGAACAAATAGAAAAAAAAATCACTTCTCTTTGGGAAAATAAGGAAACAAAATGTTTCTGCAGTGTTGGAGACTGAATCTTGGGTGTTGGACATGTAAGGCAAGTGCTCTACCACTAAGTTACAATTCTACTTTTGATTAAGAAATGTATATATTCATAATAAAAACAATTCAAAACCTTTTTATTTGTTACTTATTTGCATGCCTGGATTGTTCAAAGTTGCTGCAATTAACACACTATTTTCACAATATAGACAAAATATTTTCTATAAGTGAGTCCACATATATAGTATATTTCATGAAAGTCCCTTGAATGCACTCTCAAGGTTTAACACATTTTTCAATGCAAAGTCCCTAAATCAGCAGTGTCTACCTCTGATATCATGAGTAGCTGTTATCATACTGTGAGACCAAAATTATAAATTATGTTTTCATTGACTATTTCTAGTACTTTGTATGCCATACTAAACTTAAGGTCATTTTATTCTAGAATTATACATTTCTGGAGGGAAAACCAGGAAAGGGGATAACATTTGAAATGTAAATAAAGAAAATATGCACTAAGAGAAAAAAGATTAACTGTTAAAAAAATTATAGCTATTCAAATTATAGTATGACAACTGCTAGTGTTGTTTAAAATATAGTTTTGAAAATTATGAGAATAACCTGAGAATACTGATTTACTGTCCCCGAATCTCAGAAGAAAATCCTGGAAAGCTGAAAACACCGAGAAGCTTGTTTGTTTTTTCAGTGTTGTAGATTGTAACATTGTCGCAGATAAACATATCTTGGTTTTTCTTTTTAAACAAAAAGCATAAAACCAAAAAAAAAAAAAAATATCTAAAAGGACATTATTTTCTTTCATCTATAAACTACTTTAAAAATTAATGGAGGGTGGAGGGTAAAGTAGACCTAGGTTTACTTCCTTCCCAGCATCCACATGGTAGCTCCTAGCTATCTAATTTAATTTCTAGGGGATGTACTACCCTCTTCAGGCCCCTGAGAGTACCATGCACACATGGTGTAGGCCAACACTCATACATATAAAACAAAATAAATAAAATCTTTAAAACAACATTAGTGGGTACATTTATATAGCTATGGTGGGAATATAAACTGGCTTATGGTCTTTGAAAACTACATTATGGTCTATGAAAAGCTACAGCCAACAATATTTAAAATGAGTATTTTCTTTTTTAAAAGATTTATTTTGATTTTATGTATATAGCTTTATATGTATATATGTGCACCACCTGCATGCCTGATGCTTGTAGAGGCCAGAATACATTGGATCTCCTAGGAATAGATTAACAGACTAATTTTTGGGTATTCCTCAAGTGCAGCAAGTGTTCTTAACTGCAGTGCAATCTCTAACTTCTAAAATAACATCATTCAAAATAGTCAAAATAAAAACGCCAAAGCCTGCACCTATGTGCAAGATGAACAAACTGTAGTATACCTATAAAAATAAAATAAACTGTAATACCCAGGCCACACAAGATATCCTAACATTCTTGGCAAAAGAAACTGTGTTAACGCTTTGTATGGTTCCATTTACAAACTTCAAAAAGAAAAATCATTCTATACTGTTAGAAACCAGAATCATGATTATTTCAAGGAGGACAACTGAGATGATGGCTAAGAAGATGTACAGAGGAATTTCTATATTAGCTAGTAGAAAAGACTTTATGACCGTGTTTTAAAACATTCCTAAATACATATGTAAATTGGTGAGGTATAAATAATAATGTCAGAACTGGTAACTTTAACCCACAGAGAAAAAAACTGTCAAGGGATGAACCCTATGAAAATGCAGTCTACTGAATCCTTTAGAATACTAATATAATTCTGTGAAAAAATGTAAATAAAAGTGAGTAACACCAACTTGGGAAGAGCCATTATTGGCAATATCAAATTCTTCTTGTTTTCTACAAGCTTCTGCAAGCGCAACTCTGTGAATTGGATCCCAGATTTTTTCCTTCCGTTCTTTCTGCAGAGACAAAAAATTCACCCCACAATTAGGTAGACAAAATAATGAGGTAAACCTACATGGTTATGTTTGTGCCTTGCTAGCAACTCAAATACTACAAAGTTATTAAACAAAGGCTTACAAAACCATTTCTAGTGAAGGTAAAAGTAGTGGATTACTGAAGCTGGTTATGAGAACAAGTTTATCAAGTCATACCAAAATATTTGCATATTGTTATTCCTCAATTTATACCCACCCTTCTCTGAAATGTAGTGTGTCACATCAGGAAACAAACTAAATTCCCTGTCACTTAAAATACAAATAATGATCCTGGATCCATACAAAATTGAAAAACTGCAGATAGGTAAGTAAGGTGATGACTAAAGAAATGCTACAGCTTCACTGGGAAGGGCAGATATCCTCAATTCCTTCTGGGCATGGTGCTTCATCCTCTTTCATTGGACAGGGCTCCAAACTTCTGAAATTGGTCTTAATTAACCATTATCTCCATTCTTCATCACATAGTATCTCCTAACAAAAGTCTGCTAGATAAAAGAATCCTTTCATTAAATTAATAAACTGGACTATCCAGAAAAAAATCTACTGCAACTATATGATCCATATTCACATGCTGATATTTTCTTTACCAAAACTGACCAAGTATAATACACCAAATTAAAAATGCCATTATATCTGTGTGTTCATATTCAATCAAAGCTATGTGTATTAAAATGAGTCCTGGTTCATGGGTATCAAAGGAAGTGTACACTGTGATTAGATGACAATACCCACATATCAGGATTACTGGCAAGAATAATACTTTGTTTCACAGTTAAAGTAATGAATTCACATCAGTGATTAATGTCATAGTGTTCAGAAATGGCACTATGCAATACAATACACCATGGCAGTTCCCTTAATAAAACAGATATTTAAAACTTCAAACATTCACATCTTCAAAAGAAGTTCCACTGAATTAAAACTCTTTATAGCAGACTCCTAACCACACTTAGCTCTTCTTTAACTAAAGTCTTATCTGATCTATGTGTATGTATGTGTGTCTGTGCTATTTTTTGTGCACTATATGCATGGTGGTGTCCATAGAAGACAAAAGAGGGCATAAGATCCCCTGGAACTTGAGTTACAGGTGGTTATGAGTCATCTGATGTGCACATTGGGAACTAAACCACGGTTTGATGCAAAGACAGTAAGACCTCTAAACTGCAAGGCTATTTCTCCATTGTGTGCAAGCATGTGTGTTCCTTTCTTTTTTATTTTTTTTTGCATGTGTGTTTCTTATACACATACTTCAACAGCTTTAGATCTGATTAACAGAATAATACTAAATGATGAAAAACTTGGAGCAAAAAGACTAGGCAATATGAAAACAAAAATAGAGGTCTATACTTTAAGACCTTCAAAAACCCTAAAGCTCAGTTACATCATCTACCCACCCACACCCGCTTCAAGACAGAAGCTTGAGAGCTTTAGTTTAGTGTTGTTTTGATCTTCCTTAAACTAACTAGTCCATGTACCCAAGACTAAGAATAACCACTTTAAGAAAAAAACATACTCAAGAACAGTCTTTCAAAGTTCAATACCCTCAAAGACTCAAGACCTCATGAGAGTATCATTTTTCTTCAATTAGGAATCCAATCTAAGCATACACAATTGCAAGTTAATACTGGGTTTGTCATTACCTGTATCCTTTCCTTGAGAGCCTTTGGATAGAAGTCATAACCATTTTTAATGCCAATATGATATTTTCCTGAAGGATTTGTCCAGTTTGCAGGAATCTGTAGGTAAAACAAATTGTCCACTCATTTTCCAATGCCAATGACATACCACTGTGAGAACAAACTACCTCGTATCTAATCTACTGGCTCACACTGGGTAAACAGGTTTATCTATTTGAAAAATACTTTTAATATTCTAAGTGGTCACTTAAGTGTCACTATGGTTTCATAGACTATAAAGTCCTTTGAAAAGGTATTATGCCATTAGACCACAATGATTATTTCACAGTTCTTTAGATTGCTGATATCTCATTTCTCCTTTCACCACACTAGTGCAAATTACATAGCAAGAGGAAGAGCGATGCTCAGGACTTTCTCCACAGTCTGACTTCCTACTTAAGAGTAGGAGTGGCATTCTTCTACAATAGCAACATATACATAATACACAGATATAAAACAACCCTTTGACTCCTTGTAGACAAAGCACTATAAAATCACATTAATTTCAGATAAGATCTGCAACACTCTCAAATTATCTCATAGCATTTAAAAATAGGTTTTAGCAGAAAGATGAAACTAAATTACTTATACAAACAATAGGAAGGTAAAAATTGGAATCTAGTTCCATGAAAACCAAAAAATTGAGTTCAAAGGATATGAGATTTTAAATCAGATAAATATGGCTATTATTCTAAACCATTAGTGGGGCAGAGGAGATACAATTATTTCCTTCTGTGTACAAGGGAAAAATATTCCATAATCCAAGCCTTATGACTTTATTTGGGGGTGGGGGTGTGCATGTATGTGGTCTAATATTTTTGGAAGCAAAAACAGCTACAAAACTCAGTTTAAGAAAAGGTGATGCACCAAAGCAAGCAAGCACTCCAAAGAAGAGGGGAGATTGGGCTGTCTCAAAAGTGAAGTGGCAAACCATGACATTATTGCTAATGCTAAGAAGGGAGGGCTGACAGGAGTTCCCTGAGAGGTTCTACCAGCACCTGACCAACACAGATAGAGATACTCATAGCCAACCATAGGACTGAGCCTGGTCACTCAAATTGGAAGGGGATTGCAACCCCATTGGAAGAACAGTATCAACTAAACAGACCACCCAGAGTAGCTCCAGATACATATACCAGAGGATGGCCTTATCTGGCATCAGCGGGAGGGGAGGCCCTTGGTCCTGTGGAGGCTTGATACTCCATGGTAGAGGGATACTAGAGTGGTGAGGTGGAGAGTTGGGGAGTGGGTGGAGGCCCTCCCTCATGGAGGTAAAGGGAAGGTGGAGAGAGGGATTGGGATGGGGGAGTTGTGGAGGGGTAACTGGGAAAGGGGATATCATTTAAAATGTATACAAATAAAATGATTAATAATAATAAAAAATAAAAAAGTGAGTTGGCAGCACTGTAGTTCTAATATATATGCCTTAGAGAAGTTTCTACAAATATTTATGAGGTGGGTGGAATATTCATGGGGGTAAAGAGATAAATCATGGAAACACAAAACCAGAAAATAAGTGAAATAATGAAACTAGGGTCTTTTGAGGATGCTGGCCCTTCATAGTGCATGCATAGAAAAATACCTTGCACCTTAGTTTCTGATATACTGAAAACCTATCACAGTGGGAACAACTAATCTGTCAGCAGCTTCAAGGTCATTTAACCACAATAAAGCATTATAAAAATTCAAATACCAACATACACTCACAGTTTCTTGGTTAACTCCCTTTGAGACTGGCTCAAATGTTCATGACTGTTCTCATGTTCTCTGTCAGTTGATACCTCTCCAGGATTAAGATCATCTGTTTGTTACTTAGAGCTTAATGTGTCATGAAAACTAGGATTTGCAATAGACAGGCAGACTGCTCAAAGAACCTCACCATGGTTTATAGGCTGTTTAGCAATACCACTCATATCTATCTTCTACCAAACAGTGAAGCTAGGAGACATAAT
Source organism: Rattus norvegicus (assembly GCF_021556685.1). Taxonomy (NCBI): domain Eukaryota; kingdom Metazoa; phylum Chordata; class Mammalia; order Rodentia; family Muridae; genus Rattus; species Rattus norvegicus. The sequence goes on along the minus strand of NC_141542.1, from coordinate 61,259,397 downwards.
CCTATGATTCATATGAATAAAAGCAATAAGCACCAACCAATTTAAAATTTCAAAATCCATTCCTATTCATTTTAATTATATATATATATATATAAAAACCTGTTATCCATGTACTAAATACAAGGTTGAATTACTAATAACTCACACCTGGCTGGCTTACACTTTTAATTCCACATTTGAAAGCAGAGGTAGGTGGATCTCTGTAGTGAGCCACATTGGATTTGGGCCTGGCCGCTTTGTAACTGTATGGCCACAGTTAAGAAGCCATGGGATTATTGGACAGAGGCCTCTCCCATGTATTTACGGCACAGGAAGAAAAGACCAAGTAGTAAACACCCTTGTCTCCACTGCATGACCTCTGCTGAGCCCGGCTGATGCATGTGGAACCGACACACCTGGACCACACCTGGGTGGTAGTCAATTTACTTCTGCCTTTTGCTTCCTCAGCCTTTATCCTTGAGATTTAGGCTGATCTTCTCGGATTTCTCCCTAATTAATTCAGGTCTCTTAGTCGGTCTTTTGTCACCGAAGTCAGAGCCAGGTAGTCAGGAGCCAGGGTTTCCCACTGTGCTTCCCAGATATTTTCTACCTGGAGACTTGGGTACATAAGTGGTGAATAAAGCTACAGGAGACTCTCCTGCTCTTCCTCCTTCCTCTTTCTCTCTGACTCTCTTCCTCTCCTCCTCTCCTGGCTTGACACGATAACCTCTGTGTGTGTGTGTGTGTGTGTGTGTGTGTGTGTGTGTGTGTGTGTGTGTGTGTGTGTGTGTGTGTGTGTGTGTGTGTTTTCTTTCATCCCGCAGGCTTTCGCCGTGTCGGTGCAGGCACCAGGCGCCGACAGATCTCTGTGAATTTGAGGCCAGCCTGATTTACATGAGTTCCAGAACAGCCAGGGCTATGTACACAGAGACACTTTTTTAAAAAACAAGGGGAAAAAAAAAAGAAAAAGAAAAAGAAATACAGAATCCTCACGTGTTTCACTTGTATAGTATTCCATGTTCCATAGGAATTATTTCTCAGGTAGAAAACTTTTGGGTGAAAATTTCATACAATTAGGTGTATGAAAATTATTAGAGGCCTATGTTTTAACTAAAATTTTCTGTATCGATTGGCTGTCTAAATCCCATCCATGTTCTTCAGAAAACATGTTCTTGATAGTCTTGTAGTGCTCTTGACATAACAAAGAAGTGTTGCCACAAATTGCCACTATCAGGCAACAAAAATACCCACTGTACATGAACCTTTGCAAGCTCTGCCTCGGGACAACTTCAAAATATTCAAAAGGCCCTGAAATGCTAACAAAGAAAAACTCTCAAGCCATTAGACATGTTTAATCACACTAGCTAGCATATATATGACACAATGAAAATAATCCAGTTACCGATTTACATTTAACTATAAATAAAACAACAACAAAAAAAGTTCAGGGTCCAGAATCACATACATCTCAAAATTTATGACTATATGTTTTCCTTAAAGATAGTTATAAAAATTATACAAAAAAATTAAAGTCATGCTATCTAAACGTAGGCAGTTATGGAATGTCATTTGATGTATTTAGTACACATTTTGAAGTTACATACTGTCGGGGACCAGACTGCCGGACTAGGCAAAGCTAGAGCCCTGCCCTGAGCAGATTCCTGAGAAAGGCTTGACCTTTTCAAAGAAAGAACAGGTTCCCAGAAGACTGTTGCCTCATTGTCTAAGGAGAATATCTTGCGGTTTAATGATTCACCTTACTTACGTCCTTGGGCACTTCCTAGTACTGCGCCCCCCCCCCCCCATGCTTCAGTCCCTGCTTCAATTCCTGCTTCAGAGCTTTAAATGCTGTACACTCCTCTCAATAAACAGACCTTGACAAGGACACTGCTTGGTCTTGCTCCTCTTTCTCGCCCGTTCTCCCGCAGGTATGGGTCCCCCTCGACCCCCATGAATAACTGGGTCCCCACTGGCGGGGGCAACATATGATATCTTTAAGAAGCAAAGGTTTACATTTTCACCGTTTTAAGAAATCTTTATAATGGTTCAAACTACATACAATAATTACAATGACTATCTTCTGTCTGTAATGTATGTCTGTGTGGGTATATGCAGTGTTGCACACATGGAGCATATGGAAGCTAAAAGTTGATGCAGAATTCCTCTATTGCTCTCCATCTTGTTTTATGAGATAGTTTGACTGAACTGAAGCTCACTGATTAGCTGACCACTGAGATCCATGGATCCTACTAATTCTACTTTCAAGTGCTGACATTAGAAGCATATATTGCCACACTTAAATATTACATAAAAGCTGGATCTCAACTCAGGTCTTCATACTCACATGGCAGACATTTCATCTCCTGAGCTATCTCCACAGGTCCCCATCTCTGTCTCTTCTTTTAAAAATAGAATATTATAACATATGTAAAGCCACTTTTCCTGGGACTCAAAATCCCTATGTCTGGAGTACATAATCCCTTTAATTACAAATTACAGTTCATTTCTGAAACTCTTAAAGATATGCTCCTAATAAATGGGACGATTTTCTCAATGAATCAAGTGTCATCATGACCTGTGATTTCAGTCTTGCCAGCTTTTATAGCAAACACATCCTTGTATACTCAGATGCTATCTGCTTCGGCTATAGTATATCTAGCCCCACCATTCTGTACATTTGCATTAGCTTTTTAAAAGATTTTTCAATATTTGAGACTATATATAAATGATTTAAAAAATGTTTAACTTAAATGTGGTAAAGTGAAAACAGCATGGTGTTCCCTTTTAAAATGCTTCTAAAATTAGAATGGGGTAGAGAAACTACTGGAAAACCAGAGGACAAAGAGAACTACTTGCAGGTGTAACTTTAATTTTTTTCAAACCTTACTTTTAATGATGATCCATCACCCTGAGCTCCTGAAAGAAATAGTGACAGTGGTGGGTCTTTCATTTGGGGGCTCGTCCGGGATCAGTGACCACCCTCGTCTCCGAAGACCCACTTGGAGGTGAGATAGCATCTGTGTCTTTGTCTGTGTCCTTGTGTTTTGTGCCGGCTAAACTCTGGGCCTGTATTTGCTCGTGAGTTCTGGAGTTCTGGTTTTTCAGTCGCTCCCATCTTGGTGTGAGAAGGAAGGCTCGTGTCTCAGGAGAGACTCGAGAGTGAGAGGCAGACGTGCCAGGGGCTCACCGATTGTGCTGCCCTGGGAGACGTCCCATCTAGGTGCTGGTGAGGATTCGGTGATTCTCCTGGATTAGAGAAGAGACCCGTCGTCCTCCCAGCTGTCTGTATTTCTTTTCCAGGGTGGTCTTTGTCTGTGTGTCTTAGGTCTTTGTTTTGTGTTACTTGTGACTTTGGTGATGGGACTCCTCTGAGTTTGACTTTAGACCACTGGACTGCTAGAGCACACAATTTGTACCGTGACAGACCTTTTGCTCCTTGGAGTGGCCGGCGTTTGATATTGGCTGGCCTCCAGAAGGCACCTTTGACTTAACCATTATTTTTGATCTGCTCTCCTTCATCTGTCTTTGGTGTTCCCTTGGGAAGGAGGAGTGAAGTAGAATCTACTCCCCTTCATCTGTCTGTGGTTGAGAAGGAAGAGTGATGTGGAATCCGCTCTCCTTCATCTGTCGTTGGTGAGCTCACGGAAGCTCCCTTCTAAATCAGTTCAGTTTTGTGGTAATCTCGCTGCAGACGCTTGTTTTTTGTTTTTGTGCGCACCTCTATTTTTTTGTCTGTTAATCTTTTGATTGTCTTTCTGTGTGACTGAATGCTATTTGTCTTCTTCGGGGGACCTCTATTTTCTGGACTCTTGTTTTCTCACCATCCCACTTGAGATGCTTGTTAGTAGCCGTTACAGGAAATACAGAATCCTACTAGAGGCCAGAAAAAAATGTTCCAGACATGGATGGAAGGCCCTCACTTCTGCCTGTTGACTTTAATACGCCTGAAGGTAGGGAGCGCCAGTTCTACCGTCAGACTCCAATGGTTGGTCTCTAAGGGGCTGAAAAAATGCCCCACCAATTTGGCTAAAGTAAGGAAAAGATATGAGGAAAAAGTTGCAGAAACTTGAAGGGTTAAGCTAAGTCGCTGAGAGAGTTACTGTAAGTTGCAGAGAAAATAAGGTTGATGTGTGGTTCAGGGTCTGTGCAAAAAGTGGACAGCACCTAATAGCTGTAGAAGAAGATGCAGACAGAGAGACTAAAAAAAGAAAGAAGACAAAAAGAGCAGAAAGCTAGGGAAGAAAAGAGACAAAAAGAAGAGGAAGCTAGAGAGCTAAAAGACAAGAGAGGAACATATACTGGCCACGGTAATTAGGGAACCTAGGAAGACGGTACCTGGCAACAGAAGAGAATTCCTGGCTAAAGATCAGTGTGCCTAATGCAAAGAAAAAGGACACTGGGTCAGGGACTGCCCCAGAGAGAACAAGAGGGGCCACTGGAGAGCCTCTCGGTCCTAGAGTGCTGGCTATGCGCAAAGATAGAAGGGAAGCCCGCCCAGTTGTTTTGTGGATACAGGGACCCAACACTCTGTGCTCCTATGCCCCAGCGGACCAGTATTCATCAAAGACCTTGGGTACAGGGGGCTACTGGCAACAAACAATACTCATGGACTACCCGGAGTACAGTGGACCTTTGTGTGGGCCGGGTAACCCACTAGTTCATGGTCATCCCTGACTGCCCCATCCCTTGCTCATGAGAAATTTGCTCTCCAAAATGGCTTTCCTGGGCTGAAATGGCTGGGTGAGGCCATGTGTATGCATGAGTAAGTGATTGCTTAGCAAGCAAACAGGGCAAAGAGACCTAGAGAGTTTAGTAGAAAGTCAAAGTGAACTTCACTGAGATAAAAGAAGAAGAAAATATGATCACAAGTATCTCCTAGTGCTTGTAGATACCTTTTCAGGGATAGAAGTTTTCCTCACCAAGCAAGAGACAGCCTCGGTAGTCATCAAGAAGATACTGGAAGAAATTTTCTCCCCGGTCTGGAGTGCCCAAGATAATCTGGTCAGACAATGGCCCTACTTTCTTGCCAAGGTAAGTCAGGGTGTGGCCAAGTATTTAGAGGTTGATTAGAAATTACATTGTATTTACAGACCTCAAAGTTCAGGACAGGCAGAGTAGATAAATAAAACTCTAAAAGAGACCCTGACCAAATTGACCATGGAGACTTGCGCAGACTGGGTGGCACTCCTTCCCTCTTGCTCTCTTCAGAGCAAGAAATATCCCTTCCAGATTCAGCCTTACCCACTTTGAGATCTTATATGGGGCCTCGGCTCCTCTGACTGTATTAGATGATGTTACTGAACCAATGATGTTACTGAACATAATGATTTGTACGCCAGGCTAAAAGACCTACAGGTGATACAGAAAGAAGTCTGGTCACAGCTGGCAGCAGCCTATGCCCCGGGGACCCCTGAGACATCTCATTAGTTCCAGGTCTGAGACTCAGCTACATACAACAACACCGAGCCCAGACACTCGAGCCTCACTGGAAAGGACCGTACCTGGTGCTGCTGACTACCCTGACAGCCATCAAGTCTCAGCCCTCACCAGCCGCGTACTAGAAGTTGGGGCTGAGAGCTGGGACCTAGAGGGACATTCAGATCTTGCAAAAGCTCCCTAGACTTGCACATCAGATAAGTGGATACATCAGAGACGTGACTGGGAGGTTGCTATAATGCTCACTTGAGGAGTGTGCTTTAGAAACAAGAATTTCATGTTTGCCCTGGGTTCCTTCGGGATAGGTGTGGGGATAGGCTTGATTTCTATTGCAAATGATGTAACACTGCATGTGTTAGTACTCCTAACACTTCTTGGAACTGTGCCTCAGGGATAACAATCTGTATAAGTTTAGAAGTTCTAAAAGACAGTCATGACCTTGCTGTGTACGTTTAGATAGTGTCCAGATTGGAATCCTGATGCTAAAGACTTAGTAAGACACAGAAGAGAGTTGAGAATTACTTAGGGCTATCTCAAGGCTAAGTCTAGGTGTTGCAAGGGCAGATACAAAGACATCTGCTGTTCCCCTGCAACACAAGGTGAATTTGGAACTGCCATTGACTTAGATATAGAAAGAATAAAAAAGACTTTTTAGCTGACCTCCAAGAATCCCTAACCTCCCTCTCAGAGGTAGTCCTTCAGAATAGAAGATTAGACCTGATATTTCTTTTAAAAAAGGAGGTCTGTGTGCTACACTAAAAGAAAGAATGTTCTATACAGACCATTCAGCAGTAATTAAAGACTCCATGAATAAACTTAGAGAAAGGTTAGACAAAAGACAGAGAGACAGAAGTGCATCAGGGATGGTTCGAGAGCTGGTTTAGTAGATCTCCTTGGATGACTACTCTGATATCCTCCCTTATGGGACCCTTTTTAGTTTTGCTTTCTGCTTCTGATTATAGGTCCATGTGTGTTAAAGAAACTAGTTACCTTCATTAGGGAAAGAGTGAGTACTGTTCAGATTTTGATGTTATGTGTAGTGAGCCATATTGGATTTGGGCCTGGATAGCTCAAAGTGGCTACGTGACTCTTGGCCACACATACTCCTAAGAGCCTCTCCCATGTATTTACGGCACAGGAAGAAAAGACCAAGTAGTAAACACCCGTGTCTCCACTGCATGACCTCTGCTGAGCCCGGCTGAAGCATGTGGAACTGACACACCTGGACCACACCTGGGTGGTGGTCAATTTACTTCTGCCTTTTGCTTCCTCAGCCTTTATCCTTGAGATTTAGGCTGGTCTTCTCGGATTTCTCCCTAATTAATTCATAGTCAGTCTTTTGTCACTGGAAGTCAGAGCCAGGTAGTCACGAGCCAGGGTTTCCCACTGTGCTTCCCAGATATTTTCTACCTGGAGACTTGGGTATATAAGTGGTGAATAAAGCTACAGGAGACTCTCCTGCTCTTCTTCTGCTCTTCCTGGCTTGACACGATAACCTGTGTGTGTGTGTGTGTGTGTGTGTGTGTGTGTGTGTGTGTGTGTGTGTTTTTCTTTCATCCCGCAGGCTTTCGCCCGATTCTCTGTACCGTGTCGGTGCTAGCGCTGACAGTTATGCCAACAGTATCATGCTTTAGGAGGACAAGAAAGCCAATATTATAAAGATACTAAAATTTAGTTCTATGATTAGAACTAGCCACTAGAAGAAGTGGGGAATGAAAGAATAAAAAATGCAGCTAAGAAGTCAGAAGTTTAAAAAAGCCCTAAATACCTCAAATTCCAGACCCAGCCCTCTACCTGTAAGTAAAAGGTCACAATTCTAGAGCCTGCTCTCCCAGGAACTAGATAAAAGGACTTAAGATAAGGTCCTTAGATATGCGATTCCAGACCTACTAAAGATAACAGAAAGCTTCTTCCAGGAACTAGCTGACCATAAAGTTAGATTCAACCTCGATAAGTAGGAAGCTCCTAGGAACTAGGACCATAAAGTTAAGCAATCTTGAGACAAGGAGCTTCTCCTTGTGATTTTCCAATGACGCCATACCTGCCCCCTAGTGTTGTGGCTTCTTCCTTTAAACACCCTTTCTCCCAGCCTCTCGGGGTCGAACTCTTGTGCCCCTGTGTGGGATATTATGAGTCTCGACCCCAGTGCACTGGTTCCTATCAATAAACCTCATGTTTATTACAGCAAGGACAGTCTCACGTGAGTTCTTGAGGGTCGTATCATCCTGAGACTTGAGTGAGGGTCTCCCTGCTCCAGGGGTCTTTCAGTGGGAAAAAAAGGATGGGGGTAAGGGGAGGACGTGGACCTGTTTAGAAAGGTCCTTTGGAGTAACTCCCATCTATGCTGTCTGGAAATCAGCAGTTCAGTTTACAAGTTAGCAGCAGCAGCATGATTCACTCACAAACATTCATGGATACAGCAGCAGTCCAGTTTGGTATAGTCAGCTTAGCAACACAACCTAGAGAAGACAGCCAGGCATCAGGCTTGGCTCCAGTCAGCAGGAGGGACCAGGAGAAACACCAGAAGTTCTTGGCCGTGCCAAAGAAGAGAACCCCACACTGCACAACTAGCTGTACCAGCAAGCTAAGTTCCGTCACTCTGTCACTCCATCAAGTCCTATTTATATCCTCCAAACATCACTTGTATCCAATCAGCCCGAGTCCAAGGAACACTGACAAATGAGCTCAACTATGCAGTATAAGGTGGACTTACACATGGATATTGTTAGCAAAGAATCCTTCACGTGCTTGCTTTAATTGAACATCCTCTCTCCTGTGTCTGCTTCGGTGAAATGTTTCTTCACAAGTCTGCCTTAGCTGTTCACATCTGTGTCCACCTTAACGAAACTTGCCTTCACATGCTTGCCCAGGAAAACACCATCCAACCGACTTTACAAAGAACCCCTAAGTTTCCTCTTCATACAAGTTTGTCCAACCTTTGATATTTCTAACACAACACTGTCATATACAAAGTTCACAACCTAGAAGCCACCCTATTCCTAACCGTCACTGGATGTTTTACATAAATGCCTCCTGTGGGCTTCAGATTAGACATACCCGCTAACACAATTTGAAGGTTGCAATGGAAAAAGAAAGATACAAATACTACTGGGAATGTGTGATGTTAGCACATTAGGTATTCTTATGGGAAAAATAGGACACCAACCTCAAACTATGCGTAAAATAACTTCCAGTTAATATCTCCAGAATGAATAAGAAAAAACACAATTTTCTAGGAATATAGTTATAAATTTAATTAAAGTTTTCATTTATTAAATATGTATATATGTAAAATTGATATGCAAAAATAAAAAACTTCAGTGTAAAATAGAAAATGATTATGTAAGAAACTCACCAGTGAAAAAGCAATTGACAGGGGTTGGAGATTTAGCTCAGCGGTAGAGCGCTTGCCTAGCAAGCGCAAGGCCCTGGGTTCGATCCCCAGCTCCGGAAAAAAAAAAAAAAAAGCAATTGACAACTTAGTAGTATTAAAAAAAAAAACAGAAAATGAAAAAGTAAAAGAACTTTAATAGCACTATGAGAGGACCCAAAAGCCTAAATCTGTTAGAAAAATAACTGATTTCACTATAAAAATGCAAATCAAACCTACAATACACTGATATTTCCTACATAAGAAATTAAAAACAGGTCTGAAAATTCAAAGTATAAGAAGTTAACAGTTGGGGGCTGGAGAGATGGCTCAGTGGTTAAGAGCACCGAGTGCTCTTCCTGAGGTCCTGAGTTCAAATCCCAGCAACCACATGGTGGCTCACAACCATCTGTAATGGGATCCAATGCCCTCTTCTGGTGTGTCTGAAGGCAGCTACAGTGTACTCATACAATAAAATAAAATCTTTAAAAAAAAAATAAAATTAAAAAAAGAAGTTAACAGTTGGCCAGGCATGGTGGAATATATCCATAATCACAGCAGCTGGGAGGTGGAGGCAGGAATATCAGAAGAGTTCAAGGCCAGCTCAATGAAAAAGCTGTTACACATGACCTAGTAAACCTGAATCTCCCTGACTCAGCAATTCTATTTCTGGTATACATCCTGGAAACATCTGCACACAGGCACAGGAACTGTGCCTAATGCTTTTGAAATAACTGTTAGATAACAGTTCCAAACAGTAAGAAACAGTTTAATAAGCAGATAGTGTAGAAATCATAGCATGGTACTCAGCAGTGAAACCAAACAAATTATTGTTACAATAATGATAAAGGCCAGTCTTAAGAATCTTAAATCTTGTGCTCTGTTCAGCAGCACATATACTAAAATTGTAACCATACAGAGAAGATTAGCAAAGCCCCTGTGCAAGAATGACATGCAAATTCAAGAAGCGTTCGATATTTTTATACTCAATAAAATTATCGCAAACCAATTCCAAGAACACTTCAAAACGATCATCATGATCAAGTAGGCTTCATCCCAGGGATGCAAGGATGGTTCAATATATGTAAATCCATCAACTTAATCCACTATATAAACACACACAGAAAAAAAAAAACCACATGATCTTCTCATTATATGCTGAGAAAGCATTTGACTAAATTCAACCTCCATCCCTTCATGGTAAAAGTCTTGGAAAGATCAGGAATTCAAGGCCCACATCTAAACATAGTAAAAGCAATATACAGCAAGCCAGTAGCCAGCAGCAAACTAAATGGAGAGAAACTTGATGCAATCCCACTAAAATCAGGGACTAGACAAGGCTGCCCACTTGCTCCCTATTTATTCAATACAGTACTTGAAATCCTAGCCAGAGCAATCAGACAACAAAGGGAGGTCAAAGGGATACAAATTGAAAAGGAAAAAGTCAAAATATCACTATTTGCAGATGATATGATAGTATACTTAAGTGACCCCAAAAGTTCCACCAGAGAACTACTAAGCCTGATAAACAACTTCAGCAAAGTGGCTGGGTATAAAATTAACTCAAACAAATCAGTAGTCTTCTACTCAAAGGATAAACAGGCTGAGAAAGAAATTAGGGAAATGACACCCCCTTCACAATAGTCACAAACAACATAAAATACCTCAGTGTGACTCTAACCAAGCATGTAAAAGATCTGTATGACTAGAACTTCAAGTCTGTGAAGAATGAAATTGAAGAAGATCTCAGAAGATGGAAAGATCTCCTATGCTCATGGATTGGCAGGATTAATATAGTAAAAATGGCCATTTTGCCAAAAGCAATCTACAGATTCAATGCAATCCCAAACAAAATTCCAACTCAATTCTTCATGGAGTTAGAAAGAGCAATTTGCAAATTCATTTGGAATAACAAAAAACGCAGGATACCAAAAACTATATACAACAATAAAAGAACTTCTGGGTGAATCACCATTTTGCCAAAAGCAATCTACAGATTCAATGCAATCCCCATCAAAATTCCAGCTCAATTCTTCATACAGTTAGAATGAGGAATTTACAAATTCATTTGGAAGAACAAAAAATCCAGGATAGCAAAAACTATCCTCAAAAATAAAAGAACTGGGAAGAATGCCCACATATACGTGGAAATTGAACAATGCTCTACTCAATGATAACCTGGTCAAGGAAGAAATAAAGAAAGAAATTAAAAACTTTTTAGAATTTAATGAAAATGAAGATACAACATACTCAAACTTATGGGACACAATGAAAGCTGTGCTAAGAGGAAAACTCATAGCGCTGAGTGCCTGCAGAAAGAAACAGGAAAGAGCATATGTCAGCAGCTTGACAGCACACCTAAAAGCTCTAGAACAAAAAGAAGCAAATACACCCAGGAGGAGTAGAAGGCAGGAAATAATCAAACTCAGAGCTGAAATCAACCAAGTAGAAACAAAAAGGACCATAGAAAGAATCAACAGAACCAAAAGTTGGTTCTTTGAGAAAATCAACAAGATAGATAAACCCTTAGCCAGACTAACGAGAGGACACAGAGAGTGTGTCCAAATTAACAAAATCAGAAATGAAAAGGGAGACATAACTACAGATTCGGAGGAAATTCAAAAAATCATCAGATCTTACTATAAAAACCTATATTCAACAAAATTTGAAAATCTTCAGGAAATGGACAATTTCCTAGACAGATACCAGGTATCGAAGTTAAATCAGGAACAGATAAACCAGTTAAACAACCCCATAACTCCTAAGGAAATAGAAGCAGTCATTAAAGGTCTCCCAACCAAAAAGAGCCCAGGTCCAGACGGGTTTAGTGCAGAATTCTATCAAACCTTCATAGAAGACCTCATACCAATATTATCCAAACTATTCCACAAAATTGAAACAGATGGAGCCCTACCGAATTCCTTCTACGAAGCCACAATTACTCTTATACCTAAACCACACAAAGACACAACAAAGAAAGAGAACTTCAGACCAATTTCCCTTATGAATATCGACGCAAAAATACTCAATAAAATTCTGGCAAACCGAATTCAAGAGCACATCAAAACAATCATCCACCATGATCAAGTAGGCTTCATCCCAGGCATGCAGGGATGGTTTAATATACGGAAAACCATCAACGTGATCCATTATATAAACAAACTGAAAGAACAGAACCACATGATCATTTCATTAGATGCTGAGAAAGCATTTGACAAAATTCAACACCCCTTCATGATAAAAGTCCTGGAAAGAATAGGAATTCAAGGCCCATACCTAAACATAGTAAAAGCCATATACAGCAAACCAGTTGCTAACATTAAACTAAATGGAGAGAAACTTGAAGCAATCCCACTAAAATCAGGGACTAGACAAGGCTGCCCACTCTCTCCCTACTTATTCAATATAGTTCTTGAAGTTCTAGCCAGAGCAATCAGACAACAAAAGGAGATCAAAGGGATACAGATCGGAAAAGAAGAGGTCAAAATATCACTATTTGCAGATGACATGATAGTATATTTAAGTGATCCCAAAAGTTCCACCAGAGAACTACTAAAGCTGATAAACAACTTCAGCAAAGTGGCTGGGTATAAAATTAACTCAAATAAATCAGTTGCCTTCCTCTATACAAAAGAGAAACAAGCCGAGAAAGAAATTAGGGAAACGACACCCTTCATAATAGACCCAAATAATATAAAGTACCTCGGTGTGACTTTAACCAAGCAAGTAAAAGATCTGTACAATAAGAACTTCAAGACACTGAGGAAAGAAATTGAAGAAGACCTCAGAAGATGGAAAGATCTCCCATGCTCATGGATTGGCAGGATTAATATGGTAAAAATGGCCATTTTACCAAAAGCAATCTACAGATTCAATGGAATCCCCATCAAAATACCAATCCAATTCTTCAAAGAGTTAGACAGAACAATTTGCAAATTCATCTGGAATAACAAAAAACCCAGGATAGCTAAAGCTATCCTCAACAATAAAAGGACTTCAGGGGGAATCACTATCCCTGAACTCAAGCAGTATTACAGAGCAATAGTGATAAAAACTGCATGGTATTGGTACAGAGACAGACAGATAGACCAATGGAATAGAATTGAAGACCCAGAAATGAACCCACACACCTATGGTCACTTGATTTTTGACAAAGGAGCCAAAACCATCCAATGGAAAAAAGATAGCATTTTCAGCAAATGGTGCTGGTTCAACTGGAGGGCAACATGTAGAAGAATGCATATCGATCCATCCTTATCACCCTGTACAAAGCTTAAGTCCAAGTGGATCAAGGACCTCCACATCAAACCAGACACACTCAAACTAATAGAAGAAAAACTAGGGAAGCATCTGGAACACATGGGCACTGGAAAAAATTTCCTGAACAAAACACCAATGGCTTATGCTCTAAGATCAAGAATCGACAAATGGGATCTCATAAAACTGCAAAGCTTCTGTAAGGCAAAGGACACTGTGGTTAGGACAAAACGGCAACCAACAGATTGGGAAAAGATCTTTACCAATCCTACAACAGATAGAGGCCTTATTTCCAAAATATACAAAGAACTCAAGAAGTTAGACCGCAGGGAAACAAATAACCCTATTAAAAAATGGGGTTCAGAGCTAAACAAAGAATTCACAGCTGAGGAATGCCGAATGGCGGAGAAACACCTAAAGAAATGTTCAACATCTTTAGTCATAAGGGAAATGCAAATCAAAACAACCCTGAGATTTCACCTCACACCAGTGCGATTGGCTAAGATCAAAAACTCAGGTGACAGCAGATGCTGGCGAGGATGTGGAGAAAGAGGAACACTCCTCCATTGTTGGTGGGATTGCAGACTGGTAAAACCATTCTGGAAATCAGTCTGGAGGTTCCTCAGAAAATTGGACATTGAACTGCCTGAGGATCCAGCTATACCTCTCTTGGGCATATACCCAAAAGATGCCCCAACATATAAAAGAGACACGTGCTCCACTATGTTCATCGCAGCCTTATTTATAATAGCCAGAAAATGGAAAGAACCCAGATGCCCTTCAACAGAGGAATGGATACAGAAAATGTGGTACATCTACACAATGGAATATTACTCAGCTATCAAAAACAACGAGTTTATGAAATTCGTAGGCAAATGGTTGGAACTGGAAAATATCATCCTGAGTGAGCTAACCCAATCACAGAAAGACATACATGGTATGCACTCATTGATAAGTGGCTATTAGCCCAAATGCTTGAATTACCCTAGATCCCTAGAACAAACGAAACTCAAGACGGATGATCAAAATGTGAATGCTTCACTCCTTCTTTAAATGAGGAAAAAGAATACTCTTGGCAGGGAAGGGAGAGGCAAAGATTAAAACAGAGACTGAAGGAACACCCATTCAGAGCCTGCCCCACATGTGGCCCATACATATACAGCCACCCAATTACACAAGATGGATGAAGCAAAGAAGTGCAGACCGACAGGAGCCGGATGTAGATCGCTCCTGAGAGACACAGCCAGAATACAGCAAATATAGAGGCGAATGCCTGCAGCAAACCACTGAACTGAGAATAGGTCCCCTATTGAAGGAATCAGAGAAAGAACTGGAAGAGCTTGAAGGGGCTCGAGACCCCAAAAGTACAACAATGCCAAGCAACCAGAGCTTCCAGGGACTAAGCCACTACCTAAAGACTATACATGGACTGACCCTGGACTCTGACCCCATAGGTAGCAATGAATATCCTAGTAAGAGCACCAGTGGAAGGGGAAGCCCTGGGTCCTGCTAAGACTGAACCCCCAGTGAACTAGTCTATGGGGGGAGGGCGGCAATGGGGGGAGGGTTGGGAGGGGAACACCCATAAGGAAGGGGAGGGGGGAGGGTGATGTTTGCCCGGAAACCGGGAAAGGGAATAACACTCGAAATGTATATAAGAAATACTCAAGTTAATAAAAAAAAAAAAAAATCAAAAAAAAAAAAAAAAAAAAAAAAAAAAAAAAAATAAAAGAACTGGGAGAATCATCATCCCTGACCTGAAGCAGTATTACAGAGCAATAGTGATAAAAACTGCATGGTATTTGTACAGAGACAGGCAGATAGATCATTGGAATAGAACTTAAGACCCAGAAATGAATCCACACACCTATGGTCACTTGATCTTTGACAAAGGAGTTAAAACCATCCAAAGGAAAAAAGATAGCATTTTTAACAAATAGTGCTGGTTGAACTGGAGGTCAGCATGTAGAAGAATGCAGATCAATCCATGCTTATCACCCTGAACAAAGCTTAAGTCCAAGTGGATCAAGGACCTCACACATAAAATCAGATACAGTCAAACTAATAGAAGAAAAAGTGGGGAAGAGCCTTGAACACATGGGTATTGGGGGAAAATTTTCTGAACAAAACACCATGGCTTATGCTCTAAGATCAAGAATCGACAAATGAGATCTCATAAAACTACAAAGTTTCTGTAAGGCAAAGGATGCTGTCATTAGAACAAAATGGCAAGGAACAGACTGGGAAAAGATCTTTAGCACTCCTATATCGGATAGAGTGCTAATAAAGTTAAGACTCCAGATAATCAAATAACCCTATTAAAAAATGGGGTACAATCATTAACCTACTGAACTGAGAACGGGACCCTTGTTGAAGGAATCTTAGAAAGGACTGAAAGAGCTTGAAGGGGCTTGAGACCCCATATGAACAACAATGCCAACCAACCAGAGCTTCCAGGGACTAAGCCACTACCCAAAAACTATACATGGACTGACCCTGGACTCCAACTGCATAGGTAGCAATCAATATCCTAGTAAGGGCACCAGTGGAAGGGGAAGCCCTTGGTCCTGCCAAGACTGAACCCCCAGCAAACCTGATTGTTGGGGGGAGGGCAGTAATGGGGGAAGGCTGGGGAGGGGAACACCCACAGAGAAGGGGGAGCGGGAGGGGTTGGCGGATGTTGGCCCGGGGAATAACAATTGAAATGTAAATAAGAAATACTCAAGTTAATAAAGATAAAAAAAATGGGGTACAGAGCTAAATGAAGAATTCTCGGCTGGGGAATACTGAATGGATGAGAAGTACCTAAAGAAATGTTCAACATCCTTAGTCATCAGAGAAACACAAATCAAAACAATACTGAAATTCCACCTCACACCAGTCAGAATGGCTAAGATAAAAACCTCAGGTGACAACAGATGCTGGTGAAGATGTGTAGAAAGAGGAACACTCCTCCATTGCTGGTGGGATTGTAAGCTGGTACAACCACTCTGGAAATCAGTCTGGAAGTTCCTCAGAAAATTGGACATTTCACTACCTGAGGACCCAGCTATACCTCTCCTGGGCATATACCCAAAAGATGCTCCAACAAATAAGAGAGACATATGTTCCACTATGTTCATAGCAGCCTTATTTATAATAGCTAGGAGCTGGAAAGAACCCAGATGCCCTTCAACAGAGGAATGGACACAGAAAAGGTGATACATCTACACAATGGAGTACTACTCAGCTATCAAAAACAATGCCTTCATGAAATTCATAGGCAAATGGATAGAACTGGGAAATATCACAGAAAAACACACATGGTAAGTGAATATTAGCCCAAAAGCTCAAATTACCCAAGATACGATACCCAGACCACATGAAGCTCAAGAAGGATGACCAAAGTGCGGATGCTTCACTCTTTCTTAAAAGGGGGAACAAAAATATTCGAAGGAGGAGATATGGAGGCAGAGTTTGGAGCAGAGACTGAAGGAACGGCCATTCAGAGCTGGCCCCACATGCCCCATACATATACAGCCACCATGAATGACTTGATAAGATTGATGGAGCTAAGAACTGCATGCTTACAGGGACCAGCTATACATGTCTCCTGAGAGGTTCTCCCAGAGCATGACAAAAACTGAGGCAAATGCTAGCAGCAAACCATTGAACTGAGAACAGGACCCCGTTGGAGGAGTTAGAGAAAGGATAGAAAGAGCTGAAGAGGCTTGCAACCCCATAAGAACAACAATGACAACCAACCAGAGCTCCCAGGAACTAAACCATTACCCATAGACTACACCTGGACTGACCCATGGCTCCTGCTGCATCTATAGCAGAGGAAGCACTTGTTGAGCACCAATGGAAGGGGAAGCCCTTGGTCCTGCCAAGGTTGGACCTCTCCCCCTCCCTCCCAGTATAGGGGAATGTGTGTGTGGGGGGGTGGGGAGATGGAGGAAGTGGTAGTAGATGGGGGGGGGCACCCTTATAGATGAAGGGGAGGGAGATGGGATAGGGGGCTTATGTCCAGGAAATCAGGAAAAGGAATGACATTTAAAATGTAAATAGAAAAAATATCCAATTTAAAAAAAAAACAAGCCAACTTCTTCCCTATTACATCCCTTATTGAGCACATGGGGGAGTTTTCTTTTCTTTTCTTTTTTTTTTTTTTTTTTGGAGCTGAGGACCGAACCTAAGGCCTTGTGTTTGCTAGGCAAGCGCTCTACCACTGAGCTAAATCCCCAACCCCTCACTTCTTTATTTGGGTGAAAGATGGTTAGAAAAGATATTTTATGGAGATAATTTATTGTAATGATATTCCTTTGTGTCTGGCTTTGGGTGAAATGTTTCAGCAAAGCCTTCGCTATGTTTGGGTTAATCAGAAAAGGTTGAGAAATTGTTCTGAGACTGTTTGAACCCTGAAGAAATGTCTCCTGGGAAAGTCTGTACTTGGTACTATGTGAGAGCTTGCAGCTACACAGACTTTGGTCCTAAGACACTCCTGGAAAACCTTTGGTTATGGATAGCCATGGATAGCCATGGTCAATAAGGACTGAGATTTGTGTGGTCTGTCTGGTCTCTTGGGCAGTAAGGGCAAAATAACTTTGTTAGTTTTAACCTTTCCCAGCCCAAATTAATTTTGTGTTTAATGATTGAATAAAGTAACTGGAGCGAGCTAGTCGGGGTCAGTCTTTTTTCCAATAAGGCTGAATTCCTCTGCTCCTTCAGAAAATGAAGCCTTAAAAAAAAAAGTGCATGCTGACAGGAGCCTGATAGAGCTGTCTCCTAAGAGACTCAGCCAGAGCCTGACAAATACAGAGGTGAATGGTAGCAGCCAACCATTGAACTGAGAACTGGGTCCCCGTTGGAGGAGTTAGAGAAAGGTTTAAAGGAGCTGAAAGGGCTTGCAACCCCATAAGAACAACAATACCAACCAACCAGAGCTCTCAGGAACTAAATCACTACCCAAAGAGTACACATGGACAGACCTATGGCTCCAGCTGCATATGTAGCAGAGGAAGGCCTTGTTGGGCACCAAAGGAAGGACAAGTCCTTGGTCTGCCAAGTCCTTGGTCCTGCCAAGGCTGGACCCCCAGTGCAGGGGAATGTCAAGTTGGGAATGGGGAAGGTTGGGGAGGGGGAACACCGTCATAGAAGAAGGGGGAGAGGGGATGGGATAGGAGGCTTATGGATGGGAAACCGGGAAAGGGAATAACATTTGAAGTGTAAATAAAAAAAAAAATCCAATTAAAAAAAAGAATCTCAAATCTTACAAATATCAACAATAGGAAGAACTGAGGACATTCATGAAAAGTTGGTTAAATTAAATAATGTACTTTATGTAACTGCAAAATGAAGAAAACAAAGAAATGATTATCACATAAGTTTAAACAGGTTGTGATCTGGAAGAAGAGAGTAAAGACTGTACAGAGGATTATCATCTGTAGACAATGGCTACCAATATGTTCAAAGCATTACCTTGTACCTGGTCTTAAACCAGAAGAATGAGGTTCTGTTCGCTGTTTCAGGGTATTTGGAAGGAGAAAAAGAGACAGACACTTACTTCACTGTAACACATGGCTAAGTCAAAGAAACTTACTGTGCTACTTTCAGTAAACTCTTCAGGTACCCTAAAGAGCTAAGGAGACCCAAGTAACCATGGGACCAGTGACTAATAATTACTGAAACACATCTGAGTAACTCTGCAAGTACATTGTATGCATGGATGAAGAAGAGAAAGGCTGGCAGAAAAGTTTGTATGAAATGCAATTAGTTTTCCACCATCCCATTTTACAAGCTATCCATAACCCCCCCAACATGTGGACTCAGAAGATGGTCTAGATGCCAACTTCCTGGGCAACGTGCATAGCAAATGAAGCACTGAAACACACTGGATATCAGTCTGCATGTGGGTAAAAAGGCAAAATTATCAGCCTTAATTGTTTTATCTTATTTAGTAAGCAATGCTATATTTTACATAATTTCTACCTTTGATTGAACACTAGTGACAACAGTTCCTATGGTTTAATTAAAGTTTAGGTTTTTATAGTTATCCAAAAATAAGCAATTAAGAATAATTATGTAGATCTAAATCTGCAAGGCTCACTAGAAATGTGATTTACTGTCCTAGAATAAACTAATGCATTTCAAACTAAGTCTGTTTTAAAAGATTAAAAATTACTTCTAAATCTATTTATTATTTATTGCCCCCCTCTAAATCTATTAACCAGTAATTTATGAATAGTTCTATGATTGTTTTACAGCTATTGTCTCATGCTTAGCTTACCCATGCCTTTCTACCAAGGACGAAATTAAAAAAAAAAAAAAAAAAAAAAAAAAGCCGGTCATTTAAATTGGTCAATATTAAAGTGTAAATATTTCTTCCTGGTCAGGTTCACTGAGAAAATGACAAAGGCAAAACTATACAGGTGGTTATTTTCTGTCTTTCTACTGAAATTTAAAACCATCTGTTGACTTCAATTAAAGAAAACAATCCCAATTATAAGTACTTTACTGAACAAATAACTTCTAAAATGGCCCTCATGGTCCACACCTTACTGTATGCATCATGCAATTATGAGATACCTCCTCCATGTGTCTGCTTATTACCCACCAATTCCCATGAAGTAGAAAACAATGAAGAGATGGCCTGACACTTGTCACTAACCTTACAGAAAGACCAAGCCTTTCACCTTCGTCACTTTCCCATAGCTCTTGCCGAGAGAAGATGGCTTCCATATTACTACACAAAGGCTGTACGAAGAGAGCCATGTGGTGAACGAACGAGACATAGTGTTGCAGCTTTAATCCCAGCACTCGGGAGGCAAAGATGGACATCTCTGTGAGTCTGAGGCCAGCCTGCTCTACCTAGAATTTCAGGATGACAAGGACTACACAGAGACACCCTGTCTCAAAATACAAAACAAAACAAAACATCCATGCAACAGCTAACTTGTCAATGTACCTGAGCTAACTTAGCCTTTAAATAAAAGCCAGCCTTGGGCAACAATTTACAACTTCAACAGAAACCCGCAACTACATCCATCCATCAAGATCACACCTAGGTCCCCAGGACGCAGTAATGGAACATCTGCTTATTTTAAACCATGGGGTTTGGAAATACTTCACTTTACAAGTAACAGGTAAAGACTACAATATTGTTTAGGTTTAAAAAAAAAAAAAAAAAAAAAAACATGTTTTGAGGCAACATTACAAAAAGAGGAGGGAGGGAAAAACAAACCAAACAAAAAACCAAAACCAACACACTCAACAAGAGCAATGTTCCGACCTTAAGCACTCTTCCAGAAAGACCAGTGATTTCGCCATCTTTTGGTTCTACTTCTGTAGCAGTATTCACATCACCACTTCCTGTTGTATCAATGATATCAATGATTTTTGGTTTCCCATCAGTCGTGACCTAAAAATTAAGGCAAATAAATTATTGTCTTTAAAGAAAGTAATGGAAATCTACATATATATAAACAAAATTGCCTCTAAGAAAAATTTAAAATATTAAAAATTTAATTGAAGTACAACAAATAAACACTAATGAAAATAACTAGTCATGGGGACAGTATACAACTCTTCAAGTGCTTCATTTATGTCTTTAATATTTACAACCTTTTAGGTGTTAGATGTAGCAGTTGCCAGTACACAAAAATCCTTTATATATTGCAGAGGAAGCAGACACTATATAAAGATGTAATATACTGAAAGAAATTAAGCAAGAAGACAAAAGTGGTATGGATTTTTCTATTTTAAGTTGGTTGGCTGAAGAAAGTCTTGCTGAGAAGGTGACATCTGAGCAAATGTCTGGAAAAATGTGAGCTTTGGAATGGACAGAAAATACTATTTCATTATTGAATGTCACACAAGTACTTGAAATTTACCTAGTTCTAAGTTCAAAGGTAGCACACTCCTGAATTTGTTTTTTTCCAAATGCTCCTAATTAGGTATCCTCACACACAGTTGTCCAAGCCAGAAGCAGAAGTGTTTCTGATTAGCTAGCTTACACCTTGCATCACAGCTATGAGGAAGTACTTTCTCTAACATAGAATTTAAATCCACCTTTCTACTTTTTATCACCATTGTGTCAACTTGCCAAACTAACAGCATTTCTTCCTTCCATATGCATGTATCAGCTTCTTAAACTGAGTTGAAACTCACTCTTAGTGAGTCCTTTAACTAATCTCATATGGTGTCACAAAAACCCTGACAACAGTAAAAAGTTACTAAAATAGAACAACTAAAACTTAATTCAAAACTACATGTGTAATGATTCCAAAGTGTTTGTGGCAGCACTTAATGCCAGCTGCACTGTATAACCACTGTGGACGTGGTTTTAAACATCCAACATGCATACTTTGTACTGTGCATGCTATCATACCACCAAGTTCATTGAATATTTGAAACATCTCAGGATGATTTGATCCTACTGTATTCTACAGACTGGAATATTTTTACTGCATGAAATTTCTTCTCTTATAAAAACCTAATACTTTTAATATTTTCCATCATTGCTCAGCATATAAATATCCAAGTAAAAGTTTATCACCCCTTCAGAAAAACCTCTCCAATGATCACTTAATGTGTTCTAAACTTGATCGTCATACTACACATTTTTTCACTTCACAGGACATAATCCAACTTGTGCATACACATTAGGTGGCTCTCATCAGTTTCTCCTTTCGATTCAACTTGCCAACATACACTGGACAACACACAGTGCTCTTTTTTTTACTCCTGAGTAATCCATAGCATTGGCTCTAATTTTGGTAAGGTATGTTTCTTTATCAGCCACAAACTTTCATGAGACACAATACTATTGCTAAGGTTAACAGTTCTAGTGTATTGTCATGAAGGGATTAGTTGATGGGCTCTTTGGGGGTTATTTTGGAAAGGCAAGTTGTTGCATTCAATATATATACTTAAGGAAAACACATATACTTAAGGAACCTTAATACTAATTTCCACAGTGGCTGTTCTAATATATATTTCCACCCAACATATATAAGGATCTTCTTTGCAGTCCTCAATTCATCAGCATCTGTTGTTTTCTCAGTGATAGAAATTCTGAGTTGGTTAAGTTGAAATCTCAATACAGCATTTGTTGCTCTAATGGCTAAGGATGCTGAATAGTTTTTCATGTATTTATTGAATAGTCAAACATTTTTAAAATTACATTTTATTATGTATCTGTGGGTACAGTGTGAGTACAAGTATGTCACAGAGTTTGAGTAGAAGTCAGATGACAACTTGTAGGAGCTGGTTCTTTTTCTACCATATGGGATTCAACTCGGGTTGTCAGGATTGACGTATTTATCTACTGAGCCAACTCACAAGCTCTGTTCTTTTGAGAGCTAATTTATTTTCCCATTTATTATTTGATTTTTGGGGGACATACATATATAAAATTGTCATGAAGAAACACATAATTTGTACAACTGATATATACTAGTTAAAACCTGTAGTTGTGGGTACACACACACACACACACACACACACACACACAAAAGCTGGAATTAGGCACTGAAACACAAAGTCTGAAAAAAAAAAAAGAAAAATATATCAAATGTCAAAAATTAACAACCATAAGCTCTTTAGACTTTTCTTCAACCTAGAAAATTGGTAAATCTTTAAAAACATGGTTAATGGCCATTATTACTGAATCTTTTTTACCACCATGAATCTTTTCTCCAACCCCAAGTATTTCCTCTATAGTATATGCAAAGCTTTGTATTTAACATATACTCAAGGAAGAAGTGACTCTTACAGGTAACAAGGCAGAATTTTTTTTCTTGATAGGGCAAAGAAGGTACAGCTGGTAGATCCCACAAACTCTTGTCATGTTGCCTTGAAAAACCAACAGCGTGATGGTATGAAGCTCCATAGGCCCAACGGGGTTAGCTATTCTTTTTATGAACAACAATTCTTTAGTTTTTTTGGGTTTTTTTTTTAAGGTATTTATATTAGAAGAATGCTGATAACCAGAAAGCCCTATATCACAATTCAGAAAACAAAAAAGTCAATTATCAAAATAATATTAAACTAGTAAAATAAATCCTCATTATCAGTATGTGAGCAAAGAAAATAAGAGGAAAAAAGTCAAATGGGATTTATTTATCACATATTATTTCCCTAAGTTTTACTTATAAGTGCCCCCCACTTCACACACACACACACACACACACACACACACACACACCCACCCCAAGCAAAATACATATGCAGAAAATTTAAATTTCGTGTTCACTCGAAAGTGAACATTGTGAAGATTTTTCAGAGTGACCATAGAATTGAAGGATAGAAAAGAACATAAAGGCAAAAGCATATGAGAACTTTGCAGTAGAGCTTGGGGTAAGAAGGAGATACAACTGGTAATGGTGGAAATGTGATTTCCATCTTTGAAGAAGCAGAGGTCCATGGGTGAGGGCTGGTTAACCTAGAAAATGGAATTATGGGAAAGCCACAGTAATAAGCCCTCTGTTCCTTAGGGAGAAACTGGTAGATACTTCCTGGCTATGCTAGGTAAATAAAGAGAAAATGCCTTTTTATTTATATTTATACTTATATTTATACTTATTTCTCCAATATACCTATTATGAAGCAAGAACTGGTATGGGTAGAAACTATTCATTAAGAATCTTTAGAACAGGATTGGGGATTTAGCTCAGTGGTAGAGCGCTTGCCTAGGAAGCGCAAGGCCCTGGGTTCGGTCCCCAGCTCCGAAAAAAAGAACCAAAAAAAAAAAAAAAACTAAATCAAAATTATTGGGGCTGGGGATTTAGCTCAGTGGTAGAGCGCTTACCTAGGAAGCACAAGGCCCTGGGTTCGGTCCCCAGCTCCGGAAAAAAAAAAAAAAAAAAAAAAGAACTAAAAAAAACAACAAAAAAAAAAAGAATCTTTAGAACAGACCAGAACAAGAGGGAGTAAGCTTGCAAAAACATCAAAAACAAAAGTTCACTAAACAAAAGAAACAATGTCAGTATACATAGTTTCTTGACATTTCAAGGGAGATACTGAAAAGTTCATTTAAGTAAGGGAATTCACATGAGATTACACCTTAGTAACTTTTATTCCAAGAACATGATCAGTTCACAAGGATCCCTGCTTCTAGAAAGCTTATCATCAGTTAGGATAACAGATGAGTAGAGATAACGATCCAAGATGTAAGGAGGTAGTCACAAAACACCTTAAGAACTCAAAGTCAATTTACAGAAACTAAACCTAGGTAATGGACAGGTAATAAGAATATTAAATAACCAGTTATAGATGTAAATATTTGGGTACTAATATTTTACTAAATTAGTGTATTAAAATAGACTTTTAAGGGGTTACTTGCATCCTTTTATCCCAAACTGTTTTTCTCCAAGAGACAATTATATTTCCCTGTCATGACAATTATATTTCCATGTCAAAAAAATGAATATTACTAGCAGATTTCATACCAAATAACCTTGCTATATGCTTTCCAAGAATTTTAACCAGAAAAAATGTAAGTGGAAGTAATAAAATGGAAAAAAAATTAGTCACTTTGGGGCATTTACAACTTGGCAGGAAATCAAAAAGAAGAAAAAATGAAATCTTTGTTAGCAGCGACTGACTGGACCTTACATCTCTGAAGCCACAGACCTTAACAGTAGAGCTGGCAAAAGGCTGAATTAATCAGTAAGGTCTTAAAGAATGAAGCAGCAGTTTGCAAGTGATTATAGAAAACTGTTGGGCAAATTAAACACCATATGCAAACACATATGAGGACCTGAGACATTTGGATGACTGGGAAAGACAGAAATCAAATATTCAAGAGAGAAGCATAGGGTGGTGTTGAGGCTAAACTCAAAGGTTAGAATTAAAAGGTGAAAGGCCTTATAATAAAATTCAAAATTTTAGAGTTTTATGCAAAAGCAAACTGACTTTGTTTTGAACAAAGATGTTGCTACTTGGTTTGTTTTTGATGAGAGTAAATTTAGAAAAGCAAAGCACGTATCAATGGTGAGATTAGTAGCAGTGAGAATTGACACATATAGCTATATATAGCTTAGACCAAATTTTATCTTGTCAGGAACCCCATTCATGATCTCAGTCAGTCTTCCTGTCATCTCACCTCTGTATCTCTATAACAGTTACGTTTGCAGGACTTCATTATTTAATGCAATTGTAGGCACTGACCAGG
Organism: Rattus norvegicus; assembly: GCF_021556685.1. Lineage (NCBI taxonomy): Eukaryota > Metazoa > Chordata > Mammalia > Rodentia > Muridae > Rattus > Rattus norvegicus. The sequence goes on along the minus strand of NC_141542.1, from coordinate 61,234,201 downwards.
TGCTTGAATGCTTGCTTAGAGAATATTAACTATTTATGCAATTACTACTCTCCTCATGCTGTCTGTATACAGGACAGTACTATCACATCTGACTCTGCCCTCTATTTTGCATATACCCAGAAGCTGTAACAGAAAAGGACTTGGTCTGCGGAAGTTAAAGGAGGAGACAACTGGCTGTTTCCTCTAAGTTCTGATTTGTAACCTCTAGTCCTTTCTTTACTTAAATCCCACCGGGCAACTGAAAGTCAGGTAGGCTTCCTTTTCTATTCTTTTCTTTTAATTTCTATTTGCTTTTTTACCTTAATGATGCATACACAGAGCTACAAAATAACTTCCTCAGGTAAGAAAAAAGTTAAAGTCACTTGTGTAAGTTCCTTGCTGAATTTAAAAAGATCATGTTTAGAATCTGAGAATAAATACTGAATGATCTTATGTTTTCTTTTGGTTCAATGTTTTATTGACTAAATGTTTATGTAAATGTCAAGCATATTTTCCCTTCAGACAATGACCCAGCATGAACTCCTTCTGCTAGCATTTAGTGTTTATTCTGAACCTAAAAAATAGTATTTATTTAACACTTTACTTTAGGACTGTAAAAATCACCTTTAGTTGACTCTCTCAATTATCAAGTAATTCTATGGGGGTAAAAACTGTTACTATACAGAAACAAAGTACTCTGATAACCAGAACTGAAAATTCTACAAATGTCCTAGTACTACTCTAAAATCTTCAAAATTTTCTGATCCTCTAACAAAAAGATCCAGTGAGCCACTTGGTCTAGCTGTTCTCCTACACCCTACAAAAAGTAAACACACACTCCTATGTATTGGGAAGCATTTCCATTATGTAATAAATTCTCAATGTGGCACTGCTGTTACTAAGTTTTACACCTTGGCAATTACTATTATATAAAATAACACCTTGGCAATTACTATTAATAAAATAACAACTGTAGTCACAGAAAGGCACCAGAAGTTCATACTTGAACTTCTAATCAGAGACTCTGCCACTGTGTGCTTCAGGGCACAGGTGTGCACCAAAAAGGGGAAGAAGTAACAAAGATTTGGAAACAGGACTGCCTGAGAGTCCCAAAGAGTAGCCACACAAGCTTCTTTCCTGTCCTTTCCAATAATCTCTAACTTTTATGTCAACTATCTTCCTATCCATTCATGTTAATTATTAGGCAGCACAATGAAAAAAACTAAAGACTGGAGGAAAATCAAAGGTTAGGAGGAGAGGAATTAACTTTTGTGAGGAGCAAGGGTAAGATGGTTTCAATGTAATCTCATATATCTATTTGATAGATAAACTTAAACTGGACAGAAAAGAAGGAAAATAAAGGGTAGAATTAGTCAGAGAGGATCTTCAACAAATTTTAGAGAGAATTTATTAGTGGGTTTTAGTAAGAGGCTAGTTTAGTTTTAAAAACAGAATACATTTTACTCAGACATTTTTAAACACCACTTTTCAATAGGCCCACGCTCTTAAAGACTTCTAAGACTTAAAGACTTGATTAAAGGAAAATGAAGTCATTTTTGGGAAGCCATAATCAAAATATGTCCTTTTATGTTTAGAGGCTTTAGAACGCATATTTTCATAAGGCCTGAAAAGCTCACCCAAAACAAATTAGCCGGGCCTTTGGTAAAAAAGACTAACCTAGAAGATTTCAAGGACTCTGAACAAATACACAGCAGATAACTTAAAAATAGAACAAAAGTATCAGAAGAAACCATTCCGGAAGCGGACTGGGTCGTATTCTGGGAACCCAGCTTTGCTGGTCTTGCCAAAACCAGTATTTCTAAACAGCACCAAGTTCTTTAAGGCTGTTACCCCTATCGGTGGTGTCCCCCAGAATTAAAAACTGTAAAAATTTTCCCTTGTCAACCCTGAAGAGGTGTGGGGCCTGGAACGCTCAGGCTAACCAGCAGAGCTCCCCCCGCCCCACCCCACCCCCATCCCGAACAGCCACGCTGACCACGCCGCTTTTGTGCGGAGAGGGAACCGGGCCCGGCGGTCGTCCAGAGCTGTCCGGTCCGCCCCTGGTCCATCCGGTCCCCGGCTTGGTCCAGGCTCGGCCCTCTCAGCTACCGGCCCTCGGCGCCGCCTCACCTGCATGCCCGGGGCCCCGGGATCAACCCCTGTGTCCAGGACGGCGATGAGCACCCCGCGTCCGTCATACTCCGGGTAGCGGCACAGGAAGGAGGAGGCCCCAGTCTCTTTCTTTGGTAGAAGACCATGGAAAGGGAAAGGCTCCTCGGTCGCAGCGGTGGCCATGGACGCAAGCTGGAGGACGGACGTGGAAGAGGTAAACTGCCAGGCAGCGCGCGGACGAGGGGCGCGAGGACACCCGGCGACCGCGGGACGGAAGAGGGGAAGGGGCGGGGCCTGGCCACCAGTACCCAATCGCATGCGGTCAGATATGTCTAGCCAATCATATACTTCAACGTAAGCTAACGGCGCCGCAACGAGGCAAGACACAGGAATGTTTGTTACCCAGGCTGCAGAGCGGGGGTGGAGTTTGCGCTGGTGCCAATGACAACGCACTGGAGGGAGGTTCTTAAAGGGTCTGTGGGGAGCGAAGAAGCCGGGACTTGCATTCGGAGCTGTCACTCTCCAAGAGACGTCGCGAGAGGAATAGGCGGTCTGCCTGAGGCGTGGGATCCTCATGAAGCCACGGTTGTTGGCTTAACCCACTGCGGACCGGAAGCTGGTAAAGTCGAGCTGGGAAGTCTCTACTCGAGCGGTGGAGGCTCTCGGTTCGGTGCTTTCTGGCAGAGTGAGGTGCTGTTTAGGCAACAGGAAGTGGGTTGTCGGCTATTTTGTCTCCAGAGTCCCCGAAGAAAAGTCCCCTCCTGTCTTCATGGCTTACTCTTGGCATCTGGGAGTTATGAAAAATACCTGCCTTTTCTCCAGTGAAGTTCCTGTTTGCCACTGTTTGCAGTTTTTTCCCATTAGGATGTACAGTGACCTCAACCATAAATGAAATTTAAACTACACATATTAACCAGTAACAAAGGTTGCCTACATTCATAATTAAGAAAATGTGGCGGACGAAAATAATTTTGTCCTATCCAATGCTTCCTATGTATGCTTTCTGTGGTCTCTGTATGAGCTGGCTGTCCCTATACCGCCCAGGGTAATGGAAAAGGTTTCCTCAGTAACTGCATTTGTGAGCTGAAGCTATGTGGCATCAGAACTTTGCTTCCTACATAGGCTTCAGATGCCACTGCATGAGTACTTACCCAATGCTCTTGAAACATGTGCTGGACATGGTCTGTTCTGTAGGAAGTCCCTGTGGCAGCTTCAGGGACTGGATATGTATCAAGTGTTTAACCACTTTGAGATTTGCATTCACTGAGGTATGTTCGTGTGAATTTGAGGGCTGTGTGCTTCTGTAGTCCAAGCATCTTGAACGCATTTTCCCCCCAATACGGACACCTCTTTGCACTTCTTATTCTTGTAACAATGTGCAGTTTATGAGGGCTCTGGGGTTTTCCACTGAATTTTTTTTATGATCTTAAGATCTAGGCTGAAACACTTTATCTGGACTTCTTGGTGGGATAAATTTGTGACAAATCAACTCTGTACCAATGGGAGATTCTGCACCTTTATTCACAGTCTGCAGTCTGCCTGGAGGCCTCTGAAGCACTTGAGCACAGAACCCTAGCCATAAGTGTGGTAATTGTTTAGTGAAAGCAACTCCTGTGTTCACTCCCAACGTCCCAGCAGCCAGAAGGCGTCCAGGGTAATCTTAATTGTCCCATCAACAAACTCAAGAGGCTTCTCACAGCGATGTTTTTAAATTCATAAGATGAAATCTTTATGATTATACAGGAGGTACAGGTTGAAATAGTTATAAAAACTCAGTTGTATTTCATTCACATATTTAAATAACATATCTTCTCTTTTTTAAATAACAGAACCATCATCAAGTCTAAAAAAAGTAATGTGATTTTTAAATTGGGAAGCAATCATAAATGACATTTGAATATATCTAAACTACACAGATTAACCAGTAACAAAGGTCGCCTAAAATTTGGGGGATGAAAATAACTTTTTTCCTATTCAGTCAAAGGCACTGTGCATTTCTATGGTCTCCAGTTTAAGAGGCAAGGTCACAGAATCCCTTGTATGCCATTTTCTCAAACCGTAGCCTTTCCATTGACTCCTCATTCCCATTGACTTGCTCTAGTGTCTGCAGTAATTCCTGATGATCCTCTTCTTTTCCATTCTTTAAGGTTAGAAGAGTATAATTCTTGGTGGTGGGGTAAAGGAACAAGGTTAATGATTTCTTTATACCTAATTCTGTTTCATTAAGAATTGGAAAACACTTCAACAATAAAGGAAAAAAACGGCAAACTCTCCAGAGATGTTCAGTATTGAACGTGCAGTGGCAGAATGCATTGATTTGCAGCTTCACCTGACCATGACCCCACCGCTTTATTTCACAATGAGAAAATGACTCTGATGGCCATAGGTTACAAAATAAGGCACTGCTGAAGCTAAGTTCTTTTTTCATGGTTTGCCTGCAGTACATTTTACCCTACTGTGTTGTGCCCACCTGTCAGCATATGAATGCCTATGGGGTGACTGCCTAGAATAGAACTGTTTATTATACAACAGAGCCACAGGATTAAAAAAATGATTTTCAAGTTTCTTGTGGTGTCTCCCACATTTTAAAAAAAAAAAATTAAGTTTCCTTTTCTACAGTTGTAGGTGACATCTGATACTATATTACAGCCTTGGAGATATAAATGAACATTATTTCTGGTATACTTATATACTAGCACTCTTTATATCTATAAAGCCAGTTGAACAGTATTCTTTAATGCCTAACATTCTTTATTTATAAAACACCCAAACACTGAAAGTCAACCATTCTATATCTATTTTCATTTGGTATTTTCATTCCATAACCACTTTCAGACTTTGATCCTGGTATGATTTACATTTTCAAGCTGTGACCTTCCATTATAAATGCATCTCTTATTGTATTTATATGATATAAAATATCTCTTATTAATACATAAGAAAATAAAATGCATTAAGTTGTAACTTGAAAGAATTTCTTGGGATCAGAATATTAATTATTCTTTTAGATTAAGTTATCTTACAATTACAAAGTTGATAGAAACAATGAGTAAATTTTAAGATTAAAATGAAAAGGGAAGGGACAGGGGAGAGAGGGGAGGAAAGAAAAGGCAGCTTTTACAAAGATGTTTGATGTGAATTAGCTATATTTCCATTCATAACAAGCTGTTCTACTTACAAGTGTAAGATCCCCATGTGTATGTCTCTTATGAAATCAGAGCCATCAGCTGCTGCCTTTTATGGACCAAAAGTGGGATATAGAAGTATTACATGACTTGCCTCAAAGGTGACTTGAGCAGCATCTGAAAGCACAGTTACTCCCATCTTTTGAACCACTCATGATAAATGCTGTCTTTTGCTATAATCTTTGTCTAAATTGGAGACCACGTGGATTTAATAATATGGCGACAATTAAATACAAAGCACAACAAAGCACTGCATGCTGCTGCGCTTTCCTGCTCCTTCCCCGGCTCTTCCTCCACATAAAGATCCTGAGGTATTTCGAAGGCCTAACATTTATTTGATATGGCCCCTGGCTGTGGCACCTGTAATCATAGCTCCTAGAAGGTAGAAGCAAAAGGATTTTGAATTGGAGGCCACACTGAGATATACAAACCAGACTTTATCTGAAAAAAATTTAATTTATCCTTGATTGAAGTTTTTATTGGTTATTTTATTTATATTTTAAAAGTTATGCACCTGCCAGGTTTCCTCTCTGAAAACACCCTATCCTATCCCCCTTACTCCCTGCTTTTATGAGGGAATCCCCACCCACCCACTCTCAGCTCACCTCCATAGCATTCCCCTACACTGGGACATGGAGCCTCCACTGACCGTGTCTTCACTCCTTTGATGTCAGATAAGGCAGTCCTCTACTACACATTCAGCTGGAGCCATAGGTCACACCATGTGTACTCTAGTTGGTGGTTTAGTCCCTGGGAGCTCTGGGGGATCTGGTTGGTTGATTTTGTTGTTCTTCCTATGGGGTTGCAAACCCCTTCAGCTCCTTCACTCCTTCCCCTGACTCTTCCATTGGGGTCCTGTGCTCAGTCTGATGCTTGACTGCAAGCATCCTCATCTGCATTGGGCAGACTCTGGCAGAGCCTCTCAGGGGACAGCCATACCAGACTCCTGTCAGCAAGCACTTCTTGGCATCAGCAAGTGTCTGAGTTTGGTGTCTGATGATGAGATGGATCCCTAGGTGGGGCAGTCTCTGGATGGCCCTTTTTTCAATCTCTGTTCCATTTTTTATCCCTGCATTTTTTTTAGACAGGATCAAGATGGGTGTGTGGCCCCGACCCTCGACCAGGAGCCTTGCCTAACCTCTGGATATGGTCTCTACAGGTTCTCTCGCCTCTTTGTTGAGTATTTCAACTAATGTCATCCCTCTTGTATCCTGGGAGACTCTTGATTTCTGGCATCTGGGACTTTCTAGTGACTACCCCCAGGTCCCCATCCCCTACTGCTACACATCTCCATTCAATTTCCTGACCCTCTGTACATCTCCCCTGTTTCTTCCAACACCTGATCACCATTTACCTCCCCCGCATCTCTCCCTCCCAGGTTCCTCCCTCCCTCCCTCCCTGTACCTCCTGTGATTATTTTGTTCCCTCTTCTAAGTAGGACTGAAGCATCCACACTTTAGTCTTTTTTTTTTCTTCAGCTTCATATGGTCTGTGAGTTGTATCCTGGGTATTCCTAACTTTTTCCCAAATATCCACCATGTGTGTTCTTTTGTAACTGGGTTGCCTCACTCAGGATGAGATTTTCTAGTTCCATCCGTTTGCCCGTGAATTTCATGAAGTCATTGGTTTTTTTTGTTTGTTTGTTTGTTTGTTTTTCTTTTCTTTTTTTCAGAGCTGGGGGCTGAACCCAGGGCCTTGCGCTTGCTAGGCAAGCGCTCTACCACTGAGCTAAATCCCCAACCCTGAAGTCATTGTTTTTAATAGCTGAGTAGTACTCCATTGTGTAGATGTACCACATTTTCTGTATCCATTCCTCTGTTGAGGGACATCTGGGTTCTTTTCACCTTCTGGCTATTATAAATAAGGCTGCTATGAACATAGTGGAGCACGTGTCTTTGTTATATGTTGGAGCATTTTTTGGGTATATGCCCAGGAGTGGTATACCTGGGTCCTCAGGCAGTGCTATGTCCAAATTTTTTTTTTTTGAGCTGAGGACCGAACCCAGGGCCTTGCGCTTGCTAGGCAAGCGCTCTACCACTGAGCTAAATCCCCAACCCTGCTATGTCCAATTTTTGAGGAACCTCCAGACTGATTTCCAGAGTGATTGTACCAGCTTACAATCCCACCAGCAATGGAGGAGTGTTCCTCTTTCTCCACATCCTCACCAGCATCTGCTGTCACCTGAATATTCGATCTTAGCCATTCTGACTGGTGTGAGGTGGAATCTCAGGGTTGTTTTGATTTACATTTCCCTGATGACTAAGGATGTTGAACATTTCTTTAGGTGCCTCTTTTCTGTTTAATAATCCTCAGTTGAGAATTCTTTGTTTAGCTCTGTACCCCATTTTTAAAGGGGTTGCTTGGTTCTCTGGAGTCTGACTTCTTGAGTTATTTGTATATATTAGTTATTAGCCCTCTATCCCTCTATTAGATTGTTCCCAATCTGTAGGTTGACCAATCATTGTTGCTTCCTGTTATTTGTGTTGTTAGAGGTGGAATTATGTTTGTATGGCTCTCTTCTTTTGAGTTCGTTGTAAGAAGATTTATTTCTTGCTTTTTCTTTGGTGTAATTTCCCTCTTTGTGTTATAATTTTCCATCCATTATCTTTTGTAGGGCTGAATTTGTGGAAAGATGGTGTTTAAATTTGGTTTTGTCATGGAATATCTTGGTTTCTCCATCTATGGTAATTGAGAGTTTTGCTGGGTGTAGTAGCCTGGGCTGACATTTTTGCTCTCTTAGGGTTTATATGACATCTGCCCTGGATCTTCTGGCTTTTCGAGTACTCAGAGGCCTCAGGGTCTGCTTTTTTGGTGCAAGCACCTCGAGATGTCATTTCTGCAACTATTCTTATTATATATCACTCTTCCTATCTATTTACTGTTCCTTCTCTTTCCTCCTTCCTTGATTAAACTGGTATTTGGTGACCTGGCAAGACCTAGTAGGAGCCCACTTGATATCCAGGGACTAGATGTTTAACTAGAGGACGCTCTACAAATTTGGGGAAATTGCACCCAATGTTGAATTGGACATGGCCATAGTTAAAACATCTTGGGAAAGTTGGCTATGTTAGGGTCACTTGCTCGAGGTGGAAATGAAAGTAACCTAGAGCCACAGGCAGAGATGAGAAAATCTGCAGCTGGTCCCCCAGTCTTAGTCAGTATAATAAAAACAGGATTTTTTTTTTTACTACAAAACTGAGGATGGAATTATATACAGATATTTCCCAGAAATTCAGCAATGGGTTCCTTGGGTTCAGGGATGATGGTGTCAGCTCCTCTAGGAATTCTCCACACAGGTTAAGTGAGGATGTGTTTGTAGATTGGGTCCTGGATGTTTGACCCAGATTAGAAATCTTGTGAGATTAGGGGATGGAACCCAGTACTAGGAAGGGATATTGACAAAGGGAAGTGCTCTTTGCTATATTTTTAAGATCACCTTGGAGCACATTGCCATGGGACTGTAAAGACTGCAGGGTTAGCAGTGTGATCTCATGTCTGCCCTTTTATGAAACCATACTGTCTCCCACATGTCTGAAAGACGTTGACTTTGTAACCAAAATACTGCTGCCCCCGACCCTCACCAGAGACTTGTGGTTGGTGATATAAAACAATTGTGCTTGCTATAAAACCTTTATGTTTGAGATTTTATAGTTCCTTTTTTTTCTGTTCTGTACTACTCTGGATCACAAGAAACTGTAGGCACAGAAGAGTAGAGAAGCATTTACTCATCCACCCCTATGAATTTTGTAACCCAACTTCCTTGTATGATTTCAATAAAAGACTTGGGCTGAATCAAATCTATGGAGAACTCTGACTCCCGAGTTCAGAAGCTCTCCCTGCATGAACAAGCCTGTCAGCTTCAATCGTTGTGGTTTCTTATTCCCCTACCAGGCATCCCTAGGCCTTGATGACCTCTGACTCATGTCCAGGCTGGACCCAAGCTGATCCCCGCTTTTACTCTGGAAGGCTTTCATTCACTGGCCATCAGAACAACCCTGTTTCCTGGTGTCTGCCTACTTCCTTGCTTTAGTTTCCTCTTCTAATGTGTCCTTTTCTTGTGACCTCTGAATCCTGCAAGCTCTGAGATTTAGTCTCTGGTGTTGAAATTTGGCTGCATGGCTCCCAGCACTATCCTGAACATACCAAAACTCGTCTCTACTTGGTCTTATCTTCAAAATGTCAGTTGACTATTGGTTATCTCCACTTGGATACCAGATGAAAATATTAACCTTTGTACGTTCAGAACTGAAACTGAACTGTCAGTTTCCCCCCGTGTTTTTGTCTTCCAGCATCATTCCTATTATCAGTCCCTAGGAACATCATGTTTTTTCTCAGATCCCAAATCTTATCTCCTCATGCTGTCACTCTACTTTACTCTATCAGCAAACTGTGTTGGCTACCTCGCTGTATATCCTCTCTACTGCTAACATATATCAAAGCCAACAGGAGGTTTTGGTTAAGGTGTACCTGTAGAAGTTAGACTGTGTTGTAGAGAAAACTATCTCTCAAATCTTTGACTCACCAATTGTTACCTCCCTCTGCCACATTGATCATTGCACCACTTCCGTATTTTCTGTTTAGGCCCTGACTTTTGTCTTAGTTTGGTTTTTCATTGCTGTGAAGTGAAGATACAATATGACCATTCTAACTCTTACCAAAGAAAACATTTAATTGGGGCTGACTTGCTGGCTTACAGTTTTAGAAATTTAGTCTATTATTTCCATGGCAGAGTGCAGGCAGGCATGGTTCTGGAAAAGGACCTGAGAGTTCTACATCTTGGTCTGCAAGCAGCAGAAGAAGATTATCACTGGACATAGCTTGAACATAGGAGACCCTAAAGCCCACCCACACAGTAGCACACTTTGTCCAAAGCTACACATACTCCAACAAGACCACATCTCCAGTACAGCCTTTCCCTATGGACCAAGCATTCAAACACATGAGTCTATAAGTGCCATTCCTACTCAAACCACAATTTTGAGTAGCCAAAGACTAACATATTGGTGACTGACTATGTGTTTGATGGAAAAGCAAGAAGCGTACATAATACTGTGGCTCTGGAATCTGTGTGTGAACATGAAACTCCCCTCACTTCCAGTTCATTGGCTAAAGCATTGATATATCTGAATTCAACATGGGAGCTGATAATTGTTGTTCATAGCTCTGCTCTGTGAAGACACAGCCAGCTCCAAGTTAGTACATTGAACTGTTGCTCCTCCTCTAGGAAAATAAATGTCAGCTTCCAGGGGATCTCTGGTTGAAAGATTCTTATCAACTCAGACATCATCTGCTGTTGTAAAACCTGCTAGTCTTATCAGTGTTAAGAATGTGTTGTTCCACACCGCCCCCTTTTTCAGAAGCTTTTATTTGTATTTGTGGTTTTATTTTGGGGAATACCAACAAAATTGGGTGCTTTCCTGAAGAACATCCAATGGCAGATTCTTGTTATACAGAGCTAGGAAGACTTCAAGGAAATAAAAGGTTACTGCAAGAATCTATTGTAGCGGGGTTGGGGATTTAGCTCAGTGGTAGAGCGCTTGCCTAGGAAGCGCAAGGCCCTGAGTTCTGTCCCCAGCTCAAAAGAACCAAAAAAAAAAAAAAAAATCTATTGTAGCTGGTTTGGGTGTCGTAATAGGGAGGGAGGGTTGAGTGCGAAGATGCTCATTTTTGTATCTTGCTTCAGACTGTGTCTCGGAACTTGGAGAGAGAAATATATATTTCTACCTCTTGAAGTTGTCGGTGAGCATGCAGCCATGGGGAATGACCTGCAATGCCAGCAGTCTGCTAAGCATGTTAGTGATTGGGGATGGCTAAGACATAACTTGGAAAAGACATCATTTTTTAATGAATATTTTATTTATTTACATTTCAAATGTTATCCTCTTTCCTGGTTTCCTCTCTGCAAATCCCCTATCTCATCCCCTCTTACCCTGCTTCTATGAGGGTGCTCCCCCACCCACCCACCCACTCCTGCCTCACCCTAGCATTCCTCTACACTGGGGCATCAAGCGTTCATAGGACCAAGGGCCTCTCCTCCCATTGATGCCAGATAAGGCCCCTTCAGCTCCCTCAGTCCTTCCCCTTACTCCTTCATTGGGGTCCCTGTGATCAGTCCGATGGCTGGCTTCGAGCATCCACATCTGTATTGGTCAGGCTCTGGCAGAGCCTCTCAGGAGACAGTTTTATCAGGCTCCTGTGAGCAAGCACTTCTTGGCATCAGCAATAATGTCTGGGTTTGGTGGCTGCATGTCGGATGGATCCCCAATTGGGGCAGTCTCTGGATGGTCTTTCCTTCAGTCTTTGCTCCATTCTTTGTTGCTGTATTTTCTTTAGACAGGAGCAATTCTGGGTTAACTAGACAATCCCTTAAATGCATTTTATTTTAGAGTAATTTTTTATTTCTACCAGCAGGTGGAACCCTTTAGATTTATTTTGTCTCAGTGCTAGATAAAATCTCTGTGATTTATTTTCATTTTTAAGAATAGTTTATCTAATGTTAGTTTCTGAAACAGAATAAGTATGTAAGAATATTCAACATGGGCTGGAGAGATGACTTAACAGTTAAGAGCACTGACTGCTCTTCCAGAGGTCCTAAGTTCAATTCCCAGCAACCACATGGTGGCTCACAATCATCTGTAATATGGATCTGATACCCTCTTTTGGTGTGGCTGAAGACAGCGACAGTGTTCTCTTATAAAATAAATAAGTAAAGCTTTGGGGAAAAAAAGGATAGCCAACATATATCGTCTACAAAATTTCATCATTAATAGAACTCACATTAATATATTTAATTGAATTTACAACTTCACAGGCATTTGATCAAATCACACTGGTCGAAGTGTAAATTCTCAAGATATTCTTTGCACCTCCAATAGTAAGGAAACATGTAACCTAAAGGAGCCTCCATTCTATAGAATATGTGCTTGCAAATATTTTATGCAGTAAATGTTTATGTTCTATGAGACCCAATGTGTTTATCAAAACTATTACCACAGTGGTTCAAAAACATCCACATATAATATGTGGGCAGGCTTGGTATTTGGACCATGGTATTTATCTTACCCTGCTCTTGGCCAGACTTCCTGAACTCGCTTGTGAATCTGAATCAGCAGAGTATTTTAAATTTTGGATAGCGACATCAGTTCTTCTGAGCATATGATTAGGCAGATCTCTGAAAGGACTTGAACATATGTATCACTAATAAGTTTCTAAGTGCTGATGTTGGTGGTGGTTACAGGTACAGACTTTACCCTGGAAACCATACTCTATGCCATATCAGCATTTCTGCTGCTATTTTTTCTCTGTGTGTATAATGTGCGTGTGCTTGCGTGCGTGCATGTGTGTGTTTCTGTAGAGATTGGAGGGAATAAGAGAGTGAATTAGTATCGTGATCTAAATTGTCGTACCCTACCAATATTCATAGGTTGAAACCTATCTCTTTATGCAATGGTATTATGGATGGAATTTTAAATAAGTCTCCATAGCATCGAATGCGTCAGGGTTCTAGGAAACAGACTGATAGGATGAATGTGTGTGTGTGTGTGTGTGTGTGTGTGTATACTGCATATATATATATATATATATATATATATATATATATATAAAGATTTTATCAAATCATCTTACTCTGAAATAGTAACAACAGTTGTCTCATGTTTGAGTGGCTGAGAACCAATTGTTGCTTCTGGTCTTAAAGCTGGGTGCCTTGGCCATCATAATAATTCCACAATGGATGTCTCACACCAGAACGGCCATGAACCCTGTAGTTGCCCAGTCCCCGAGGACGTGTACTTCAGCAGTTCAAATCTAGCCCTGGGAACCTGGAAGGTTTCTACAAGCTGATGATCTTTATTACACAACAGAATCCTGGAAATGCCGTTTCTGGAATCAGTGGAGGAATCAGCCACAGCAATGGGAGAAATCAACTCAAAAACAAGAGGAAAGACCATGGGGGCAAAAAAATAAGTCCTTTTCCTTCTGCCTTGCCTTTTAATCTGGGCTGCTTCTAGAAGGTGCTCCCCACATTTGGGATGTGTCTGCTCACATCAGTTGAGGCAGTCATGACTGTCTCTCTACTGAAGTGATTATGACTTGTAGCAAGTTGGCATTAAAACATCACAGGCCTCATGAATAGTATTTGAACCTGTATAAAAGGGGATCCAGGCTGTCAACTAAAAACAAAAAAGCATCCCCCCAACCCTGAGTCCACAACATGTCAGTGCCTTGATTTTAAATTTCACCTTCCAGACTGTGAGGAATTTCTGTCGTTTGTAAGCTATCTAGTCTATGACATTTTTCTATAGTAGCCCTAATGTACACACAGTAAAAGAGTATTTGGGGCAGGACATAAAGATAAAATGGGGATTTCCCCTCAAATAATTGAGAGATTAAGCCAGCCACAAGTGTGTGTGTGACAAAGAAAAGTAGTGAAAATGGCTAGTCCTGGACAGGGTGTCATGTAGCTATTCCGCTGATGCGCTGAGAATGATTATAATTAAAACACCTCAAATATGCATCATGAACCTTAAAAATAGCAGTAATGACATTTCTGTGAGTTTTGAAAGAAATTTCACATAAAGACAAATTTATGCACCAAAATGTTCATTGGAAGATTATTTCTGTTTTTAATGGATATTTTCTTTACTTACATTTCAAATGTTATCCCTTTCCCAATTTCCAGTCTGGAGTCCCCCTATCCCTTTCAGCCCTTCCCCTGCCTTTATGAGAGTGTTCCCCCATCCTCCCACTCCCTTCCTCCAATCTCACTGACCTGGCTTCCCCCTACAGGAGGCATTGAGCCTTCACAGGGCCAAGGGCCTCTCCTCTCATTGACGCTCAAATAAGGCCATCCTCTACTACAAATGTGGCTGGAGCCATGGTTCCCTCCATGTGGACTCTTTGGTTGTCTCTGGAAGCTCACAGGGGGTTTGGTTGGTTGATATTGTTGTTCTTCCTAAGGATTTGCAAAACCCGCTCCTTCAGTTCTTTCTCTAACTCCACCATTAGGGACCACATTCTCAGTTGAGTGAGTTGGTGGCTGCGAGCACCTATTTCTCAGGCTCTGGCAGAGCCTCTCAAGAGACAGCTCTATCAGGCTGCTGTCAGTATGCACTTCTTGGCATCTACAATATTGTCTGGGTTTGGTGACAGTATATGGGATGGATCCCTGGTGGGGCCATCTCTGGATGACCTTTCCCTTGGTCTCTTCTCCATACTTTGTCTCTGTATTTCCTCCTGTGAATATTTTCTTCTCCCTTTTAAGAAAGATTGAAGTAGCCACTCTTTGGTCTTCCAACTTTTTGAGCTTCATGTGGTCTGTGGATTGTATCTTGGGTAATTCGAGGTTTTGGGCTACTATTCACTTATCAGCAAGTGCATACCGTGTGCGTGGTGTGTGTGTGTGTGTGTGTGTGTGTGTGTGTGTGTGTGTGAGAGAGAGAGAGAGAGAGAGAGAGAGAGAGAGAGAGAGAGAGAGAGAGAGAGAGATTGGGCTACCTTTCTCAGGATATTTTCTAGTTCCATCCATTTGTCTATGAATTTCATGAAGTTGTTGTTTTTGATGTATCACATTTTCTGAATCCATGCCTCTGTTGAAGAGCATCTGAGTTCCTTCCAGCTTCTGGCTATTATAAATAAGGCTGCTATGAACATAGTGGAGCATGTGTCTTTGTTGTATGTTGGGGCATCTTTTGGGTATATGCCTAGGAGTTGTGTATAATATATATATATACACACATATACACATATATCCCTGTATGTATCTCTATCTAGCTGGGTCTTCAGGTAGTTCAGTGTCCAATTTTCTTAGGAATCTCCAGACTGATTTCCAGAGTGGTTGTACCAGCTTGCAATTCCACTAGCAATGGAGGAATGTTCCTCTTTCTCCATATCCTTGCCAGCATCTGTTATCACCTGAGTATTTTATCTTAGCCATTCTGACTGGTGTGAGGTGGAATCTCAGGGTTGTTTTGATTTGCATTTCCCTGATAACTAAGGATGTTGAACATTGCTTTAGGTGCTTCTCAGCCATTTGATATTCCTCAGCTGAGAACTCTTTGTTTAGCTCTGTACCCCATTTTAAATGGGTTTATTTGGCTCTTTGGAGTCTAACTTCTTGAGTTCTTTGTATATATTGGATATTAGCCCTCTATCAGATGTAGGATTGGTAAAGATCTTTCCCCAATCTGTTGGTTGCTGTTTTGTCCTAATGACAGTGTCCTTTGCCTTACAGAAGCTTTTCAATTTTATGAGGTCCCATTTGTCAATTCTTGATCTTAGAGCATAAGCCATTGGTGTTTTGTTCAGGAAATTTTCCTCAGTGACCATGTGTTCAAGGCTCTTTCCCACTTTTTCTTCTATTAGTTTGAATGTATCTGGTTTTATGTGGAGGTCCTTGATCCACTGGGGCTTAAGCTTTGTACAGGGTGATAAGCATGAATCGATCTGCATTCTTCTACATGCTGACCTCCAGTTGAACCGGCACCATTTGTTGAAAATGCTATCTTTTTTCCACTGGATGGTTTTAGCTTCTTTGTCAAAGATCAAGTGACCATAAGTGTGTGGGTTCATTTCTGGTCTTCAATTCCATTCCATTGTTCTACCTTCCTGTCTCTGTACAAATACCATACAGTTTTTATCACTAATGCTCTGTAACACAGCTTGAGGTCAGGGATGATGATTCTCCCAGTTCTTTTATTTTTGAGGATAGTTTTTGCTATCCTGGATTTTTTGTTCTTCCAAATGAATTTGTAAATTCCTCATTCTAACTGTATGAAGAATTGAGCTGGAATTTTGATGGGGATTGCATTGAGTCTGTAGATTGCTTTTGGCAAAATGGCCATTTTTACTATATTAATCCTGCCAATCCATGAGCATGGGAGGTCTTTCCATCTTCTGAATTCTTCGATTTCTTTCTTCAGAGACTTGAAGTTCTTGTCATACAGATCTTTCACTTGCTTGGTTAGAGTCATACCCAGGTATTTTATGTTATTTGGGACTATTGTGAAGGGTGTCATTTCCCTAATTTCTTTCTCAGCCTGTTTATCCTTTGAGTAGAGGAAGGCTACTGATTTGTTTGAGTTAATTTTATATCCAGCCACTTTGTTTAAGTTGTTTATTAGGTTTAGGTGTTCTCTGGTGGAACTTTTGGGGTAATTTAAATATATTATCATATCATCTGCAAATAGTGATCTTTTGACTTCTTCCTTTCCAATTTGTATCCCCTTGACCTCCTTTTGTTGTCTGATTGCTTTGGCTAGAACCTTCAAGAACTATATTGAATAAGTAGGGAGAGAGTGCGCAGCCTTGTCTAGTCCCTAATTTTAGTGGGATTGCTTCAAGTTTCTCTCCATTTACTTTGATGTTGGCTACTGGTTTTCTGTATATGGCTTTTACTATGTTTAGATGTGGGCCTTGAATTCCTGATCTTTCCAAGACTTTTATCACGAAGGGGTGTTGAATTTTGTCAAATGCTTTCTCAGCATCTAATGAAATGATCATGTGGGTTTTTTTTCCTCTTTGAGTTTGTTTACATAGTGGATTACATTGGTGGATATCCATATATTGAACCACCCCTACATCCCGGGATGAAGCATACTTGATCATGATGGATGGTCATTTTGATGTGTTCTTGGATTTGATTTGTGAGAATTTTATTCAGTCTTTCTGTGTCAATATTCATAAGGGAAATTGGCCTGAAGTTCTCTTTCTTTGTTGGGTCTTTGCATCATTTACATATAAGCACAATTCCTTCCTAGAAGGAATTGGGTGGTGCTCCTTTGGTTTCTATTTTGTGGAATAGTTTGGATAGTATTGGTATGAGGTCTTCTATGAAGGTCTGATAGAATTCTACACTAAGCACATCTGATCCTGGGTTTTTTCTTTTTTTTTGGTTGGGACACTTTTCATAACTGCTTCTATTTCTTTAGGAATTAAGAGACTTTTTAGTTGGTTTATCTGATCCAGATTTAACTTTGGTACCTGGTGTCTCTCAAGAAAAATTTTCCATTTCCTCCACATTTCCAGTTTTGTTGAATATAGGCTTTTGTGGAAGGATCTGATGGTTTGTTTTTTTTTTTTATTTCCTCAGATTCTTTTCTTATGTCTCCCCTTTCATTTCTGATTTAGTTAATTTGGATACTGTCTCTGTGCCTTCTGGTTAGTCTGGCTAAGAGTTTACATATCTTGTTGATTTTCTCAAAGAATCAGCTCCAGGTTTTGCTGATTTTGTTTCTACTTGGTTGATTTCAGCTCTGAGTTTGATTATTTCTTGTCTTCTACTCCTCTTGGGTGTATTTGCTTCTTTTTGGTCTAGCGCTTTCAGGCGTGCTGTCAAGCTGCTAATGTATGCTCTCTCTTTCTTTTTGGAGGTACTTGGAGCTATGAATTTTCCGCTTAGCACTGCTTTCATTATATCCCATAAGTTTTGGTATTTTGGGCCTTCATTTTCATTAAATTCTAAATTATCTTTAATTTCTTTATTTCTCCCTTGACCAAGTAATCATTGAGAGGAACGTCGTTCAACTCCCATGTATATATGGGAATTCTGTATTTATTGTTGTTATTGAAGACCAGCCTTCTCCGTGAGATCTGATAGGTTGCATGAGATTGTTTCAATCATCTTGTATTTGTTGATGCCTGTTTTGTGACCAATTATATGGTCAATTTTGGAGGTACCATGAGGTGCTGAGAAAAAGTTATATTCTTTTGTTTTAGGATGAAATGTTCTATATTTTTTAAATCCATTTGTTCCATAACTTCTGTTAGTTTCCCTATGTCTCTTTTTAGTTTTTGTTTCCATGCTCTGTACATTGATGAGTGTGGTGTGTTGAAGTCTCCCACTATTATTGTGTAAGGTGCAATGTGTGCTTTAAGCTTTAGTAAGTTTTCTTTTATCAATGTAGGCACCCTTGCATTTGGAGCATAGATATTCAGGATTGAGAGTTCATTGTGTGGATTTTTTTCCTTTGATGTGAGGTGTCCTTCCTTATCTTTTTTGATAAGTTTTGGTTGAAAGCTGATTTTATTGGATATTAGAATGTCTACTCCAGCTTGTTTCTTGGGACCATTTGCTTGGAAAATTGTTTTCTAGCCTTTTACTCTGAGGTAGTGTCTGTCTTTGTGACTGAGATGTGTTCCTGTATGCAATAAAATGCTGGGTCCTTTCGTAGGCAAATGGTTGGAACTGGAAAATATCATCCTGAGTGAGCTAACCCAATCACAGAAAGACATACATGGTATGCACTCATTGATAAGTGGCTATTAGCCCAAATGCTTGAATTACCCTAGATGCCTAGAACAAATGAAACTCAAGACGGATTTCACGCCTTCTTTAAAAGGGGAACAAGCATACCCTTGGCAGGGAAGAGAGAGGCAAAGATTAAAACAGAGACTGAAGGAACACCCATTCAGAGCCTGCCCCACATGTGGCCCATACATATACAGCCACCCAATTAGACAAGATGGATGAAGCAAAGAAGTGCAGACCGACAGGAGCCGGATGTAGATCGCTCCTGAGAGACACAGCCAGAATACAGCAAATACAGAGGCGAATGCCAGCAGCAAACCACTGAACTGAGAATAGGACCCCCGTTGAAGGAATCAGAGAAAGAACTGGAAGAGCTTGAAGGGGCTCGAGACCCCATATGAACAACAATGCCAAGCAACCAGAGCTTCCAGGGACTAAGCCACTACCTAAAGACTATACATGGACTGACCCTGGACTCTGACCTCATAGGTAGCAATGAATATCCTAGTAAGAGCACCAGTGGAAGGGGAAGCCCTGGGTCCTGCTAAGACTGAACCCCCAGTGAACTAGACTGTTGGGGGGAGGGCAGCAATGGGGGGAGGGCTGGGAGGGGAACACCCATAAGGAAGGGAAGGGGGGAGGGGGATGTTTGCCCGGAAACCGGGAAAGGGAATAACACTCGAAATGTATATAAGAAATACTCAAGTTAATAAAAAAAAAAAATGCTGGGTCCTCTTTATGTAGTTAAGTTAGTCTGTTAGTCTATGTCTTTTTTATTGGGGATTGGGTCCATTGATTTTAAGAGATATTAAGGAATAGTGATTGTTGTTTCTTGGTATTTTTGTTGTTAGTGGTGGAATTTTGTTTGTGTGTCTCTCTTTTGTTTTTGTTGCAAGGAGATTACTTTCTTGCTTTTTCTAAGGTGTAGTTTTCTTCCGTGTATTGGAGTTTTCCATTATTTTCCTTTTAGGGCTGGATTTATAGAAAGATAATGTGTAAATTTAGTTTTGTCCAGCTCCGAAAAAAAAAAAAAGAAAAAAATTTAGTTTTGTCGTGGAATATATTGGTTTTCATCTATGGTAATTGATAATTTTGCTGGATATAGTAGCCTGGGCTGGCATTTGTGTTCTTTTAGGATCTGTATTACATTTGCACAGGATCTTCTGTCTTTTATAGTCTCTGGTGAGAAGTCTGGTGTAATTCTGATAGGTCTGCTTTTGTATGTTACTTGACCTTTCCCTCTTACTACTTTTAATATTATTTCTTTGTTTTGTATGTTTGGTGTTTTGACTTTTATGTGATGGGAGGAATTTCTTTTCTGGTCCAGTCTATTTGAAGTTCTGTAGGCTTCTTGTATATTTGTGGCCTTCTCTTTAGGTTAGTGAAGCTTTCTTCTATAATTTTGTAGAATATATTTACTGCCCCTTTAACTTGGGAGTGTTCGCTCTCTTCTGTACCTATTATCCTTATGTCCGATCTTCTCATTGTATCCTGGATTTCTTGGATGTTTTGGGTTAGGAGCTTTTTGCATTTTACATTATCTTTGATGGTTGTGTCAATGTTTTCTATGGTATCTTCTGCACCTGAGAGTCTCTCTTCTATCTCTTGTATTCTGTTAGTGATGCTTGTGTCTATGACTCCTGATCTCTTTCCTAGTTTTTTTTTTTTCTTTTTCTTTTCTCCAGGGTTGTTTCCCTTTGTGATTTCTTTATTGTTTTTATTTCAATTTTTAAATCCTGGATGGTTTTGTTCAATTCTTTCACCTGTTTTGTTTTGTTTTGTTTTGCTGTAATTCTTTCAGGGATTTTTTTTTTTTTGTTTCCTCTTTAAGTGCCTCTACTTGTTTACCTTTGTTTTCCTGCATTTCTTTAAGGTAGTTATTCATTTCCTTCTTAAAGTCTTCTATCATATCATGAGATATGATTTTAAAAACAAATCCTGCTTTTCTTGTGTGTTTGGACATCCACTATTTGTTTTGGTGGGAGAACTGGGCTGTGATGATGCTAAGTAGTCTTGGTTTCTGTTGCTTAGGTTTCTTTGCTTGCCTCTTGCCATCAGGTTGTCTCTGATGTCATCTTGTCTTGCTATCTCTGACAGTGACTTGACCCCCCTGTAAACCTGTATGTCAGTACTTCTGTAATGTTTCCTTCTTAAAAATCACACTTAATGCCTATATCTAACTAGTCATATATGAGAACAATAAGGAATTCTCTCTTAAGCTAATTATTGCTGAGAGAAACACTAAGGTATGCATATTTAACTGTTGTTTGAGAAGCATTTATTTTACACTCATTTACTTTCAGGTAAACCTGACTGGTACCTCATTTGCACAGGACCTGAGTGCCGCCCACCCTCACAAAGGTCATGGCGGTGTGGGGTGACATACTGGCATACTCAGAAAGTCACTCCCACCTCCCGCCTCTGTATAATAAGCTGGGACCCGTCCACTTCCCTACAACTCTCAGGCAGACTCTGGTTGCAGACTTAACTCTGAGTGGGACCTTAGCAGGGCCGGTTGCCTCATCTGCATAAGCAATGAGCACCCCCCCCGGCAGTCATCATAGGGGGGCGCCCCCTTCTCATCTGCATACTCAGAAAGGCCATCCCACCTCCCACCTCTGGATAATGAGCTGTGACTGGCCCAGTCCTGGACAATTCCCAGCCAGACTCAGGCCGATTTAGGCTGACTGAGACCACAGCAGGAGCCGCTTCATAGGCCTTGACGCCCGCCCACCCTGACAGACGTCATTAGGGAAACGACCGCTTTTCATCTGCATACTCAGTCCCTTCCAACTCCCGCCTCCGCATAATGAGCTGGGACTCGTCCATTCCCCAGCACCGGCACTCTAACCAAAGCCCGGCTCAGAGACTAGGCCCGCCCGTTTAATCTGCATATGCAATGAGCCCCGCCCCATGTTTGCATAAATAACTGACACAAACAGGCGCAAACACAGACAGTTCTCTAGGTTCCATCCGTTATTCAATGTGCGCGGTCCCACGCGGGGTGTGTCTGTGAGTCTATGGGACAGACAGACTGACCGACTGACTGACTGATAGGACAAAGTCCGAATAGAGATGCGCGACTCCCCCGCGGTCCTGGGAAACCCACGGCCACACCCACTTTTGCGGTAGCCGCCACCGCGACCGAGGCTGAGACAGAGAGACAGAAAGACAAAGAAAGAAAAGCTGCAGCAGCATCCCGTTGCTAGGGAAACGGCCGGCTCCTCCGCTCCTCGTCCTGCCGAGGGGCAGGGAAATCGGCTTGATATCAGCCTGGGGTGGGGGCGGGGGATCGGAGCCTCAGACCCAGCGACGCCTGCGCATGCTTGTTTGGAGTTCGGCCCTTGAACAGCGGGGCATCTGCTGGCGGAAGTCGGGCGTGAAGCCGGCGAGGTGCGTGGCAGGTACGTCGGCAGTGGCGACCTGAGTGGCGTGTCGCGGCCATTTTGGAACGCGGCCCGGGACCGGCCTGGCATTGGTTGCTGGAGCGGCTGGTGCGCGTGCACGAAGAGAGATGGGACGCGGGCTCCGTGAGACCCCGCGGGAACGGACGCGGGTCTCGGGAGCCCGCTGCCTGCTGCACGACCGCCACAGCCGCGAGCGGGCCGGCGAATGGCGCCGCTATAACCGGGCGGAAGTCGGGCCGGAAGCCGGTGGCGCATGCGCGGCTGCGTCGTGAGTAGACGCGACTGGAGTGGCCCTGGCGGCGGCGGTGGCGGAACCAAAGCACCCCCCCTCCCTCCGCGGCGGGCGGACAGAGACAGAGACACAGAGAGAAGAAGCTGACTGTGCTAGAGAAGGGATGGAGACAGGGAGCTCAGATAGCTCAGTCGACCTCAGTGATTGCAGGATGTCATTTCTTTCCTGTATTTTCAAAGAAACATTTCAAAGAACGGAAAATTTTTTACAGCGGAGTGAAAAATACCTTAACACAAATGAAACACAAAACACAGTACATGCCTCCATTTTACTCATGAAAGACTACTTTCTAAATGAATTAAGTAAGCTCTGCTTTGGAATTACTTTTTTTGCAAATGATGGCAGGACATGCTTGCTTTCCTGTATTTTTAAAGAAACATTTAACAGAGCAGAATATACTTTGTTACAGATCAAAGTAAATTACTTTAAAATAGATGCTACAGAAACTACACTACAGTGTGATTGCCTGGGTGTTTTTCTCTGTGATATTAACCAGAAAAGTATTCATTTTACTGGTCTCTTGTACAGTTAACTTTAAGCATTAAACATATGTTTTTATAGACAACAAGAACTTTTCTTATAAGACGCTATTTACTGTGAAAGACCCTCAGAGCGGGGAGACCCTCATTCAAGTCTCGGGATGACGCAACCCCCCAAGAACTCACACAAGACCATCCTTGCTGTAATCACATGAGGTTTATTGATAGGAACCAGTGCACTGGGGTGGACACTCATATCCCACGCAGGGGCAGTGGAGTTCGACCCGAGAGGCTGGGAGAAAGGGTATTTAAAGGAAGAAGCCACAACCCAAGGGGGCAGGGATGGCGTTTTTTGGAAAATCACAAGGAGAAGCTTCTTGCCTCAAGATTGCTTAACTTTATGGTCTGCTAGTTCCTAGAAGCTTCTTGCTTCTCAAGGTTGTTCTCTAAGATTTTAATCTAACTTCATGGTCAGCTAGTTCCTGGAGGAAGCTTTCTGTTATCTTTACCAGGTCGGGACTCGCATATCTAAGGGCCTTATCTTAAGTCCTTTTATCTAGTTCCTGGGAGAGCAGGCTCAAGAAATGTTACCTTTTACTTACTTTCTGGTAGAGGGCAGGGTCTGGAATTTGAGGTATTTAGGGCTTCTTAGGGGTAAGGTTGCATTTTTAAACTTCTCACTTTTTGGCTGTATTTTTTATTCTTTCAACTGAACACATTCCTCTGCTTTCGAATTGCTTCATTTTGGTAGACTCACACTGTACTCCATTACTTTTTAGTATTTTTTCCACAGATATATTTCACTGAGTAGAATATACTTTGTTACAGGTGAAAGAAAATCATTTTAACACAGACAGTACAAGGTTCACGGAACATGCGCGTGCATTTGTCTTATTCTCTTTGCATGTGATGGGAAGAATGTTTTGTTTACGTTTCCCAAATACAGTAGGATTTACATATCCTAGGCGTTAAACCTGTGTTTTTCAGAAGACAACTATGATGTTGTCTGGAAGGGCTTCATTTTCAAAATACATTAAACCTGCTTTGGAATTACTTTATTTGTGCAATCGCCTGGGCCACGCCCCCGCAAGGAAGTGGAGGAGGGGGGAGGGGGAGGGGGAGGAGAAGGGGGGAGGAGGAGAAGAAGAAGAAGGAGCTGAGCACTCTAACCCTAGCTCCATGTTAACCCTAGCCTGA
The DNA here is from genome assembly GCF_021556685.1 of Rattus norvegicus. Classification (NCBI taxonomy): domain Eukaryota; kingdom Metazoa; phylum Chordata; class Mammalia; order Rodentia; family Muridae; genus Rattus; species Rattus norvegicus. The sequence goes on along the minus strand of NC_141542.1, from coordinate 61,210,304 downwards.
CCCTAACCCTAGCCCCAAGGAACTTCACAGACATCTCGTTGCCGGGTAGCGCCCTCACCTCATCTGCATATTCAGAAAGTTCCTCCAACCTCCCGCCTCTATAATGAGATTGGACCAGTCCACTACCCAACAATTCCCAGCCAGACTCAGGTCGACGTAGGCTGACTGGGACCCTGGCCTGACCCACTGCCTCATCTGTATAGACCATGAGGCCTGCCCACCCTTGCAGACCTCACCGGGAGAAGGTCCCTTCTCATCTGCACACTCAGAAAGTCCCTCCCACCTATGCATAAAGAGCTGGGACCAGCCTACTCCCCTACAATTTCCAGCCAGAATCAAACTGCAGACTTAGGATGACTGGGACCCCTATTGGGACCGCTGCCTCAGTTGCATAGGACCTGAGTGCCACACACCCTTGCACATATCACGGGGGGGGGTGGGGCGGATGTCGGAATTCCCATTCTCATCTGCATGCTGAGAAAGTCACTCCCACCTCTGCATAATGAGATGGGACCCACCCACTCCCCTACAATTCCCAGCCAGACTGCAGATTTACTCAGACTGGGACCTTAGCAGGGCCTGTTGCCTCATCTGCATAGGCAATGAGGCCCGCCCACCCTGGCAGACATTGTTGTAAGACCCCATAGTGGCCTTACCTCGGGAGCGCAACCCATAGAGCACAGATTGACAAAGTGACCGCTGCAATAGCAAGAGGGTATAAGGTTTTTAATCTATGTACGTGGGCAGGGAGAGGCAACCCCGAACCCAAAAAGCACGCAACTTTTCTTCCTTACAGAGGGCAGACTTCAGCAACAGGGTTAGCTGGCCTATTCTCATTGGTGGTACACAGGACAAAGGATCTTGTCAGGTATTGGCGTGCCTGCTCAAGGGGCTGTTCTTGGCTCGGTTACTTTCCTCATCCAGCCCTACACCTGGCCTTGGAGAATTACTGGGAAAGGGCTAAGTTGGCACGTCCCTTAGAGGGGGATAGGAACTGGGTGGTCCGGCAGGGTCATTATGACATCTTGTGGTCATTCTTGGAATCTACCTCAGGGAGGGGTAGTGGGAACAGTTGTTTTTGTTTTGGCTAGTTTCCATTAAGCCTGGTCACTCTGACCACCAAGACCTTGCTCCTGTATTCACAGAACCTCGTTCTTACAGCTTTGTTTCTTGCATCTGTGAAACTATGAAACTTTATTTCTTCAACATCACTGGGGTGTCGCCCTTTCTCATCTGCATACTCAGAAAATCCCTCTCACCTACCCTCCTCTGCATAATGAGGTGGGAACTGACCACTCCTTGACAATTCCTAGGAAGCCTCAGGCTGCAGTCTTAGGCTGACCCTGACTACGTCCGGGCCTGCTGCCTCATCTACATAGGCCATGAGACACGCCCACCTTCATTGACGTCACCTGGCGACGCCCACCCTCATCTTCATCCTCAGAAAATGCCCCCCACCTCCTGCCTCTGCATAATGAGCTGGGACCCGCCCACTCCATAACAATTCCCAACCAGATACAAGCTGCAGACTGGGACACTGACCGGACCTGCTGCTTCACTGTAGGGGTCATGAGGCACGCACACCCTCGCAGAGGTCAGGGGGTGGGGGAAACGACCCTTTCATCTGCATACACAGAAAGTCCCTCCCACCTCCTGCCTCTGCGCAATGAGCTGGGACCCGCCCACTCCCCGACAATTTGTAGCTAGACTCAGGTTGACTAAGGCTGACTGGGATTGCAGCAGGGCTAGCTGCCACATCTGCATAGGCAATGAGACCCCCGGAGATGTCATTGGGGACGTCCCCTTCATCTGCATACAAGGAAAGTTCCTCCCTCCTGCTATCTCTGCATAATGAGTTAAGACCTGCCCCGAAAATTTTCAGCCAGACTCAGGTTGATTTATGCTGACTGGGACACTGGCTGGGCCCGCTGCCTCATCTGCATAGGTTATAAGGCCCGCCCACTCTAATAGACGTCATGGGGGACGCCTCATTTCATTAGCTTACTCACAAAGTCCCTCCCAAATCTCACCTCTAAGTATTGAGCTGGGAACTGCCCACTACCCGACAATTCCCAGCCTTATTCAGGCATACTTAGGGTGACTGGGAACGCATGGGCAAGCTGCCTCATCTGCATAGGACGTGAGCCCCGCACACCCTGGCAGACATCATTACGGGGACTCCCAATTCTCATCTTCATACTCACAAAGTGCTTCCTACCTCTGCATAATGAGCTGGGACCCACCCACTTCATAACAATTCCTAGCCAGACTCAGGTGGCAGACTGGAACACTGCCGGGGCCTGCAGCCTCATCTGCATAGGCAATGAGCACCGCCCACCCTTGAGGACTTCATGGGTGGGGAAATGCCCCTTTCTCATCTGCATACTCAGAACGTCCCTCCCTCCTCCCGCCTCCGCATAATGATCTGGGATCCGCCCACTACCCCCGGACAATTCTCAGACAGACTCAGGCTGACTTAGGTTGACTGTGACCCTGGCCGTGCTCGCTGTCTCATTTGCATAGGACATGAGGCCAGCTTTTCCTCACAGACGTCATCATTTCTCATTTGCATACTTACAAAGTCCCTTCCAAATCCCGCCTCTATGTAATGACCTGGGTACCGCCCAGTCCCGGACAATTCCCAGCCAATATTGAGAGTTACTTAGGCTGACTGGGACCGAATCCAGCCCCGCTGCCTCATGTGCAAAGGACATGAGGCGTGCCCACTCTGGCAGAAGTCATCGGGGGTCGCCCCCTTCTCATCCGCATACTCAGAAAGTCCGTCCCACCTCCCGCCTCTGCATAAGCTGGGATCCGCCCACTCCCCGGACAAATCCCAGGCAGACTCAGGATGACTTAGGCAGACTCTGACCCCAGCCAGGCTCGCTGCTTCATCTGCATAGGCCCTGAGACCTGTCCACATTCGCTGACGCCACCTGGGGACGCCCCCTTCTCATCTACATACTCAGAAAATCCCTCCCACCTCCTGCCTTTGCACAATGAGCTGGGACCCCCACACTGCCCGACGATTCCTAGCCAGACTTAGGTTGACTAAGGATAACTAGGATCCTAGCAGGGCCAGCTGCCTCATCAGCATAGGCAATGAGGCCCGCCCATTTTTGGAGCTGTCATCGGGGGACGTCCCTTCATCTGCATACGAAGAAAGTCTCTCCCTCTTCCCATCTTTGCATAATGATCTGGGACCCGCCCACTTCCCGAAAATTTTCTGGCGGACCTATACTGACTGGGACCCAGGCTCGGCCCGCTGCCTCATCTGCATATGTCATGACTCTTGCAGACGTCAACTTGGGGACGCCCCCTTCATTTGCATACTCAGAAAGTCCGTCCCATCTTCCATACCTGCGTAATGGACTGGGACCAGCCCACTCCCTGACAATTCCCAGCTAGACTTGGCTGCAGACTGAGACAATGGCCGGGTCTGCTGCTTCATCTGCATAGGCCATGAGACCCGCCCACCCTCGTAGACCTCATTGTGGGGACGACCCCTTCTCATATGCATACTCACAAAGTCCCTCACACCTTCCGCCTCTGCATAATTAGCTTGGACCCGCCCACTCCACAACAATTCCCAGCCAGTCTCAGGCTGCAGACTTTGGCTGACTCTGATGGGAGCCTGGCCCGCTGCCTCCTCTGCGCAATGAGGACCACCCAGCCCCGCAGACGTCATCTGGGAAACGTCCCCATCACATCTGTATAGGACATGAGGCTTGCACACCCTGGGAGACCTCATTAGGGGGGCACCCAATTCTCATCTTCATACTCACAAAGTCAGACCTGGGACATAGCAGCACCATACGCGTGTGCTCAAAAGACACGAGACGTCATGGCACCGTCACTCGTGTGCTCGGTCGTGGGGTTGAGTTACAGGGGACACGGACACGGGACACGGATGTCACGGTGAAGTCACACATGTGCTTAGACACAGGACACAAGATGTCATGGCACCATTACACGTGTGCTGGGACACGGACACGGGACATCATGGCACCATCACGCGTGTGCTCCTACACAGGGCATAGGGCATAGCAGCACTGTCACGTGTGTGCTCAGACATGGGACATGGGACATGCCAGCACCATCATGCATATGCTAGGAGGTGGGGTTGGGTGACACAGGACACACACCATGGCACTGTCATGCGTATGCTTGGATACCAACACCGGACATTGCAGCACCGTCATGCATGTCCTCGGTTGGATGACCCAGGACATGGACATGGGATATCATGGCAATGTAACACACATGTTTGGACATGGGACACAGGGACATAGCAGCACTGTCACGGGTGTGCTCAGACACAGGACACAGGCCATCATGGCAACATCACTCATGTGCTTGGTCATGGGTTTGGGTGACAGGGGACACAGACACAAGACACAGATATCAAGGTGAAGTCATGCATGTGCTCAGACACAGCACACTCGAAGTCATGGCACCATCACGTGTTTGCTTGAACACAGACATGTGACACAGCAGCACCGTCACCCGTGTGCCCGAACGTGGGATTGGGTGACACAAGACCCAGGAGTTCATGTTCACCATCACACATGTGCTTGGACATGGACACGGGACATCATGGCCACATCACATGTGTTGTCATGGGGTTGGTGACAGGGGACATGGACATAGGACATGGATGTCACAGTGAAGTCACGTGTGTGCTCAGACACAGGACAGGAAACATCATGGCACCGTCAGATGTGTGCTTGATCGTGGCATTGGGTGACACAGGACATGGACATGGGACTTCATGGCACTGTCACATGTGTGCTTGGACACAGACACAGAACACAACACCATCACGAGTGTGCTTGGTTGGGTGACACAGGACATGGACACCAGATGTCATGGCACCATCACCTGTTTGTTTGGACATGGACATGGGATGTCATTGCAACATAACGTGTGTTCACAGACACAGGACACAGAACATAGCAGCACCGTCATGCATGTGCTAGGACGTGGGGTTGGGTGACATGGGACATGGTCATGGGATGTCATGGCACTATCATGCATGTGCTCATACGTAGGGCACAGGACATAGCACCACCATCATGTGTGTGCTCAGACACAGTACACAGGACATGGGACATGGCAGCACCATCACGTGTTTCCTTGGACGTGGAGTTTGGTGACATGGGACATGGGACATCATGGTGCGGTCACACGTGTGCTCAAACACAGGACATGAGGTGTCATGGCACTATCATGCATGTGCCTGGACACAGGTCATGGGACATAGCAGCACTGTCACGTGTATACTCAGACACAGGTCATGGGACGTGATTGCACTGTCACGCACGTGCTCAGTCATGGGGTTGGGTGACAGGGGACACAGACATAGGACATGGATGTCACGGTGAAGTCACGCATGTGCTCAGACACAGGACAGGAGATGTCATGGCACCATAACACATGTGCTCATATACAGACACAGGACACAGCAGCACTGTCACACATGTGCTTGAACATGGGATTGGATGACACAGGATGCAGGAGTTCGTGCCACCATCACGCACGTACTCAGACATGGGACACAGGACATAGCAGTACCGCCACACGTGTGCTTAGCCATGGGGTTGGGACATGGGATGTGTCATGGGCTTGGGCCCTTGAGTACTTACTCTTCCACAATACAATAGTAGAACAATTACAGTTATGAAGTAACAATGAAATAATTTTAGAGTTGGGGGTCACCACAACGTGAGGAACTATATTAATGAGTCACAGCATTCAGTCACTGTACTCGACACTGGAATCTACCTAACTCTCTCTCCCTCACTGTTAGGTTGCATTCATACTCTGAACCCCAGTGTCCTTCTCCATCTGTGACTGGAGAGCTCCTCCCCTGTCCTCGAGCACCCATCTCCCAGGCTAAGTGTGTCTGTCCTTTATAGGTTTATCACTGTTGAAAATGTCCCTGGCCAGGCAGTTGCAGGAGCAAGATGCATCTTTTCCTCTACTGTGTCCAGCTGCTCTTTGCCGAGCCCCTCTGGAGAGAGATGTCTTTCTGAGTGAGCACATAGCCTCATATGGCAGCTATTCCAACAGCTGTTACGGAAGCAGAGACATACGTATTAAAGGGAGGATAAGCATTGGGTAGATGGAGCTGTTGTTCTATGAGTGTTAGAGGACTCATTAGGAGGCAGAATGCGGCCCAGAGCTCTACTTATCTGTTAAAAATGTATAACACAGTAAATGTGAAGAGGCAGACTCAGGAACAGCAGAATCTGTTGGGATGTTAGATGTTTAGTTCAACTCTTGTGCTGGTGTGTGATACCTTGAGTCTGAGAGGTCTGCAAAGGATAGAAAATCGGTAAATGAAATAAAACTGAGTTTGCTCAGACTTAAAATCTAGTCGTCCCAACTGAACAGAGCGAAGTGCAGAAGGAGAGGTCCTGGTTCTCTGAGTTTTCTGTTTTTATTCATTTAATTTGTTTGTGTTTTGCCTACACGTATACATGAATGCTTTTTCTTTAGCCTTTGACTCAGCAGCTAATTGGCTTCTGTTTCCTGTTTCCAGCTCCTGGTTAAGATTGCTTTCAATGTCATGTTTCCTGGGACCTTCCCTACCTGTGCTGTTGGTACAAGTTCCGGTGTGTCATTGGGGAGGCCCAGTGAGGCAAGTGCAGAGGCCTCCTCAGAGCATCCTCTTTGAAGGGTTTCCTTCCAAGAGTGGACCTATATATGTTTCAGAAACAGTCTTTGCAGCTACCTGTTGTAGGCATGCCTGCAAGAGGAGACTCTGGAACTTCAGGGCTTGACATCACTGCCACGGTGTCACTTGCTAAATTACAGTGTGTGTTATGAAAGCAGCTCCAAAGGACGTTAGGCATCTCTGAAGTGGCCTTGGTACACTTCTCTCTAGAGTAAGGCTTTCAATGTCCTCATGAAGCAGGAAACTGACGGCAATCTCTCATCTCTAGGTCACTCTGCTGTTAACTTCAAGGAAGTCTGTCTGTCAATGGTACCTTGTTCCTTATTCCCACTTTCTCCAACACGTTCCATTGGAGGAAGGATTGAACAAAGCCATCCACTATTTCCAGAAGGAGCTAGAGTGCCAGACTAACAACCAGTGCATCCAACCAGAGTGAAGAAGGGCTGGATGCACCACGGCTGAGTTAGCCTTAGGATATGAGACCCTATTTTACCCTTGTAAAGTGGACTTTTGTGGGTTTTTTTTTTAAAGACTTAAACAGGTGTCATGAAGAACAAACTGGAATTTTATTCTGAAGCTTGCTTTAAAGACACTGATGTGTCCTAAAGCTCCCTCGAAATCTGCAGACTTTGCCTTGCACCTTTTACATCTGTCTTTTTTATGCACAGCAGCCTAGATGCACCTCTGCTATTTTCAGGGTTTTTTTTAATCTTGCTGTTAGAGTGTATGTTGTAACTGTCACTGACGGTTTTATTTACTGGTTTCCTTGTGAAGCTGAAAAGAAACATTAAGTGGGGTGGAAAATGCCAATTATATAATTATATAATTATTATAAATATATAATTTATATATAAATATATTATAAATATATAGTTTATATATAAATATATAATTATAAATTATACAATTATATAATTATTATAAAAGTGGACGCTTATAAATGAGATGTTATACTATGCATAAAGAATAAAAATCCAGAGGTATTGTCAGGTGGATGGTGGTGCACCTGTGTTTATTTGGGGGCAGACGAGAGAACTCTGTTGGAAAGCTTTGGATTTCTTTTTTAATTCAGAATTTTCTGAAGGTCTAGTTTTCAGTTGCAAACTTGACTTTGAAACATCCCCGTTGGCTTTTGATCAAAGATATTTGAAATCACTACTCTACTGTGTTGTGCTGCATGTTGGGGTGGGGTGGGGGACAATGTTAACGTATTCTTGGTTAACCAGGGTTAAATAATGCTATTTTAATGAAATATTGAAACTCATCGGTGATGGACTTTGGGTACAAAGGTTGTTTCTCTGCTTTGCATCAGATGTTGGGTTGCAGAGAATAATGCAATAATACTTGAGATCTTAGTTTGAGGGAGTTCAGAGAACATCCAGGTTTATACCATATTTAACTTGATGTGTGGCTGTTGGGACCATCTGTGTGCCACGTGGGCTGAATCTGTGCATATGATGCACTCATACATATATGTCCTTATCTGAAGTGCTTAAAAACCAACTGTTTCGGATTTCAGAGTTTATTTTGTTTAACTTGGGAACATTCTCCTGAACTATGCAATTTGAACATGCTAAATCCCAATGCTGAAGCGTTCTGGAGTCTCAAGTCCCGGAGTCCCTTCAGCACTGGGGATTTGGGGCTTGGGACCCAAATTAACTGAGCTGTGAAGTTTTCGGGACTCAGCCGGGGTTAAGATAAGTTTTGTGTCCTGTAGCAGCACAGACCACGTGGAAGAGAAACTTCCATTTTTCTGGTGTGGAATTCAAGCTGAGTGAAATGAAAGCCTTAGGGGTTTTCGCTTTCATTAAGAATTCTCTCAGGGTTTGTGCTAGGATTTTATTTTGCACTTTAAAAATAAATGGAAGGAAAGCACAATGCACAAAAGCAGCCTAAACAGATGCCCAAGAGATAAAGGTGTGGACCAGGGGATAGAAGTGATTGGAAACAGGAACTCATGTGGTATTTGAGCTTGGTCTAGTCTTCAAAACCATGTTGGGGTTTTAAAAAAAAAGGTTTTGTTTTTTTAAATGAAAAGCTCTAGAATTCAGCCAAAGATGCTGACTCTGTCATGATAAATTTACCAGGAGATTCTGAAGCTGGATCAGAGATTGAACATGATGTAAGAAAGAAGAATCAAGAACAACCTACACAGACACACACACTTGCTAAGCACTGACTTGGTCATTAACTACATCCCCAGCCTCTTTCTCTTAGGCCCTATTATTTTGGTCTGAACTAAGCGATGCATCCTTTACAGAGATGGGGTGAGCAGCGGACGCTTGCTTGGGAATTAGTAAATGCTAAATTTGGACCAAAGAAGAATGAGAACAGAAATAGTTCAGAGCTTTATGTCTAATTAGGAGTATCCAAAATCCTGAAGACCCAGAATTCCCTTAGCTTATTACAAACTAATATCTGGAATTCTTTCATAAAATTCACTCTTCTGGTATCTATAGAATATTTTCAAAGTAGTAGAAGAGAGACAGATGTGTACAGTGAGTCCTCTAAGAAAGTGAGTAAAGCAGTGAAGAAAACACTCAAGTTTGAATTAAGCAAGATAGTATCTTAGTCAGAGAGGGAAATGAAGTTGAGGGGTGGATAGGGAATGGCTGCTGTGGTCCAGCAGGGTCTACATGGAGATACCTACTCTTCAGTGCAGTGGTGTTAAGAGAGATGTGTCTACGTAAATTGATGGAGGCAGAGAGGCACCCTTTCTATAGGAGTCCCAGTGGCTTCTACTGCTACCCTGAGAAGGCACCATCTGTGAACCAGAAAGAGGCCTTTACCAAACTCCAAAAGTTGTCAACACTTTGATCTTAGACTTTGTAGCTCTCAGAACTATAAGCAATAAATTCCTACTATTTATTAACTACTGAATCTATAGCTTTTCTTTAAAATAGCAACCAGAGGCTGCATTTTGGAAGTGGTTTCCTTTGGGATGTCACTGTTGTTGCTTATGGGGAGAGATTGCTACAGTTTGGGCTCCAACAAGTTACAAACCATAATCTGAGTGGCTTGGGTTGCAGCTGCGGAATTGAATACTGAGCCCAGCCTTCTAGTCAGGTAGAATTTTATGGCATTATTTTTGATTATGGCCCTGGTAGTCCTCAGTCATGTGACCTTGATAGAAGCTGGGGTGAGTCTTGTATTGCTGTCAAGTTTCGTCTAGTAAGATTGTAAGGAATTTGGAGGTTCTTCAGTGATTCTTCAGAAACAAGAATTGCAAGCTAACTTTGCCGTGTATCTATCAAAGTAATTTGCTTAGATGACCTAGCCTTTCTTGGTGTTGATTGGTACCTTTGATGGGGTGTTAGAAAATTCTGTAATTCTGAGAATTTGATACCACAGTATCTGGAGACAGCAAGACTTTTCTGTTTTCATCACCAGGTTAGCCCACATATGTGTCTTGCTTACATCTTACTTAGCATGATAGGGATGGTGCCATTTTCATCTACATTGCAGCAAGAAAAATACAGATTTTCATCAGGAAACCTGAGCTGTGTGTGGAGTTGGTGGAGCTGGAACGTAGCTCAATGGTTCACGTGATAGCATTCAGCTCCATTTCCTGAGACACCAAGAGGGTAGAAACTTAATCCTAAAATGGTGCTCTAAGGAGGTGTCATGGGGTGGGGAGTGCAGTTATGTCAGTCATCAGAGTGCAGCCCCTGTGCACGAGTTCTGGTGTGTGTTCCCTGACTTCTACATGTGAAGACACTGCACGGAGAAGCCATCGCCACATATGACTGCTGGAATGGGTCCAAGTAAATCTCTTTTCTTTAAAAGGTACTCAGGTCTAGAGTATTTTACAGTATGAAACGTCAATAAAGAAAAGTGTCTTGGTATAGTAACAAAAGACTCCTACAGACTTCAGTGTTTTTAAAAATCTACTTGGATATTTGTTGGCTTCTGAAGTTTTGGTTTATGTTTATTGGTTTGAAGTTAAATGAATGTGATATAAAGACCCAGGATTAAGAGTCCAAATATTTGACTTAACACCAATTATTTTTTTTTTTCTGGAGCTGAGGACCGAACCCAGGGCCTTGTGCTTGCTACGCGAGCACTCTACCACTGAGCTAAATCCCCAACTTAACACCAATTATTAAGTTTAAAATGCAGGAAGAAACGTTAAGAGAACAAGGTAGATATACTCTTCTCATACTTCCAGTAGGTACAGTAAAATCTTGTGGACATTGACTATGAAACAAACATAAGACTGAATGTGAATAGAAATGATGGCCTGCCCAGGGACCTCAGGCCTTGGGGAAAGATGCACTGTGTTAGGGACTGTATCGCACAGTCCAAAATTAATATGTCGTGATCTAAATTTTCCTTCCATTCGAGGACTGCAGAGCTTAGACCTATGTTCTATGAAGTTTAGTTGTGATAAAGACTTCAGAGTGGACCCTAATCTAGTCTGACTGGTATCCTTTTGAAAGGAAAGTTAAATGCTACACCTTTGCATTTACAAAAGCCCTGTGAGAACACAGCAAGGCAGCCATATGTAAGCATAGATGTCAGTGTGTGTGTGTGTGTGTGTGTGTGTGTGTGTGTGTGTGTGTGTGTGTGTGTGTGAAGATATCCTGCTGACAATTTTTTTTATTATTCTTAAGACAGAATCTCACTTGCACTCATGATTCAATTCCTCTTAAATATTGGGATTATAGGCGTGTTTTACCATGCCTAGTTTCTGCCTACTCCTTATCTTGAACTTACATCCTTTAGAATTGCAAGAAAATTATTATTATTATTTAAGCTACATACTACATTCATAACCACCCTAATAAGCTAACATTAGTGGTAAGTTCCGCGGGTTTTCCTTTTTGTCTCAGGAATTAGGATTATAAACTGGCAGTTAAAAAATAGTTGCCCCAGCAAAAAGCCTGTTCTCTCTAGCCACTATGCTAGACAGAGGCAGTCCGGCAGAACAAAATTTTCACTAGAATCACTGCTAGAATTAAATAGTGCTTAAAACTATTCACTCCTACACTGCAGGTGTGTGGTGGTTGGATGCTTGGCCATAAGGAGTGACACTATTAGGAGGGATCCACCAAAATGTGATGCCCATTCTGAAAGGCCTCTTTCCAGGTTGTCTATGCCTTTTCATCCCTATAGGCTGTTGGGTGTGGCACAGGCTAGCTCACCTAGCCCTCTTCACCAGCTTCCATATCCACTCCTTACTTTCCTCTTTTTCTTTTTCCCATCCCAATACACTTCTTTTTTCCTTCACTCTTGTGAAGCTTGTTTAAACTTCATGGGAAATGGGAAGTGGTTTTTAAGAAACCTTTGCGGGTTGATTGAAGGACATTACAAATTTTATGGCAGTGTTATTCTGATTCCACTAACCTTCAAATCAGTTTGTGCTCTCTTTCCTGCATGGTTTGTTAAATAGGCCCTGCTCTGGCCTGCGTCCCAGGGCAGAGAAAGCCCCTCACTGCTGGTTAGAACTCTCCAGATCATGTTTAAAACTAAAATTCATCACCAACTGGATGCTCTTGTTGAATTGATATTTTGCATTTAGTACAAACTAATTTTAACAAGCAGATACCCCTGGCTTTTCTTCCTGTGCTGGCTAGATGCTGAAAGGATTCCTAGAAGGAAATATGGAGGCTCTCAAATGATGAGATAACTTCAATAATGGAGGCAAGTAGAAGTGTCGCGGCTCACTTTTCTCCCAAGTAAATTCTCTTTTTAAAAAAATGCTTTTATTTCTATTTTTAAGGGAGACGTATTGTTAAGTGCATGCATGAAATATAAAAGGCACTGATATTCTTTCCTTTAGCCTGATGTCCACGTGTTACAGTGGGGAAGGTCTGCTGAAGCAAGGCACAGGCTCTGTGGCACCTCAGGGAGCCTTAATAGTCATCATAGTTGACACTGGCTCCGTGCCTAAAGCCTTCCCGGCTGCGGGGACCAATGGCCGCATCTTCATCATAGTGACGCTGGTAGTAGTCACCATAGTAGTCATGGCCATTTTGGTTTCTGTTTAGCCAATAGTTGACATCATCTTCAAATTTCTGTAGGAAAAGAGAGAAAGAATGGTTTTGAAGACACACACTCCTCAAAAACACACAGAAACTATGGCTTTTCTCTAAGTGGCTTTTTGTTTGTTTTGTTTTGTTTTGTGATTGACAATCAGAATCTCAACAGCCGCTTGTTACAATATTTTGTTCACAGGTCAATCCAGCCTTAGGATACCAAGCAGTATGAACTACCTGCCCGCTAAAAAGTCTATGCCTATGCTTTTGGTAATTTCCACCATGCCAGGGTATATTCTACATCTGAGCACTTTTCTCCTTATGAGGTAAATGAAATGTGCATCTGTCAAATGCAGTAAAAGCCTGGCTGGCCCTCACTACCTCCACATCACTGTGGTAGATGCCTCCTTGTCCTGCTGGCCTATTCCTGGGATTGCTTGGCCTGCCACAGGGACTAAGTCAGCCACAGGTACCTTCAGCTCTGGGGTAGTGCATCTGGGACACCTCTTCCGTGTTCTTGGTTCGAGTGTGCACAGGCACAGAGTTCACTGTGCTGGGTCAAGAAGCGGCTGTGGGTGTCAAGCCCCGTGAAAACACTGGAAAACACCCAAAGCGAGCTAAGAGAGTCCTGGCTTACAGGAAACTTGCCGTGTGTTGGAGATAATTATGAAAGGAGAGAGCTACTGCTAATAAAAATAAAAAGGCAAAGAAACACAAAGGACCAGCGGTGTGTGTGTCCTCCTCCCGGAACTGCTCTGGCTCTGAATCGCCTTTTCAAAAGGGAGAAGACTATTTCGGATGGTGGAAAACTAAGATGGATTGTGGCGGCAACTTCACTCGTTGATCTAGTGCGAGGATGAAGTATTGAGGAGATAACAAAGACAGACGGATGGATGGCGGAAGGCAGAGCGATGGGCTTCAGGCAATGACTGTGAGCCCCTGCACCTGCTGAGACTAGAAAAACTGCAGGTTCTCTAGCACCACACTAGCCTCTTACATTGAATTTTCTAGTGGTTGGGTCTCAGGAATAAATTTTCATTTTAGTGGAATGGCTGGGGAACACTGAATGGAGTCCAGTTCCGACTTGCACTTTTTGGTCTTTGTGTTAGGATAATGGATAAACAATGTAAGGTGATGTGCGTTCAGTGAGAACCACTCTGGATTCTGCACTCGGATCTTTTCCCAGGTGAGTCCTGTGTGGGATGAGCCTCTCCAGGAACGCTGCAGGAAGCAGGGCTCCCAGGTGTCCCTTGACCATGTGTCTGACCTAAGGGGTGGCAAGGTTGGTGGACTGGAGGCATTTTAAACTGTAGTGATTCCAACTTACCATAGGCTGAGGGGCATCTGTCCTGAGGACCCAGAGACTGAAAACCCTAGGCTGGGCCATGAAATGGGGCTCTGGAGCCCACTTTGTCTTAGTGGTATGTCACCTCCTCAGTACCCCTCACCCTGGGGCGCCAATTCTGATCCCTCATTTGTTTGCTCCCCAAGACCATCATCTTCAGAGCCTCCCACAACCTGTGTGGCAAGGAGGGCACAGACGTTCTTACCTCCCTACATCTTTAGCCCAGACTTTCCCTACAACACCACATTCTGGGTCAGAGTAAAACGATCTTGCTGCTTGGGTTATCTTATTTTATTAGGTTTGAGGTTTCGAGTTTAAGTGCGGGTTTTAACTGCACTTAAAATATTTGATGAATGTATTAATAAGATAGGTTCAAGTTTGAATATAACTTTGAATATGGGCAGGGGGCAAAGATGAAGAGAAACTGTGCTATTCCAGTGCAAAGAACATCGCTCGTGGCATCTGAACATAGCTTCCTGTGGTCTCTATGCAAACTTAACCATTATAGTAGTCGTCCTCAATCCTTGCCATATTTTTTTAAAGATTTATTTATTTATTGTATATAAGTACACTGTAGCTGTTCAGACACACCAGAAGAGGGCATCAGATCTCATCACAGATGGTTGTGAGCCACCATGTGGTTGCTGGGATTTGAACTCAGGACCTCTGGAAGAGCAGTCAGTGCTCTTAACCACTGAGCCATCTCTCCAGCCCCCAATCCTTGCCATTTTTTTGTTTTGTTACTAGACATTATGTTTTAGCCATTTACCCATATTAAAAATTTAATAACTACTAAATGGTAGTCATTAAAGAGATACAAACTACTAGAAGATGATACAATATGCTCATCTACAAAATAAATAAATATATGTCTTAAATATTCCAAACAGAAGATGCTGATGACTCTACGGGATGTGTAGCTTGACTGTCATAAGGACCCTTCATCGGAGTCCACCTGTTTCCCAGTGACTCTACCCAGGAGAAATGGATCTAAGAAAGGAACAACTGACACAGACAGAATACTGCAAATACATGGGTGAATGCCAGCAGCAAACCACTGAACTGAGAACGGGACCCCCATTGAAGGAATCAGAGAGAGGACTGAAAGAGCTTGAAGGGGCTCGAGACCCCATATGAACAACAATGCCAACCAACCAGAGCTCTCATGGAATAAGCCACTACCTAAAGACTATACATGGACTGACCCTGGGCTCCAACCTCATAGGTAGCAATGAATAGCCTAGTAAGAGCACCAGTGGAAGGGGAAGCCCTTGGTCCTGCCAAGACTGAACCCCCAGTGAATGTGATTGTTGGGGGGAGGGCGGTAGTGGGGGGAGGGTGAGGAGGGGGAGGGATTAGGGGGATGTTGGCCTGGAAACCGGGAAGGGGAATAACACTCAAAATGTAAATAAGAAATACTCAAGTTAATAAAGATGGAGAAAAAAAAAAAAGAAAGGAACAATTGATGCACAGATTCATTGGAGTTGTGAAAAGTGTAAAGTCATTTAAGCACTCGAAATCACTCCTGACAGAGTTTAGCTTACATATGTAGCTACTCGCACAGCACAAGAAGATGTTTCTGAGCAGCAAAGGGACAGATGTATGGAAGCCGGGGACGGGCAGCAATGATGCAGCCACATGCTTTGTTGTAATGAGAGGAGGCTTTTCCTCCCTGCATAGTATGTCAAACGCCCTTTGTGAGCCTCATGTCCAAGAACATGGAAACATGTTTATCTTCCCGGCTGCGGATGCTCCCAGGCAGGGTGGCTATGTGGTCTACCTTGGACTCCTCGGCCACTCTGCGGATGTCTCCAGTGAGTGGAATCTAGGGTGCCTGTCTTGCTGCCTTCTTATCTGTACCTGTAGCCCAGACAACAGTATGTGACTTTAAATAGTCTCAGGAAACAGTCAACTCACTGATTTTGCCCACTGGTGCTTCCCATGCACATGAGCTGCAAAGCAGCTTTACTCCTAAGTGCATTGACATCTGCACGAACCCCTTCTCTTTAAAAAGTCTCTTTTTTATGGTATTCATGAATCCATCTTGTTGCTTCAGCCAATTCTGGGTAAAGATGACTTAGTGAGTTGTTTGAGGATGCCCAGTTGAAACTGGACAATGGGGCTGAAGGCATTTCTAGGAAAACAAGATTCTTCAGGAATCTAGATGCAGTCTTTTGGCTCACAGATTCCCTGAATCCCTCCTCTCCACCTGGCTGGCTAGAATGCAGTGAAGAGTTGGCCCGTACATTTGGAAAAATAGCCCTGTGGCTTGGCTATGGTTTGTGTGCTCATAGAAGCTAGAAGTTTGGTCCCCAGTCTGGCATTGCTGGAGAGCTGGAACTTTCAAAAGGTGCAAAATAATTCAGTCATGAAGGCTTTACCTACTAAAAGGACTAATGCAGTGGTGTTACAGAGTGGGTGAGTTCTTGTAAGGCTTGGTGGTTGTAAAAGTCAGTGGGTATGCTGACATACACCCATAATGTCAGCACTAGGGAGTTTAAGGTCTTCTTTGGCTATGTACTAAGTTTGAGGCCAGGCTAGGCTACACGAGACCCTGTCTCAATAAACAAAGAGAGAATAGCAGATTTATATGAAAGAATGAGAATATAGCAAATTTAGACTTCCTTTTTGCTTTCTATGTCACTGTTTCTTTTTTTTTTTTTTTTTTTTGTTCTTTTTTTCAGAGCTGGGGACCGAACCCAGGGCCTTGCGCTTCCTAGGCAAGCGCTCTACCACTGAGCTAAATCCCCAACCCCCTATGTCACTGTTTCTTAACACATACTCTTGCTCTTATGACACCATTTACCAGGGTGTTCTCACTAGAGCCAGTGGATTGCGACTTCAGACCTCCAGAACCACAAGCTAAACATGAACGCCGATTGTCTGATAGAGCAACAGGGAACAGACTAATATAAGAAGCCAAGCCTGACCTCTCAGGTTCTCTTTCTCAGGCCAGGCCTCTGCCCCACACAGCCTGCCCTATAGCATCCAAGGCTCCCCATCAGAAAAGCGTACTCACCGCCTCATCGAAGCCCATGTACAGGAACTGCTGGTACCACTGCTGTACCTCGGGCCGTGTACGGTCCCACAGCTGTCGTTTGGCACGCTTCAGGCCACCTAGGAATTCCTTTGCTGTGTGCTCAGAAACAGCTACGTTCGTCTTTGATGGAACAGGTCCTGAAAAGATTAGTTCCCGGAAGACAAAGAATGGATTAGTTTTTTTTTGTTTTGTTTTGTTTTGTTTTTTACATTTTATTATTTTTTTTTATTAACTTGAGTATTTCTTATATACATTTCGAGTGTTATTCCCTTTCCCGGTATCCAGGCAAACATCCCCCTCCCCCCTCCCCTTCCTTATGGGTGTTCCCCTCCCAACCCTCCCCCCATTGCCGCCCTCCCTCCCCCAGTCTAGTTCACTGGGGGTTCAGTCTTAGCAGGACCCAGGGCTTCCCCTTCCACTGGTGCTCTTACTAGGATATTCATTGCTACCTATGAGGTCAGAGTCCAGGGTCAGTCCATGTATAGTCTTTAGGTAGTGGCTTAGTCCCTGGAAGCTCTGGTTGCTTGGCATTGTTGTACATATGGGGTCTCGAGCCCCTTCAAGCTCTTCCAGTTCTTTCTCTGATTCCTTCAACGGGGGACCTATTCTCAGTTCAGTGGTTTGCTGCTGGCATTCGCCTCTGTATTTGCTGTATTCTGGCTGTGTCTCTCAGGAGCGATCTACATCCGGCTCCTGTCGGTCTGCACTTCTTTGCTTCATCCATCTTGTCTAATTGGGTGGCTGTATATGTATGGGCCACATGTGGGGCAGGCTCTGAATGGGAGTTCCTTCAGTCTCTGTTTTAATCTTTGCCTCTCTCTTCCCTGCCAAGGGTATTCTTGTTCCCCTTTTAAAGAAGGAGTGAAGCATTCACATTTTGATCATCCGTCTTGAGTTTCATTTGTTCTAGGCATCTAGGGTAATTCAAGCATTTGGGCTAATAGCCACTTATCAATGAGTGCATACCATGTATGTTTTTCTGTGATTGGGTTAGCTCACTCAGGATGATATTTTCCAGTTCCATCCATTTGCCTATGAATTTCATAAAATCATTGCTTTTGATAGCTGAGTAGTATTCCATTGTATAGATGTACCACATTTTCTGTATCCATTCATCTGTTGAAGGGCATCTGGGTTCTTTCCACCTTCTGGCTATTATAAATAAGGCTGCGATGAACATAGTGGAGCACGTGTCTTTTTTATATGTTGGGGCATCTTTTGGGTATATGCCCAAGAGAGGTATAGCTGGATCCTCAGGCAGTTCAATGTCCAATTTTCTGAGGATCCTCCAGACTGATTTCCAGAATGGTTGTACCAGTTTGCAATCCCACCAACAATGGAGGAGTGTTCCTCTTCCTCCACATCCTCGCCAGCATCTGTTGTCCCCTGAGTTTTTGAATTTAGCCATTCTCACTGGTGTGAGGTGAAATCTCAGGGTTGTTTTGATTTGCATTTCCCTTATGACTAAAGATGTTGAACATTTCTTTAGGTGTTTCTCAGCCATTCGGCATTCCTCAGCTGTGAATTCTTTGTTTAGCTCTGAACCCCATTTTTAATAGGGTTATTTGTCTCCCTGCGGTCTAACTTCTTGAGTTCTTTGTATATTTTGGATATAAGGCCTCTATCTGTTGTAGGATTGGTAAAGATCTTTTCCCAATCTGTTGGTTGCCGTTTTGTCCTAACCACAGTGTCCTTTGCCTTACAGAAGCTTTGCAGTTTTATGAGATCCCATTTGTCGATTCTTGATCTTAGAGCATAAGCCATTGGTGTTTTGTTCAAGGAATTTTTTTCCAGTGCCCATGTGTTCCAGATGCTTCCCTAGTTTTTCTTCTATTAGTTTGAGTGTATCTGGTTTGATGTGGAGGTCCTTGATCCACTTGGACTTAAGCTTTGTACAGGGTGATAAGCATGGATCGATCTGCATTCTTCTACATGTTGCCCTCCAGTTGAACCGGCACCATTTGCTGAAAATGCTATCTTTTTTCCATTGGATGGTTTTGGCTCCTTTGTCAAAAATCAAGTGACCATAGGTGTGTGGGTTCATTTCTGGGTCTTTAATTCTCTTCCATTGGTCTATCTGTCTGTCTCTGTACCAATACCATGCAGTTTTTATCACTATTGCTCTGTAATACTGCTTGAGTTCAGGGATAGTGATTCCCCCTGAAGTCCTTTTATTGTTGAGGATAGCTTTAGCTATCCTGGGTTTTTTGTTATTCCAGATGAATTTGCAAATTGTTCTGTCTAACTCTTTGAAGAATTGGATTGGTATTTTGATGGGGATTGCATTGAATCTGTAGATTGCTTTTGGTAAAATGGCCATTTTTACTATATTAATCCTGCCAATCCATGAGCATGGGAGATCTTTCCATCTTCTGAGGTCTTCTTCAATTTCCTTCTTCAGTGTCTTGAAGTTCTTATTGTACAGATCTTTTACTTGCTTTGTTAAAGTCACACCGAGGTACTTTATGTTATTTGGGTCTATTATGAAGGGTGTCGTTTCCCTAATTTCTTTCTCGGCTTGTTTCTCTTTTGTATAGAGGAAGGCAACTGATTTATTTGAGTTAATTTTATACCCAGCCACTTTGCTGAAGTTGTTCATCAGCTTTAGTAGTTCTCTGGTGGAACTTTTGGGATCACTTAAATATACTATCATGTCATCTGCAAATAGTGATATTTTGACCTCTTCTTTTCCGATCTGTATCCCTTTGATCTCCTTTTGTTGTCTGATTGCTCTGGCTAGAACTTCAAGAACTATATTGAATAAGTAGGGAGAGAGTGGGCAGCCTTGTCTAGTCCCTGATTTTAGTGGGATTGCTTCAAGTTTCTCTCCATTTAGTTTAATGTTAGCAACTGGTTTGCTGTATATGGCTTTTACTATGTTTAGGTATGGGCCTTGAATTCCTATTCTTTCCAGGACTTTTATCATGAAGGGGTGTTGAATTTTGTCAAATGCTTTCTCAGCATCTAATGAAATGATCATGTGGTTCTGTTCTTTCAGTTTGTTTATATAATGGATCACGTTGATGGTTTTCCGTATATTAAACCATCCCTGCATGCCTGGGATGAAGCCTACTTGGTCATGGTGGATGATTGTTTTGATGTGCTCTTGGATTCGGTTTGCCAGAATTTTGTTGAGTATTTTTGCGTCGATATTCATAAGGGAAATTGGTCTGAAGTTCTCTTTCTTTGTTGTGTCTTTGTGTGGTTTAGGTATAAGAGTAATTGTGGCTTCATAGAAGGTATTCGGTAGTGATCCATCTGTTTCAATTTTGAGGAATAGTTTGGATAATATTGGTATGAGGTCTTCTATGAAGGTTTGATAGAATTCTGCACTAAACCTGTCTGGACCTGGGCTCTGTTTGGTTGGGAGACCTTTAATGACTGCTTCTATTTCCTTAGGAGTTATGGGGTTGTTTAACTGGTTTATCTGTTCCTGATTTAACTTCGGTACCTGGTATCTGTCTAGGAAATTGTCCATTTCCTGAAGATTTTCAAGTTTTGTTGAATATAGGTTTTTATAGTAAGATCTGATGATTTTTTGAATTTCCTCTGAATCTGTTGTTATGTCTCCCTTTTCATTTCTGATTTTGTTAATTTGGACGCACTCTCTGTGTCCTCTCGTTAGTCTTGCTAAGGGTTTATCTATCTTGTTGATTTTCTCAAAGAACCAACTTTTTTTCTGTTGATTCTTTCTATGGTCCTTTTTGTTTCTACTTGGTTGATTTCAGCTCTGAGTTTGATTATTTCCTGCCTTCTACTCCTCCTGGGTGTATTTGCTTCTTTTTGTTCTAGAGCTTTTAGGTGTGCTGTCAAGCTGCTGACATATGCTCTTTCCTGTTTCTTTCTGCAGGCACTCAGCGCTATGAGTTTTCCTCTTAGCACAGCTTTCATTGTGTCCCATAAGTTTGGGTATGTTGTACCTTCATTTTCATTAAATTCTAAAAAGTTTTTAATTTCTTTCTTTATTTCTTCCTTGACCAGGTTATCATTGAGTAGAGCATTGTTCAATTTCCAAGTATATGTGGGCATTCTTCCTTGATTGTTATTGAAGACCAGTTTTAGGCCGTGGTGGTCCGATAGCACGCATGGGATTATTTCTATCTTTCTGTACCTGTTGAGGCCCGTTTTTTGACCAATTATATGGTCAATTTTGGAGAAAGTACCATGAGGAGCTGAGAAGAAGGTATATCCTTTTGCTTTAGGATAGAATGTTCTATAAATATCCGTTAAGTCCATTTGGCTCATGACTTCTCTTAGTCTGTCAACATCTCTGTTTAATTTCTGTTTCCATGATCTGTCCATTGATGAGAGTGGGGTGTTGAAATCTCCCACTATTATTGTGTGAGGTGCAATGTGTGTTTTGAGCTTTAGTAAGGTTTCTTTTACATATGTAGGTGCCCTTGTATTTGGGGCATAGATATTTAGGATTGAGAGTTCATCTTGGTGGATTTTTCCTTTGGTGAATATGAATTGTCCTTCCTTATCTTTTTTGATGACTTTTAGTTGAAAATTGATTTTATTTGATATTAGAATGTCTACTCCAGCTTGCTTCTTCTGACCATTTGTTTGGAAAATTGTTTTCCAGCCTTTCACTCTGAGGTAATGTCTGTCTTTGTCTCTGAGGTGTGTTTCCTGTAGGCAGCAGAATGCAGGGTCCTCGTTGCGTATCCAGTTTGTTAATCTATGTCTTTTTATTGGGGAGTTGAGACCATTGATGTTGAGAGATATTAAGGAACAGTGATTATTGCTTCCTGTTATATTCATATTTGGATGTGAGGTTATGTTTGTGTGCTTTCATTCTCTTTGTTTTGTTGCCAAGACGATTAGTTTCTTGCTTCTTCTAGGGTATAGCTTGCCTCCTTATGTTGGGCTTTACCATTTATTATCCTTTGTAGTGCTGGATTTGTAGAAAGATATTGTGTAAATTTGGTTTTGTCATGGAATATCTTGGTTTCTCCATCTATGTTAATTGAGAGTTTTGCAGGATACAGTAACCTGGGCTGGCATTTGTGTTCTCTTAGGGTCTGTATGACATCAGTCCAGGATCTTCTGGCCTTCATAGTTTCTGGCGAGAAGTCTGGTGTGATTCTGATAGGTCTGCCTTTATATGTTACTTGACCTTTTTCCCTTACTGCTTTTAATATTCTTTCTTTATTTTGTGCATTTGGTGTTTTGACTATTATGTGACGGGAGGTGTTTCTTTTCTGGTCCAATCTATTTGGAGTTCTGTAGGCTTCTTGTATGCCTATGGGTATCTCTTTTTTTAGGTTAGGGAAGTTTTCTTCTATGATTTTGTTGAAGATATTTACTGGTCCTTTGAGCTGGGAGTCTTCACTCTCTTCTATACCTATTATCCTTAGGTTTGATCTTCTCATTGAGTCCTGGATTTCCTGTATGTTTTGGACCAGTAGCTTTTTCCGCTTTACATTATCTTTGACAGTTGAGTCAATGATTTCTATGGAATCTTCTGCTCCTGAGATTCTCTCTTCCATCTCTTGTATTCTGTTGGTGAAGCTTGTATCTACAGCTCCTTGTCTCTTCTTTTGGTTTTCTATATCCAGGGTTGTTTCCATGTGTTCTTTCTTGATTGCTTCTATTTCCATTTTTAATTCCTTCAACTGTTTGATTGTGTTTTCCTGGAATTCTTTCAGGGATTTTTGTGACTCCTCTCTATGGGCTTCTACTTGTTTATTTATGATTTCGGGGAATTCTTTCAGGGATTTTTGTGTCTCCTCTCTATGGGCTTCTACTTGTTTATTTATGTTTTCCTGGAATTCTTTCAGGCATTTTTGCGATTCCTCTCTGTAGGCTTCTACTTGTTTATTAATGTTTTCCTGTGTTTCTCTAAGAGAGTTCTTCACGTCTTTCTTGAAGTCCTCCAGCATCATGATCAAATATGATTTTGAATCTAGATCTTGCTTTTCTGGTGTGTTTGGACATTCCATGTTTGTTTTGGTGGGAGAATTGGGCTCCGATGATGCCATGTAGTCTTGGTTTCTGTTGCTTGGGTTCCTGCGCTTGCCTCTCGCCATCAGATTATCTCTAGTGTTACTTTTTTCTGCTATTTCTGACAGTGGCTAGACTGTCCTATAAGCCTGTGTGTCAGGAGTGCTGTAGACCTGTTTTACTGTTTTCTTTCAGCCAGTTATGGGGACAGAGTGTTCTGCTTTCATGCGTGTAGTTTTTCCTCTGTACAGGTCTTCAGCTGTTCCTGTGGGCCTGTGTCTTGAGTTCACCAGGCAGGTCACTTGCAGCATACAAGTTGGTCTTACCTGTGGTCCCGAGTTTCGCTCTCGGGGTGCTGCCCACGGGCTCTCTGTGGCGGCAGCAACCAGGAAGACCTGTGCCGCCCCTTCTGGGAGCTTCAGTGCACCAGGGTTCCAGATGGCCTTTGGTGTTTTCCTTTGGCGTCCGAGATGTATGTACAGAGAGCAGTCTCTTCTGGTTTCCCAGGCTTGTCTGCCTCTCTGAAGGTTTAGCTCTCCCTCCCACGGGATTTGGGTGCAGAGAACTGTTTATCCAGTCTGTTTCCTTCAGGTTCCAGCGGTGTCTCAAGCAGGGGTTCTGCCGCTCCTGGGCCCTCCCCCACGGGAGCCCAGAGGCCTCATACAGTTTCCTCTTGGGCCAGGGATGTGGGCAGGGGTGGGCAGTATTGGTGGTCTCTTCCGCTCTGCAGCCTCAGGAGTGCCCACCTGAACAGGCGGTGAGGTCTCTTTCCCACGGGGTCTGGGAGCAGAGAGCTGCTGCGGGCCAGGATCCGAGGGTGTGGGACTTCCGGTAAACACAGGACGTGCCCGGTCCTAGAGGAATTCTGCCTCTGTGTGTCCCGATTTCACCAGGCAGCTCTCTTGCAGCAGACAAGTTGGTCTTACCTGTGGTCCCGAGGCTCAAGTTTGCTCGCGGGGTGCTGCCCACAGGCTCTCTGTGGCGGCAGCAACCAGGAAGACCTGTGCCGCCCCTTCCGGGAGCTTCAGTGCACCAGGGTTCCAGATGGCCTTTGGTGTTTTCCTCTGGCGTCCGAGATGTATGTACAGAGAGCAGTCTCTTCTGGTTTCCCAGGCTTGTCTGCCTCTCTGAAGGTTTAGCTCTCCCTCCCATGGGATTTAGGTGCAGAGAAATGTTTATCCGGTCTGTTTCCTTCAGTTTCCGGGCGGTGTCTCAGGCAGGGGTCCTGCCGCTCCTGGGCCCTCCCCCACGAGAGCCCAGAGGCCTTATACAGTTTCCTCTTGGGCCAGGGATGTGGGCAGGGGTGGGCAGTGTTGGTGGTCTCTTCCGCTCTGCAGCCTCAGGAGTGCCCACCTGACCAGGTGGTGAGGCCTCTTTCCCACGGATTAGTTTTTGAAAACAATATCATCTTATGTTTTAAAAGGTTCGTATTCTTGTCTGTGCCATATACACGCAGTACCAGTAAAGGCCAGAAGAGGGCAATATCCCCTAACCAGAGTTATAGACAATTGTGAAATACCATGTGTATGCTGGGAATAAAATCCTGGATTTCTGAAAAAGCAACCAGTGCTCTTAACAACTACTGAGCATTTCTCTAGCCCCAGGCTATTATTAGAATTTTAATGTGGCTCAAATACTCTGTGTTTTGAATTGATACATAGAAATTGTAAATATTTATGCTATACATATGAAAGGATCAAAGTGGGTTCATTGACATTTCCCTCCTTTTAAATGCTTATCACTTTTTCACGTTGGGAAGCTTTAAACTCTTTTGTAGTTGTCCATAAAATGTGCAGTGGATTGCTCCAAGCTGTAGCCACCCTGCTGTGACACAGCATGTTATATGCACTTGCTTGTTATCCAACCTCCCCACCTCACTCCCTCTTCAGGTTCTGCTACAAAGTAGGGAGGAAGGTAAAGGATTGATTAACCTGAAACATGGCTCACATTTTCTAATTTCTTCAACACCTAATTTTAGAGACGGGGATGAAGAGAGGAGGAAGGATGTTCACCAGACAAGTCAATGGATCCATTTGACCTAACTATAACAGCGACCAAGAGCTCACATTTTTTTCTTCTAGAGCATTATACTTCTATGTCTCCTTGTTGCTATCGCATAAGTCAGAAACTTTGTCCTCATTCTGTTCATATTTTTCAGTAGAAATTACTAATGGAAAGGTTTCCCCATGGGAATGCCTTCTCCTAATTGCTGACTGGATAGACAGAGCACCAACAATGCCATTCTAAACCTACCCCACCAGGTAGGGTCCTCAGCTCAGGAGTGTTTCACAAGTCTAAAATAATCAATATTCAATTAACGTTGTTCCACTGTTTCTGAGTTCACACTGACAGCTTTGGGGGGAGTGTGCAAATGTTTACTAGTAATAATACTTACCTAGTAGAACGCCACACCCATACCCACAGAACACACCCCCCAGATCTGCAAGCCTTTGAAGAGCGAATTCGTTCTCATATCCCTAGCACAAGCCCTCGATGACACAATCATCATTGCTGTTCTGCTGCTTGCGGTCACGAGTGAACACATCTTCACCCACTTGAGGCAAACTTACCTTCTCGTTTCTGAAGCATCTTCTTGAGTTTGTTTCCACTTACGTCACCTGCATAAACAAACACAGAAAGCAGATTCAGAGCCCATCATTCCTAAAATGTTTGCACTTTGTGCAATGCAAAAGTCGGAGTTATAAATAAGAACTGCTGTTCCCCGCCTTGATTTAACGGATCTGTAGTAAAGTAATGAATGGATTTGGGGGTACTCGCCACACAAGAAAAATAGTGCACGGTATCTGGTGCTGATATGGATGACAGAGTTAGTCCATAGATGACAAGAGCATTGCTGATTGAGCTTTCCTTGCTAAAGCGTTGTTTTTAGCCCTAATGTCTTCCTGCGTGGGAGCTGCTTATTATAAGCATCTTCCAGCAAACATTATCTTCATGGAATAACAGATCTTATAGTGCCTTCTTCCCAAATTTATAATCCTCCAGGAATAATCTCTTGGGGATTTCAGAGGTAAGCTTATTTTTTAAGGATATTAAGATGTTCTCACTGGACTCAGGGTGGGCTCTATGCCCACGATGCAGATAAATACAGGCTGGGCAGCCCCATGAGAAAAAGCCAGACAGAGGAGAGGCTTCTATGGCAAGCCTGAGAGCTTGACTCTTTAAAATATTTGTATGGTTTTGCAACTTTCTCTAATTGCCTTCTATTTGAGCTTAATTTGGGGGTGGTAGGGGAGCACTGGCTGTTAAATACACTCAGTTTTTAAAGAGTTAAACTAATCAGCCTGATAATTTGATAGGAAATAGCATGTCCAGCCTGAAAGAATATACCCTCCATTCAGTGAACTGGTACTGAGAGTTGTACGCAGGCTCATGAAAGGCCTCATGAAAGGTAGACCCAAAGCCCCTGGAGAAGACACTCAGCATCCTAAATAAAAAACAGAGCATCTACAGGGGTCTGGAACAGCCATGAAGACCCAGGCTGGAGAAGGCCACAGTGAAATAGTAGTGCTGTCTTCCCATCAGGATGCTTAACCCCTCCGTTCATTCAGATTCCGAGAAAAGGACGAACTTGTGCTTCCATCTACAAAAGGGGTCCAAATGTTGAGAACTTGCTTCAAGTATACACCCACAGGAGTGTGTAGCTGGGGTATAACAGGGTCACATAATAACTCCATTTCTAGTTTTCTGAGAAACGTCCACACTGACTTCCATAGCGGCGTTTGCCAGTTTACTCCCTCTAGCCATGAATAAAGGCTCCGGTTTCCCTACATCCTGTCCAGCCCACTTTGTCATTTGTTCTCTTCATGACAGCCATTTTGACTGGGACCAGATGGGATTACCTCAGTTTTAATTGGGAGTTCTCTGGTGCCTAAGGAAGTTGAGCACCTTTTTAAATGCATCAAGATACTTGAATGCTCATGTTTGCTGCTCCATGAGCCACAATAGCTAGGGAACGGGACCGGCCTGTGTATGTGTCCACTCACAGATGGATCCATCCATCCATACAGAAAATTTAAATCAAGTTATGGTCAAAAAATGGATAAAACTGGGGATCATTATACTAAGTGAGATAAGCCAGATTGAGTGTTCCGGTTTGACTCCTTTGGCTATGCTAAAACATGTCCAAAAGAAACTTAGGAGAGGGGAGGGTTTGTTTGGCTTACACTTCCAGATTACAGTTTATCACTAAGGGAAGTCAGTGTAGACACTCAAGAGCCTTAGAAAATGAACTCTGTTTGCTGGCTCACTCTCTGGCTGGCTCATTCAGGTTCGTGCTCAGTTAGTTTTCTTACACAGCCCAGAACCACCTTCCCAGGAAATGTCACTGCTCCCGATGGTCTTGGCCCTCCTATATGGATTAACAATCAAGACAACACATAAAAGACATGACCACAGAGCAAGCTAATAAGGCAGTTACTCAACTGAGACTATTTTTAGTGATTCTAGGCTGTGCCATGCTGACAATTGATGCTAATGAGGACACAGAAAGGACAAATAACACACTTTTTTCTCATGCTGAACCCAGAATTTATATGTGTGTGTTTTTATGTGTATGTATACATATTGAGTGTAGTTCATAAGACTAGAAAGGGGGTCATGAAAGGCAAAGGAGACCGTTTAAAAGGCGGGAGGGTAATTTGTCTTTACTTTTCTATTGCTGTGACAAAATACCATGATCATGGCAAGTTAAAGAAGAAATCATTTAGTGGGCGCTTATAGTTCCAGAGGATGAGTCCATGGGGGAGAGCATGGCACTTGAACTAGTTGAGTGCTTACTCCTAATCTACAAACAGGAGGTAGAGAGAGAAAGAGAGCTCACTGGAAATAGCATGGGCTTTTGAAACCTTGAAGCCTACCCTCAGTGACACATCTCCTCCAACAAAGCCACACCCCAAAATCCTTCCCAAACAATTCTACCAAAGGGGGACCAAACATTCAACAATATGAGCCGATGGGGCCCATTTTCATTCAAACTACCACAGTATATCTTGTGATAAGAAACTAGGAAGGGGTTGACCACAGAGAGCAATGATGAAAGGCCCACCAGGAAGATGTGGGGTGGAGATAAGAAAGGAGGAGAGGAAGAGGGCCAAAATATGTAAGAAATGGAGGAAAATGAAACATATTACTCCATATGATAATTGTAAAACTAAAAAAGAATATCAAAACAAAGTATCCATTTGGGGTTCTGGGTGTAGCTCACTAAATACTCACTTAGCATGATGAGTCCTGGGATCAATCCTCAGCACATCAACTAAAAAACCTGTACTCTGGCTGTCAACAATACACCAATAAGGCTGGAAAAACACATTTTTTAGTAAGAACTCTTGCATAAATGATTTACTATGTTATCAAGAAGAAAAAAATAGTTAATATTCAAAGCCAAGAGCCAGCAACTGATTGTTCTACTCTATGTCTCTGTCTGTGTCTGTGTCTCTGTGTGTGTGTATGTGTGTGTGCACATGTGTGTGTGCATCTGTGTATATTTGTGTGTGTGTTAGTGCACCTAATGCTCACCATGTTTCTAGATCCACATCACTCTTACTAAGCACAATCCATACAGCCTCACCGCTCAGCCTGCTGTAGCATGAATATATTGCCTGCTGGCTGCTAGTGTGGCAGTATCCTCTGGAGAGCCTGGCCTATGCTCTTGGATGGAGTAGGGAAGTCCTAGAACTTACTCAAGTGCCTCCCTGGTGATCTTATGGGTATAGTGGCAACACTTTCTGGGCTCTCCTAGGACAGTCTTGATTTACAGCACCTCCTTTTGTTCTCAGAAGTCCCAGCTTGGAGGATAATACATGGCCATCCGAATTTTAGAGAATGGATAGCATAGAAATACCCTGAGAAGAATCTATAAGAGTCGTGCTAAGGAATGAGTGACAGAAGTGGCTATTGTCCTGACATCTTGCTCAGGGGAGCCAGTACATGCTGGGCAGGGAGCTAAGGAGTTAGCGTAGCAGGCATCAGAGTATGGTGGTTTCTGTGGTCTGTATGCAGGTTGTCTATGGCGGTGTGGCTGTTTTAACGTCAGAGTTCAGTGTAGCCAGCTATCAAGAAATAACTGTCCCATCTCTGCTTTGTCATTGTCCTGATCAGGCCACCTCTCTGCAGTTGAAGGTCACAGGAAACCTGGAGAAAGGACCCCCCCCCCCAAATTTCCCCCTTGTGGTTTGAGATGATCTCAGCTGTTCCTGCAGCCATACCTTCAATCCACCACCACGGGCTCTAACTCTGGAACTGCAGACTCTAAATGTGTTCTTTTATAGTTGTCATGGCCATAGTGGTTTATCACAGCGATAAAAATAGGAAAGTAACTAAGATAGTAATATTCCCACTGCCTGGCCGCCACGTAAAGATGGAGAAAGTGCCACCAGGAAGTTCCTTATTAAGAATTAATGCCTCCGAGCACACATCAGCACGGCTGAGAACTGGCAGAAATGATTCTCTAACCAGGAAGGCAGGGCTTCTGCTAACTGCTATACTCCCCTCCTAATCTTAAAACTCAATGAAGAAATCTGTGAAAACATTTGCCAAAGCATAGAGACACATTCTTGGTTCTAATATTAACATTCACGAGTCTCTTAACATTTGTCAGTCTCTAACAAGCCACGGGACAGTACACAGGGAATTAAGCACTGCCCTCCATCTGTTTGCCTTCTGTAGATGTACTTAACAATTAATGGATGAAATGCGGTGCGATGCCGAAAGAGACATGAGGTTTGGGCTATTCCTGCAAGCCTGAAATTTCTTGTAAGTGTGAGTCATTAGTACTTAAGGAACGAAAGCTCCAACACAGCAAATCTTCACTGTGCAACTGAAAGGCTTGGGGAGGTCCCATGCCATGAATTATGAATGCCGCTGCTATGCCAACCCCGTACATCCAGCTATATATTAATACATATAGTTGGATACCAGACTAAATCTGCTTGAGGAAAGGAGGAAAGAACAGAAGAAGAACCGTTGGTCCCTTACTACAACATCCCTAGCTGTCATTTCGAGGCTGTGAGGAAAAGCAGTCACGAATGTAGCAAATCTGGTTACCTGGGATTAGAATACACGGGGGACTGAACACATACAGACTCTCAAGATGCCTGACTCCAAAGGTGAAATCAAGAGGGGGCTGTGATCATCTTCTTCGTGAAATGTGCCTGGATGCCACAAAGAGTCACGTTTGGGGGATGGAGACGTGGATCCTCTGCTGAGAGCATTGGCTCTCCAGAGGACCCTGGTTTGATTGCCACAAACTACATGGCAGCTCTCAACCTTCTGTCACTCCAGTACCAGAATTACAATACCTTCTTCTGGCCTATGCAGGTATTACATACATGAATGAAGTACACAGACACAGGTGTAGGCCAAACACCAATACACATAAAATAAGGGGGAGGGGGGAGAGGAAATAGTCATCTTTGAGACTCAGTGTATTTTCATCCTGCATTATAAAGTTCACATTTCAGTTCAGTGATGTTGATACTGTAACTCATTCCACTCACTCACCTCTTAGCTTTATTAACTGAGTAAAATGTGAGAACTGAAAACAAATGGCCGGCAGCCGTGTTCACAAGGCTAACTCACAAGAGGGTACTGCTGTCACTTGCAACAGTCACCCTTCCAACCAGAACAAGCTCCCTGTTGTTTTCATGGTCTCCCCTGCCATGGCCCTGCCTCCCCTCACTCTGGAGTTTGGTTTACCTGCTCCGAGAAAGCAAGAAGGAAGCACAGAGACATCGAGTGTCTTCTCTATCTACACTCGTCAGTGGCCAACCCCTTTGCACTGAGACACACACCAGTCTCGGCTGATAGGCAAGTAGTTTAATGTCCTTCAGCTCCTGTTCTCTTGGCAGTAAATCTAGGGTCACCCTGCTGCCTCCCAGAGTTATACACCTCAAAGGCACTCCAATGCCCGGGAGTTCACCTGTGACCTCTAAAGACTCACACAAAACAATACTCTCCAGGTTCAGAAGGTAGGGTCTGGGTATAAAGTATGAAGGCCTGAACTTGCTTTAGGGTGTGCTGGAAAAGTGCTTTTAATGGAGAAAGAACTGGGGATTTTCAGTTGATTCAGCTAAATATGGTAGAAATATATTAGCTAATGCGTAGATATATTTAATGTTTAAATATAATAGCTAGTGGAAATGTAGTAGCTAATGATTCAGCTGAATAGAGTAGAAAAAGTTAAACATTATTCAACCTTAAGAGCCGATGCCTGCCCTATCTGAAATATCAGAGCAGCTCTGCTTTGCAGCCTGAATACCTTCAGTCAGCTCTGTTGCCCTTAACTGCCTGGAAGGAAATTCGGGAGAGAGAGCAGCTTATCCTGCCCCTGAATGCTACTCCCTTCAAGCCTCCACCATCCCCAAGTTAGCACTTCCTGTGGGTCCTTTGGCTCCCTATTCCTTTTGCCCAAGGTTGCCCCTCAGTCTACAATATTCTCTTTGAATTTGATTCCCTCACTGCCTGCCCAAGTGCACTCACTGAAACTTAATGCGAGTGCAAAATCCTAGACCCGGTTTCTCGACGTCTTCTTGGTTCAGAACAGGCTAAGAGCAGGATCATATGCAAGCGTGAAGCACCCCATTTCCAATCTCCTTCCCCAGCACCCTCAGTACTCTCCCCCAGGCCAGGCAGCCTCCACTCACCTGGACCCAGACACAGCAGAAGGAGCAGCGCGAGCCCAGCTAGGGCCAGGACTGCAGGCCGAGCAGAGGAGGTGCTCATGGCGGCGGCAGTGTGCTGCAAAGTGGCTGGAGGGATGACTGGAGCGGGGACCCAGGCTCAGAGAGGCAGGCGCGAGAGAGCTCGGGTGTCTTTGCTCGGGGCGGGACCCACCGGGCGGGCAACTAGCCAGAAGGCCAGGCCGTGGGCCAAGCTTCAATTCAATGCCACCGAGGCACACTGCCCTGCGGGTCTGCTGCAAATCACTGAGAGGAGCCGCGTGGCTAAAGGGGAGAGGGCAAGACGGATGCCAGGCACAGCCCAACCAGGCTGGACAGAGAATGCTGGCTCACTCCTCTTCCCTGCGCACCCCCATTCCTCTCCAGCACAGCCCTCCCTTAGCATCCCAGGCCTTTGGCTTCAGGCTCAGGCCTTGCCTTTTAAAGTAGCCTTTGGAATGTTCTTAATTCTTCCTGCAGGGTCTCTATTTTTGATATTTTGAAAGATTCTCGGTTCAGAGCCGCAGTCCTGGAAAAACATGTCATCTCGAACTGCTGCAGTGCAAAAGCCTTGGAAAGACGAGGGTTTTCCCAAAGTCTTTAGTGAACACGCTGTGTGCTGTGTCCATTGTGCACACTCTCATTCTGGGATATTTGAGCAATTGGAAAAGGAGGCAGAAATCACTCATTTTCTCAGCAGCAGGCTTGACCACCAAAAGAGGTCATAAAGCAGTGTGCCCAACAAAAGTGAAGACCGGCCAGGAGTGTACTTTGTGGTACAGTCTTGACCACTATGCAGGGACTGGTTTCCATCCCCAGCAGCAGCTCGATGGAGCACAGACAAACTGTTTTCAGCTGGTGAATGGAAACTTGGCTTTAGAGGCTTTCCCCAGTCAGTTTCTTCACAGAGACCCTCAGTTTTAAATCAATGAGAGGTGCTTAATCAGGCCATTCAGGGAGCCACCTTCTCATGGAGAAGGGTTTCTCCAGCAGGCAGGAGAAAATCAGTTTAGCCAGCAAAGGAAGAGAAAGGAGAAAGGGAACTACGTAAACACTGATTTTAGAGTCATAGGTGTAGGACAGTTAGAAGCTTGCTGGTGCATACTGCCGGTCACTCCTGATCTATCAGGTGTTGGATAAGACACAGCAATCTGAACTTTATTTAACAAACTCTCAGGGATGCTGAGGCATAGCTCAGAGGGTACTGAAACTCCCACTACAGAAACTTCCCTGTCCTCTTGCCCTTCTCTTGGCCTCGGTGAGGAGAATCTTTTCTGCCTTGTAGGCTGAGCGCAGTGGGGAGGAACATTCTGCACAAATATTTAGATAACTCGTCTTTCCGTGTGTGGGTCTCTAAAGTGGAGGCTACAGCATCTGCTGTACTGAGGTGAGAAGTCCATGTGGAGAGCCTTGTATGCTGTGAGCATGCAAAAATGTTGGTAATTATCGTTATCACCTCCACTCTGTCTGGCCTCTGTGTCCTGTGCTCAGTGCCTGCCACCTGTGGTCTTTCTCCCCTTCCTGCCCAGGGCTGACTCTCAGGAGCTATCAATCTGGAATGATGCCACTTCACCCTTAGTGCCATCGTCACCAGGGCTTTTCAAATGCTGCCTGACAAGTTGTCTTTCAGAATGCTGCAGTGACATCTGCCTTAACTTCTGCTTTGCAGATAATTTGGTCACAGAGGAGCAGGGGATGTGCCCTTACCCTCTGGGGATGCCATTAGCCCAGCACTCTACAAGGAAGCTCTGCAGGATGGGTCACATAGGACAGAGAGACGATCTAACCCAACCTCGATCCAGTACCACATCACAGGAGATGGCAAGGGAGCCGTTACAGTGGAGTAGGTTCCATTCCAGGACGGCCATTTTTGTAGGTTGTGGGAAATGGAATTGGGGTGAAGCTCTTCATCCTTACAACAGAAGCCTGAAAGATTTATGGGTAAAAGGATACAACATAAGAGGTTTGTCCTAAAATGCTTAATGAAGGGGCTAAAGAGATGACTCTAAGGTTAAGGTACTTGTTCTTTTGTAGGGAACCCTAGTTCAGTTCTAGCACTCACAGAGCAACTCGTAACCACCTGTAACTTCAGTGCCAGGGAAATCCAATGCCCTCTTTTGACTTTCATGGGCAGATATGTAGTGTATGCAGTGCACATGCCTGTGTGCACATGAAAAATACACACAAAATAAAAATAAAATGCATCTTTAAAAATACCTTAAAAAAGAATTATAATAGATTATTCTTTTGCCAGGAAACCATGCACACCATGAGCTTCCAGTTGTGAGATTATATATATATATATACATATATATGTATATATATATATATGACTAGATCTGCATGTATGTATACCCCTAACAGTCATATACTGAAATCCTACTACTCCCCAAGGTAATAGAGGGGGGTCTGTAGAAGATGATGTGGTTATGTCCTTATAAAAGCCTCTGGAGAGATCCCTACCCCTTTCCACTGTGGGAAGACAGCTTGAGAAGGTGCTACCTACAAACTAGAAGTTGAGCTCTCAGCAGATACTCATTCTCCTGTTGCCTTGATCTGGAATGCACCAGCACCAAGAACCTCTGTCAACTTCTGTTGCTTACAAGATTCTCAGTTTAAAATAGGTTATTATACCAGACCTAAGAAAGTAAGACAACAGCGCATCAGTCTAGTCTTCTCCAGAATGTCTTTACAGATATTCATTAAAATGTAGGAACTTAATACTACTCCACTGGCACAGAGAGTACAACTGCATCCCACTGCCTCAGAACATACTACTGCACACGACCCCAGTTCAGTCACTGAATCTCCTCTCTGTACCTTCACAGCTCCACAGCTCTGCCTGTACCAATACCACTCTCTGCCACGACATTCTTTCCTCACTGCTGCTAGTCAGAACCCCACTTCCTGGGCATTGTTCCACAATGTCCCCAAGCATAGTGATCTAGAGCCACCATATTCTTTATCACTTCTTGGTCCTGTGGGTCAGGAGTCTGAGTTGGGCTTGGCCAAGCGCAACTTCTGGTTTCGTGAAGTGCAGCTGGAGATCTCTTACATCGTTTGGGTGGCAGAGGGACTGAGGTGGAGGCTACACTCATCTGTCTGGTGGCATGACGGAGCGGAAGGAGCATTGCAGGCATAGGTCTTCCAGAGGACAAGAAAAGCAAGCTGTTATGATTGTAAGTCTTAATCTGTAAAACTGGCACAAATCAATCTCATTGTGTTCTTTTGGTCTAAGAACCGCAGGACCGATGGCATCTAGTGAAGGGTCAATGGGAGACTATCGAGAGGTTACGCTTCCTTTAAACCTGCCGTACTCACCATGTTTCCAAGCCACACTCAGGTGCTGCCTCCTCAAGAGGCTTTCCCTACTTCCCCCTCAGATTGGAGTGTCCTCCCTTTTCTGTTCTTCAAAGTCTTTTGTGCTCTCTATCCTTTCTCTGCTCGACATAGATTTCAACATGTGTCTTATTTTGCCTTTGTCCCTTGAAAACATTCTGCTCTGTTTTCAAGATTGAAAAATTAAAGAGAGCCTCTCTCGTAAATCACTGTGCAGATCCACACTATGATGGTTGAAGGGTGAATGCAGCCTCTCTAAGATGTTTCCGTTCAAGACTACCAGGTGTGGTATAAATGAGATTGTTTGATTTGACTGCATCTTTGTTTCTATACCTTTGATGCTAGAAAAGAATCTGGGATTGGTTATCATAGCTCACTGGACTGAGGGAAGATCTCTGCCATAGACATGCCCTAGCAACTGGCTAAGTCAATCCTCCAACCACTGTGGTGTTAAACTGCCTGCTTAGGGGTGGGATCTCAAAACCTCTTCCTGTTGATTAAGACAGTTTCCATGCTGGAATTTTAACTTTTGCCATTTGGAATGACTAACTGAAGCCAAAGGTGGGGGTAGAAAGTTTGTTTTCGTCTTAAAAAATATTGAGGCACACAAAGTGCTTATTGCAGAAGGCTGACAGAAGGGTTCTGTGAAGGCTCTCGTGAAGAGATGCCAGGATACCACAAGCAGGCCCGGCCTATTTAATGTCTGTGTTCAGGACCCCACAGGTAGATGCCTGCCCTGAACATCTATGCATAGGATCTAAAGGCAGATATTACTTTTTAATGTTCAAGCCTAGAATTCATTGACCAAAGTGGTCTGAGCACAGGATCTACTCGCAGACTTGGTTATTAGTATCTGTAGCCAGGACCTTAGTGGACCGGGCCCCTTAGTGCTTGAGTGGGAGTGAGAATCCAGAGGTAGGAGACCTGGAGACAGCCTGTGAGCTCTGGAAGAAATAGCTTTCTTTTGCGCAAGGGTCTTCGGTGAAATAACAAGGCTTCTCTGGGGCTAGTTTCCAGTCTCCTCCACTTCAATTTTTAACATCTGAAGCAGAGTTCTAAAAACAGATGGGTGTAATTTTCAGATGAGATTCAGAGTTCTCTCCCCAACCAGGAAGCCTTGTCTTGTTTTCCCTGGATGCCTCCCTCCAAGAGGTGTAGGATCACAGTGGAAAACCCAAGCGGTTCTCCCAATAAGTCAGAGAGCATGAAACTCTGCATATACTGTGCATACCTGTGGATAACGTCCATCTTTTCACTTACGGGAAGAACTTTTGGGCTCTTCTAGCTCTTCTGATTTGCTATCATCACTACTTTTGCACTTTGAGAACTTGTATTAAGTTAAAAAGGGGGGTGTGTTAAAAAAAACCTAAAACCATAAGCTCCGAGATGTCATAATGGTCAGTGTTTCACCTTGACAGTTACCAAATGACTGACAAATGTGGGTATCATATGTCTCTAGACAGAAATGACTCATGTTCTGGTCTGCGTTTGATAGGATGGCTCAAGATTTCATCAGATAAGTGTACAATTAGCATGCATTGTTTATTTCTGGAAGTTTTCAGATAATGTTTTTATATCTTGGTTGATGACAAGCGACAGAGATGAAGAAGGTGAATCTATAAGCCATAGGAAACTTCCCTGTGTTTGCAATCTCCCCTACTCATGGAAGGTGGGCAGTGGCAACATCACTCACATCAAGTGCATCAAGTGTATCCACAATCATCCAGGAACTCACAAGAGACCACTGGCTGCCCCTGAACTCTAAAGCTAATCATTTATTCAACACTGTGATTTCCAGTTTAACCCCTGGTTCTCACAGGGTCGATAAGATAAAGTCCTGTTTATAGGAAGGGACTCCCAGGGGCCAAGCTTTGTCATTCAGCAGTTTTCCTAGCATCTAAAGACCCCGATATTCACCATGTACTTCTACCTTCTAGATAAACCTTTAGCAACCCAGTCTGTATTTTTGTGTTAACCACAGACCCAGACTCAATGATGCCAGTGTCTGATTGGAGGCTGCTCTTCTACTGAGGATCAACATACAAACAAAAACCCATAATTACATTTTGCAAGCTATTTGAAAATCTTTCAAGAATTTGCTAAGGACTCCAAAAGGCAAGATTAGTGTCATTTTAAACAAGAGTGACGAATATTTATAAAATCATTGGATAGCTTATGAGGCGCCTTGGAGAGACATCATTATTTTAAACAGGATTCTGGGCTGAGACTGAAACATGTTTGCTAATCTTCAGACTCTGACAAGCATCTCATTTAGGATACTTTTTTAAATTTTTATTTATTATGCATACACTTTTTTGTCTGCATGCCATAAGAGGGCATCAGATATTGGTATAGGATGATTATGAGCCACCATGTAGTTGCTGGGAATTGAACTCAGGATCACTGGAAGAGCACCCAGTGCTCTTAACCTCTGAGCTATCTCTCCAGCTTCATTCAGGATATTGACCCAGGAATTCTCTCTCCTGATGATGGTTACAGTGCCATTGAGTCCAGAATGACACATGACTTCTAAATGGCTCAGGAACTGCCTCTAGGTCTTGTTCTGTTTCTTGACCCTGTGTGTGCTGAGGGAGGCAGTCATTTTTTCGAGTCATAGTTGTGAGACTTGCTGGCTGGATACGCACACTGAATTAACCAAACCACTATATTCTACTTATTCTCTCCTCCTTGGAGAGTTGCTGCGTGATGGAGGCGGGGTGAGTCTCCCCCTATGTAGGAGATACACCAACTCCAGCAGGACTGTGTTATGGGGTGGCTGCTGAGGGCCTAATATCTTGTCTCTATTTGAAGGAGCCGAGGAGCCCCTGCAGCCAAGCAGGAATGATAGGTGCCTTAGGGCCTGTACAATTGTCACTTGCAGGATGAAGCCTGAGCATCAGTCATTAACATAGTCTGGGAGACCCTAGTCCTTGGAGGAGGTCCATTGAGTCCCCTTTGCTTGTGTAAGAAGTACATACAGGGGCTGGGGATTTAGCTCAGTGGTAGAGCGCTTACCTAGGAAGCACAAAGCCCTGGGTTCGGTCCCCAGCTCAAAAAAAAAAAAAAAAAAAAAAAAAAAAGAAGTACATACAGTTTTGCTTTCTCCACTGGGGAAGCTGGAACCCTCTATCTAATCACACCTACATTTCCCAGTTATGTTATTGAGGAATAACTGACATATGACTAACTGCATTCTTAAACTCTGCGACCCAATGAATGCTGGCAGCTGCAATCACAACAGTAGCAAGACAAGTGCCTACATCATCCCTTAAGGGGCCCCAATTCCCTTTGCAGCACCCCCCCTTCTTCCTACCTGGATAGTTTGTCTTTTCTGAAACTACATCAAACAAGATTACACACTAGAGCCTCTTTTGTATTTAATGTCTTTGTGTATAATGTCCTCAAAACTTTCCATGTGTCAGTCACGTCTTCCTTCTTAGTGAGTTTAATTGGTGGCAGCACCATATGAACAAGCACCAGTTGTCTGTCTGGTCACCTTGATGACTACAGCCGCCGTGAATATGTATATCCATGTGTGGAGGCATTTCTTCAGCGAATCCCTACGCGGGTGGGGCTGGATCACATAGTGGTCTCCTGTTTTTATACGTTTTAAACCTCTTTAATGATAATGATGTCGGAGGCAGTTATTCATTTATAAATGTGTATTAATAGTTACCAGGAGAGCCACACGGGGCAGACAAACCAATGAATCCCCCACTTCCCCAGCCTGATGACTGAGCACTTCAAAACCAAGAATGCCCACACACAGAAGGAAAGAAGGGGCACAGGGGCTCCCATAAGCCACATTTTTACAACCCTTTAGTGCAGGCCTTAGCCTCCCTCCACAGCATGTACCTGCTATTAGGGGTATCTGCAGTGAGGTACACAGCTGCCTCAGAAGCACTCGATGCTTCTTTGGGGCATGAGGCCTCTCCTACACCTTTATTGGAGCTAAGATACAAAAGATGCCCCAAAGCCAGCTCTCCCTCATTTCTGGACCAATCTTGAGGAGCACGGTGAGTCCTCAGTACTGTCAGCCCCCAGCATTGTAGTAGACTATGCCTGCTTCTCTGCCTTTCACTAGTCAGGAGACCCTGTGCTTCTTGTTACACACACTCATGATCAGGCCCTTTCCTTATGATCCACCTACACCATTCCTCTCTCAACGCTGGAATGACTTCCAGGCAACTTTGACCTACAGCATGACTAGCACACTAACTGAGCCCACTGCTTGTTTCAGTAAGGGAAGCTTGGTCGGAATGTCGAGGCTCATGAATTTATTTATTGCCATCTGTATACCTGTGGCTGTTTTCAGTTCTATTTGGTTCAGATGAGTAGCAGGACAGAGACTACATGGGTCTCAAAGCTAAAGTACTGTCTGGTCATTATAAGAAAAAGTCTGCCATCCCTGAGAACAGGGTACAGTAAGGCCCTGAGCTCCAATGGCTCATTCCCTTCTCACTTGGAGGACAGCTACCATGTGAGAAGTCCTACGGTCCTTCCAGAGAGGGGCACACAGGAAAAGAGGTCATGTTGGGGCTTCTGACCCAGCCAGGCCTCAGCTGAATCCAGCAGGAAAAACTTTCCTTAGAATTGCTCAATTCAGGGAAGCTGTGGAAAATGATGAGCTGTCAGTGTTTCTGTCCCTACTCAGGATAATTTGTTATACAGCCAGAGACAGCCTGAACTGCACCCTTTTCTGAGCTGGGTGCCACCAAGCACTAGGCTGTGCTGCAGGTTCAGGGCATGTGTGGAAGATCTGTGAGGCAGAGTCCAAGGAAGAAAGAACACAGAGGATGAGTGGGGGTTGGAGGGAAGGTACTTAAACAGGAGAAAGAAAAAGCAACAGGGAGTATAACAGTCTTGTTTTGTTACTATAATAAAACACCCAAATAGGCAAGAAAATAGATTTATTAGCTTACAGTTTTGGAGTCTGGAAGTCCAAACAGGTACAAGCCATGCTGGGGTTAACTGTCACCATGTGGCAGAAGGTAATGGTGAGAGCATGTGTGGGAGAGAGTGGTCACATTGCTAAATAGTAAGACAAGGAAATGGGGTCCTGAAATCCTTCCCAGGGCACACTCCAATCACCTTGAATACTACTACCCCCATGCCTTATATCTTAAAGTTCCACATTGCCTCCCATCAACATTAGAATATGGAGGCTCAATGAATAAAGGGCCTGAGCTTGCTTGAGTGTTATGGGAGGGAGGAATGGATCAAGCAGAAGTGTCCATCCAGATAAACCACCATGACAATACATAGCAGAATAAAAAGGTCTTTGAGTATTGTTGGTAAAATTTCCTTCATGTTTGTGTTTTGGACAATGGGGTGATTGCATGCCATGACCTGTGTGAAGGACAGAGGACAACTTGCAGGAGTTGCTTCTCTCCTCCCACCACATAGGTTTTGGGAAATCACTCTTGGGTCATCGGACTTCTCAGCAGATGCCTTTATCCAATGAACACTGCTGAAATCTCTTTCCGCCCCCTCTCTTTCTGTGCCTGTGTATCACACATATCTCAGACTAGCTTCAAATCCACAAAGTACCTGAGGATAACCTTAAACCTTTGAACCTACTACCTCTATCTTCTGCCTTATAGGTATGTACTTACTACCAATCTTGTTTCATGTAGTGCTGGGACAGTAAGTTGGGGCTTTATGAGTGCTAGGCAAATAATGTTAGCAAATTATTTATATCTGCGATCCCACGGTAGCAGAAGTCTTCATGTATAAAACTACACAACTCACGATAATGGAAACTATCTTCCTGGATATGAGTTTTGATTTAAATTTATCTTTGTGTGTGTGTGTGTGTGTGTGTGTGTGTGTGTGTGTGTGTGTGTGTTTACATGTGCACTCATTCATGTATTTGATGTGTGGAGGTCAGAGCACAACCTTGGGTGTCATACTTGCTATCCATAGAGGTATCACCTTGTCTTGGCATGGTGTTATTTTTGTGATAATGACACATTTAATGTAATCTCATGAGAACTTCAAACCGAAGAAATCCAATAAATTTCCAAGAACTGCAGAACATTCAAAGTACAAACACATTCCCTACTCCTTCTGATGTTTGGTCCATGCTCACAGGTCCAGATTTACTTAGAAAGTCTAGTAGTGGCTGCTCCATATAAGAGCTCTGGTTTGACTGAAGACTGTTGTCTCTTGACATAGTGACTCCAGATCCTTACCTTCTTGTGGCAATACATTCTTAGTCCAGGGTTTAACCACCTGTTCCCATTTCTACTCTGAGTGATGCATCTGTAGCAGTCACCATTGCCTTCATGTTTTCATTATCACTAGAGCATTTTTTTTCCCACATAATTCTGTTGAGAATTTGTAAGGTATCTAGATGTGAAGGACATTGTTAGGAAACCCAAGGTAAATGAGCCTTCTGTTCTGCCCTGGGCAAATGCACATTCTAGATTTCAGATGCATTTTACCATGTCTCTACTTTAGAAGACTATGGGAAAACACATCACAAAGCCACAAAATTCTATTTTTTTCCAGAGTAGGGAAAGCATAGGTGGACAATAGTTGGGTCGGAACATTTGCAGGCCCACATGTTTGAACTCCTGGCTCCTAGCCA
Organism: Rattus norvegicus; assembly: GCF_021556685.1. Classification (NCBI taxonomy): domain Eukaryota; kingdom Metazoa; phylum Chordata; class Mammalia; order Rodentia; family Muridae; genus Rattus; species Rattus norvegicus. Next base: position 61,168,707 of record NC_141542.1, on the reverse strand, counting down.
GTGGTGTTGTTTTAGGAGGCTGTGGAACTTTAGGGATGCCAGGCTCACCTTGTGGATTCGGGGTAAGGAGCAAGTGTAAGAAGTAAGATGCCATGTCGTGAGCTGGGCTTAGGCTGCCACAAAGCTGCCAGCCATGCATTCCCTGACATGGTGGGCTGATGTGCTCAAAAATTATGAACCCAAACAAATTCTTCTTCCCCTATGTTTTTATCACAGTAGTGAGAAGAGCAAATATGACAGTGGGCTAGGATAATTCTTGCCATTTTCTTTGTTTTAACCATTGCCATGATTTGGATGTAGCCCCCTACTCCAGTCACCATATTGGAGGTTTGGCCTACTGGAAGAAGTTAGAACCTGGTGTGGATGGGGCATGGAGAGGCATTCTTTGAAAGGATAAAGGGAGCACAGCCCCTTCTGTCCTTTGCTTCTTGATCTTTATGAGGAGAACAGTTTTCTCTGCCATGTGCTCCTCATCATGATATTATAATTTGTCCCAGGCAGAAAAGATCTGAGGTCAAGCAAACAGGGCAAGAAAACTTTCTTCTGTATAAGTTGTTTATTTCAAATATTGTGTCACAGTGACAGAAAGCTGACTAACACAACTATTAATGTAACCATTAACTGACGACCATATGTGAATGGTCATAGATCAGAGAGCATAGACAGATTATGATCTATTTGAGTTGTACCGATAGTGCATAGGCAAGCAAATCCTATGTTCCACACATAGTGACCAGATTTTCTTTCTAACCTGATTCAATGTGACTGAGGTTGAGCAAGGGGAAGTTTCCTCCTCAACACTGCATGGAGAAATCACCTGTAGCATGGCAAGAATAATGTCATGCTGGAGATGAAGGTAGGGGTGTTAGAGAGATGGCTGAGCCCAAGAGTTTTCTGTAGCCAACCATATTTCCAATTACTTCATGTCCTTGCTCAATTAAACACAAGTGAACTTTGTCACTTTTCTGAATTGTCCAGTCAAAACTTCCACAGGAACGGGTCACTTGTGGTCAACACCTAGACTGAAACGACACAAAATTAATAAAGGTCATCCCACAGAAGACACTCTGTTCTGCTCACATTTTTGTGCTTGGGCCAAAACTACTTTGCACTTCCTGTCTTACACTCACAGAGATTGGCATCTGGGAGGGCTCAGATATTTGGAATAGCATTCAGACAGCAATGCTGGAATCTGGCTGGGGAAAAACAGAGAGCATCTATTTCCATAAGGAGCAACAAGGCGCTCATTCAATGACAAGGGTCTTCATACAGTTTTAACATTAATCCACTCTGCACTCAAAAAGATGACCTCTTCCCTGCATCGTTCTCAGCACCCCTTGTAAACACCCATATCTGTCTGGTCAAGGTCAGTCTGATGTGAATAGTATCATCAGTTCTGTCTCCTTTGAGGTTCATATTTGAATAGCTCATGCTGAGAGTCAAGCATTTTAAACACTGGTTTTATGGAGCAAGTCATATTTTGCATGTCACAGATAAAAAGCCTTAAGTGTGCAGAGACCATGAGAATAAAGGACAATTCTAGATGATGACAAATGCTTCCCTTTTTTCCCCCTCCATCTTTATTAACTTGGGTATTTCTTATTTACATTTCAATTGTTATTCCCTTTCCCGGTTTCCAGGCCAATATCCCCAAACCCCTCCCTCTCCCCTTCTATATGGGTGTTTCCCTCCCCATCCTCCCCCCATTACCGCCCTACCCCCAACAATCCCATTCACAGGGGGTACAGTCTTGGCAGGACCAAGGTCTTCCCCTTCCACTGGTGCTCTTACTAGGATATTCATTGCTACCTATGAGGTCAGAGTCCAGAGTCAGTCCATGTATATTCTTTGGGTAGTGGCTTAGTCCCTGGAAGCTCTGGTTGGTTGGCATTGTTGTTCATATGGGGTCTCGAGCCCCTTCAAGCTCTTCCAGTTCTTTCTCCGATTGCTGAAACGGGGGTCCTGTTCTCAGTTCAGTGGTTTACTGCTGGCATTCGCCTCTGTATTTGCTGTATTCTGGCTGTGTCTCTCAGGAGCGATCTACATCCGGCTCCTGTCGGTCTGCACTTCTTTGCTTCATCCATCTTGTCTAATTGGATGGCTGTATATGTATGGGCCACACGTGGGGCAGGTTCTGAATGGGTGTTCCTTCTGCCTCTGTTCTAAACTTTGCCTCCCTATTCCCTGCCAAGGGTATTCTTGTTCCCCTTTTAAAGAAGGAGCAAAGCAATCACATTTTGGTCATTCTTCTTGTGTTTCTTGTGTTCTGTACATCTAGGGTAATTTGAGCAGACAAATGCTTCCTTAAGTCCCCCAGCAGCTTCCCAAGCCACCCTTGCTTCTGGTATGGGGGCAGGAGGCTTAAGATGAACACCTCTAGGGTAATTTCATAGAAAGATACATGAGCTGTAACTTGCAGTATGTAAGAGATTTGGCTTTAGTTCCACAGAAGACCAACATGTGTTTAGAGCTAAGTGTTTAGCTGGCTCAAGATGAACTGATGAAAAGGGCTCTAACTAAATAGTGTTGACATATCTGAGTGAGGCTAATTGTTCATACAAATCATTGTTGCAAATATTTCTTTTGTGGATAAGCAAAAGCTTATCCAAAAAATTCCCCATGATAGTAAAAATGCCAAAATCCCACAATAAAAGGCATTAGTCATTCAGTCCTTGTCACTACATATTCAACTACTATGGCCACCTAGGCAAAGCCTTTTGATTCCCACCCAGACATTCTGCATGCAAATAATTGGAAGACTGAACTCTAGTTATGGAAGCCATTCAGGCTGCACTGCACAGAGAAACTCCTTTTCTGGAGATATGGTAGATCCAAAGTGGGTTCCCTGGTGTAAACAGCCTCCTGTCCAGCAAAGACAGTCAGATTTTTAGAACAGTGAAAATATTAACCCACATCTAGGACAACACATTCAAACCCACGGTTAGAGTCCCAGTACTCATCTTAGGAGCTCACCTGTTTTCTAGGAAGTCTCGTGGGCTTGGTTGGTCTCTGAATTCAACATTAAGATGGAGGGAAGTGTAGATGAACCAGACAAAGGGGACTACATAAGCTCCAAGGAATAATAGTCTCTACTGTTAGTTAGAATTCCCGGATTCTCACTAACTCCTGGGGATCCACTTTCTCAGCCTTCTTGTGCACTGACCCTTCCTCTTCAACCAACTCCATGCCTAGAGGTAAATGGTAACCTAGTCCCTGTTGCCGTCTGTGAAGTCTGTCTAGCTTTTTTGGATGGTATTTCAGTTTGCAACAAGAAAACAAGTCTGGCTTCAGTAAAGAGGAGAGAAGGGCTGAGGCAAAGAATATTGTTTAGGCCAGTCAGAGGCCTGAACTCTTTAGAACAGAAAAAGCTAGAAGCTGGTCCCAGGAGAGTCTGAAACAAGACAGTCTGGGGAAGAAGAATGTGGTGAGTAGATGGCAAATGGGCTGCCTCAGAGAGAAGTCAGTCAGTAAATAAGCTCGGCCACCCCCAAATATGGTGAGCCTCAAACTAGAGAAAGAAACAAAATCTTTCAATTGCAAAAGGCGACCCTCCCTCCAAAAAAATGCCTATGAAGATAGTTAGATATGTAAGTAAATATACTAATATAAATATGTAAGTAAATGTAATAATATAAAAGACCAAAGTAGAAGTTTAAGGGAAGGTAGGACAGAGCTTGTGAATCAATAAATGATCATCATGTGACTGAATGCATGTCATTCCGTTGTCAACTACAATATGAACTGAAATTGGACAGTTTCGTGAGGACAGAGGGCCGACTACAACCCACAGTAAAATTTCATTTTAGACACACATACCAAATAAAAGTCAAATAGGTGAAGCAGGAGGACAGAAGGAAAACTTAGCGATCTGAGGCTGTATCTGGCTTGAGCTACACATCTATCCCTTGCTACACATCTATCCCTTTCCTAATAATGCGCTTGGTCACCTGGGATTGCCATCCACTTGGAGCTGCAAGCACACCTCACTCCAGAGACAGTAAGTGCTCCTCCCTAGGAACCTGTAGTAAATCTCCTTTTGTGGTTAGTTTCCATTCAAATGGAATTAGGGGCAGGGCCCAAAAATAACCGGAAAACTGGACACAGCAGGACAGGCAATTATTTCCAGACAATAGCCAGAAGCAGATGAGAAAGGTTATGTGAGGGAGGTCTGCAGTAACCCTGACTTTCTGCTTAGGAGGCATTTTTCAGAGTGTGGGATGGGGAGACCAATTCCCACAGAGGATGGCCAGGCCACTCATTGACAGGAGGAGGTAATGCTCAGAGGAGGAAACTTCAAAATGAAAGGGCTAAGGACTCAACATAGGGAACAAGTCATTTTGAGTCTTGCAGAATAAAAAAATATAAACAGAGAATGAGCATTCATGGGCTGTGCAGGGAGATACAGGAGGATGAACTCTAGAAAACACAGAATGTATACATGCTTAGAAGCACCTGGCCCATGAGCACCCAAAAATGGGGAGAGATAAACTAGGGATCTGCATCCAAAGCAGTCAGCTGGCCTGCCCTGGGACCATGTCCCATGCCAGAAGCTTGGCAGCAGAAAAAAGAGTGCCCTGACCCAGTGTGCAGTGATCAGGTCTAAAAGACAAGCACCTCACTTGGCACTTGGCAAAGCCTTTCAGGACAGGTCACCACAGCTCAGGGCCACTGCCTGCCTCCCTCTTTCCACTAAACACATGTGGGTCATGTTTTTTGTCTCTTCTCCCTGCTAGGGAACAATCTGGCAAGGCTCCCTAGAGGTTAAACTCTGTTCTACAACCAAATAGTATCAAAAGTTTGAAAGGGATTGTCTTCAGGAGAGATAATGAACTTAACAAAAACTCTCATAGGGCAGCTGAGATCACAAAACAGAGTAGTGCTTTAGATAGATGAAGTTTATATCTTCCAAAAAATGAAATAAGGTTTCAAGAAAGCCCTAATCTACTATATTATGAAAAAAAAAAAAACAAAACCCTACAGAACAGGAAATTGTGGAAAGAAGAGCAATCTGAGGAATTTGGATTACAGTGCAAGAGATGAAGAGGTAGAAACCAAATCCAGAAACACATAGAGTCCAAACCAGAATGGACTCAGGAACTCCAGATCAGAGCATTTCTCCCTCTTCATCAGAAAAGCTTCTTTTTGCAGTAGATGGTACTTAATACAGAGACCCACAACTGGTCAACATGCAGAGAATAAGTGACTTTGTAGGATTCAACCCTAAATGGGGTGTCTGTATCAAATCCCTCCCCTCAAGGGCTCAGGGATCTTCCCAGAAGGTGTGGAAAGATTACAAGAGGCAGAAGCAGTGGATGACTTCAAGTCAACAATGTTTTCCTGACACGAAAATGTGAACATATGAACCCGCAAAGATTATGACAACATTCAAGAGGCCATTGTGAGCACAAGGCAGACAAAAAAAAATCCCAGCATGAAGGAGGGGAGGTGGGCATGAAGCCCACTAAGATATTGGTATTTGATAGCTACTAGGGGATGGAAAGTCAGTTTTCCCCAATGGCATGACTCCTGGCTTATTGACCACAATGAAGGCTGGGCTTCATACCAACACTAATGAGTCTCTTTGTGTTTAAAAGAGAGGGAAAGAGACAGCACAATCCAGGGTGAGAAAGAAGGAGAGCATGAGTTGGGGTGAGCAGGGGGAGGTGAATCAGGAGGAATCAGGAGAAGGGGCTGAATGTTATCAAAATACTTTGTATGGAATTCTCAAATAATTAATAAAATATTATTAAGAACAATAAGTAGAAAGCATGAAGGACAGCCTCCTAGTTATGCACCAAGTGCTCAAGACAGGAAGCCAGGAGGCAGAGAAAATTATCCTGCAGGGACAAACATTTAGGCTACTAAGTCCAGTATGAATGTGTCTACCACTTGTTTCTTCTCCTGACAGGAGAATAATAAATACTTTAATTATAGAATGGAAAGACTCATGAAGGGGTAAACTAAGGGGTACAAAGACAAATCTAACCACATTAGGTTTTCTGGGAATCAGGTTGTTCAGTCCTGTGCCAAGAACATTTGTTGGTAAAGCCCTGTGATTATAAAACATACTCTAAGTCCCACTAGAAAACATTTAATTGGGAGCTTGCTTTGAAACCTCAAAGCCCATCCTCAGTGACACTTTGTACAACAAGGCCACACCTCCAAATCCTTCTAATCCTTTCAAATAGTACCATTCTCTAGTGACTAAGCATCCAAATATATGAGCTTATGGGGGATTATTGTCTTCCCATGCCCTGACTCCATCCAAAAAATGGGTCTGGCTTTATTATACTTGGCAGAGTTTTCAAGAGGGGACTTGATGTGAGGTGATGCTGAGATTTGCCTGTTGGTTTTAGGCAAAATACACGATAGTAGATAATGTCTTTGAAAGGATAGAACATATTCTTTAATTGACTTTCTATGGTGAATATGGAAATTAGACTTGTCTGCATACCAAGGACCAGAGGCTCTAGGCCCCACAATAGGTGAATGCATAAAATTAATCAGATCTTCCATTCCCAGCCTGTTCCTCCACTGTTGCATATAGAATTGTGCTTTTAAACAATTTATTCTGGACTTTGAATTCTTCTTGAAGCTAGTCTGAATTGCACTAACCCTTTTGACACCTTCCTGAAGCCTAATAAGGACATTATGCCAGGAAATGAGAGCAGAGATGGGGAGATTAATAAATTATTACCAGGCATGTATAACCATACATAGCAGTAGTCATTCCATTTCAATCTCTGTGAAGCCCCCGGGAGGTTCTTCACCCTCGGGAAGCCACAGTCTTTGGAAAGGTCAAGCTGAGATTGCTCTCCTATGAGGAAAATGTCAGGCCGCTCCCATCTCTGCAGTGGATCATCCTTGCCAAGTTCCCATGGACACTGGAGTTCCCAAGGTATGCTGGGAGGCTGATGCATACCCCTGGAGCAGTCTCAAATGTCTCTAAGAGTTTGAGCAGCACCCTAGATGCATCTCTATTTATTCTTATTTGACACCAAATGGTATGACGTTTACTAAGGTTCTGGGAGGTTAGTTAAAATTAAAAGCACAACTTGCAGAGAGTAATTGAAAAGGAACCTTGGGTTCTGGGGAGAAAAGACCTGAGTCCAATGTAGGTTCAGTTTAAAATCTTCTTTATAGGCTACAGGTCGGCAGCGTTTTACCTGTCTTTTATCACCTGTTTTCATTCCATCGGACTTTGGTCAGTAACCCAGGTATCCTCTGAACTCAAACCCATGCTTTACATGTTTATAGTCGTCAAAGTCACTTGTAATATGTTGACTTTTTAAAAGCTTTATGAGTAAATCTGTAGTCTGTTCTTCCTTAATCATCAAGTGTTCTTAGATTTAGTCAGTCACTCAAATAATTTGAGGACTGTAACATTAAAATCCCTTAGAATGAATTCCATAGCTAGCTAATTAAATTCTCCTAAAATTTTAAGCTGTTATTACTTTTATAAAGTCTTTAAAGGTTGTAAACACTCAAAATGACAAAATACACATTTTTTTAAATTAATTGAGTTAGTTCTCCCACTATTTTGTATATGTCATGTATACAGTGTAATCGGGCAGGACCAGGCATCGCTGGGAAATGTGAGCTTCAGCATTTGCCAATGTCTGTCGCTGTATGGGTCTTGTTCTCAACAGACAGGGGATGCCCCCAGCCCTGGCACCTCTTCCAGACTACTCCTCTTATGACATCTATATTCTTTTTTTTTTCATATATGTATTTTTTTTATTAACTTGAGTATTTCTTATATACATTTCGAGTGTTATTCCCTTTCCCGGTTTCCGGGCAAACAACCCCCTCCCCTCTCCCTTTCCTTATGGGTGTTCCCCTCCCAACCCTCCCCCCATTGCCGCCCTCCCCCCATAGACTAGTTCACTGGGGGTTCAGTCTTAGCAAGACCCAGGGCTTCCCCTTCCACTGGTGCTCTTACTAGGATATTCATTGCTACCTATGGGGTCAGAGTCCAGGGTCAGTCCATGTATAGTCTTTAGGTAGTGGCTTAGTCCCTGGAAGCTCTGGTTGCTTGGCATTGTTGTACTTTTGGGGTCTCGAGCCCCTTCAAGCTCTTCCAGTTCTTTCTCTGATTCCTTCAATAGGGGACCTATTCTCAGTTCAGTGGTTTGCTGCTGGCATTCGCCTCTGTATTTGCTGTATTCTGGCTGTGTCTCTCAGGAGAGATCTACATCCAGCTCCTGTTGGTCTGCACTTCTTTGCTTCATCCATCTTGTCTAATTGGGTGGCTGTATATGTATGGGCCACATGTAGGGCAGGCTCTGAATGGGTGTTCCTTCAGTCTCTGTTTTAATCTTTGCCTCTCCCTTCCCTGCCAAGGGTATTCTTTTTCCTCATTTAAAGAAGGAGTGAAGCATTCACATTTTGATCATCCGTCTTGAGTTTCGTTTGTTCTAGGGATCTAGGGTAATTCAAGCATTTGGGCTAATAGCCACTTATCAATGAGTGCATACCATGTATGTCTTTCTGTGATTGGGTTAGCTCACTCAGGATGATATTTTCCAGTTCCAACCATTTGCCTACGAATTTCATAAACTCGTTGTTTTTGATAGCTGAGTAATATTCCATTGTGTAGATGTACCATATTTTCTGTATCCATTCCTCTGTTGAAGGGCATCTGGGTTCTTTCCATTTTCTGGCTATTATAAATAAGGCTGCGATGAACATAGTGGAGCACGTGTCTCTTTTATATGTTGAGGCATCTTTTGGGTATATGCCCAAGAGAGGTATAGCTGGATCCTCAGGCAGTTCAATGTCCAATTTTCTGAGGAACCTCCAGACTGATTTCCAGAATGGTTTTACCAGTCTGCAATCCCACCAACAATGGAGGAGTGTTCCTCTTTCTCCACATCCTCGCCAGCATCTGCTGTCACCTGAGTTTTTGACCTTAGCCATTCTCACTTGTGTGAGGTGAAATCTCAGGGTTGTTTTGATTTGCATTTCCCTTATGACTAAAGATGTTGAACATTTCTTTAGGTGTTTCTCAGCCATTCGGCATTCCTCAGCTGTGAATTCTTTGTTTAGCTCTGAACCCCATTTTTTAATAGGGTTATTTGTTTCCCTGCGGTCTAACTTCTTGAGTTCTTTGTATATTTTGGATATAAGGCCTCTATCTGTTGTAGGATTGGTAAAGATCTTTTCCCAATCTGTTGGTTGCCGTTTTGTCCTAACCACAGTGTCCTTTGCCTTACAGAAGCTTTGCAGTTTTATGAGATCCCATTTGTCGATTCTTTTTTTTTTTTTTTTTTTTTTTTGGTTCTTTTTTTCGGAGCTGGAGACCGAACCCAGGGCCTTGTGCTTCCTAGGCAAGCGCTCTACCACTGAGCCAAATCCCCAACCCCCCATTTGTCGATTCTTGATCTTAGAGCATAAGCCATTGGTGTTTTGTTCAGGAAATTTTTTCCAGTGCCCATGTGTTCCAGATGCTTCCCTAGTTTTTCTTCTATTAGTTTGAGTGTGTCTGCTTTGATGTGGAGGTCCTTGATCCACTTGGACTTAAGCTTTGTACAGGGTGATAAGCATGGGTCGATCTGCATTCTTCTACATGTTGCCCTCCAGTTGAACCAGCACCATTTGCTGAAAATGCTATCTTTTTTCCATTGGATGGTTTTTCCTCCTTTGTCAAAAATCAAGTGACCATAGGTGTGTGGGTTCATTTCTGGGTCTTCAATTCTATTCCATTGGTCTATCTGTCTGTCTCTGTACCAATACCATGCAGTTTTTATCACTATTGCTCTGTAATACTGCTTGAGTTCAGGGATAGTGATTCCCCCTGAAGTCCTTTTATGGTTGAGGATAGCTTTAGCTATCCTGGGTTTTTTGTTATTCCAGATGAATTTGCAAATTGTTCTGTCTAACTCTTTGAAGAATTGGATTGGTATTTTGATGGGGATTGCATTGAATCTGTAGATTGCTTTTGGTAAAATGGCCATTTTTACTAAATTAATCCTGCCAATCCATGAGCATGGGAGATCTTTCCATCTTGTGAGGTCTTCTTCAATTTCTTTCCTCAGTGTCTTGAAGTTCTTATTGTACAGATCTTTTACTTGCTTGGTTAAAGTCACACCGAGGTACTTTATATTATTTGGGTCTATTATGAAGGGTGTCGTTTCCCTAATTTCTTTCTCGGCTTGTTTCTCTTTTGTATAGAGGAAGGCAACTGATTTATTTGAGTTAATTTTATACCCAGCCACTTTGCTGAAGTTGTTTATCAGCTTTAGTAGTTCTCTGGTGGAACTTTTGGGATCACTTAAATATACTATCATGTCATCTGCAAATAGTGATATTTTGACCTCTTCTTTTCCGATCTGTATCCCCTTGATCTCCTTTTGTTGTCTGATTGCTCTGGCTAGAACTTCAAGAACTATATTGAATAAGTAGGGAGAGAGTGGGCAGCCTTGTCTAGTCCCTGATTTTAGTGGGATTGCTTCAAGTTTCTCTCCATTTAGTTTAATGTTAGCAACTGGTTTGCTGTATATGGCTTTTACTATGTTCAGGTATGGGCCTTGAATTCCTATTCTTTCCAGGACTTTTATCTTGAAGGGGTGTTGAATTTTGTCAAATGCTTTCTCAGCATCTAATGAAATGATCATGTGGTTCTGTTCTTTCAGTTTGTTTATATAATGGATCACGTTGATGGTTTTCCGTATATTAAACCATCCCTGCATGCCTGGGATGAAGCCTACTTGATCATGGTGGATGATTGTTTTGATGTGCTCTTGAATTCGGTTTGCCAGAATTTTATTGAGTATTTTTGCGTCGATATTCATAAGGGAAATTGGTCTGAAGTTCTCTTTCTTTGTTGTGTCTTTGTGTGGTTTAGGTATAAGAGTAATTGTGGCTTCGTAGAAGGAATTCGGTAGGGCTCCATCAGTTTCAATTTTGTGGAATAGTTTGGATAATATTGGTATGAGGTCTTCTATGAAGGTTTGATAGAATTCTGCACTAAACCCGTCTGGACCTGGGCTCTTTTTGGTTGGGAGACCTTTAATGACTGCTTCTATTTCCTTAGGAGTTATGGGGTTGTTTAACTGGTTTATCTGTGCCTGATTTAACTTCGATACCTGGTATCTGTCTAGGAAATTGTCCATTTCCTGAAGATTTTCAAGTTTTGTTGAATATAGGTTTTTATAGTAAGATCTGATGATTTTTTGAATTTCCTCTGAATCTGTAGTTATGTCTCCCTTTTCATTTCTGATTTTGTTAATTTGGACGCACTCTCTGTGTCCTCTCGTTAGTCTGGCTAAGGGTTTATCTATCTTGTTGATTTTCTCAAAGAACCAACTTTTGGTTCTGTTGATTCTTTCTATGGTCCTTTTTGTTTCTACTTGGTTGATTTCAGCTCTGAGTTTGATTATTTCCTGCCTTCTACTCCTCCTGTGTGTATTTGCTTCTTTTTGTTCTAGAGCTTTTAGGTATGCTGTCAAGCTGCTGACATATGCTCTTTCCTGTTTCTTTCTGCAGGCACTCAGTGCTATGAGTTTTCCTCTTAGCACAGCTTTCATTGTGTCCCATAAGTTTGAGTATGTTGTATCTTCATTTTCATTAAATTCTAAAAAGTTTTTAATTTCTTTCTTTATTTCTTCCTTGACCAGGTTATCATTGAGTAGAGCATTGTTCAGTTTCCACGTATATGTGGGCATTCTTCCCTTATTGTTATTGAAGACCAGTTTTAGGCCGTGGTGGTCCGATAGCACGCATGGGATTATTTCTATCTTTCTGTACCTGTTGAGGCCCGTTTTTTGACCAATTATATGGTCAATTTTGGAGAAAGTACCATGAGGAGCTGAGAAGAAGGTATATCCTTTTGCTTTAGGATAGAATGTTCTATAAATATCCGTTAAGTCCATTTGGCTCATGACTTCTCTTAGTCTGTCGACATCACTGTTTAATTTCTGTTTCCACGATCTGTCCATTGATGAGAGTGGGGTGTTGAAATCTCCCACTATTATTGTGTGAGGTGCAATGTGTGTTTTGAGCTTTAGTAAGGTTTCTTTTATGTATGTAGGTGCCCTTGTATTTGGGGCATAGATATTTAGGATTGAGAGTTCATCTTGGTGGATTTTTCCTTTGATGAATATGAAGTGTCCTTCCTTATCTTTTTTGATGACTTTAAGTTGGAAATTGATTTTATTTGATATTAGAATGGCTACTCCAGCTTGCTTCTTCTGACCATTTGCTTGGAAAGTTGTTTTCCAGCCTTTCACTCTGAGGTAGTGTCTGTCTTTGTCTCTGAGGTGTGTTTCCTGTAGGCAGCAGAATGCAGGGTCCTCATTGCGTATCCAGTTTGTTAATCTATGTCTTTTTATTGGGGAGTTGAGGCCATTGATATTGAGATATATTAAGGAATAGTGATTATTGTTTCCCTTTATATTCATATTTGGATGTGAGGTTATGTTTGTGTGCTTTCATTCTCTTTGTTTTGTTGCCAAGACGATTAGTTTCTTGCTTCTTCTAGGGTATAGCTTGCCTCCTTATGTTGGGCTTTACCATTTATTATCCTTTGTAGTGCTGGATTTGTGGAAAGATATTGTGTAAATTTGGTTTTGTCATGGAATATCTTGGTTTCTCCATCAATGTTAATTGAGAGTTTTGCTGGATACAGTAACCTGGGCTGGCATTTGTGTTCTCTTAGGGTCTGTATGACATCAGTCCAGGATCTTCTGGCCTTCATAGTTTCTGGCGAGAAGTCTGGTGTGATTCTGATAGGTCTCCCTTTATATGTTACTTGACCTTTTTCCCTTACTGCTTTTAATATTCTTTCTTTATTTTGTGCGTTTGGTGTTTTGACAATTATGTGACGGGAGGTGTTTCTTTTCTGGTCCAATCTATTTGGAGTTCTGTAGGCTTCTTGTATGTCTATGGGTTTCTCTTTTTTTAGGTTAGGGAAGTTTTCTTCTATGATTTTGTTGAAGATATTTACTGGTCCTTTGAGCTGGTAGTCTTCACTCTCTTCTATACCTATTATCCTTAGGTTTGATCTTCTCATTGAGTCCTGGATTTCCTGTATGTTGTGGACCAGTAGCTTTTTCCGCTTTACATTATCTTTGACAGTTGAGTCAATGATTTCTATGGAATCTTCTGCTCCTGAGATTCTCTCTTCCATCTCTTGTATTCTGTTGGTGAAGCTTGTATCTACAGCTCCTTGTCTCTTCTTTCGGTTTTCTATATCCAGGGTTGTTTCCATGTGTTCTTTCTTGATTGCTTCTATTTCCATTTTTAATTCCTTCAACTGTTTGATTGTGTTTTCCTGGAATTCTTTCAGGGATTTTTGTGTCTCCTCTCTATGGGCTTCTCCTTGTTTATTTATGTTTTCCTGGAATTCTTTCAGGGATTTTTGCGATTCTTTCAGGCATTTTTTCGATTCCTCTCTGTAGGCTTCTACTTGTTCTCTAAGGGAGTTCTTCATGTCTTTCTTGAAGTTTTCCAGCATCATGATCAAATATGATTTTGAAACTAGATCTTGCTTTTCTGGTGTGTTTGGATATTCCGTGTTTGCTTTTGTGGGAGAATTGTGCTCCGATGATGCCATGTAGTCTTGGTTTCTGTTGCTTGTGTTCCTGCGCTTGCCTCTCGCCATCAGATTATCTCTAGTGTTACTTTGTTCTGCTATTTCTGACAGTGGCTAGACTGTCCTATAAGCCTGTGTGTCAGGAGTGCTGTAGACCTGTTTTACTCTCTTTCAGTCAGTTATGGGGACAGAGTGTTCTGCTTTCAGGCGTGTAGTTTTTCCTCTCTACAGGTCTTCAGCTGTTCCTGTGGGCCTGTGTCTTGAGTTCACCAGGCAGCTTTCTTGCAGCAGAAAATTTGGTCTTACCTGTGGTCCCGAGGCTCAGGTTTGCTCGTGGGGTGCTGCCCACGGGCTCTCTGCAGCGGCAGCAACCAGGAAGACCTGTGCCGCCGTTTCCGGGAGCTTCAGTGCACCAGGGTTCCAGATGGTCTTTGGCTTTTTCCTCTGGCGTCTGAGATGTGTGTGCAGGGAGCAGTCTCTTCTGGTTTCCCAGGCTTGTCTGCCTCTCTGAAGGTTTAGCTCTCCCTCCCACGGGATTTGGGTGCAGAGAACTGTTTATCTGGTCTGTTTCTTTCAGGTTCCGGAGGTGTCTCAGGCAGGGGTCCTGCCGCTCCTGGGCCCTCCCCCACGGGAGCCCAGAGGCCTTATACAGTTTCCTCTTGGGCCAGGGATGTGGGCAGGGGTGAGCAGTGTTGGTGGTCTCTTCAGCTCTGCAGCCTCAGGAGTGCCCACCTGACCAGGCGGTTGGGTCTCTCTCTCACAGGGTCTGGGAGCAGAGAGCTGCTGCGGGCTGGGATCCGCGGGTGTGGGACTTCCGGTAAACACAGAACGTGCCCGGTCCTAGAGAAATTCTGCTTCCGTGTGTCCCAAGCTCACCAGGCAGCTTTCTTGCAGCAGAAAATTTGGTCTTACCTGTGGTCCCGAGGCTCAGGTTCGCTCGTGGGGTGCTGCCCAGGGGCTCTCTGCAGCGGCAGCAACCAGGAAGACCTGTGCCGCCCCTTCCGGGAGCTTCAGTGCACCAGGGTTCCAGATGGTCTTTGGCTTTTTCCTCTGGCGTCCGAGATGTGTGTGCAGGGAGCAGTCTCTTCTGGTTTCCCAGGCTTGTCTGCCTCTCTGAAGGTTTAGCTCTCCCTCCCACGGGATTTGGGTGCAGAGAGCTGTTTATCTGGTCTGTTTCTTTCAGGTTCCCGCGGTGTCTCAGGCAGGGGTCCTGCCGCTCCTGGGCCCTCCCCCACGGGAGCCCAGAGGCCTTATACAGTTTCCTCTTGGGCCAGGGATGTGGGCAGGGGTGAGCAGTGTTGGTGGTCTCTTCCGCTCTGCAGCCTCAGGAGTGCCCACCTGACCAGGCGGTTGGGTCTCTCTCTCACCGGGTCTGGGAGCAGAGAGCTGCTGCGCGCTGGGATCCGCGGGTGTGTCGACATCTATATTCTTAAGCCACTCTCAGGTCCATAGGGCATTCCCAATGACTGCCCAAAAGAATTTGCTAGAAATTGAGACTGATGCCAGAGGATATGGATCCTCTGAGTTCATATCTGCTCAAACTTTACTGATTCAAACATTTACATTTTTAAGCTTAGGGTTAGGGCTAGATCCTTACAAGTCTCAAGTCCTCTCTGTAGCTCCAGGCTGACCTGAAACTCACAGTAAGCCTCCCTCCAAATGTGGGAATTACAGATCTGTGAAATATACACAGCTAGTTTACTTTTAAGTATATTGGAGTATGGCACCATCATTTATAATTTATTATAGACATGGTATTTTATTTACTTATTCTTTGAAAATATCGCACATATATACAATTCATTTTGATCATATGTACCCCTCAACTGCCTTATTGCAACTTCCTTCAGGAACTCCCATCACATCTCCCTCCAAAAAGCAGGAGAAAATGGAAAAATGAAGGGGTCAAGGGAAGGCACAATCACCGTGAAGCATGCATGATGATAATATTTAAAAACCCATGCTATTGAAACCCAAATATTTAAAAGTAGCATGAGAGTATATTGGAGCATAAGACACAAAATAACAGAAGATAAATACTGGGAACCAAAGACTTTATCAGGGAGGGAATGGTGGGGGTAGCAGGTAAAAGGAAAAGAAGAGGATGACATAACTAAAACTAAGGGGATATGAAGAAGCTTACAAAACTGCATGAGTCTGTAAACTACTGAAAGTATTTTTTTTAAAGAGTTTGAACTCACTGACTTTCTAGCCCAAAGTTCCAACTCTTCCTCAAAACACATGGTCATGTCTAGCACTGTAATATTCCCCTTGCTAGTACCAATTTCTTTATTAATTTATTAATCTACTGATGTGATAAAACATCATGACATCTTGGGGAGAAAGGGTAAAAAGAAATAATCGAGACAATCACATCAGTGAACAATACTTCTTCTAAAAGACAGAGATTTTTAGTTAAAATCTCAGTGCTGGGCACAGGTTACCTCTCTACTAGGTACTGGTCAGGGAAGCCCCAAAGGCCATCTAACAGCATGGGTCATTGTTGTTGCCCACCATAACAGATGGTAAGAACTTGTTGCTGAAGACACCAGATATGTGGTTGTAGAAGAAATCAGTCTTGAATGACCAGCCATCCCCGATGGCTAGCTTAAATGATGCTGGGAGAACTATGAACAGTGTGGTAGGAGAAAAAATACATATGGTCTACACCAGTGCTGGATTCTGTGCACCATAACAGTGGCCTGCTACGGGTGCAATAATGGCAAGACTGTTTATGGGCATAACCAATCAATCACTCTCTTGATAGGATTTGAGACCTGCTCCACAGAAGAGGATTTATTACATATTTTGTGAATAACTAGAAGAGAGGAATTCAAAGATTCCCAACACAGAGAAATGACAATTGCTTTAGGAACTAGAAATGCTAATTGTCCTGCTGTAAAAATCACTGCTTATCACACACATATCAAATGACATTGTATCCCAAAAACATATATAGTTAGTAGGTGTTAAAGATTAAATGTAAAGAAATTGTCTCAGGTTGAAGAAGACCTATGTATGCTATCCTTCCTTTGTTTAGTATGAGATCAAAAAAAATTCACACGATTCAATCACTAGTACCAAAATGTCACATATACGCCAAATAGAGGAAGTTAGATATAACAATCAAATGGCTTACTAGCAAGGAAAACCTGATTGAGCTAGTTTACCCTGTAACTGAAGCCATGAAAATCATGGGTCTTCCTAACCCATGGGTAAATATCCCCCTTTTGTGGAGAATGGTTAAAGTCAAGGGATCAGGGAACATTGAAGAGGCCACAATTGTGTCTTTACAAACAGAGGAGAGTCTTATATTTTATATGGTATGATTGTGTAATGTTTTCTCCCACCCTAGGCTTGTGAGTTTGATCAGGTCCCCAGGTGGTGCCGCCATTTTGGGACATTGTGGAATCTGTTAAGCAGGGGGCTGGGTTGGCAGATGCAGGCACTTGAAGTGGGCTTTGGAGGTTACAGGCTGGCCCTCTAATCTTGCTCTCTGCTTCCTGTTTATCAGTGTGATATAATCAGCTACCTTACACTCCTCCTGTCATGGGCAGAAGCTGGTTCCATCAACATGCCTTCCCTTGCCTGGGGCAACACCACTCCAGTTG
Source organism: Rattus norvegicus (assembly GCF_021556685.1). NCBI lineage: Eukaryota > Metazoa > Chordata > Mammalia > Rodentia > Muridae > Rattus > Rattus norvegicus. Next base: position 61,151,562 of record NC_141542.1, on the reverse strand, counting down.
CTTTTTCATGGTTAACATTGCAGAAACTTAGCCATTTTCAGACCAAGATCATACAAATATCAACCTTTAAGATATACCCTTTAGTCTTAAAAGTGACATAAAGAAAGGATCTTAGAAAGGTGAAAACTGGCTTGGGTCACATGAGCCAATGTGCAATGGAAGATTTAGGAACCAGTGACAGGCAAGAATTGAAGGAGATGGGTACCCTTCCCTGAGAAAAGGGAGGCCAATAAGATTCATTCAAATAGGTGACCACATTAATAAAGTCATTATTTTTACATGACTTTGGTGGCTAAAAGTAGAAGCAATTAAAGAATACTGTAAATGAGATGTACTTGACATGTATGACCTTTCTCTGAACTTCAAAGAGAGCTTTCCCAAGCCCTGTGGGTAGCTGGACTAGATTAGCTATGCCCAAACTTCTGAATGTTGGAAGCTCCTTTCATTCAGATGCCAGAAGGACCACAGTATAACTAAATAATATCTCTCAATATGCAGATGATCAAAATCAAAATAAGATATTATTAAAGTATTTGCTTCATTGAAGACATCTGGGCTCTCCCCTCTTCTGCTTGCCATTTCTTTCCATGCATTGGTTAAAGTGTGTGAAAATAATGGAGGCTTGGGAGGTGGAGCATGTGAATGGAGCATGTACAGGAATCTTTGAAACTCATTCTTGCATAATTGTGAATATTCTTTTTAATATTGGACCAAATCTTGGTATGATTTTATTAGTTCTTTGATAAATTCGCATCATACAATGTATTTTGACCACTATTAAAGGTTGATATTTGTATATCATATAGTCATATTTACCTTCACTCTTCCTAGTAACTCCCCTCAGATTCATCTCTAACTTTTCACCCTTCCCCAATTTCATGTGTTCCTTCCTTCTTTCTTTTCTTCTTTCCTCCCTTCCTCCATCCCTTCCTTCCTTCCTTCCTTCCTCCCTTCTTTCCTCCTCTTCCTCCTCTTCCTCCTCCTCCTCCTCCTCTTCTTCTTCTTCTCCTCCTCCTCCTCCTACTCCTCCTCCTCCTCCTCCTTCTTCTTCTTCTCTCTCTCTCTCTCTCTCTCTCTCTCTCTCTCTCTCTCTCTCTCTCTCTCAAAAATGACTCATGGAGTACAGTTTGTTTTCCTACATACTAATAATGTGGGGTTTGAAGTGGGAATTTCTAGCTTTGTCGGAGACAGTTGTGTCACATGATTTTTTTTTCTGGAAGCTGTCTTATGAATATTTTGCTGAAACAGACACATGAAAGGATGTTTTACTGAGGACAGACAGATGGTGGTTTTCTTGAGGTTGCCTGGTGGAAGGGCATGTGATGTTTTGCTGGAGCAGACACTTGAGAGGCACGAGATGTTTGGAAAGAGTATAAATGTAACCCAACAGACAATGGATGATGCCCTTGCATTGGTTCCCCTTGCATCTTTTTTCTGGTCTTTATTGGGCTCCATTGAGGCTGGTCTTTGCTGATGATGCTCGTGCTTTGGTTCAACTTGCTTTCTTTCCTGATCATTGTCATGACTTTTCAGAGAGAAAGGTCTTTAGACAAAGAACTTCTGGTGGTATTCCAGCTGCTTCTTGAGACTTCCACGGACTCGTGCCAACTGGCGGAGCCTTGTGGTTTCTTCTGGGTTGGATTACTGCTATTGCTTCATGTTTGATGTTTGCCTAGTGGACTAGACTGTTGACAATGAAGATTGGAATCCCCACAGAACTATTTCTAAACAGGTCCATCCCCACCTCCGTTTCCTCCTCCTTTCTTTTCCCCCACCTCTGGTGGTAGTGGTGGAAGGGAGGTTGAAGCACTTAAGCACCATAATTAAAGTAGGTTTTGAAAAATCTAAGCCCACAGGGGTCATTTACTGGAGTTGATCTACCAGAAGATACACTCTTAGGGAATACTGACTCTCCCTCCCCCAGAAGCCATTGACTATTTATAGTTCCATTGCTTGAGGTAGAGGCTCATGAGTTCTTCCCTGCTCAAAGCTTGTTGACTGGATCGATCTAGTGCACAATTGGTGTGAGGTCCTGAGGACAGTAGTTCTACCCTGTGCAGGAGGTACAGTTTGCTTTAGTCCTTCCTGATCCCTGGCTCGTACAGTCTTTCCACTCCTCATCTGCAATGATCTCTGAGCTTTTGCAAGGGTGTGATGTAGATGTCCCTCTTGCAGCTGAGCATTCCATAGAAAATTACCCTCTGCACTTTGACCAGCAGTTTCTATGTTAGTCCCAATCTACTGCTCAACAAGACTTGTCTTATGAGCTCTGAGAGTTGCCCTAATCTATAAGTTTAGGTATACTAAAGTGTACTTTGGCAGTACATCTTTGGTGGTGTTTAGCAAAATAATAGTAGTAGGTTCACCCTTGGAGTCTGTAATCTTAAAAGTTAGTCACAATAAGAAAGATTAAATTCATATCGCATTAAAGTCTACTTGTCTTACATCTTAGCTAAACCCTTTAATTAGTAATGATTTGGGTATAATGTACTTAATTATATTATGAAAATAATTAGAAGCTGGAGAAATGAACACTGGCCTGAATAGGGCCAGGCTCAGTTAGAGAGCGGGTCTCAAAGACATAAGTCGAAAGATGACAGAAAAAGATACCTGATGTCATCCTTTGGCTTCTGCACACTTTCTCATAGTCGCATGCATCTGCATACATATATGCACACATACAACATTCATTAAACACACATATATGCATGCATACACACACACAAATAAATGAATAGTCATTTAAAAGAAGAAATAGTTAGGTTTTATGGGTTTCAGATGTGTGTATCTTATCAGGACTCTGTGGACTCTCTTTGAGGGCCATTCACTAGATATCTTTCCCAGCATTTGGGTCTTGGAGTCTATGAAAGGCCCACTATGTGATACCTAAGTATTTCACTCTGCCTGGGGAGACAGATAACCTCAGTAATTCTACAATGAAGAAAAGATCACTCAGACTAGCTTAAATGAAATAGAGAAGGGAATAAGATTTGGTTGAAGTATGTTCTCAGGAATTCAATAACAGAAAATGTAGTCAGGCTGCACAGGCTGTAGCTGCACTGTGAAGTTGTCCATCACCTTGAAGGAGGCCAGGTCTCTCTTTCAGTCTGTTCCGTGTGCTACACAGTTCCAGACTTGGCTTCATAGTAGTGATGGCTTCTCGGTGCCACTGCACCTCTGGATAAAACAAGCCCTTGGTTTTCCCATAAACTGATCACAGCTCCATTTCAGAAGAGTCAGAAGTCATCCTTTTTCTCCTAGTCCCCTGTTTACAGATTCCAGACTCCTCAGAGAGGAGCCATTAGCTTACCCAGAGTCACCATCAAGGCAGCAGCATCTCTCGTTCTAACAGATATGGACAGGGTATGCTGGCTACCAGCACAAACACACACAGGTGTCTCCTTCTTTGCTATGCCTTGGTGCTCAGCTCACTTTCTCTTTTTTTCTTCAGCCCAGAACCCCAAAGTGCATCTTTTATAGCTCAATATAATCTAGAAACTCATTCATAGACATGCCTAGAAGTTTACTTTCTAGATGATTGTAGATCTTGTCAAAATGACATTAAATATCAACCATCACATTCTATCATTATTTTTGAGCTTTTTCTTATTTTCTGGCATGTTAAGATGGTTTGGGCTCATCCTCACACGTATTGTCTGCCTCAGCCTCCAATTCAGCCACTTCTCCAGGGATCCCATGTTAGTTAATTTTCTGTTGCTATGCTAAAACATCATAACCAAGGCAACTTACAGAAGAAAGATGTTTGGGGAGATATGGTGCCAGAGGTATTAAGAGTCCATTATGGCAAAGCAGGAACATGGAGGTTGGAGCTGGAAACTGAGAGATGACATGTGGACACACAAGAAGCAGAGAACATACGAGGAATAACACAAAGCTTTGAAACTTCGTAGTCCTGTCTCCACTGACGTATTTCCTCTGACAAGGCTATACCTCTAAGCCTTTCCAAATACCATCATCTACTGGGGACCAATATTCAAATGCCCCAGACTATGGGGGACATCTTATTATCTTATTCAAACCACCACAGATCCCATTCCGGGGGGAATGAATTAGAAGGTAAGTTCATGCGCTTTAGACTCTTTTAGTAGACAAAGCTTGTGTGTGTGTGTGTGTGTGTGTGTGTGTGTGTGTGTGTGTGTTCATATGTGTGTACTCATGTCTGGAATTATTTCTGATTACTCTTCTGTGGCTTGAGAGATGGATCAGCAGTTAAAGTATTTGTTGTGCAAAGAGCAAGTGTGAAGAGGAGAGTTCGTCTGTAATTCTAGTGCTTGGCAGCAACCTGGCTGTCTAGGATTAACTGTATTGGTGAGGTCTAGGGTCACCTGACATACCTCAACGAATGCAGCGGTAAGTCATTGAGGAAGACTTTCAACATCATCTTTGATCTTCTCCATGCACATACACACACATGTACACCCATATATCTGAACATTCACATCTAAACATGTACATCACATACAAATACACATACACATTAAAATAATCCAACTGTAAGGGTAACAAAAGTAATCCGCACCAATGTTTTAGCTAACTCTCCTGAAGTCACACAGGGATATTCTTACCCTCCTCCTTGTGCATCAGCTTCACATCTGAGCAGTCAGAAACCTGGAACTCCCAGGTTTCTTGCTCCCATTCTTTAAATACAAGCATACATGCACAAAAGTACCAGTTGTTGGCTTTGACTGTGTGTGAAGCAATTTATCTACCAAAATATATTGATCATACATAATTTCTTTTGTTCTTAGTCTTATAAACTTCAATGATTTATAAAGTTACTTAGGTCAGCACCCTTTTCTGCCCCTGAAGTGGGAACATGCTATATGTCTGTAATCCAGTTATATCTTATCTTATAGTCACTGTTCTACTGCTGTGAAGAGGCATCATGACCAAGGTCATTCATGTAAAAGAAAGCGTTTAATTGGGGGCTCATTTGTAGTTTCAGAGGGTTAGTTCATTTTCATCATGGCAGGAAGAAGGCAGATGAGAAGAACTACATTCTGATCTCACCCCTAGTGACACACTTCCTCCAACAAGGTCACACCTCCTAATTCTAATCCTTTCAAAGAGTTCTACTCACTGATGACTAAGCACTTAAATATAGGAGCCTATGGGGACATTCTTTCTTTTTTTTCTTCTCCATCTTTATTAAATTGGGTATTTCTTATTTACATTTCAATTGTTACTACATTTCCCGGTACATCCCCCTAGCCCCTCCCCCTCCCCTTCTATATGGGTGTTCCCCTCCCCATCCCATCCTCCCCCCATTCTATGGGGACATTCTGAATCAAGCCACCACACATCAACAGGAAGAATTCTGCCTCAGTATATTATGTACTCTTTTCTCTCTCTCTCTCTCTCTCTCTCTCTCTCTCTCTCTCTCTCTCTCCCTCCCTCTCTCTCTCTTCCAAAAATCATGTTTTATTAATTTCATTTGTATATTCAAATAGTATTTCTACAAAATTCTACTATTTAAAGGTCTCAACAATTTGGTTGCTTTTTATAGTGCCAGGGCTTGCATTGTTCCTTATACATTTTTACAAATTATATTCCAAACACGGAATGCTACATGGCCCCTGAACACATCCTGTATTTAGCTATTTCCCTGATGAATTTGTGCTTTTCATTGTTCTCTACTCCAAAAAAATTGCTTTATTTCAAGTTAATGGTATCAACCTCCAAACACTATTCTTCCCTTGGTTTCCTCAGCAGAGTGTTGTCTTCATTAGCAAATTGCATTAAAATCTTCCTTCTAATCCAGTAGTTCAAGCTGCAGAGAGTTTTATCTTCTCTCTCCCTCTCTCTCTCTCTCTCTCTTTCTCTCTCTCTCTCTTCTTCCTTCCTTCCTCTTTCTTCCTTTCTTTCTTCCTTTCTTTCCTCCCTTTCTTTCTTTCCTCCCTTTCTTTCTTTCCTCCCTTTCTTTCTTTCCTCCCTTTCTTTCTTTCTTTCTTTCTTTCTTTCTTTCTTTCTTTCTTTCTTTCTTTCATATCTTAAAAATCTGCTTTGTACTGTAAAGTCCTGTGGGTTTTGAAGTGTATCTCTGCCATTACAGTGTTACACAAAATAATTTCACAGCCCTAAAAATGATTCTTTGTGTTTCTCCTGGTTAGCCTTCTTTCTTCTTAAGCCCCTCAAGAACATTCCTCTATTTTCCTTTACCAAACTGTTAGATAAGCCTAATTAATACAGTATTATACAGAGCCTTTTATATTGTCTTTTTTCTTTACTGATATGCATTTAATATCCATTCATATTCTTGTTTAGATTGGTGTTATTTCCCTTTTTAATTGCTGTATAATGTTCTATTGTATGGATATACCACTGAGTGTTTATTTATAAACATGTTAAAGAGCATCTGGGTCGCTCCCATGTTTGGACAATTATGAATAAAACTACTGTGAGCATTTGCTTGTGTGTCTTTGTGTAGGCACAAGCTTTCCAGTCAGTTGGGTAAATGCCTCACACTGGTAAGAATGTATTTAACTGTGTTTGTCTTCTGAAATGACTGCATTCCCAGCAACAGTAAAAGATAGCTGCTCCACAGCCTTTTTAAACGTGATTTCTTGTTTTTGGATTCCAGCCACTCTTGTGGGTTATCTGTTCATATCTTACTGATGTTCCTGTGTGTCCTTACTGGAATGTGGCCAAGTTAGAGCAAGGAATGACGTATCGCTGGCTCTTGATTTTACATTGATTTTCAAAATGTGGTTTTGAGTGAGGCCGAAGGCTTAGTGAAAAGCAGCTGTCCTGGCCCCTCAGTGTCAGAATCTGAAAGATTTGGTGGCTTGCAGATAGAAGCATCAGTTTGCATTGAAGGTGACCTAAGTGTACATCAGGAAAGAAATAGAGTGAAACAAATAAAACAAAGGAACAGAACATAGAATCCACTTGACCCTAGCAAGAAAGATTAAAAAAAATACTTATGTTAATCGCTACCATAAAAAATGCTGGCAAAAATGCAAAACTCTGTGCCTGGTAGGAATCCATCAGGAGATCAGGTACGATTCCCGTTTGCATAGCACTGCTTGCTGTAACTAAATGGCCAAAGAGAACCCAGTCACTCTCCAATCTTCTGAAATATCTCTTAATTTGGATGTTCCTGATGCAACCCAGAAGGGTCTCGATGCTGGAGTGGATCAGGCACTACACATGTCATAGCATGGCAGAGTGGGGCTTACAAGGCAAAGAACTGCCTCAAGCAAATCTAGATCCCCATGGTGCTTAGAAATGAGTCCCTATTCTGTCAGGCCCAGAGTTTGGCTGCTCTCCCATGGGCCCATGATCACACAGTGATTATATACAGCCTTTTTTGTCATTAGTTTTATAGACCTATTCATTTCCAAGGCGACTTAGGCCAGGATAAGACTGGCCCAAATAGAATGTGGCAGGAAAGTGAGCGGCTGAGAGCCAGGCCAGGCTCCTATGTGCACAGCCCGAGTGTCGGAGTTGCAGCTGTGTCTGATGAGTTCTCAAGAATTCCCACAGGGGAGGCCTGCCCTTCTATTTCAGGGACACAGGCTGTTCCTGTTTTTCAGCAGTAGCTGGCTTGCTTGGCTCTCTCCTCCCCCTTACATTCCAAGCACAGATCTGTTTGTTCAACTAAGCTTCATCTAGAGGGAATGGTACGAAGCAGAAAACCAAGGGGAGACACAGGGCTGAGTCTCGCAGGATACTTCTGCCCATCTGTTTACCTGGCCCGTTCCTCCCTCTTCCTTCTATCCTTCCTCTTTCCCACATCACTTACTGTTAATAATGTCTTTAATGACCTATACAACCACATTCCACAGCTCCAGTCAAGATCAGACTCTCAACTGACCTAAATTTCCCCCTACTCTCCAAGATCCACATCTATTCATTTTTAAAGCCAACACATTTTCAGTTTCAAAATTATGAATTTCAGTTTTTTTAAAATTTTGCCTGAAATGATGTAGATGAATCTCATAATATTTTGTTAGAGTAGACTCCTCCAAAATCTATAGGTAAAACATTTCAAGCCCTACAGTGGATACCCAAAATTAGATATCCAAATCCTGTAGATACAATCTCTTTTTATTATATATGTACTTGTAATAAGGTTAATTGATAAATTAAGCACAATAACAGATTTTTTAAAAGATTACTATGTGTATGAGTATTTTTGTGTCCTCATTTATGCATATCACATATGTATCTAGGGTCCACAGAAATCACAAGAGGGTGTCAGATCCTTGGAACTGGACTTATGGGTGGGTATGAGCTATCATTTTGTATTGGGAACCAAACCCAAATCTTCTATAATAGCAAAAGTGCTCTTAACTGCTGAGCCATCTCTCTAGCTCCCAGATATAATGAGAGCCACTTCTTTTGTCCTTTGGGGGTCATACTTAGAATGGGGTTACTTGAAGCTGTGTCTTGCAACACCATTGATTTGATAGTGCAAATGCTAAGTAGCTGATAGGTGATATTAGTATTCTGCATAAAGGGGGGGGTTCATTTCCCAGGAGGGATGGATCTCGAAATTTTCCTCAAACCACCCAGAATAGCGTTTAGTTTATAACTAATGATTTCTGATCATTCCCATTGAATAATTGTGTACTGTAGTAGCTCACGGAGAACAGAAACAATAAGTGCTAAGCCATGGATGTCACAATGCCTCCGTATGTAAAGGAAGCCTGGTGTGACAGAGTACACACTATGATTCTGTTTCACACAAAGTTCTAGACTGGGCAAAGTTAAACTGTGGTGCCATGTTTGGGAACAGTTGAACAAAAGGAATTTTCTAGATGTAGGAAATATTTACATTTCCTAACTGAACATGATCAAACTGGTGGTTATGTGTGTGGTTGAGGCAAGCAGGCACAGAAAATCACTTAGTAACCTGGGAGTCCATCTGACATGGGTTATATCTATACTTTTCTTCTATTAATGTGCTTGGCAACCTAGGACCCCCACCTGCAGGTACTATGTACACACACCCTCCTCCTAATAATGCACCTAGCAACCTAAGATGCCCACCAATTCAGGCTGCACACACAACTCATTCCAAACAATAGAATAAGTGTTTTGTCCTTTGAAATCCATCAAGTATGATTAGTTTCTCAATTAAATCCATGTACAAGAATAATGGGCCCATGCTGGCCTAGATTAGGTTGGAGTATATGTACAGCAAGGCAAACTGTCTACTGTGTCTCTCTACCATGCATAACTAGTTAATGTGCATAATAGTTATGGATATATGTATATATCTATATATATCCATATACATATATACATATATATACATATATACATATATGGATATACATAAATATATACATATATATCTAACTGGACATCCATCTGACTAAAATAAGATGTATTATGGGAAAGGACATGTACAACTAGTTCAGGGTTATATAACTCAAATCTATTAGTCAAAATAGAGAGCTACCTAACTCTTGGCCCATAGTAATTGTCACTTCCTTGCTTTAGAACCCATGAAGAAATCTCTCTACAATAATCCTGGGCCCTTGAGTACTTACTCTTTGACTCATATGGCCTGCTATCCCTCTTGACAGTAATTTCTGATCTATGACTTTGCTTTAGATTAATACTTCCTTGCTCTTTCACAATCCGTGTGCACTTATTCAGCTCCTAGATTAAGGTGTGAGTAACCTGGACACACCTGCTGTAGACACTGACCACCAGTAGCATATATTCATTTGTAAATATTGACAACTACATGCTTTATATTTGCATTTTCTATCAATCTTGTCTAAAAACTTATAGGAAAATTTTGCCCTAAAATAAGTGGCTGAAACTGTGAACAGTAGGCACAGAATGTTACGTGGCATTTCTATAGAGAAGAGCCCTTCACATAACAAAAGCCCAGAGTAGTCATGTAGATTGCAAAAGTCGCATAAGGAAGACTGGATTCTTGTCCTAAGGCATAAGTCATGTTCCTGTTTATCTGTGCTTGTAATAGTTTTCCCTAACTAGTTTTCTTTTTTTTAATTATGTAGGGTGTGTGTGCACATGCGAGTACAGGTACCTAAAGAGTAAGAGGAAGGTGTCAAATGCCCTGGAACTGCAGTTACAGGTGGTTGTGAGCTACCAAGTCTTGGTGCTAGGAACCAAACATCACTGTAGATTTGAAGAGGTGAATCACACATGTAACAAGCCAATACAGACCAGCAAATATCAATTGAAGATGAGACATCCATGCTCCCAAACTCCTTCAGAGGTCCCAACTGAACACTTTCCTTCAATCATTCATCCTCACCCTCTCCCAAAGTGCCCCCTGGCCACTAGTCTAGCTCCTTTCATGAACTTTTTTTTTCCATTGTAGAAGCAAAGCTGTTTTTCTCATTGTCTCAGGTGGGCACTTGAGCTGCATTTCTGCTTCTGGATTCCCTACCCCTTCTCTGGGGAGTTCACCACCCTTAGGGGCTCACCAGGGCAGCTGGTGCTATAAGAAGGCTGGAGAAATAAGTGCCGAATATAATATGTGAGCAAAAGTTTGGACACACAGTCCCTCTTTCTTCTTGTGTAACATTTTGAAGGTCATGTGAAATGGCTGCCTGAGAAGAGAGAAAGAGCCTAAGTCTGAGGCATTCTTCAAGGAGGTACCTAACCTCCATTTTATTGAGATGGAATTGAACTATCTCTTTTATTGTGTGAAATTACTGATATCCATAGGTTGTTTGGGGCCATATTCAGCTTCCTTGGAAAGTACATGTGGTGGTTTGAATGAAAATGGCCCCCATAGGCTCTTTAGGGAGTAGATAACACTACTTGGAGGTGTGGCCTTATTGGAGTGGATGTAGCCTTGTTGGAGGAAGTGTGTCATGGGGGGAAGTTTGGGGTTTAAGAAGCCATGTCCAATATCACTCTCTCTTTTGTATGTAGAACTTTCAGCAATCTCTCCAGCACCATGTCTGTCTGTGTGACACCATGCTTCTCACCATGACAATACTGAATGAGACCTCTCACCTATAAGTCAGTCCAAATGAAATGTTTTCCTTATAAGAGTTGCCATGGTCATGGTGTCTCTTCATAGCAATAAAACTCTAAGACACACATTAATGGGGGGGGGGGAAGAAAAGCAGGAAAAAGAAAATTCTCAGTAACTTCCAGTGATCCATGGTGGTTTTTACATTGTCTATGAAGCACTGAAAACATTTTGTCGTATAAAACATGGCATTTTTAATTAGCTATTAAAGAGGCCCTGATGGTATAAGAGTTCAGAGTAGGACAGCTTTGAAAGACATTTTTCTATTTCCACATCTCCCTGGTGACTCTCCATCCTTAGTGGCCTCTGGTCTTTAGAAAGACTTGCTGCCAATCATGCATAACTTGGTACCATTTTAAAGTATGTGGCATTGTTATTAGCCTTAGCCTTGCATTGTTATTCTGGTCTCTTACTAGGGAACATAAAATGCGTGGCTTTGAGGCTCAGCCCTCAGAAAGGTATTTCTTGGGAGAAAATCTAAGAACTGCAATGCTTTCCCTGCCTCAGAGGATGCGCAGATGACCTACCTGTGCTAATCTTGCATTGCATATGAATCTATTACAAAGTAAAGGGAGCAAGTTCTAAATGAACGACTTTTATGTATGCTTAAAGTTCATCTCTCCAGTCTCTTTTTTTTTTTTTTCCCGGAGCTGGGGACCGAACCCAGGGCCTTGCGCTTCCTAGGTAAGTGCTCTACCACTGAGCTAAATCCCCAGCCCTTATCTCTCCAGTCTCTTAACCCTTACCATATGGTGTTGTCTTTCACAGTGGTGCTGGCAGCAGATAACCCATGGTCAGATTCAACTCTCTTCTAGTGGTAAGAAATTATTGATCTGTGACCCAGCATGCCATTGGACAAAAGATTGATCCACATTTTATTTTTATGCCCAAGCCCAATTATTTGTAATTCATCAGTCAGGCTTATTACTCTTAGTCTTAAAATTTAATGCCCAGTTTGTGGCCCAATTCACAACTCTCACTTCTGTTTTGCCTATCCAGAAAGTTGTGTTCTGAAATGATTCCCAGATGCCTGAAAAGAGAGATAGTACTAAACCCTGTACACACGGTCAGAAACTTTTATCTGTCCAGATCGTATGAAGGTTTCTTATCAATTTGTATAGCAGCCACTTCCCAAGTGCTTACATTATAGTATACATTATAGTCATCCAGAGTTGGTCAACCTTTTAAAATTGTTGCATGTTGTCTTCTACGAAGTTCACACTTGATAAACACATACCACAAACACACACACAAACCATAATGTCTTAGTGATAAGTTTCTGGTTTAATTTGGGTTGAATTCATAGCTATCCTGGGACACATGTGTATCACCTGTTGGACTAAGAGACCTGAGCAGTTGTGAAGTCTGGTGTTCACAGAATCCTGGAACAGTTCCCCAAGAATAGTAGAGTGTGGTGTTCTTTGTCTACATATGAATATACATATTATAAAGTTAAATTTATGCATTAGTCATGATAAAAAAATTAGCAACAACTAGTAACTGGGCATAACAATTTTAACAATATACCGTGATAATAGTTGTTTTTAATATTATTTCTGGAATTTTCTATTTTATATTTTTAGTTGGAAGCTGACTACAGATAAATAATAGAGATGTCTGTGTCTATATTATCATTTCTCAAACGTATTTTTTCTTTCATCTTAATTTCATCATTTGTCTTAGTTATGGTTTTACTGCTGTGAACAGACACCATGACCAAGACAACTCTTATAAGGATAACATTAATTGGGCCTGGCTTATAGGTTCAGAGGTTCAGCTCATTATCATCAAGGTGGGAGCATGGCAGCATCCTGGCAGGCATGATGCAAGAGGAGCTAAGCGTTCAACATTTTGTTCTGAAGGCAAACAAGAGGAGACTGGCTTCCAGGCAGCTAGAACAAAGGTCTTATAGCCCAAGCCCACAGTGACATACGTCCTCCAACAAGGCCACACCCACTCCAAACAAGGCCACACCTACTCCAGCAAGGCCACACCAACTCCAGCAAGGCCACACCTCCTAATTGTGATACTCCTTGGGCCAAGCGTTTTCAAACCACCACATCCTTTACCTCTGAAGTTTCATGTTTTCTGTTATGTCCTATGAATCTATTAGTTGGCTTAACTTTGGCTTTCAAATGAAGCATGTTATAGGAAAATCAAAAACCTATCCTGTAGAGTACTTAGAACGAGTCAAAACTTTCCTCCATGCTGTAATGGGCCACCAAGCCTTAGCACAATTGACTCCATGATACAAGTACCATTCAGGCCATAAGACTCATCATGTAGACAGTACAACCCACCAAAACAAAGACCTAATCCATAGTTCTTGGAAAGTCTCTAAACATATTAACCTCACTTTTTGGCTTTGGTAATTTTGCTTCTGACTAACAATTCTTGTTAACAGAAGTATGTCCACCCAGTATATGGTTTTTGTGCTTAAAGCCCATCCTGAGAAAGGCTCAGGGGCTACACTGTGACCCTGAACAGCCAGTATAGTTGCTGGCTGGCCAGCTAATTGAAATGTTCTATTGGCTTAATCCAGTGTCTGAGTAGTCTGTGGTGGATACCCCACAACAATGCTAGTCTTGTCAAATATTCAAGGGCAACAGCTGTATATTGCCTTGGTCTTTCCAGTAAAGGATACACAGAAGGAATTTCTTCAATCATAATGTGAGAGGTTTGGGTTCTTCTCTGTGGGAACCTGACCATGTTGTTTTGTGTAGGATCATAGAAAGCTTTGGAACTTTGAACTAGGAGAGCAGTTGAAGATAGTTGTCAGTGACCGGTACACATTTTATACTTCTAATTCAGGATTGTATAATCCATTTACATATTCAAAAACAAAAATGAAACCCGAAAGTTTAAAAAAGATTCTAAAATCAAATGGTACTGCTTTATATAAAATGAACAACACAAATATGCAGGCACAATCATCTGCAACCTTGAGTTCTCCCACTTGTCCACTTTGTTCCCAGAAATAATGACTCTGAGACTTAATATTTCATAAATACATGCCTAGGCAAAAATCTCTGCTTGTTTCCTGACTAGTTTATAGTTTAACTAACTATTCTATTCTAAGTCATGCCACATGGCTGGTTACCTGGTCCCCAGTTTCATGGACGGTCTTCATCTGTGGCTGGGGTGAACTTCTTTGCACTTGACTCTGTTCCTAGAATCTCCTCTCTGTCTGCTAGACGTCCCACTTTCTATCACTGCCTCAGCCCACTGGCCAATCAGCATCTTATTGACAGGCGAATGCTTTCACACAGAGATTGTCTTTACACAAGTACACAGAAAACAATCAAGGGAAGTAACTGTAGCACAAGCCTCCAACTCACATTTAAGAGGACTTAGGGAGCTCTAGGAGGCAAAAGACATTCATATAAATCTTAGTCTTAGTTTTGTTGCCGTGTTGATAAAAATGATTTTGAAATTCTTTGAGCCCTTGGTAGAATAGAGCAAATGAATGAAAATGGAGGTGCAAAGTGGGGACAGCAAGACAGAGTGACAGCAAAACAGACAGAATGCCATAGTGCTCTACAGGTTTGAATGGACGGTCTCCGAATGACGCTACAATTTTTTAAGTTGTAAGTATCTGCTGTGGCTGTGTGTTTATGAGTGAAGACCTTGGAGACCACCGGAAGGTTTCAGATCCCCCGCAGCTGCAGGCAGTTGTGAGCTACCCCATGTGGGTTCTGGAGTCTGAATTTTTCTGCAAGAACAGTAAACACTCTTAACTGCACAGCAAGGGGCATTCGAAAAGTCATTCACTATCAGAATAATCGAGGACTCCTTGGCAAAGTGGCTGGTGTGGGTATGGAAAGGGGGAGATCTTCGTGGGAAAGGTAAGCGCTCAGAAATAAGTGCAGTTGCTAAGGTTGTGACTCAGACAGGAACCAAACCCAGGTATTCAAGGCCAAAGATAGCAGCCCCATTTCTCTCTCTCTCTGCGAGTGTTTTCCACCATAGAATCCACTTTCTATGGAATTTACATTTTGGTCTTACTTTTCCACATCGGAATTTTGTTAAAGCCACTTTTGGTCTTCTTTAATATAAGTAATCTTTTTTTTTTTTTAAAGTCAATCACTGGCAGGGCATGTTTACTATTGGGGTCTGTGCAGCTCTCAGGCTGTTCTGTTTCTAAACATCTTTTAAAACCGCTCTGAACACTGCCACACAATTCTGTGCTCACTCTGGGACGTGAAGCCTGCTGTGAAGTGACCTACTGGTGGAATATGGTTATTTTTTTTTCTCCTTTTAAGTGATCCCGTTTCTTCTCCTATAGAAGGTGAATGAGGAAAACAGCAAGAGAATAAAAAGAAGACGGAGGATGAAGGAAGGAGACGGAGGAAGAGGAGAAGGAGAAAGTGAGCTTTTAAAGTGCTTTGAATGGATCTTGACTGACTAGCAGAGCTTTGAACAGCACAAATTTGACAGCAGAATCCCTAAGACCTGCTAAAGAAGTCCCATACCATGGCAAGGAGTGGCAGACTCCCACTTTCCCTCTGCCCTCAGGAGACTCCTCCCTAGCCACAGGGCAATTG
Organism: Rattus norvegicus; assembly: GCF_021556685.1. NCBI lineage: Eukaryota > Metazoa > Chordata > Mammalia > Rodentia > Muridae > Rattus > Rattus norvegicus. The sequence goes on along the minus strand of NC_141542.1, from coordinate 61,136,028 downwards.
TCAGGAGCCCACTCCACACTGCACTGTGGTGACTGTGCCTTGCATCAGATTGGTTCTCATCACACCATCTGCTCATGGATTTCTCCGGCCCCTATGGCGCATTCATCTCCATCTTATTCAGGTTTTATTGCCCTCGCCTAAATGTTAGTGAGCTTTATCAAGTACGGCAAGCATTTGGGCACTGTGCCAGGGAGCCGGCAGACCCACGACCCCACTCCCTGCGGTTTGAAGCTCTACTTATGGCTTTAGTTTCCAGGCGCTGTAATTCAGTCCCGAATTACAAAGGGCCATGCTGAAATGGCTCACTTACTTTCCAAAGGCATCTGGCCAGCAGCCACTCAGTCCCTGAGTTGAGTGCAGGACCCCCGCCTCTCTTGGGAACCAAACAAAGCCTCTGACTTTCTCTCTGCCTCCTTTGCACACTCCAGTGCCTGTGACAGGGAATGCTGTTTCCATTGGCCAGGGGCCCTGGCAGAACTCCCCAAGGCAAGTTTCCAGCTACACATTTAGTGGAGAACCTGAAAGGCTGCTGCAGCAATTAAGCCTTGCTGGGCTGAGGGACGGTGGCTCCGCATCTTCCAGCCGGTGGCTCTCAAACCTCAGGAGTGCGCAGATCTTTGAAAGGGGAGAAAAAGTAGACACAATTAAGAACAGAATTAAAAAACAAACAAACAAACAAGCAAACAAACCGGAAATCTCATTTGGTGAAAATGTCCTCCACTTGCAGATTAGTACTGTGCAAAAGTTCTGTCTGTAAAGCAAGTCCTATTCTAAACACACCTGTCTCCAGGTGAAGTTTGCCTATAGATCTGAATATCTTTAAAATTGCCCTGCAAAGAGTTTTAGTAGAATCAACATGCAACTCCTGCTCAAGGTGTCTAACAAACACACCTCCTTCTGGTACCCACAGCATTTCATGTAAAAATTTGACACCTGAAAGTTCCTTCAATCCTGGCAAGGGTTTGATAAGCCTGTCAGGATTCTTCCAGGTTCTCAGGAGAATGAGGAACTCACCGGCTTTAGTCACAATTCTTTTTTTTTTTTTTTTTTTTTTTTTTTTTTTTTGGAGCTGGGGACCGAACCCAGGGCCTTGTGCTTGCTAGGCAAGCACTCTACCACTGAGCTAAATCCCCAACCCTAGTCACAATTCTAAAACTGACCTATAGACATGGCTGGGGGCTGGTTAGAACGAGAGCAACTTCACCACCAAGCCTAAGATTTCTGACTTCTAACTCTCCACACATCTTTTTCCATTATATGAAGATACGTGTGTACAGAGGTCATGTTTGCCAAATAACACACAAGAATCAGCCAAAGTCCAGAGATTCTGCATCTGTGCCTTCAACTATGGACAACTGTCTAAAAATATTCAGGAAAAAATTTACCAAAAATACAATATTTTTTTTATTTCTTGGCATCAATCCCTGAATAGTACAGTAGAACAACTATTTGCATAGGGTTTACATTAGGCCTTTTAAGTAATGTAGCAATAATTAAAACATAAAGGATTGTGTAACTGGCTATACGCATACACTAGACCATTTTACGTACTAGAGCATTGGTAGAGTTTCTGATCCTTTACCTAGACGCTGACCTGCTGATATTTGCTACTACCCTGCCCCCTTCTCTTTTCTTCACCTATAAGTTTCTTGTCATGGAAAAATTTTATTTCTCAAAAAAGTGTATCATCAAATATATTATTATTTCTCCATATTGACTATGAATTTTGAATCATAAGAAAGATATCCCCTCATGTTATAGAGCAGAGATAAATTTCAAAGAGAAAGAGAGAGAGAGAGAGAGAGAGAGAGAGAGAGAGAGAGTTGAGAAGAACACCAGGGCCCCAGGATTGGAGGAAATAAGTGTGGACAGCAGGGAAAATTGAGGAAGGGCTCTATTGTGGTAACTGAATTATGGGATGCCACCTGGGGAGGAAGTGAAGGGTGAGCTGGGCAGGCGTTAGGCCCTGAGGAGGACATGCTAAAGCCTCTGTTAAGTATGTGGAGCAGAATAGCACTTCATCCATCCCACCAGAGTGGCAGGCTATGTCTTCCTCTTCTTAGACCATAAAGAAAAAAGGGAAGTGGACCCTGCTCTGCCCTGAGTTCTAGAGACACAGGTCTAATTTAGAATGGGGAACAGAACACTGAGGTGTGCCCTTGAACTGACTTCAACCTTGTAAAGGAGAGGAATTCCTAAATTACAGAATCTGCTCCGGGTGCTAATAATGGAGTCATGACCCAGCTGGAGCCCACATTCCACATTCATAATTCAGGGTGGTGGCTGGAAAGGTCAAATCCATTTGTTTATGTTCTCATAGATATTAAAGGCTAACTTTATGGAAGGCTGGGAGATCAAAGAGTTTCGGTGGCTTTTCCAAGTTCCCATTTTGCTAGAGGTATAACTAGAATGATGGATTAGCTGTTGGCTGGTTCCAAATCCACATTGATTCTACTCCTGTGTCTTCTTAAGATGTGATTTTGGTTGGCACAAAAATCTGTCTGAATGCGTGCTTCCCTTTCCATAGCCCTCTGCCAGATATTAAGGTTAAATACACAAATCTATGGGTTAGTGGAAAAGAAAGACCATGCACTTGGGAGAAACTGCCCAAATGCAGAGCAGGCTTCTACTGGAGGCTTGAAAAAGCAGTGCAGAGAATAAAAGGAATATTAGAAACAATTCCCTTGTGGCTCCATGATACAAAATTTGAGGTTGAAATGTCTGCTTGACAGCTAATTAATTTAGAAGAATCACTCACTAATACCGGAGGCAAATATCCCTCAGGCAAGTACATATATCCACATCTGAAAACATAATAGTATTAATCTCTGAGAGTCTGGCCGCCAGAAGGAATTCTGGAACTAAAATGGTTATGGCTATAACTGTAGAGCAAACACCTTGAACAGAAGCTGAGACAGAATCGTTACCTCAGGGAAGGGAAAGTCACTCATTTTGATTTTGTGCTCAGCCTGTTTCTCAAAAATCTTTGCTTACAGTCACAGTATAGCATTCATTAAAGCCAGCAACAATTGTCTCCCAACACTGAGAACTGAGGGAGAAGCAAGCAAGCAAGCAACCAAAACCAACAACAAACAAAAATCCCTCGTGGTGGTTGGGGATTTAGCTTAGTGGTAGAGCACTTACCTAGCAAGCGCAAGGCCCCGGATTCGGTCCTCAGCTCCAAAAAAATAAAATAAAATAAAATAAATAAAAAAATCCCTCATGGCTACATGTTAAATCATAGAAAAACTCAAATAAAAGCATGGCACAATTACCAAGATGGGAGTTACGAGGTGACCTTGGTGAAATGTCATACAGCTGTAAGCCCAGCATTGGGATGACAGAAAGATTGTGAGTTAAAAACCAGTCTCAGCTGTGTGTATCCTTTGGCATCGGGTAAGGCCCTGGGTAGCATCTTCAGCACGTAAAGAAAATTAAAGAGTGAAACCATGTTGTATGGAATAGAGCAGATCTATCCAGAACAAGGGACTGATACTAGAATGATTTGGGTGGGAACTCAGAGGACAGAGAGAACATCACAGGAAGGGGTGGGGAGGGTGCAGTAGGAAGGGAGAAGGATGTGTGCTGTTTCTTCCAGAGAGTGACTTCAGCTGGTCACTTGATGGTACTGCTAAGGCTGCATTTCCCATTCTGTGTTGGGGATGAGCTTGTCTAACATGACTTCGGTTAGGAAAACAGGTTATAAAGTAGTACTCTGGGACTGACTCTTTTTCTCCCTCATGTGTTGAATATATACAAAATAGCCCAGCTGTAGAACTCACCTGGGACTTGAGATGAGCATGTGTTTTAGGTTGGCAGAGGCTCCCAAGTAGCAATAAACCCAGTTATGTAAAAGAGAAATGAACTTCCAACAATTGGATGCTGCCTTTTGGGCAGGCTGTTCTACAGCACCTGGTCTATGTTGATAACTCACATGCCCAGATGGGAGACGAAAGTGCTCATGAGAAGTAAGAAGGCCCTAGAGGAGGCTAACAGTCTAGTTAGGTAATAGAGTTATGAGCTATTAACAAAGAGAAAAAAGTGTGAAGGGCACTGCAGTTGAACTTCGATATGTGCACTGGTCCCTTCCAGAAAGAGGGCTGCAGTATGGTAGAGGAGACTTGATGCATGCAGGGCTTCTCTCAGGCCTAGTCCATCTCTTCATTACATTCAAAGGGACACTTTGGTGAAGCTACCAAAAGTCAGACACAAGCAATTTCAGTCTCTTCTTTCTATGAGAAACATTTAAACAGGGCCCAGTTGACTCTGCCAAACCATGGTGGCGTAAATTTCCTTCCTTCTCTTGTTTCACCTTCTGCAGCAGCACCAGGGCCCACAGCTCCCTCCCTTCCTTACAATGCACAGCCACGATTGTGTTGGTACAAGAGTAGCCTGTAGGACAGGAGCCAGACTCCTGGGATCTGTGGATAGAGCTCAGAGTTAGGGCTGCTGGTCTGTGGCACGGGACACATCATATCACTTTTTTCTCCAGAAGCTGTATTCATTCTGTGCTTGACCCAGTCCCAGTAATTACCCTCATGACCACCAAGTGTACTAATGATGATAGATCAGAGTCTCACACCGTTCTTCAGTCACACCTCATCTGTTCTGTGTGTTTATTGCAGTGCTGTTCACAACAGTCAAGACAGAGAAACAACCTAAGTGTCTGCTGATGGACATATGGATAAAGAAGACATGACTCACACACAGTGATATTATTCAGTCTTGTAACAGAGGAAATTCTTTCAGTTGTGACAGGGATGAACCTGGAGGACGTTGTGCTCAGTGAGCCACCCAGTCCCTGAAAGACAAATTCCACATGGCCTCACTTCTGCATAGAATCTATAGAAATGAAATGCCAACACCAGAGAATAGAAGGGTGGTTACCAGGATCAGGAAGTCAGGGGGAGAGGAAAGATGGTTCAAAGTTGAAGTTCTAAGATAAATGAGCTCCAGAAACCCATTGCTCAGCAAGGTGAACACAGCAACATCGTACCACGTATGCTGAGTTGAGCATTCCCAGGGCATAGGAGCATTCCTATGCTAATCAGTTTTATTGTAGTGATCACTGTATAACTAAATTTTGTACACATGTATGTTTAGTTTACATATATTTATACAAATATGTGTATAATTATATTTCTCAGCTACTCCTCAATAAAACTGAGAAAGTTGAAAATAATGAATTAACTTTTACAAAGAAAATGAAAATAGCCTGTCTAGAGCGCTCGGCACTAAGGCTGGAGACCTCTTCATGTAAACATACACACTGCATGCAGTGTTTTCAGCAATGTGGTCAGACAAGTGGCAGATTACAGTGTGTGTTTTGTGGTTTCAATTGAGTAAAACAAACCACACCTTGCCATTTTCCTGGTGTCTTAGTTAGTTTTCTATTGCTATGGAAAGACATCATGACCAAGGCAACTTATTAAAGAAACATTAGAGGGTAAATCTATAACCATCGTAGTGGGGAGCATGGCAGCAGGCATGGCACTGGAGCAATAACCAAGAGCTTACTCATGACCCACAAATTGGAAGGGGGGAGAGAGGGGGGGGAGAGAGAGAGAAAGGGAGAGAGAGAGAGAGAGGGAGGGAGGGAGGGAGGGAGAGAGAGGGGGGAGAGAGAGAGAGAGAGAGAGAGAGAGAGAGAGAGAGAGAGAGAGAGAAACCACATCTCCTAATTTTTACCAATTTATTACACTAACTAGGTATCATTCAGGTATATGATGGGGGGGGGGCGTCTATTCTCAAACCACATACTTGGCAACAATGAGGATGATTTAAGAAGACACTTGTGTCCCTCCCTTTCACTATCAGACTATTGAAAGAACAATGGTTCTCAAGAAGTTGGAATTTCCCCCAGAAACCTCACTATGGGAGAAGGAAAAACAAAGTCAGAGGGGAAACCTGTCTTCTTGGAAGAGATTTCACACAGTTTTGACAACTTGTCAGGCCACTTCACAAGAGGGACTGCAGCCAAGACAAAGATGGGTTAAGATATACAGGACTGCTTAGCTGAGCGTGCCCCTTGACTCTGTTTAACACAAACTTCACATCAGGTCATCAGAGTTGTATTTGAGGTTACTAATCCTATTATTAACTTTTTATAGTGTGTCCACCGTGGGCAACTCTCCTTTCGGCATACTTCACTGTTACCTGTCTGTTGTGCTATTGAGTTCAGGTGTAGAGCGTAGCTTGTTGGGGCTGCAAAGGCTCTGATCCAACTCTAATGACAACTCAAATAATAGCCCTCCCAGCACACCGAAGAATGAAGACTACAGCCAAGATGCTGTGGTTTTCTCTGAGTAGCAAAAAATGGTGTGTCCATTTACTTTCCATTTGTGGTGTTTAATTGTTGTGTAAATGGGAGGATTTTTTTTCTCTAAGTGATGGTGCCATCCTATGAAAACATTCTAAACCACCCGACATCTGTTCACCTTTTTGAAGAACACAGAAGACCAGCAGATAGATGGACCTCCATGGGGTTCAATACCCTGTACCAAGTGTAGAGGAAAGGTTGGGAGATTGTACTCTAGACTTGTGAAGGGTCTCACCAGTGTTCCAGGAGCCATCTTAGATCCAATGTCATGTACAACAGATTAGGACTCTTCAAGGAGTCACAGGAGCCTGTGGTGCCTCGTTCTCCATCCCACTTTTCCCTTCACTTTTTCCTTCCTTTCATATCCCTCACAGTTTTTATTTGGTTCTTTAAATTTTTTCTTAAGGTATAAATATCTTAAAATTTATTAGATTATTATGTATATATAAACTTTCTGTCATAATACTAATAGTCATACAGAGTACTAATTATTGAAATGAGCTTCATCCAGCTTCTTGAACATATTTTTCAGGTTTGAGTCTGAAGCAATGTAATTAGGGACAAAGTCTGTACACCTTGGGTGTGCTTAGTAGATTGTGGTCCTCATATCTTTCTGAGAGCTGCTGAATATGGCATTTAAAACGTTTTCTGTCATTGCTAATTGTAACCTTTGAGGTCTCCCAGAAGATGAGGGGGGTCGACAACTATGAGCCTACCTGGATTGTGGGAATGATAATCACTGGGTAAAACTGCCCCATGCCTCTCCTGCTGCCAGGTTCTACCCAAACGGTGGACACCTTTGAGTTGACTCCTGTGTTCTACTTAATCAGGATGGCCACTAAGCTGACAAACACTACCTGAAGATCACCTTTAGACTACAAACTGCTCAGGGCATCCAAATTGTTACATTCATATGAGACTGACATGAACATTGTACAGAATCCTGAATTAAAAAAATACTTAATCTTAAAACTTCCAAATACAACTAAGCTGGACATTGTAGAAAGCTTGGCAGAAGTAACTCCATTTTTGTAAATAGTTTTATTGTGCTATAGTTAAGATCTTTCCTTTTTATTTAGACATAAGGGGGAAATGTTATAGGATATTACACTGTGAGCCCTGAGATTGTGCTATTTACTGGAAAAACATGTTTCTGGTTGTGGTGTGGCTCAGTCCTAGCACACAACCTTTAATCCAAGAGCTTTCTGTTTATCGTCAACAGGATTAATAAAGTCGACCATAGGTCAAGAGGCAGAGCAAGCAACCAGTTAACAGGGAGTGAACACAGGAAAAAACCATAGAGATTAAGGGGAGTCAGGAGGATGGAGAGAGATGAACAGGAAGTAGAAGAGAGGGACATTTAGTTTGAAGGGCTGTTTTTCTTTCTTTTTCTTTCTTTCTTTCTTTCTTTCTTTTTTTAGAATGAGAACTTCCTTTTGGAACATAGGCTGTGGAGGAAGGTCAGCTGGGTGCTTTCTCTGTCTCTCTGAGCTAGAAGGCTTTCACCTTAACATCTGGCTCCTGAGTTGTCTTTGGTAAAATTGAACAATTGAGATTTTGTTGAAAACAACAGGCATCCACCATGTCGCACACAGTGAATCAGAAAATTCCCAATACTAGTAGTGCGGAGCACAGGTGGGGACCTACCAATCACCCAACCATCCAGAACAGCCACCAATAAAATGGTAATGAGTAATAAACCCCTCTCAATGATGACATCAATTCATCAACTAAAAGTTACAGGTTGACTGGCTTGCAAAACAAGATCTAACTTTGTATTGTGCCCAAGAAACATGGTTTGCAAGATTACATAAGAATATTTTCAAAAAGGGAGACTCAAAGGCAGAAATCGATTTATCAAGCTAAGGGAAGCTATCAATAAGACGGTGTAGCAGTTTTCATATCTGATATCTGAAGAGGGAAAGAAAAGCATGGTAAATTAATAAAAGGTTAATTTATCCAGATGTTGCAACAACTGTAAATATTTATGTACTGGATCTTGAGCCTCCTTGCTCCAGAAAACACTCAGTAAGAGGCATAGAAGGGTCACACCGCTCCTGACACAGTAAGAGTGATAGACAAAATGCAACATTTCCCCTCCTCCTCCTGCTCCTCTTCCTCCACTCCTGCTTCTCGTGCTCCTCCTCCTCCTTCTTCTTTGAAAGAGGGTTTCTCTGTGTAGTCCTGGCTGTCCTGGAAAGTGGTTAAAGTCACTGTCTGCTCTTCCAGAGGATCCCAGTCCAATTCCCAATACCCACATGGCAGCTCACACGTGTCTGTAACTCCAGTTCCAGGGGATCTGGTGCCCTCTTCTGGCCTCCCTGGGAACCAGGCACAATATGGTGCACAGACAAATATGCACAATATGGTGCAGCCAAAGGAGCTGAAGAGGTTTGCAACCCCATAAGAACAATACCAACCCAGATGCCCTTCAACAGAGGAATGGATACAGAAAATGTGGTACATCTACACAATGGAATATTACTCAGCTATCAAAAACAATGACTTTATGAAATTCATAGGCAAATGGATGGAACTGGAAAATATCATCCTGAGTGAGGTAACCCAATCACAGAAAAACACACATGGTATGCACTCATTGATAAGTGGATGTTAGCCCAAATGCTCAAATTACCCTAGATGCACAGAACACATGAAACTCAAGAGGGATGATCAAAATGCGAATGCTTCACTCCTTCTTTAAAAGGGGAACAAGAATACCCTTGGGAGGGAATAGGGAAGCAAAGTTTAGAACAGAGGCTGAAGGAACCCCATTCAGGGCCTGCACCACATGTGGCCCATACATATGCAGCCACCAAACTAGATAAGATGGATAAAGCAAAGAAGTGCAGGCTGACAGGAACCGGATGTAGATCTCTCCTGAGAGACACAGACAGAATATGGCAAATACATAGGCGAATGCCAGCAGCAAACCACTGAACTGAGAACAGGACCCCCGTTGAAGGAATCAGAGAAAGGACTGGAAGAGCTTGAAGGGGCTCGAGACCCCATATGAACAACAATGCCAACCAACCAGAGCTTCCAGGGACTAAGCCACTACCTAAAGACTATACATGGACTGACCCTGGGCTCCAACCTCACAGGGAGCAATGAATAGCCTAGTAAGAGCACCAGTGGAAGGGGAAGCCCTTGGTCCTGCCAAGACTGAACCCCCAGTGAACGTGATTGTTGGGGGGAGGGCGGTAATGGGGGGAGGATGGGGAGGGGAACACCCATATAGGAGGGGAGGGAGAAAGGTTAGGGGGATGTTGGCCTGGAAACTGGGAAAGGTAATAACAATTGAAATGTAAATAAGAAATACCCAATTTAATAAAGATGGAGGGGAAAAAAAGCTGCCGTGAACACAAGGAAAAAAAAAAAAAGAATAATACCAACCAACCAGAGCTCCCAGGGACTAAACCACCATCCAAAGAGTACACACGGACAGACCCATGGCTCCAGCTGCATATGTAGCAGGGGATGGCCTTCTTGGGCATCAATGGGAGGAGAAGCCCTTGGTACTGCCAAGGCTGATGCTCCAATGTAGGGGAATATCAAGTCTGGGGGCAGAGCAGGAGGGCGTGAGTGGGTGGGGGAACACCCTCATAGAAGTGTGGGGGGATGGGATAGGAGGGTAATGGACAGTAAACCAGGAAAAGGAGTAACATTTGAAATGTAAATTAAAAAATCCAATAAAAAATACTTAATTGGAAGAAAAAATAATTTGCAAATATGAATTAACTGGGATAAGGAAATAATTCAATATTTATAACTAGATTACAATACTACTTTCTTAGTAATCAAGAGAAGAGTTAAATAACATGAATGAAACATCTGTGGACCAAATAGAAGAGAACTCTTGCAAAATGTGTGCAGGGCATGCTAGAGACTAGATGGGGTGACAGGCCATAAGAAAGTTCAAGAATTAGTGCGGAAACTCGGGGAATTAGTGCAGAGTATGTCCTCCAAAGGTAGATGAGAAATTTACATATTAAAAAAACCCTAAATAAGTCTGCAGTGAAAGGAGCCTTGTCATATTTGTTCCCAGGTACTTGTGATTTAAGTAATCCCTGCATCATGAGTCAATTGCCAGGGGCAGTAGACATTTTCTAGAAGATAGAGGAGGGAAACTTTCCCAGCTGTTTTATGGTGTCAGTATTACCTCAGACCAAAACCAGATGGAAATCTAAAGGGAAGGACAATTATCATTCTTGTTCCTTGTGGCTAAGCACACGGCATCTGGAAAGGATCACATATCTTAACTAAGCGGAGTTTGTCCCAGCAATTCAGTTAGCTTAACATTAGAAAAGAATGGAATTGATAAACTAAAAATCACAATAAATGCAAAAAAAAATCTGACAAGATCTAACTTTCACTTATGATAAAATCTCTCACCAAACCTACAGTGGAAAAGAATCACCTAAAATAAATTAAGAGCATTTCTAAAAATCCACAATGAACATCATATTGATGGTGAACGATAGATTTGTTCTTTGAGATAAAGGACAAGGCAAGGATCTCAACTCTCACCACTTTCATTCAACAGTGTACTGGAACTCTAGGGCAAGTAACCTGGGCAAAACCACATGCATACCTATATGTGGTCGTTTGAATATTCTTGGCTCATGGGAAGTGGCACTCTTAGGAGTATGGCCTTGTTGAAATAGGTGTGGCCTTTTTGGACATGTGTCACTATGTCGGCAGGTTTTGAGGTCTCCCAGTGCTCAAGCACTGCCCAGGGTGGAAGAGAGCCTCCTCCTGGCTGCCTTTGGATCAAGATGTAGAACTCTCAGCTTCTTCTCCAACACCATATCTGCCTAGACACTGCCATGCTTCCTATCATGATGATAATAGACTGAACCTCTGAAACTATAAGCCAGCCCCAGTTAAATGTTGATACAAGTTGCCTTGGTCATGGTGTCTATTCACAACAATGAAATCCTAACTAACATACCAAATATGCACATACATACACAAACATACATATAATATATACATACTTACATATATATACATGAATATACACATGTACATATATACATATATGTACAAGTATACATACATGCACACATATACATATTACATGCATACACATACATGTATATATACACATGCACAACATATACACATACACACCCATATACATATATATGTGCTACATATATATACATATACATAAAACAAGTGATATCAAGAATTAAAAGAAGAGGAGTTAGAGTGATGTCTCAGCAGTTAAAAATGCTTGCTGCTCTTGTAATGGAATGGAGTTCGATCCTCAGTGCACATATTGGATCTGCCTGAATCTCTAGGGGCTCTGATATCCTCTTTCAGCCTCTATGGAAACTGCACTCATGTACAAAACTCACAGATAGCCATATACACATAAATTTAAAAGTAAAATTAGGGCTGGAGAGATGGCTCAGTGGTTAAGAACACCCGACTGTTCTTCCAGAGGTCATGAGTTCAATTCCCAGCAACCACATGGTGGCTCACAACCATCTGTAAAGAGATCCGATGCCCTCTTCTGGTGTATCTGAAGACAGCTACAGTGTACTTATATATAATAAAATAAATCTTTAAAAAAAAAAAAAGTAAAATTAAAATTATTTACAAGAAGATTGGAAAGAAAGTAAAACTCTGTCTTTCAGATGATGTGATCCTATATTGACCCTTTATGACTGGAACAGTTTTGAAAAGGAATGTAAGAGAAGGAGTGACAGATATGTGGAAGCTGTCACAACACGAGTGTAACTTACTCTGTGTGTTCAGCAGGCACATAGCTAAGGACAGTAGAAAAGTCTTTAGAGACACATTTTGAGCTTATGTTCTTCTGACTTACAACAGAGATGTTAGGATAATCCACTGAGGCAAGCACAATGCATTCAACACAGTTACATAGAATGATTCCATTGAGACATGTGGACCAGACCTTCGCCTCATAGACAAAAGTTAACGCACAGTGGATCATTAACCTAAATATAGTTAACTATAAAACTCATGCAAAAAAACCCCCAAAAAACAAACACACAAACAAGAAAACCCCAAAATCATGCTGACTAACCACTGTGAATCTGAGGGCAAAGCTTTCTGTGATAAGACACCAGAAGGGTGACTGGAAAAGAGAAAAAGTGCATAGATTGGATGTTTTCTCAGCCTTTGTGATCCAGTAAATCTCACTGAGAAAGTAGAAAGGCATCACACAGAATAAGAGAAAAATAAAAAAAATACATTTTTAAGTTAGTGAGTGAACAAATTTATTCACTTATAACACTTTTATACTTAAAAATTTTTCAGCCACATGACTCAATATTTACATTGAGTAAAAGAAGAAACAGCTTTGAGGTAATGTATAAAATAAACATGTCCTTTAGCTCAAAATTCAAAATCTGTTTATTCACTGAAATATAAGAAACACGAACCAAGTTTTTTTCATAAAATGATATTCACAAAACAATTTCTCAAATTTGTGTTTGTTTTACATGTATAAAGTAGAAGTCCCCCAAATAAAACCATTTTATCTAAGACTAGATTTTGAGAGACATTGCTATAATTATGTATTTAGAGGTTGTAAATAGGAAACTCCATTGAGGATAAAGAAACAGATCAATTCATCAAATTTTGATTATACTGCTATAACTTTTAAGATTAACTGAGAATTTTAACTTCAGTCATTATACTAAGTCTATATTTCAAATTATTAGTTTGAACAGCACATATAAACAAAAAAATACAATCTTTAAGAGAAGACAATATGGTACTGCCCCAAAAACAGTCACATAGACCAGTGGAACAAAACTGAAGACCCAAACATGAGCACACATACCTCCAACCATTTAATATATGACAGAGATGCCCAAAATATATTCTAAAGAACAGAAACAATTTTCCACAAATGGTTCTGGGAAAACTGGATGTCTGTATCCAGGAGAATGAAATTAGACCTCTATCTATCTCCTTGCAGAAAACAAGCTCCTATGGATCAAAGATGCAAACATGAAACCTAAAACACGGATGCTTCTACAAGAAAACAGCGCCCTACGTGATAAGTGTCGGAGGGGACTTATAGGACTCCATCTACCCAAGAACTAAGGCCAACAATTGACAAGCGGGACTTCACAGAGCTAAGAAGCTCCTGCATGGTTAAAGAAACAATCAACTGGGTAAAGAAGTCTAGAGAATGGGATGAAACTTTCACCTGCTATACGTGTGACAGAGGATTACTTATCCAAAATATATAAAGAACAAAAAGACATGAAGGTCCATTCAAAATATAGGTCTGGGATATAAACAGAGACTTCTCTAAAGAAGAAAGGGCAATTTTCCTCCAAAGACCATTTACAAGGGGCTACATAAACAAAATGGTGGCTCAGCATCATAGCACATTAGAATCACATCAGATACCACCTCATACCTACATGGACATCGACCCTTAAAAAGACAGTTATAATTAGCTGGCAAAGAGTGGGAAAACTTTCATATGCTCCCAAGGGGAACAGGAGATGATATAATTACTCGGGAAAGCAGGCTGGCACTTCCTCAATAGACTAAGCACAGACTCAATACATGACCTTGTATTTCCACACCTAAGTGTACTAGGAAGAAATGAAAATGTATGTGCTGGTGTATTTTATCTTAGCTATTTTATTGGGTTCTTATGTATACCATCCTTCCAAACCTTATTCCACCTTAATCCTTTCCAATCCTCCCAACACTAGGTATGAGAGAAAGAAGGTGAGAGGGAAAGGGGGCATAGACTTGAGACTACTTCTTGCTGATTGGAGCGTTGAGTTCTTAGGGGCAATCTCCCTTGTCAGAATATCCAGCAATCATCCAGCAATCCAGCACTCTAATAGTCTAGCAATCCAGCAACCTAGCAATAGCAAACCAGAACACCAACACACACAACAGAAGGAACCAGCGACATCGGCATCAGGAACCAGCAGCAGCAGGGAGAGAAGCCGCCACCACAGGCCCTCTCTGGGCTAGCCCATTTATACCAGCTCCAGAGTCCCATGAATTAAACTATCTGCAGCTGGCAAAAAATCATCCCCTCCAGTGCACGAGGCCAATTATAATCACCTGCTGTGAAGCAGCCTCTAATTCCACACCTAAAACCAAAACATATTCACATAATATAACTGGGTTTTTTAAGAAAACAAAATTCTCACTACAGGTATGCACACACACACACACACACACACACACACACACACACACACAAACACACACACAAAGCATATGCATAAATTTGTTATCGGCAATAATCAAACAAAGAGTAAAACCGTGAGATGTCTATTGACTGACAAATTACTAAATAGAATGTGACAGATCCACACAATGGCAATGGAATAGCATCAAGAATAGAAAGAAGTCCTGTGTACTACAATATGGACAAGATTGAAAACACCATGTTAAATGGAAAAAAACATTAGAAAACACTATAAATGGCACCATTTCATTAATGTGAAGCAGAACGACTCATGGAGAGAGAAAGCAGATGACTGGTTGTTGGGACTGAGCCCAGGAGGAGGGATGGGTAAGGACGATTAAGGGATAACTGGGGAGCAAGATGAAGAGTGACTGCTAAATAGATTTTTTTAAATATAGTAATAAAATATCCAAAAACAGGTTGTAAGATTGTGTGACTCTAGGACCATATTAAAAAATGACTGAAGAGTTAAAACAGTGTGTAGAGGTGCTACATGTATTTAATTTTTAATTTTTAAATTTATTCTCTCATATATTACATCCCAAACACAGTTTTCCCTTCTCTCTTCCTAGTCCCTTCCCCTCACCTCCTCTTTCCCCAAGATCCATTCCTCCTCAGTTTCCCTCCACAAAGGGCAAACTTCCCATAGATCTCCACCAAACATGGCATATCAAGTTGCAATGAGACTAGCCACCTCCCCTTCTGTTAAGGCTGAACAAGGCAATCCAGTAGGAGAAAGGGGTCCCAAAAGCAGGCAAAAGAGGCTTTCTTTCCCACTTTTAGGAGTCCTACAAGAAGACCAAGCTGCACAACCATCACATATATGCACACATATAAAGAGTCCAGGTCAGTCTCATGCAGGCTCCTTGGTTTGTCAGTTCAGTTTCTTCTTTGAGCTCTCAGGAGTCTTAATTAGTTGGTTCTGTGGGCCATGTTCTTGTGGTGTCCTCAACCCTTCTGGCTCCTACAATCTTTTGTCCAATGTTTGGTCGTGGGTATCTGCATCTGTTTCCATCAGTTGCTTGATGAAGCCTCTCTGATGAAGATTATGCTAGGCTCCTGCCTACAAGTATAGCGTAATATCATTAGGTTATATTATATATCTCCAGGCTATTCAGCCTCTTGTTCCTGGTCCTCCAGGCATTGTCAGAGATGCACTCCCTCTCATGACATGGGTCTTAAACTGAATCAGTCGTTGGTTGGACTTTCACAGTTTCTATGCCACCTTTACTCCAGCACATCTTGTAGACAGGACGAATTGTAGGTCAGAGCTTCTGTGGCTGGGCTGGAGACTCCACTTTAAGTCTTGTCTGGTAACAGAAGAGTGTCGGTTCAGGCTCTGTAGTCCCTATTACTAGGAGTCTTAGCTAGGGTCCCCCTCATAAGTTCCTGGGAGTTTCGATTGCACTAGCCTTCTGCCTTGCTCCGGGATTATCCCTTCCCCAATTCCAGTTGTCTCTCCCAGTACTTCATCCTCCCCTCACCTAATCCCTCCTGTTCCCAGCCTCATCTGCTCTGAACCTGCCATGATATCTCTTCTATTTCCCCCTCCCAAGGAGATTCATGCAACAGCCCTTGTTATGTAGCCTCTCTGGCATGATGGCACCTGCCTTTAATCAGCATTTGGGAGGCAGAGGCAGATGGGTCTCTTAGTTGCAGGCCAACTTGGTCTACATTATGAATTTCAGGATAACCAGGGCTACCCAGAGAATCACTGTCTCAAAAACAAAAACAAAAACAAACAAACAAACAAAAAAACTCCAAAAAAAAAAAAAAAGAACCAAACAAAAAACCCCCAAACCAAAAACAAACAAACCAAAACCCAACAACAAAGAAGTATTTCATCCAGGGTTCTTTTTTTTTTTTTTTTTTTTTTGGAGCTGGGGACTGAACCCAGGGCCTTGCGTTTCCTAGGCAAAAGCGCTCTACCACTGAGCTAAATCCCCAACCCCTCACCCAGGTTCTTGTAGCTACACTGAGCTGATAGCTTACCCCACACAGAAGCCAAGACTGTATTAGTGCAAACCACCTGCCCAAATGTTGATTCGGCCCTGGCAAGTCTGAAATTAGAGGCTTTTTAAAATAACAAAATGAATTCTGTATGTTTGTCTTCTGTTTTTGTTCTGCTTTCCTCTCTTCACTAATTGAAGTTTGGAATCCTCTTGCCTTTGAAATTTATCTATGTGATCTACTGGTTAACCCATTTTCCTGGCCCTGGAATGCTATGTACCAGCAGGAGCCTGTGGCAGCCAGATGCCTGTGTGCAGATGCTGAGGATTAAGTTTCCAGCCCCAAGGAGTATCCTGGCTTAGTGTCACTGGCTTCCCTTATGTATTTTCCAGATTGTATTAAGTATACCTTTCCCTCAGCAGGGCACAGACTCCCATTCTCTGCAAGCTAATGATACACTGCTAAACGCTGACGCTATCCTTTACAGATCTCATAACCATGCCAGCTTGCACTGCCACTCACCAGGCTGTACCAAAGGCACAGCCATTACCATGCACAGCAAAAGACCTTGCACCACCCATGTGGAGGCCACGATGGGACTCAAATGATGTCTACCAGCAGCTCTTCCCTTGCCAATCCATAGCAACTGGGGATCAAATCCATCTCAGGACCCTTCTCTTCTCTCTCAGAGCCCTGGCTAAATTTTCAGTGAAAATCCCTGCACACACACCTTTGGCGAGCCACGTAGGAAAGGGTTTCTCCTTCTTCCTTCCACTTTGAGAGATTTAAAATGCTCTCTAGGAAATGGAATCCTCTATTAGTCAAAACTAACCATGAGTCTCCTATGTAGCATTCCCACCCCTTTTCCTTGGCTGCCTTATGTGTATCTGAGAAACTCATATTACCCTGTCTACTTGTCCTCCCAACTGCCAGTTACTCTAGCTGCTCTGTGCCTCCCAAAGGTGCCTCTCCTGCTGTGTGAGGCCTCAAGGTGTCTAGAATCTGATACAATGGTGTTCAGCCCCACAAAGAGGGGACCTTCAAGACTTGTAACAAGAACATCCTGTGAACACCTTGCTGTGTTCACACAGATGCAATGGTGAACCAACCGTTAGTATAGAAACCATTAAATCTGGGGTATGCAAAAACGGCCTGGCCTTATAAACCTGTGCTTTCAACATTCACAGGTTCAGCAAGCCAAGGACTCAGAACGCTGTCTCTAATTCTAGTTGGAAGGAACATCAACCTTTCTCTCATTCTTTCCTAAACAATGTTTAATTGTAACTTTTGTATGGCATTTTCATTCCATTGGGAAACGTAGAACATCTAGAGCCAGGCTTCTCAAAATATTTCCACTCACATTAAATACCCTAGGTAGACAGGCATGTAAAACAGGCATGCAAAGCAAATGTTTATTAGTAATAAATCATAGAAAGTATACTTTAAAACAATCCTTTATTGTAAATGTAATTTTATTTTTCTGTAGTAACTGTTGTCGTCGAGGCTTATTCCTCTGTCTGCTAACTTAGGCCAATCCTGGAAGCTTCTAGACTCTGTACAATCTTATCCAGGCTTAGAATGTTTTCATTCTAGAGACTTACTGAGGAATAAGCTCACCCTTTCTAGCTCTTTCTGAGCTTTGACTGGCTGGTAAATTCAGCTGTTCTTGCTCAAATCTCCTCTCCATGTTGATTGATTCAAACGGGCTTCTTTCTATTTCTCATTAAATTGCCCTGCTTGGCCTCAAACTAATGCTTGTAATCTGTCCTAATCTTCTGGTTTCTTCTCATTCCCTGGCTCTTGCTCTCTTTACCTGTATCTAGATTGTTCTCTCTTTATCCTCTCTCTGTAAAACTGCCTCTGAATTTCACAAGCTGACTGAACCGAACTGACTAGAGCTCATGCCTCTGTCTCCTGAGTGCTGGAATTGAAGGCATGTACCACCATGCCTGGACCTAAACTCTTTACCTGAAACTTGCTCTATACCAGGCTGTCCTTGAACTCAGAGTTCTGCTTGCCTCTGTCTCCTGTGATTAAAGACATGTCTATATTCCAGTTGGATTTCACAGACTTTGGATGTGATCTCTTGCCAGAGCAGTCATGTTCTGAATTAATATTCCTCTAACCTTTGGTATACATGAAAATGTATCACTTCTTTAGGATGAAAGCAAATTTGCATACTAATGAGAGAGATGTGATGTTTATTTTTATATAAAGAGGTACATGTTGATGGACTATTTGATGGGGTATAAAGCACCTCCAATATTTTTTTAAAAACTGATCAACATTTTAATTGTATAATTGCCAATTCTGAGCATGCCATTTCATATAAATACAGTATAAAATGCTGGAAATGTGATTAGGCCCATTTCAAAAATTGTTGGAAATTCTATCCTAATTCTAAGCCAAAATTCATTACAGTTTTGAAACTCAAGTCAGCAACTCAAACAACAGTATTTTAAATCAAGCATTCTAACATAATATAATCTTAAGATGTACTGAAGAAAGGCAGTAGGAAGACAGTTAAAGCCATTGTGTAGAGAAAAAATCTTGTGTATCACCTGTCAATAAAAAAGCTGATGGCCTATAGCCTAGGCAGGAAATAGAAGGCAGACATCTGGAGGACAAAGAATTCTGGGAGAGAAGAAGGCAGGGAGATTTGCCAGAAAGGTGCCACCAGACAGACACACAGTACCTGAGCATAGGTAACCAGCCATATGGCAGAATGTAGGCTAGAACAAATGAGATATTTTAAGTTATATCTAGTTAGAGAAAAGCCTAGCTATATGGTCAAGGTATTTGTAAATATATTTGAGTCTGAGTCTTATTTCTGGGAGCATGGGGCTGGGAGGAAGAACCAGAGCCAAATGCTAACACTGTCGTTTTCTATAATTTTACAGGCAGAAATTATAGGCAGAAAACTTAAGTTACAGGAAGATAATTTCAGTTCAGGCATCCAGCAGTTTTGAATCAAGATTATCTCAGACAGCATTTATTGGTATTGCATATGATTGAAATATACAGTGCAGTGAGCATATGAAGGGTATTCTTGATCAGGGTTGCAGTAAAGTTGTATTATGTGTCTCAGGCCAGATCGGTCAGAAACACCTCAGGCTCATCATACATTTCATTGATCTAATATTTGGTTAGTGAACAGTGAAACACCCCTTTTTGTTACTAAATTGTTTGTGATCCCATCTTCCCCCACACACATCCGTTTGCCATGGAAGACTCTTCTATGAGCAGCTGTGGTGTTTCATGGTGGATGTAAAAACAACCTAACCCCACTCACAATGGAGCCAAGGAAAATGGAAATTTGTTTTAGAAACAATGGGGATTGATAGTCCAAAATTTGAGAATGTATCAGCAAAAGATGAAAGCAGATGAGATCATGCGTCAAACATGGATGAACTGGCCAAGGTGATGGACCTACGAAGCTACGAGGAGGAGAAAGGGCTCCTCATGGCCAGGGCTTGTGTTTTCTCTCTATCTATCACATCCTCACCCACAACTGGAGACTCCCTCAGCTTCATTATCCCCTGGGATGAGAAGTTTCAGAGAAGTGGGCAGCATAAGATCAAGGACTTGAGAATGCTAGGCAAGAAGTCACATTAGGAATGTGTGCGAAAAGTCAAACTCCTTGAGAAATGGAGGGAGAGCAAACGTGCTCTCTGCTCCAAATTCCCTTAAACAAATGAAATAACCTAACTCCCGCCCTGACTCCTGGAGGTTCAAAGAGTTCTCAATTCCTTTGCTATCCAATAAGACAAAATGCATCTTCCCACCCGTAGAACCACGGATAAATCATTTACAAAGCTATAAAGCCCTTTTGGTTGGTCCTTTGAAGAAGTTCCCTTTGTTCTGTGTGATGCAAAAGCAAAAGCAAATGCACTGTTCAATAGATCAAGTGGCCAGAAAATGGACTAAATCAGTCACCTATGCCCTTTCCATGTGAGACTGTTCTTGACCAATAGGCACAGAAGAACTGTGGATTTTTGTCTGACAACATCATCTGTAACAAAAAGCTGGGTACCATGACAATAAATTTCCCCTGTCTTTCCTCCTAGAGAAGGTGAAGCCATCAACCACAGATATTCTAGGGGACTGAGCACCAGATAGCTCAGTCTCCCCAGTCTGAATAGATGCTTAGTGTCTTAGACCAATATTTCCTCTTGGAATGTCTGCCATGTCTGGGGAAAGTCAGTTCACACAGTAGAAACAAGATCACTGATGATAAACGACAGAATTCCCAAAGCTCTACAGACAGTAGCCTATCAGAAACCATAACCTCATTCCTGATTCTCTGTGAAAAATTTAAGCCTTATTTAACTTGATAACCTTTTAAATATTTTAAAGTTGAATTGCTTAAGTAATATATGGGTCTGAAGTCTAAAATGTACTAAAACCTCAAAATTTTAATCACTGATAGGATATTTCTTGTCACCAAATGAAGCTTTCAGTGCTGGGACTGGGTTACATTCGATTGAACTGTTGGCCAAAGGGGTCCCATGGAAATCCCCTAATAACTCAGGTCATTGCCAAGACAATAGATTGCTCTCTGCAAATTGATAGCAAGGCCCTACTGCTGAAGATAATATACAACTCATTGAACATGGAAAGGGCTAGCTAGTGTCTATGTAGAGCCTTCACTCCTATGACCTAGTGTCTTTGGTTACAGAAAGGTACTCTGCAGGCTACCTAAAGAGAAATGTAAACACTAGGCCAGCCACAAAGCCTTTGATCTACAATTGGTACTGCCTGCAAAATATTTAGGCACAGAACTTGTGAGAATAACCAACCAATATCAGATTTGACTTAAGGACCACTACACCAGGTGGAACCCATACCTGTTACTTCTTGGGTGACTAAGAATCAGAGACTAGATAGCCCAGAGACATGGGATAAAAACCAAAATACCAATAAAATGGCTCCCAGTGATTCTGCTATACTCACATATCAGTGCATTACTCAGCCAACATGAGAGACGCTTCCTCCTGCAGCAGACAGGAACAAGCATAGAGACCCACAGCCACACATTATGCAGAGAGTAAGACCTTGGAGCCCACAGCTCTAAATGAGACATCTCCATCAAATCCCTCCCCTCAGAGCTCAGAGAACCCCGTGGAAGAGGAGGCAGAATGAGTGTAAGAGCCAGAGGGGATAGAGGACTCCAGGAGAACAAGGCCCTCTAAATCAGGGCAAAGCTCAAATGAACTCACAGACACTGAAGCAGCAAGCTCGCACAGCCTATAAGTCCTCTGCATTTGCATTATAGCTTTCCATTTAGTATTTCTATGTGACTCTTGAAGGGTGAATGAGTGGGTCTTTGATTCTTGTAACTACTCTTGGGTCTTTTTTCCCTTCTGTTGGTTTGCATTGTCTGGTTTTGATGCTATGGTTTTTGTTTTATTTTATTATATTTTATTATGTTATGTTTGACTGTTATCTATTAGAAGCCTGTTCTTTTTCTAATGAGAGACAGAAAGGAAATGGATCTAGAGTGGAGAGGAGGTGGGAAGGAATTGAAAACAATAAATAGACAGGAAACTGTATTCAGGATATATTTATGAAATAAGACAAGAAATTGCTCTTGGTACATAATAATCAAAAAATTAAATATATAGAAAAAGAAAGACTATTAAAACCTGTGATGGGAAAAGGACCAAGTAACATATAAAGAAACACCAGTTAGAATAGTACCTGACTGCTCAATGAAGACTCCAAAAAGCCAGAAGGGTCTAGATATATGGTCTACAGATTCTAAAAGACCATAGATGCTATCCTAGAAACCTATACCCAGCAAAATGTTCAATCATAGTAGATGTAGACATTCCAAGGTAAAACTAAATTTAAAAAAATTTTGTTTATAGCCATAAAGAAGTCAATAGAGGGAAAATCTAAAGAGGTTAATTACACAAGGAATAAATAATCCCTGCAGATCAAAATAAAGAAAGCACATGCGAACACACACACACACACACACACACACACACACACACACACACACTGCTATCACAACCACCACCACAACAATAAAATAGCAGGAATCAACAAAAACTGCCCATTGGTGTTTCTCAACAATTATGGTCTCAATTTCCCAATAAAAGACTCAGTAATTAATGGAAAGCCAGGATCCATCTTTCTGTTGTGTCTGAGAAATGTATCCTTAACATCAACAGTAGGGCATCACCTCAAGGTGAAAGGATGGGAAAAGATACACCAAGCAAATGGACCTAAGAAAAAAGCTGGTGTAGCCATTTTAATATCTGACAAAATAGACTTCAAACCAAAACTAATCAGAAGAGCTAAGGAAAGATACTATATCTGCCCATCAAAGGAAAAAGCCATCAAGAGGACATGGCAATTCTTGCACCAAAGACAAGGGCACTCAAGTTCATAAAAGAAACACTACTTCTATTTAAATCATACATTGACCCTCACACTCTCGCCAATAGACAGGTCATCCAGAAGAAACTAAACAGAGTAAAGCTAACACTAACAGACATTATAGACCAAATGGACCTAACAGATAGCTACTGAACATTCCACTCAAACACAAAATAGTGTTCCTTCTTCTCATCACCTCATGGAAGTTGCTCCAACATTGACCACATACTTGGCCACAAAGCAAGTCTCAACAGATAAAAGAAATTGAAACATCCAGCATCCTTCTGACTACTGTGGATTAAAGCTGCATACAAACAACAACAGAAACAACAGCAAATTTATGAACTCATGGAAACTGAAAAACTCACTAATAAATGAAAAATGGGTCAGGGAAGAAGATTTTCTAGACTTAAGTGAAAATGTATACACAACATACCCAAATTTATGGAACACAGAGGCTCTAAGACAAAAGTTCATAGCACTAAATGCCTACATAACAAATTACAGAGATCTCATACTAGTAACTCAACCTAGAGCATGCTTAAAGATCTAGAACAAAAAGAAGAAATCATGGGCTGGAGAGATGGCTCAGCGGTTAAGAGCGCCCGACTGCTCTTCCAGAGGTCATGAGTTCAATTCCCAGCAACCACATGGTGGCTCACAACCATCTGTAAAGAGATCTGATGCCCTCTTCTGGTGTATCTGAAGACAGCTACAGTGTACTTA
Organism: Rattus norvegicus; assembly: GCF_021556685.1. NCBI lineage: Eukaryota > Metazoa > Chordata > Mammalia > Rodentia > Muridae > Rattus > Rattus norvegicus. Next base: position 61,112,437 of record NC_141542.1, on the reverse strand, counting down.
TATATAATAAATAAATAAATCTTTAAAAAAAAAAAAAAAAAAAGAAGAAATCATACCCCAAAGAAGTAAATGGTAAGAAATAATCACACTCAGGGTTGAAATAAACAAAATAGAAACAAACAATATTAAAAAATAAATGAAGTTTCTGTAAGGCAAAGGACACTGTTGTTGGGACAAAATGGCAACCAACAGATTGGGAAAAGATCTTTACCAATCCTACAACAGATAGAGGCCTTATATCCAAAATATACAAAGAACTCACGAAGTTAGACTGCAGAGAGACAAATAACCCTATTAAAAATGGGGTTCAGAGTTAAACAAAGAATTCACAGCTGAGGTATGTTGAATGGTTGAGAAGCACCTAAAGAAATGTTCAACATCTTTAGTCAAAAGGGAAATGCAAATCAAAACAACCCTGAGATTCCACCTCACACCAGTCAGAATGGCTAAGATCAGAAACTCTGGCAACAGCAGATGCTGGCAAGGATGTGGAGAAAGAGGAACACTCCTCCATTGTTGGTGGGATTGCAGACTGGTACAACCATTCTGGAAATCAGTCTGGAGGTTCCTCAGAAAATTGGACATTGCACTACCTGAGGCCCCAGCTATACCTCTCTTGGGCATATACCCAAAAGATGCTCCAACATATAACAAAGACACAAGCTCCACTATGTTCATAGCAGTCTTATTTATAATAGCCAGAAGCTGGAAAGAACCCAGATACCCTTCAACAGAGGAATGGATACAGAAAATGTGGTACATCTACACAATGGAATACTACTCAGCTATCAAAAGCAATGATTTTATGAAATTCATAGGCAAATGGATGGAACTGGAAAATATCATCCTGAGTGAGGTAACCCAATCACAGAAAAACACACATTGTATGCACTCATTGATAAGTGGCTATTAGCCCAAATGCTCAAATTACACTAGATGCACAGAACACATGAAACTCAAGAAGGATGACCAAAATGCAAATGCTTCACTCCTTTAAAAGGGGAACAAGCATACCCTTGGGAGGGGATAGGGAGGCAAAGTTTAGAACAGAAGCTGAAGGAACGCCCATTCAGAGCCTGCACCACATGTGGCCCATACATATGCAGCCACCAAACTAGATAAGATGGATAAAGCAAAGAAGTGCAGGCTGACAGGAACCGGATGTAGATCTCTCCTGAGAGACACAGACAGAATATGGCAAATACATAGGCGAATGCCAGCAGCAAACCACTGAACTGAGAACAGGACCCCCGTTGAAGGAATCAGAGAAAGGACTGAAAGAGCTTGAAGGGGCTTGAGACCCCATATGAACAACAATGCCAACAAACCAGAGCTTCCAGGGACTAAGCCACAACTCAAAGACTATACATGGACTGACCCTGGGCTCCAAATTCATAGGTAGCAATGAATAGCCTAGTAAGGGCACCAGTGGAAGGGGAAGTCCTTGGTCCTGCCAAGACTGGACCCCCAGTGAACGGGATTGTTGGGGGGAGGGTGGTAATAGGGGGAGAATGGGGAGGGGAACACGCATATAGGAGGGGAGGGGGAGGGGTTAAGGGGATGTTGGCCTGGAAACCAGGAAAGGGAATAACATTTGAAATGTAAATAAGAAATATCCAATTTAATAAATATTCAAAAAATAATGAAACAAAGACTTGGTTCTTTGAGAAAATAAAAAAGATTGAAAAATTCTTTTTTGAATTAGCTAAAAGTCAGAAAAACACCAAATTAACAAAATTAGAAATATAAATAGGGCCATAACGGTATAGACATTGAGGAAATCCAGAGAATCATAATCCAAACTGGAAAAATCTATGGATAAATTTCTCAATGCATACCACTTACCAAAGTAAAATTAAGATCATCTAGGAAATTTAAACAGACAAATAGCCCTTAGTGAAATAGAAGCAGTAATTAAAAGCCTAGGACAGGGAGGAAGAAGCCAGAGGTGTAGGACTGTAAGAATAGAAAGTGCAAGCCTAGAGCAGAGCTGTCTGAAGGACTCAGGACCTTGAGGCCTAGGGTAGGAAGGTCACTGCTGCAAGCACAGTTAGATCAAAGGTATCAACTTCAAAGAGAGGATTTTAGGGGCACGGAGAAACTGGCCCACTGAGGTGCATAGTAACCCAACACTTTCACCCTTTAGACCCAAGAATTTAGAAACATTATTCTACCACCCGCAGATTGTATAGTTAACATCTTGTCTAGCTTCTACATCTGTCTGGCGTTCAATTGCACGAGTTCTTGGTGAAGTTTCTCAAATTCTTCCCTGAAGATCACATGAGTTAGTTCAAACTTCTTTCTATAATTACAAATATTTCTGCCCTCCACTTTTATTAAGCATCATAACGCCATTCAGACCAACTATATGTGAAGCAGGGCCAAGCAATCTGAGTTCCAGTCTGAGGCCTACCAACTGCCAACTCCCCATTAGCCAATGAACTAAAAAAAAGTCCAGCAGCCTCTTGGCTTGATGAAGGCTTAGTTTCTTTAATCAAGTTTGTTGGGACATGGTTAGTAGCAATGCCAGCATCTGCTCAAGCATGAGGATTTGTGTAGGGGGAAAGCCAGGCAACAGCCCAAGAAACTGCAACACTAGGTGGCCATCTAATGATGCCTAAAGGACATCTAGAGGGAAATGGTAAGGGTCAAATCAGGCTCTGGAACCCAAGCACTGGTGTGCAAGGAGCACTTTATAGATCAGGTTGGGATAAAGTCTCCAGTATGGAGAATCTGCCTTCCCAGAGATTTCAGGTGTAGAGAATTAGAATTAACTTAAATTAAAAGGGTTTAATATGAGAGTCTGTTTCCAGAAGCTCCCATCAAGTAAATCCCCAACGATCAGACATGAGCCTGAACAGGATATGGCAGGGTATAAGATATTGCATAAATACAGTCAGGATTATATATTGTGGATGCCTTGAATTAGAGTAGTGTCTCTGGGCAGCCTGGATAGTGAGCTGGAAGTGGGTTTACTGATGAATTGGCCTGATTGGCTATCTGGATAGCTGGTGACCCTTCACATGGGTGGTAGATCCTGGGCCTTCCAAATTCATCTGTCATCCCTCATCTCATTAGACCTGACTACAGTCCTAAGTAGTAGGGTGACTTATTATATTTTGTTATGATTTACATGGCTAAGCACAGGCCATAACCTCAGCAGACGTGGATTATTGGATAGGCAGCATTAGGGATGAATGATTACCAGACCTTGAATTCTTGTTGCAGCTAAGAGTAGCTGTTTCTTAATCTTCACTGGATTTCAAGGTCACCACTGGTAAACCACTGTGATTTTCATTATTATACCACGATGTCAGGACTCTATCTGAAATGTGCTGATACAAAGGGCCATATATTTTTTTTTCACCTTCCCTTTTGGGAAAGGAGCTACCCTATGAGACCACAGATTCAACCCTTGATACAGTTCTATCTACAGGCTTCCAGAGAACAGGGGCTTGGAAAGTATAAAGTATAACTGCTCTCTCTTTCCTTTTACTCCTACTCTTGTCCAGTGGCCAAAAGAGAAAGAAAGACAAAGGAAGGGACAAGGACAAAGCTCAGTAGCAGAGAACTTACCTAGCATGCAAACAGCCTCACCTTGCACACCCAGGGCTGTGTCTGGTCTCCACCTCATCAGCCATGCTCTTTTCTCTAGACTAAATCACGTGACTGTATTTGTCAGCATGAGGAAATCTGCAGTGGGGTGGAAAACAATAAGGTACTTAAAAATTCTGCTTTTAATCTGAAGCATGAGTGACAGCCACCTTCTCATCGCTGGGATATACATGGGAAAGGCAACTTAAGGAATTGAGGGAACAGCACATCACAGTAAACATGGTGGCTGGAATGTGAGGTGGCAGGTTACCCTGTCCTCAGTCAGGAAGCAGAGAGAGCTGAGGACTGACACTCTGCTTGCTTTCTCCTATCCCCTCAATCCAGGAGCCCAGTTAATGGGACTGTGCCACCCACCCTCAGGTGGACCCTTCCTCTTCAGTTAAACCTCTCTAGAAATACTTTTATAGATACATTTAGAATGTCTGCCCAGTGATTCTAAATCAAGTCAAGTCAACTGTCAGTGTTAATTATCCCAAGTGTTCAACAATAGGAGCTCACTGGGAGACAGAGCCATTCCCCAATCACGAATGCCTCATTCAAACAACAGGCAAACAAGAATATCTGGGTAAATACTTGTGAAGATGGGATACTAAATCTCAGAATATTGAAAGAAACCAAAGTTGTATTTATAATTAGTCGATGTTTCTTTTTCAATGTTTAATTTATTAGTTTTTTAAAAAACAATTAAATTTTTAGCAATTAAATTTATCATTAAAAAGTGTGAAGTCCTGGCCCCAGATTTGTGTATATTTATTTCAAAAGTATATATAAGTTGAGTGCTGAAGTTTGAATCTGAAATGACCCCTGTAGTTTTTGTCAACTTGACACAAATTACAGTTACCTGGGAAGAGGGAACCCCAATCAGAGATTTGCCTTCATAGACTGGCTTGAGGGTATGTCTGTGGGGCATCTTGTTGATTAAAATTGCTGTGAGAGGGCACAGCCCACCCCTGGGCAATTGTCCCTAGGTTATATAAGAAAACAATCTGAACAAGCCATGGAAGAATGACAGGGAGCAGCTTTCCCCTATAGTTTCTGCTTCAAGCTCTTAGGAGACTTGAATACCTACCTGCCTTGACTTCCCTGAATGATGAACTCTAAGTTACAAGGTAAAAGCAACCCTTTCTTTTATAAGACACTGTGGGTCATAGTATTTATCATAGCAACAGAAAGTAAATGAAGAAAAGCCCCATCGATATAGGAGATGGTGGCACACACCTTTAATCCCAGCACCTGGGAGGCACAGGTAGTTGGATCTCTGACTTCAAGGACAGCTTGGTCTACAGAGGAAGTTCTAGGTTAGCCAAGGCTACACAGAGAAACTCAGTCTCGGGAAAAAAAAGCTTAAGCCCCAGTGATCAAGAGGCAATAGGATTGTGGGATTTGAATGAGGAATGCCCCCGTGGTAATCTTGGGCATTAATACTTAGTCCCCAGTTGTTAGCACTGTTTTGGGGAAGTATGTCATTGGAGATGGAATGTGGAAGTTTCAAAGACAAGTGCCATTTTCAGTTCACTTTGTTTCACACTTGTGGTTAAAGACTCTCAGTTTGTGTCTTTGGCCACATGTCTGCCACTTTTCCATGATGGACTCTCCTTATCCTTTTAGAACCATGCCCAGATAGACCCCTTTCTTCTATGAGTTGCCTTGGTAATGGTATTTTATCACGGTAATAGAAAACTAACTAATACAAGACTCTTAAGTGGTTTTGGCCAATGTTCAGGTCATGGAGAATGCTTGGTGAAGAAGGATACTGCCTGCCCCATCTCTTCTCTTCCACTTCCTACCTATAATGAGGTGAGCAGTTGTTCCACTAGGAGTTCCTGCTGTGACAGGCTGCCTCAAACATGAACAAGAGCATTGGGACAGGTGATCATGACTGGGAAGCCACGAACTTTGATTTTTTTTTTAAATTTACTTCAGGTGTGTGTTATAGTAATGTAAAATTGACTACCACACCTACAAAATCAAAAAACAGAAGGCAAAATAAATATAACTGGGTTTGGGTGTTCTTTCCATACTCTGTTGATAAGCTAGTACCTTCCCCAGAGACTCCATTACCTGGAAACCACAATCACAGTTCATGGAAACCCCAATAAACCCCAGGAAGTCCTCCAAGCATAGAGCAGTAGGTCCTCTTCTGTCTCTGCCAGTAACACAAGACACAAGGAAGCATATTTAGTAAGAAAAAAATACAAACAAAATGCAAAAAAACCCCAAAATAAACATCAACAAAAATACTACCACCATCACTACCAAAAAGGTGTGTGTGGGCGGGGGCAATTCCTCTTTTTCCAGAGTATAATCTCTGGATATGAGGGTTACTAAATTCGCATGCCACCTCCAATTTTCCTAGCCCAGTGCATGTAGACAAAGTAGCAGTGTCATCTACGAAAGGTTAAGAAAGTGCTGGTTATTTCAAGGAAGGGATCAACTCTGTCCCCTGTTCTTGGGTGGCAGAAATCTTGGAATCTAGAGCTCCCAGACTGCTTCAGAGTAGCTGCATTGAGACATGGGGAATTAATTACTGCTTGGGCACAGCATGCCAATATTACTCTGCTGTACCAATGTGTCTAATCAATGAAAACTAGAATACAAACTGGACGACCAACAAATGTCTACTTCCTTAATGAGGGACACTGATGACCCAAAGTGTCCTTAACCGTAATGCCAGGGGAAACTAACTCAAAGAGATGGCGGGATAGGTGCAGATGGCACAGTCTTGTTAGTAGATAGCACTCCCAATCTGGTCACATGTGTGTGTACCTATAAAAGGGCATCTTCCCTAGCACAGGCTTGTTGGGGTTGGTCTGTTCAAAGCATTTTGTTTTATTTGGCTTTCAAGTGACGATAGCCACTCATCTATTAAGATCCACACACAGGATCAGGCAATGCACAGATGTGCTCTCTAGTTTGCACATATACCTCCAGGGCAATAATAATTATTATTGCTATTGTTGCCTTTATTTTATAGATGAAAAAAACTGCGAATCAGAAGTGTTCGTTATAGCATGTGTTCTAAGTCATTGACATAAAGACACACCATGCCCACAGCAATGCTTGTAAAGGAAAGCACTAAGTTTGGCTTGCTTATGGTTTCAGAGGTTTAGTTCGTTATCATGCAGGGAGTATGTTAGCACGCGGGCAGACACATTGCTGGAGAAGTAGCTAAGAGCCCTACATCCACTTCCGCAGGCTGCAGGAAGAGAGACTGTGGCTTGGAATGGGTTTTTTGAAACCTCAAAGCCCACCTCCAATGACATACTTCCTCCGATAAGGCCACACCTCCTAGTCTTTTGAATAGTGCGACTCCCTGGTGACTAAGTGTTCACAACTATGAACCTATGGGAGTAATTCTCAAGCCACTGCAACACAGATCCCCAATCTCTGTAAGTGCAAAAGAGTGTGAAGAAGTCAATTAGAAGCCTCATGCCTCTCATAAGCTCTGGATAGCCACATTGTCTCCTTGTCCTCTATCCTCAGTAACAGCCTTTGCACATAGGTGTTTGTACAGACAACCTTCTCTGCTGCATGCAAGTTGGGAAGTGAGAGCCTCCTCCCACATCATGACGAAATCCACTTACCTAAGGCCAGAATCAGCTTTAAGTGGCAGGGACTGCCCTGCCTGAAAAGTCAGTCTTATTTCTGCCTCCAGCAGATGCCTTGGTGTCTCCTTTTATTAACTTATTGATGTTCCACAGAAGATGGCAGTTCCTACTCTGAAAGATTTTTAAGAGAAATCTTGAAATGGCTGACCCAAAAAGCCATCAGGTGTAACTGAAACTTTCCAAGGTGTTTGAAGGACAAAAGCTAGTTTCCAAACATTCAACTGTCTTCCCATAAGTCTATATTCCTCTAAACGGTTAAAAAAAAAACAAAAAACAAACCTCAAACATTAAAAAAAATGTTAGGAAATGGAATGATGGTTTTTAAACAAATGGTGGACGTCAACTAACCAGGCCATCTTCCTGTTGAGTTAGAACCAGAATTAATGAGGAGAGAAGCTCAATGGGGATGTGTTTGGCAGCCACCATGCACCAAGAATTTGTGATGTGTCTGATGCAAAGATTCTGAGGAGCGGCTGATATCACTCCAATGTTACTGGTAGGGAGCAGGAGTTACTGAGCTGAGCTTAGGGACATTTTATATGAAAAAAAGACAAAAAGAGCCCCCCAGGAAAAAGAGTTCTCCCAACTTTCCTTCTATACCATGGCTCAGGGCAGAGCCGGGCTGTGGGCCTGCAATGTCAGAGGCAGATTCGAGGAGCTGACATAGATGTAGTCTGGGCCCATATTCACAGCAACACTTTTGGTGGAGACCTCGGAGCTCCTATTCTCTTTTTCCTGAGGAAGTTGAGAGTAGGTAGGTAAGGGGATAATGGGAGAGGCCTAGACACCTTCTCAGTTCACTCCAAGGACAGTGGGGATGGGCTTTTTGTGATTTGTATTTCTTCTCTCTGTCATGTTTTTTGCCCTTTATTTTTAAATAATTACAAACTCACAGCAACTTAGAAAGACAGTTCAGAGAAATCCGGAACATCCCTAGTGCTTACACTTCAGGTGAATGTGGGCAACATCACATTCAAAAGACTGAGGTCGGAAGCAATCTGTGCACTTAGTTATAGTTACTCATGTGTGTGTGTGTGTGTGTGTGTGTGTGTGTGTGTGTGTATTCGTGTATTCATGTATGCACATGTGTGTGTGCAAGTGCATGCCTGTCAATGTGTCTGATGTATGTGTAGTTCTACCTAATTATACCACATATGAAAATGTATGTCCTCATATTTCAAAAAGTTATAATCAAAGTGTATATTTTCCAGTAATGAAGAAAACATTACTTTCTTCCAGAAAAATCCTAAGTATGTACATTGCTAGGCACAAAAATATTTATTGTTAAATTACTTGTGATAGAGATGTTTAGGTCACTGGAATGGCTTACTAGAAGTAATTAAAGGCAATTAGCTCGAACAAGTCTGCTCAATGGGTGGTTGCGTGATTGGGTGACTCTATGTAGAATTTAGGACCAAGAAGAAGATAGATAAAATGCAAGACACTTAAGATGAGCAAAGTGAAAGCCAAGCTAGAAATAAAGCTGTGTGCTGGGCTGGGGAGAAGGAAACTTGAGGAACCAGATGGAACGGTTCTCCTATTAATTCTGTGAACCCCAAAATTCTACCATGAAGACTGCCTTTACAGATTTCAGTGTGTGTCACTTGGTGATTTTTATTAAAGTACCCATTCTGATTCCTTGTGAGGAAAGGTAGCTGACTGTGGTGATGTCAGTGCTACAGTGCTACAAGCTTTTGGGAGACACAAGGTACTTCTTCAATTAAAACTTCTCTCAGACCCCAGAGCATACCCTAGTGGGGCAGGGGAAGGTCCACTAAAATCCCTTCTCTTCCCAGATTCTATTTGAGTTTTTCAAGCAAAGACAATGGGGTGGGGAGTTATCTTGACTTGAACACTGAGCTTATTTTATTGTTTGGAGTTATCTGATTGGGCCAAGATGTCACATAGGCGTAGTTGCCTTCTGCCCAAAGGGAAGTCTTGCTGACATTGCTTTCTGGGGTTGGAGATCTGGCTCTTTAACCGAGCCACCTCAAGGATGGGAGGACACAGCTCCCAGGTGCTCCTCAGACACACACTTCTGTGCTCATCAACCACCTGCAGGTTGAAGCCTCTATTTAAGTCTACTTAGCTCTTTCTTGGCAGCCCAAACTGTGAGGCTCTTTATTCTGTTTTTCAGCAGGGGCTGTATTTGTTCCAGCTTTGCCAAATGGATGGCAACACAAAACTTCCTTCGTAAAGGCAAGATGTCTTCCTTATGAGCAAATCAAACAGCAGGCCACAGCTTTCAGTCAGTTTGTAAGTAATGTAAATATATATATATATATATATATATATTTTTTTTTGCTTACATATATATTACTTACAGATATATATATGTATATATGTATGCATTTCCATATGTGGGCATACATGTGTGTGCAGATGCATGTGCATGTGTATACATGGAGGTGGAGATCTGTAGTTGATGATGGGTATCTTACTCAAGTTCCTTTGCCCTATTTGTTGAAACAGACTCTTAATTAAACTCAGAGCTCTTAAATTGGATTAACCTAGCTAACCAGATTGTTCTGGAGATCCTCTATCTACCTTCCGAGTGCTGGAATTACAGATAGTCACCACATCTGCTTGGCCTTTATGTGGGCTCTGAAACCCTAAACTCCTGCCCTCGTGCTTGTGTGGCCAGCACATTAGATGCTGAGCCATCTTCTTAACCTGACCATATAAATTTTAAGTGCAGAAATATAACAAATTCCTTCATATAGTTTATTAACTATAAATGCATTTGACTGTAGCCTCCCCGACCTAGTTGAAACCATGGATGTCTCTTTTGCATATATGGTAGGGGAGAGTACACTTGCCTTTGTGTTCACAAGTAGAAGCCAGTGTGGACTCCATATCTTCCCCTATTATTCTCCACTTGATTCTTTGATGTCTCTTAGTGAACCTGGAGTTTGTCATTTTTGATGGAGTAGACCATCTGACTAACAAGGCCTATTCCTTCTTCCCCAGAACTTCTGTTAGAGGCATATTCTGCCACACCTGACTTTTATGTGGGCTCTGGGGATCTGAACTCAAGTTCCTCATGCTTGTACAGCAAGTACTTTACCTGAAAAGCCATCCCTTCAACCTAGCATGACTACTTTTTAAAAAACTTGTTTATTTTATGTATATGTACACACACACACACACACACACACACACACACACACACACACACACACACACATACTGTCTTTGTACACACCATAAGGGCATCAGATTCCATTACAGATGGTACTTGGAATTGAACTCAGGATCTCTGGAAGAACAGCTAGTGCTCTTAACTGCTGAGCTGTCTCTCCATTCCACATGTCTATTTTGTTTTAATGAAAATGTTGTCATACTAAGAGATACTTTTGTAATATCTGTTTTTTTATGGATCTATAGAATCACTTGGTGAGGACAAATCTTATTAGTTCCATGTCATTGGAATTGAGTCATCCATGATAACATTTCATGATACTCTTTGTCAGTCATAAAAACTCTTGGAGCTTAGTATAGTATTTATGTAGCCCTCCATGGTGGCATACTTTGTGTCTTTTTTTTTTCTTTTGGAGCTGGGGACTGAACCCAGGGCTTTGCGCTTGCTAGGCAAGCGCTCTACCACTGAGCTAAATCCCCAACCCCATACTTTGTGTCTTAAATGTCTCCTATAGGCCCGAAATGCTATTGGAAGGTGTTGGAGCCTCTAAAAGGTGGGATCTTTTGGGCTGTCTTAGATCTGTAAAGGTGTGACTTTGAAAAGGATTTTGAGACACAGGTTTCTTCTTTTTTGTGCTTCCCGATTATACTGAAGTAAGCAGCCATGTTTCACCACATGCATACTCTCATAACATGCTGTCTCTCCATAACTTCAATAGAGTCAATATCACCATGGAATAAAACTTCCAAGGCCATGAACCAAAAGCCGTCCCTCCATTTAAGATGATTAAGTTATCTTCTTACAACAGTAGAAAGTTGGCTAACACACTGGTCACAGTGGCTAACTCTAGTTGTCAATACACCTCAGAAGAGGGAGCCTCATGTGAGAACTTGTCCCCAGATTGGCCTGATGGCATGTCCATGTGTCCTTTACTGATGGCTAATCGAAGTGGAAGACAGCAACCTCTGGGTAAATAGGTCTGGGTTGTAAGAAACGTAGCTGAACACGAGTCTGAGAGCATGTCGGTAAGCAGAATCCCTCCACAGTCTCTGTTTCAGTTCCTGTTCCCAGCTTCCTGACTAGAGCTCCTGCCCTGAATTCACTTCATAGTGGATTGTCACCTGTAAGCTGAAAGCCTTTCCTCTCCAGGTCACAGTGTCTATTAGCAACAGAAAGCAAACTAATACAATAGTAAAAATTTGATCACAGTCTCAGTTGTTTAGCAAACACACCTATATGAAAGATTCTTGGAGTACAAGGAAGTAATAATTTCTAAATATGTTGGATGAAATGGATTATGGAAGGGTCCTCTACTAAAAGATAATTGCAGAGATCAATAAACCTTTTTCTATTGAGTCTAAAAACATGACACTGAGCAGAAGTATATCAAAACTACTCTAACAATTGATGTACACCATGGAATACCATGATGTTTTTCTGTAGCTACTCAAGCAGCATGGAGGACAGTCCTCTGAGACACACAGAGGAAAGAAGCTAGCTGCACTCATGTATCAAGGACAGCCTCCCAGAATTGCAGAGTGGACCAGGAAGTTCTTTGGCCATAGAAAGGGGTTTGTGGTAGTGGAAGGGCCTTGGAAGAATTCCAGAAGCCTGGCTAGCATAATTTCTGAGACTGGGCTTTCTCTGCTCTGTATTTGCCGTGCATTTTTAGAAGTCTACTGATTTAGGTCTAAGAGCTACCAGGGTGGCAGGCATGTCTATATTTGTAGCTCACATAATCTGCCCAGAGGCTCTCGTAAAAGAGACAAAGGGTCCCATTCTCTCCCATTTTTATTCTTTTAGCATTCAAATACATCAATCCAGCTGAGCAAGGCTGACCTAAATGAAAAAGTTCCAGTCCACAAGGTTTGCTTTCCTGCCACCTGGTAAGCACTGAAGCATTTGGCACTTTGATGCACAGCACTCAAAATGAAAGAACACTGGCTTTCGAGTTTCAGTCAGACCCTAAGACATGATGCCCATCTGTCCTCCATGAGCCAGTGCTCCTCAGAAATGGATAGCGCACTGAGTAGAAAAGGACTGGCCCTTCCGTGAGTTGGAGACATCCCTAGGACCTTTGGAACTGGTGGAAATGAGATGGATGATGCACTAGAGAAATAGAGGTGAGCAGAGGGTAACTAAGGGCCTTGTCTCCAGCCATCAGCTGTGTCAAATGATGAGAAAAACTAAAACAACTTCATTGCTCTACAGTATCTCAGCGTGCGACAGTGAGTACAGTGGATCCAGACAGACCTGGAACCGAGGCCAGCTGAGCCTGCACACCAGCTGTGTGCCTAGAGGCAAGTCGCTTACATCCGAGCCTGTTCTCGCAACTTGAGAAAGGCTAATAAGCTATGCTGAGGTGAGTTATAGGAAGAGATAATGTATAAATAGTGGGCCAGTATAAAGGTTGGCAGATAGCAAGTGATTCATAAACTATCTATAGACATAATGTCCCATTGAGCTTTTGTTTATTCAGAAAATGTGAATGAGCAAGTGCCCCTCCTGGCATTGGGGATGAAGAAGACACGATGATGAATGAGCCTGAGGCTGTTCTTCCTCCTGGAGTTTCCATTCAAGAGCGTGAAGGCAGAAAACCAGGAACTAAATACACAAACAACTTCTTCTCCAGAGTGTAATGAGGAACTGTGTGAGAGAAAGCACAGGATGTGGTCCTTTTTACTGAGGGCCAGTGAAATTTCTCTGAGAAGAGTGTTTCATCTGAGCCATAAATATAAGAGCAAGCAAATCACGTGGGAAAGGGGCTGTTGCAGAGAGCAACGTGCAGGAAGGGGATCCAATGGGTAGAGAGGCCAGGCGGCAGGAGAATGGGGGAAAGGATGGGCAAGAAGTGGGGTGAAGGGTAGACAGATTTCAAATGAGGGAACTAAGGCATGCTGTCTGGAAATTTGATTCTGAAAGCCAGGGGAAGCTTACTATGATGATGGCTGTCACTTAGGCATTGCTGCAATGAAACCATGATCAAAAAGCAAGTTAGGGGGCTGGAGAGATGGCTCAGCGGTTAAGAGCGTCCGACCGCTCTTCCAGAGGTCATGAGTTCAATTCCCAGCAACCACATGGTGGCTCACAACCATCTGTAAAGAGATCTGATGCCCTCTTCTGGTGTATCTGAAGACAGCTACAGTGTACTTATATATAATAAATAAATAAATCTTAAAAAAAAAAAAAGCAAGTTAGGAGGAAAGGATTTACTTAGCTTACACTTCCATATTGCTGTTCATCAACAAAGGAAGTCAGAACAGGAACTCAAAACAAGGAGGAACCTGAAAGTAGAGGCCTTGAAAGGTGCTGCCACCCCCATTTTCTTATAGAACCCAAGACTACTTGCCCAAGAATGACACCACCCACAATGGGCTGGGCCCTCTCACCAGTCACTAATTAAGAAAATGTCCTAAAGCTGAATCTTATGAAGGCATTTTCTCAATTGAGATTTACTCCTTTCAGATAACTCTAGCTTGTATCAAGCTGACATAAAACTAGCTATGATAGGCATGAAATATTACTTGTGTTCCAGTAACTTCATAGTAGACAGTGTTTGGGGACGAAGTTGTGGAAGGATGACTAGGAAAGAAATCAATGAGGTGATTGCAAACCTCTTTTGGGAGCTTGGGTTGTGGTAGAAGGGAGGAAGGGACAGCAACAGATAGAGAAAAGATTCTGATGGAAGAAATACGGGAGGTGAAGGAAAGGAAATAGGAAGGGGATTTGGATTCCTGGATGTAGGGAGTATATGCTGTCTGCAGTATGAAAGGTAGTCAGGTCTGGGGTGATGACTGAATGATATGTGCAGACATCAAGCAGGAGGCTGGAAATATGAGTCAGCAGTTCAGGGAAGAGAGTCCAGACTGAAGACATAAACTGGGAATCACAATATAGGTGTCATATAAGAGAGAGAGAGATATGAGTTATTTCTAAACCTAAGTAAGAGAGACTAGTCAGAGTTCAGTGCTGTAGCAAGTGGTAAATTTGGGTTTTCAGTCATGGAGAACATGAAGTGAGGGAGTGGTAAACTAGGTTGAGGCAGAATGCTGAAGCTTTATTTGCTGAATTGAAGCCATTTGGATTCTAAATGGAAGGGAGCAGAGTGATAACAGAACATTAGAACCTGCATTCTTGGTAGACTGCAGAGCCTTGACTTGTCCAGTTTGGCACAGTGAAGACCACTTCTTGGTGGGGGCCATATGAGATGTCCAGCCCTTCCTGCAGGAGGGATATTTCTTGTGCTGTTTCTTTCCAACTGTCCCCCTTGATGAGAGCGTGGTGGCATCTTCATAATAGATGTGAATTATCTAACACATATTATCCTTTTTCTATTGATTTAGCCAAAAGGAAAAATTTCCAGAAGCCACTAATTCTTGAGTACCTCTGACAAAATGTGACTTAAGTTGTTTATAGGAATTTTCCCCAGCTAACGGGAAAGAAGTATTCACTGGAGCTAGAAGTAAAAACAGGAAAGGTAGGGCAGAGTTTCAGTGTGGGAGGGCATGTTTACTAGTGGAGGTTTTTGGTTTTTCTTTTATTAAATGTGAATTGTGCCCATGAATGGAAAATGTCTTCTAACTGTGACATCCATGTCGGTAGACAGTTTCCAAGTAAGAGCTACAAGTTCCGAAGGGCAGGGGCTGGCTTATTCACATAATCAACCTGTGCTAAGAACATTGAGTGTAGAATAAAAACTAAAAATGAATGAATGGTGGTAAAATATAAAGTTTTAAAGATAGAGAAACATAAAACCTGACAAACTCCTTCATATGGTGGGTTTCAACTAAAGAAGAAATAGAAAGCAGGTAAGGTGTTTTTATCCTGGTTACTCTGTCTTTGCCATTTTGTTTTCTGCAATTTCAGTTACCCAAGGTTAACTATCATCTGAAAATATTAAAAGAAAAATTACAGAAACAAACAAATCATATGTTTTTAAATTGCCTGTTAAGTAGCATGATGAAATCTCAAGCCGTCAACACTATCTCACCAGGAACATAAATTACATAAATTGTCAGGTAGGAGATGAATAAGTCATTAGCATTGTCTTAGAGTTTCCATTGAAGAGATATGAAGATGTGAAGAGATGTTGCAGTAAAAAGAGATGTGACTGATTCCCAAGCCTCCCCTTGCAGTCACCTTCTCACTAGTTCTGTCTCTAGTGGGCCATTGGAACTAGTGCTAACTTATCTCAGTGACTCCACAATGCCTCCATCTACTCTCTGACTGCTGTCCACCAGCCATTCCAACACAGCACCCTGTCAGATCACCCCACCCTCACATCTCTCTTGGCTGGTTTCCACCACGCCAGGCATACACATCCCAACTCCGTGATGAGTCCATTGCGTCCTGCCACCATACACTCCCTTGAACTCAATTAAGTCTCCACATGAAAGAACACATCACACAATATCTGTTGATCCAATTGATAAGATATAATTTGCCCATCTAGACAACATAAAATCCTCTACACACCCATCCCTTAAGAATAGTCATAACAACCTGTAACTACGCGCAGAGAAGAGTTTTAACATCTACCGCCATGTTCTCTCAACTGCTTTCCCCTCACTCCGACCTCCTCTGCTTCTCTAAAACTTTTCTCCTGCCCATCCTTCTTTCTCATTCAATGACAGGCCTCATTCTATCTTGTACCTGCCTTCACATGATGCATAATGGCATCAACCTAGAAAGAGACACCATGACCAAGGCAACTCTTATAAAGGACAACATTTAATTGGGGCTGGCACAGGTTCAGAGATTCAGTCCATTATCATCAAGGGAAGAAGAAGAGCAGCATCCAGGCAGGCATGACACTGGAGAAGGAACTGAGAGCTCTACATCTTATTCCAAAGGGAACTGGGAGAAGACTGTCTCCCAGACAGCTAAGAGGAGGGACTCAAAGCCCACCCTCACAGTGATGCATTTCTTCCAATAAGGCCACACCTCCCAGTAGTGCCATTCCTTATAGGCCAAGCATATTCAAACCACCATAAGCCTGTTGCTCATGAAAGGGATTAATGTCTTCTCATGAGACCCCAATAAACAAGATTGTTATAAAGTGAGACTACTCTTTGTCCTCATTTGGATACAGCCATTTCTCTTCCCAATTTTCTGCCAAATTGTGACACTGTGAACAGGACCACTGCCAGGGACAAAATGTATAGGCCTACCTGCTTTAAGTCTTTTGAACTATGAGTTAAATACATTTTCTTCATAATTTATGAGGTATTTTTCCTAGTATTAGAAAACAGACTAATGTCTCTCCAAGAAGGCAGAGGCTACTGCATCCAGGGAATCAAAAACTGGTGGGCAAGATATTAGCAGGGAAAACTGACATAGCACATGCATGGGAACAATTTCCATAGGAGGAAGGCTCTCTGAAGCTCAAAATATCCTGGAGAAGTGACTCCAAGAACAAGCCTAACATATCAACAAAGAAATGTCTAAATTGGCCTGGAAAACATTTCTCACCTCTTCGTGTTTAACCCAGTATTGTCAGAGAGACACCATCTTTAATCATGGAATCCTTGCTGGTTTGCCAGCACTTATAAGAAGCAACTGTTACTCATAGTTTGAGGTTCTTGTTGGTTTCCAAGGGCTCATTACGAGATTTCATTACATCAAACTTCAAATTATATGAAAAGGGGCAAAATATGCATGTCTGCCTGCATGTGGAAAATCCCTGGCTTAACTTTGACTATTTCTTAAGGATATTTGGACTCTGAAAATATTAGGAAGTGCTTAAGTGATCCCTAGTAGCCAAGACCCACAAATGGAAAAGAGCCATTAAGAAGGAGACCAAGCAACCACAGGTACCAGCAGTCATAGTCTGAGCGTTCTTCCATTGACCCTAAGCTTCCATGAAGTGACATGCAGCCACACTTTTCCTTGTTTTTTTTCTTTTTTCAGGAATTCCATAAAGTAGATTTTTTTCTTACATTCTTTCCCATCCCCTAAGTCCTCCCAGATTCCCCAACCCAACTTCATTCTCTTTCTGTGCCTTAAAAACAAAAACAAAAACAAGCAAGCAAGCAAACAAACAAACAAAACTACTAAAAGCATTGATTGAGTCTGATTTGCATTGATCAAATACTCCTGAGCCTACGGCCTGTCCTGGAGTGTGGTTGACATACCCAATGTCATTCCATTGAAGGAAACTGATTTCCCCTCTCCCATTAGCTGTCATTTACGATTAGCTTCTTGGCTAGAGGAAGGGGTTTGCATCCACTTTCTTTTCTCGTTCCTGGAATTTTGTCTGGCTTGAGCTTGTGCAGGTCTTGCACATGCTGTCACAGTCTCTGAATTAATATGTGCATATGCCTTATAATGTCTGGAAAATTCTAATTCCTTAAAATCTTCTACAACTTCTGGCTCCTACAATCTTTTTGTCCTCCTTCAGAATAGATTCCCTGGCCTTAAGGAGAAGGGAATGATCAAGGCTTCCCAATTAGGGCTGAACAATGCAAAGTCTCTCATTCATTTCACAGTGTCCAGTCTCTATGTTAATTACCATTCACTGCAAGAAGAAGTTTCTCTGATGAGGGTTAAGTGATGTGTCGATCTATGGGTATAGCAATGTGTCATTATGAGTCACTTTATTTCTATGCTCTTTTAGTAAAAGTAATAGTAAGAGATTTTCCTTAAGGGCTCGTGTCCTGTCTATATCAGTTTCTTAATCTCATGAACGGTATTAGTTCCAGCTCATAGAGTGAGCCTCAAATCCAATCAAAAAGTGATTACTTCCATAACATGTGTTTGGGTGCATTGCACCAGTCAGCATATCTTACAAGCCAGTCGTTATCTTAGCTCATGGGGTTTGCACCTGGATAAGATTGATGATAACTTTTCTCTGATAGTATCATATATAGAAAAGAAGGGATGAAGCTCCTAGTAGAGCACCAGACAAATTTCTCCATGTTCTATGCCATTAATATGTAGTGTCTTCAACAATAAGGTCTTACCATCAAGTTGTGGAGACTAACGAATATGAAATGACCCACTTTGTTATGTCTGCCTCAGCCCTTGTTACCACAAGACATATTGTGTGCGTAAACTAAAACAATCTTGAATAACTTTATTCTGAGTTAATCTGACCAAACCCTGGCCTCTTAGCATAGAGCTATATAGGAATATACAATAAGATCTTAGCAAAATGTTTTCAACAATGATCCTAACTTGGTGACATTAAAATGGATCTTAACAATTATAGGAAACTTGGATTTTAGCACATTGCATTCCGTGAGCCATTAATAGTATGAAATGAGTCAGGGTCAACTCAAATTGTCCAACAGCTAAAATTCTAACCACCAATCAATATTTTAGTTGCATGAGAAGTTTCATTTTAATGAAACAGGAGATATTCCTGGGAACAGACTGGGGCCTAAAGTTGCATTACACAAATTTTCACTTTTAACAACATAGCATTCACAAGACACAGGCAGTGACAGTCTATATATGTGATCCAGGACTTTGTTAAAATATAAAGTATGCTGAATTATATGATATGAAATGTTTTTCTCATGGCTAGAGGGATAAAATGGTTGAGAACATGTGTTTCTGTCTTAAAGTTTTTTATTTAAAAATTTCATAAAATATATTTTGATCATATTCTTTTTCCTCTCCCAACTCTTCCCAGATCTTCTACACCTCCCTACCTACCTAACTTCATGCTTTTTTTCTTTTTTGGAAAAAACAAATCAAAATAGATGAAAAAAAGAAAGAAGAAACAAAAGAAGGAAGAAAATCATTAAGCTGAAAAATACTTCAAACAAGATAAAAATTTTGTTTTTATTAACCCTACTCAGGTGTTGTGTACACTGTTTTTGTGAGTTTATGTGTATCAGTTCTGTTGTATCTGGAAGGCACTGTTTCCTTGTAGTCACCAACAACCTCTGGCTTTTACAGTCTTTATGACTCTTCTTCTACATAGGGCTCAGCCTTAAAGGAAAGAATTTGATAAAGATAGTCCACGCAGAGCTGAGTGCTTTAAAGTCTCATTCTCTACACGTTGCTGAGTTTTCGATCTCTGTTAATTCCCATCTACTATAAGATTTCTCTGATGTGAGTTGAGGGAGGTTCCATTTTATGGGTATAGCAATCTGTCATAAAACAATCACCTTACTGCTATGTTCCTTTAGCAGAGTAATAGCAGCAGGTCTCCACAAGGCCCCTGACCTATCTAGTCTCAGGTCCTTGGCCACTTTATAGTATCATGTATATACAACGTCTTGTGGAGTGGGCTGTAAATACAACTTTTTAAAAGTGGTTGGCAACTTCCATAACATCTGTGCCTTTATGATATGTTACAGGCAGATTTTGTTGTAGGTTACAGGATTTGTGGGTGGGTGATATCGATGACTATTTTCTCCTCCAATAGGGTGCAAAGTACCTTCTAGCAACATGAATACTAGTCAATAAGGGCGAAGCTTCCAGTTATGTTACACGTCTAGATAGGAATTCTCTATCAGGTGTGTAATTGGTAAAGAGTTTCCCATTGTTGGGTGCCACTTTGCTCAAATGACAGTGCCCTCTTCTGTTCTGAAGCTTTTTATCTTTCTGAGGTCCCATTAGTTAATTGTTGGTCTTAGTGCCTGTGTTCTTGGTATCCTGTTTGGAAAGTTCTTTCCAGTGCTTTTAAAATCAAGCCTATTCCCCCACTTTCTCATGTATCAGATTTAGAGTATCTGGTCTTATGTTGAAGTCTTTGATCAATTTTAAAGTTGAATTTTATATAGGATGATAGATATGGATCTATTTTCATTCTTTTACATGCAGCCATCCTGTCTGACCAGGAACATTTGTTGAAGTTTGCTTACTTTTTTGTCAAAAATTAAGGCATCCATAGGTATGTAGAACTATATCATGGTCTTTAATTTGATTCAATGAATTGACTTGCCTACTTTTGGGCAACACTGTGCTGTTTTTGTTATTATAGCTATATAATACGACTTGAAATCTGGGATGGTGATACCTCCCACAGTTTATTATTCAGGATTGTTTTAGCTATCCTGCATTTTTTTGTGTTTCCATATGAAATTGAAAAGGTTTCTGTTTCCAGTGAAGAATTATGCTGGAAATCTGATAGGGAATCTGTAACTTACCTTTGATAGAACAGTCATTTCCACAATATTAATCTTACTGATTTATACACATGGAAAATCTTTCCATCTTCGGGTAGTTTCTTCAATTTCTCTCTTCAATGTTTTAACATGTTTACTAGTTTTTCACCTGCTTGGTTAGAGTTATCCTTAGATATTTTTAGGCTATTGTGAAAGGTACTGTTTTCCTGATTTCTTTCTTAGCATGTTTGCTGTTTGTATAGAAAAAAGTTACTAACTTTTTTTTTTAAAGATTTTATTTATTTTCTTCATGTATGTGAGTACAGTGTTGCTGTCTTCAGACACACCAGAAGAGGGCATTGGATCTCATTACAGATGGCTGTGAGCCACCATGTGGTTGCTGGGATTTGAACTCAGGACCTCTGGAAGAGCAGTTGGTGCTCTTAACCACTGAGCCATCTCTCCAGCCCCAAGTTACTAACTTTTGTGTATTAATTTTTATGTCCTAGTACTGCCCACAGTGTTTCTCAGCCTAGAAGTTTCCTGGTGGCGTCTTTAGTTTTATGCATAAAATTATATAATCTGAAAATAAGGATATTTTGATTTCTTCTTTTCCTATTTATGTCCTCTTGCTCTCCTTCAGTGGTCTTATTGCTCTAGCTAAGACTTCAAGTACTATATTGAGTTGGTATGGAGAGAGCAGACATCCTTGTTTTTCTTCCTGATTTTAGAAGAAATGCTTTGAATTTCTCTCCACTTAGGATGATTTTGGCTGTGAGCTCGATGCAAACTGCCTTTATTATGTTGAAGTATGCCACTTGTGCCTCTAGTCTTGCAGGGAATTTTATCAGTAAGGGATGTTGGGCTTCATCAAAGACTCTATCTGAATCTAATTAGCTGATCGTGTCATTTCTGTCTTTTAGTTTGTTTACGTGGTGGATTACAATTATTGATTTATGTTGAACCGCCCTTACATCAGAATGAACCTAATCTGATTATAGTGATGAGCTTTTGGATGTGTCCTTGAATCCAGCTTCCAAGTATTTTATAGAGGAGTCCTGCATCTATGCTCATAAGAGATATTGGTCTATAGTTTTCTTTTGCTCTTGGGTCTTTATGTGGTCTTGTTACCAGAGTAATACTGGTTTTGTACAGAGAGTTAGAAAATGTTTCTTTAGTTTCTACTTTGAAGAATAATTTGAATATAGGCATTTGTTCTTATTTGGCGGTCAGGCAGAATCTTGTGCTAACTCTCCTGGCTCCAGGCTTCTTTTGGTTCAGAGATTCATCATCACTGCTTTTCATACACTTGGGGCTATAGGTCTGATTTTTCATCTTGATTTAACTTTGGTGGTTTGTAAATATTAAGAAATTGTTTTATTTCATGGGACACAATGAAAGCTGTGCTAAGAGGAAAACTCATAGCGCTGAGTGCCTGCAGAAAGAAACAGGAAAGAGCATATGTCAGGAGCTTGACAGCACACCTAAAAGCTCTAGAACAAAAGAAGCAAATACACCCAGGAGGAGTAGAAGGCAGGAAATAATCAAACTCAGAGCTGAAATCAACCAAGTAGAAACAAAAAGGACCATTGAAAGAATCAACAGAACCAAAAGTTGGTTCTTTGAGAAAATCAACAAGATAGATAAACCCTTAGCCAGACTAACGAGAGGACACAGAGAGTGCATCCAAATTAACAAAATCAGAAATGAAAAGGAAGACATAACTACAGATTCAGAGGAAATTCAAAAAATCATCAGATCTTACTATAAAAACCTATATTCAACAAAATTTGAAAATCTTCAGGAAATGGACAATTTCCTAGACAGATACCAGGTATCGAAGTTAAATCAGGAACAGATAAACCAGTTAAACAACCCCATAACTCCTAAGGAAATAGAAGCAGTCATTAAAGGTCTCCCAACCAAAAAGAGCCCAGGTCCAGACGGGTTTAGTGCAGAATTCTATCAAACCTTCATAGAAGACCTCATACCAATATTATCCAAACTATTCCACAAAATTGAAACAGATGGAGCCCTACCGAATTCCTTCTACGAAGCCACAATTACTCTTATACCTAAACCACACAAAGACACAACAAAGAAAGAGAACTTCAGACCAATTTCCCTTATGAATATCGACGCAAAAATACTCAATAAAATTCTGGCAAACCGAATTCAAGAGCACATCAAAACAATCATCCACCATGATCAAGTAGGCTTCATCCCAGGCATGCAGGGATGGTTTAATATACGGAAAACCATCAACGTGATCCATTATATAAACAAACTGAAAGAACAGAACCACATGATCATTTCATTAGATGCTGAGAAAGCATTTGACAAAATTCAACACCCCTTCATGATAAAAGTCCTGGAAAGAATAGGAATTCAAGGCCCATACCTAAACATAGTAAAAGCCATATACAGCAAACCAGTTGCTAACATTAAACTAAATGGAGAGAAACTTGAAGCAATCCCACTAAAATCAGGGACTAGACAAGGCTGCCCACTCTCTCCCTACTTATTCAATATAGTTCTTGAAGTTCTAGCCAGAGCAATCAGACAACAAAAGGAGATCAAGGGGATACAGATCGGAAAAGAAGAGGTCAAAATATCACTATTTGCAGATGACATGATAGTATATTTAAGTGATCCCAAAAGTTCCACCAGAGAACTACTAAAGCTGATAAACAACTTCAGCAAAGTGGCTGGGTATAAAATTAACTCAAATAAATCAGTTGCCTTCCTCTATACAAAAGAGAAACAAGCCGAGAAAGAAATTAGGGAAACGACACCCTTCATAATAGACCCAAATAATATAAAGTACCTCGGTGTGACTTTAACCAAGCAAGTAAAAGATCTGTACAATAAGAACTTCAAGACACTGAGGAAAGAAATTGAAGAAGACCTCACAAGATGGAAAGATCTCCCATGCTCATGGATTGGCAGGATTAATATAGTAAAAATGGCCATTTTACCAAAAGCAATCTACAGATTCAATGCAATCCCCATCAAAATACCAATCCAATTCTTCAAAGAGTTAGACAGAACAATTTGCAAATTCATCTGGAATAACAAAAAACCCAGGATAGCTAAAGCTATCCTCAACAATAAAAGGACTTCAGGGGGAATCACTATCCCTGAACTCAAGCAGTATTACAGAGCAATAGTGATAAAAACTGCATGGTATTGGTACAGAGACAGACAGATAGACCAATGGAATAGAATTGAAGACCCAGAAATGAACCCACACACCTATGGTCACTTGATTTTTGACAAAGGAGCCAAAACCATCCAATGGAAAAAAGATAGCATTTTCAGCAAATGGTGCTGGTTCAACTGGAGGGCAACATGTAGAAGAATGCAGATCGATCCATGCTTATCACCCTGTACAAAGTTTAAGTCCAAGTGGATCAAGGACCTCCACATCAAACCAGACACACTCAAACTAATAGAAGAAAAACTAGGGAAGCATCTGGAACACATGGGCACTGGAAAAAATTTCCTGAACAAAACACCAATGGCTTATGCTCTAAGATCAAGAATCGACAAATGGGATCTCATAAAACTGCAAAGCTTCTGTAAGGCAAAGGACACTGTGGTTAGGACAAAATGGCAACCAACAGATTGGGAAAAGATCTTTACCAATCCTACAACAGATAGAGGCCTTATATCCAAAATATACAAAGAACTCAAGAAGTTAGACCGCAGGGAAACAAATAACCCTATTAAAAAATGGGGTTCAGAGCTAAACAAAGAATTCACAGCTGAGGAATGCCGAATGGCTGAGAAACACCTAAAGAAATGTTCAACATCTTTAGTCATAAGGGAAATGCAAATCAAAACAACCCTGAGATTTCACCTCACACCAGTGAGAATGGCTAAGATCAAAAACTCAGGTGACAGCAGATGCTGGCGAGGATGTGGAGAAAGAGGAACACTCCTCCATTGTTGGTGGGATTGCAGACTGGTAAAACCATTCTGGAAATCAGTCTGGAGGTTCCTCAGAAAATTGGACATTGAACTGCCTGAGGATCCAGCTATACCTCTCTTGGGCATATACCCAAAAGATGCCTCAACATATAAAAGAGACACGTGCTCCACTATGTTCATCGCAGCCTTATTTATAATAGCCAGAAACTGGAAAGAACCCAGATGTCCTTCAACAGAGGAATGGATACAGAAAATGTGGTACATCTACACAATGGAATATTACTCAGCTATCAAAAACAACGAGTTTATGAAATTCGTAGGCAAATGGTTGGAACTGGAAAATATCATCCTGAGTGAGCTAACCCAATCACAGAAAGACATACATGGTATGCACTCATTGATAAGTGGCTATTAGCCCAAATGCTTGAATTACCCTAGATCCCTAGAACAAACGAAACTCAAGACGGATGATCAAAATGTGAATGCTTCACTCCTTCTTTAAATGAGGAAAAAGAATACCCTTGGCAGGGAAGGGAGAGGCAAAGATTAAAACAGAGACTGAAGGAACACCCATTCAGAGCCTGCCCCACATGTGGCCCATACATATACAGCCACCCAATTAGACAAGATGGATGAAGCAAAGAAGTGCAGACCGACAGGAGCCGGATGTAGATCTCTCCTGAGAGACACAGCCAGAATACAGCAAATACAGAGGCGAATGCCAGCAGCAAACCACTGAACTGAGAATAGGTCCCCTATTGAAGGAATCAGAGAAAGAACTGGAAGAGCTTGAAGGGGCTCGAGACCCCAAAAGTACAACAATGCCAAGCAATCAGAGCTTCCAGGGAATAAGCCACTACCTAAAGACTATACATGGACTGACCCTGGACTCTGACCCCATAGGTAGCAATGAATATCCTAGTAAGAGCACCAGTGGAAGGGGAAGCCCTGGGTTCTGCTAAGACTGAACCCCCAGTGAACTAGTCTATGGGGGGAGGGCGGCAATGGGGGGAGGGTTGGGAGGGGAACACCCATAAGGAAGGGGAGGGGGGAGGGGGATGTTTGCCCGGAAACCGGGAAAGGGAATAACACTCGAAATGTATATAAGAAATACTCAAGTTAATAAAAAAAAAAAAAGAAAAAAAAAGAAATTGTTTTATTTCTTTTAGGATTTTCAGTTTTGTGGAATACAGATTTTTAAAGTACATTCTTATGAGTCTTGGAACATTGTTGGTATCTATTGTAATGATTCTCTTTTGGTATCTAATTTTATTATTTTGAATATTTGCTCTCCCTTTTGGTTAATTTAAATAAAGTTTTGTCAATCTTATTGATTTTTCTCTAAGAACCAACTCTTCATTTTATAGATTCTTTGTATTATTTTATTGTTTTTTTCTTTTTCTTTGATTTTAGCCCTGAGTTTGGTTATTTCTTCTCCTCCATTTTTAGCAGTATGATTTCTTTTTGTTTCTCTAGAGTTTTCAAGTGTGTCATTACGTTATTGATATGAGATTTCTCCATTTTTAATGTAGGCATTTAGTGCTCTCAACTTGCTTCTTAGAACTATCTTCATTGTATCCCAAAGGTGTCATTCAATTCTTAGAAGTTTAAATTCTTCTTATTAATTAACATCTTGATCCAATTTTCAATCAGTAGCAAGTTGTTCTCTGTAAACTTGTATTCGATTGGCAAGTTCTATATCCCATCATTAATCTATGATGATCAGATTAGATGTAGGATGTTATTTAAGTTTTGGGGAAAGTTACATGGGCTGTGGAAAAGAAAATATTTATTTTAGTATTTGGGCAGAATATTCTGTTAGGTCCATTTGATTTATGACCTTATTTAATTCCAGTGTTTGTTTAATTTTTCTTTAGATTATCTGTCTATTGGTGAAAATGGGATTTTTAAACAAATTTTAAGTTTTTGAGGATAGACTGACATTCTGTGAAAGTCTTTGAGATGCTGTGATGTGCTTCCTATTCTTTTTCTTTTTTTATTGGATATTATTTTATTTATATTTCAAATGTTATTCCCTTCCCAGTTTCCTGTCCATAAGCTCCCATCCCCTCCCCTTTTCCTTTTTCTACTATGGTGGACCCCTGCCCATCCATCCCCTCTTCCTGCCGCCCCACAACATTCCCTTACACTGGGGGGGGGGGGGGTCCAACCTTGGCAGGACCAAGGGCTTCTCCTTTCATTGGTGCCCAACAAGGCCATCATCTGCTACATATGCAGTTGGAGCCATGTATCAGTCCATGTATAGTCTTTGGTTAGTGGTTTAGTCCCTGGAAGCTCTGGTTGGTTGGCATTGTTGTTCTTATGGGGTTGCAAGCTCCTTCAGCTCTTTCAATCCTTTCTCTAATTCCTCTGACAGGGGTCCTGTTCTCAGTTCAGTGGTTTGCTGCTAGCATTTGCTTCTGTATTTGACATGTTCTGACTGTGTCTCTCAGGAGACATCTATATCCAGTTCCTGTCAGCATGCACTTCTTAGCTTCATCAATCTTATCTGTATATATAGGCCACATGTGGGGCAGGCTCTAAATGGCTGTTCTGTCCGTCTCTGCTCCAAACTTTGCCTCCATATCCCCTTCTATGAATGTTTTTGTTCCCTCTTTTAAGAAGGAGTGAAACATCTGCACTTTGGTTATCCTTCTTCTTGAGTTTAATGTGGTATCTTGGGTAATTCAAGCTTTTGGGCTAATATCCACTTATCAATGAGTGCATACCATGTGTGTTTTTCTGTGGTTGGGTTATCTCACTCAGGATGAGATTTTTCAAGTTCAATCCGCTTGCCTATGAATGCCGTGAAGTCATTGTTTTTGATAACTGAGTAGTACTTCATTGTGTAGATGTACCACATTTTCTGTATCCATTCCTATGTGGAGGGACACCTGGGTTCTTTCCAGCTTCTGACTATTATAAATAAGTCTGCTATGAACATAGTGGAGCATGTGCTTTGTTGTATGTTGGGGCATCTTTTGGGTATATGCCCAGGAGAGGTATAGCTGGGTCCTCAGGTAGTTAAGTACTATGTCCAGTTTTCTGAGGAACTCCAGACTGTCCAGAGTGGCTGTACCAGGTTGTAATCCCACCAACAATGGAGGGTTATTTGGCTCTCTGTAGTCTAACTTCTTGAGTTCTTTGTATATTTTGGATATAAGCCTTCTATCAGAGGTAGGATTGTTAAAGATCTTTTCCCAATCTGTTGGTTGCTGTTTTGTCCTAATGACAGTGTCCTTTGCCTTACAGAAGCTTTTTCCACATCCTCGTCAGCATCTGTTGCCACCTGAGTTTTTGATCTTAGCCATTCTGACTGATGTCAGATGGAATCTCAGGGTTGTTTTGATTTGCATTTCCCTGATGACTAAGGATGTTGAGCATATCGTTAGGTACTTCTCAGCCATTCGATATTCCTCAGCTGAGAATTCTTTGTTTAGCTGTGTGCCCCATATTTTTTTAACAGGGCTATTTGGCTCTCTGGAGTTCTAACTTCTTGAGTTCTTTGTATGCTTTGGATATTAGCCCTCTATCAGATGTAGGATTGGTAAAGATCTTTTTCCAAACTGTTGGTTGCTGTTTTGTCCTAATGACAATGTCCTTTGCCTTATAGAAGCTTTGAAGTTTTATGAGGTCCCATTTGCAATTCTTGATTTTAGAGCATAAGCCATTGGTGTTTTGTTCAGGAAATTTTCCCCAGTGCCCATGTGATCAAGACTTTTCCCTACTCTTTCTTCTATTAGTTTGAGTGTATCTCATTTTATGTGGAGGTCCTTGATCCACTTGGACAGGGTGATAAGAATGGATCAATTTGCATTCTTCTACATGCTGAGCTCCAGTTGAACCAGCACCATTTGTTGAAAGTGATATCTTTTTTTTCCATTGAATGGTTTTAGCTTCTCTGTCAAAGATCAAGTGACCATAGGTGTGTGGGTTCATTTCTGGGTCTCCAGTTCTATTCCACTGATCTATCTGTCTGTCTCTGTACCAATACCATGCAGTTTTTATCACTATTGCTCTGTAATACTGCTTGAGTT
The DNA here is from genome assembly GCF_021556685.1 of Rattus norvegicus. Lineage (NCBI taxonomy): Eukaryota > Metazoa > Chordata > Mammalia > Rodentia > Muridae > Rattus > Rattus norvegicus. The sequence continues at coordinate 61,084,044 of NC_141542.1, read as the reverse complement.
CAGGGATAGTGATTCCCCCAGAAGTTCTTTTATTGTTGAGGACAGTTTTCACTATCCTGGGTTTTTTTTTATTCCAAATGAATTTGCAAATTGCTCTTTCTAACTCTATGAAGAATTGAGTTGGAATTTTTATGGGGATTGCATTGATTCTGTAGATTGCTTTTGGCAAAATGGCCATTTTTACTGAATTAATTCTGTCAATCCATGAGCAACGGAGATCTTTCCATCTTCTGAGATCTTCTTCAATTTCTTTCTTCAGAGACTTGAAGTTCTTGTCATACAGATCTTTCACTTGCTTGGTTAGACTCATACTGAGGTATTTTATACTATTTGGGACTATTGTGAAGGGTGTCATTTCCCTAATTTCTTTCTCAATCTGTTTATCCTTTGAGTAGAGGAAGGCTACTGATTTGTTTGAGTTAATTTTATATCCAGCCACTTTGCTGAAGTTGTTTATCAGGCTTTAGTAGTTCTCTGGTGGAACTTTTGGGGTCACTTAAGTATACTATCATATCATCTGCAAATAGTGATATTTTGACTTCTTCCTTTCCAATTTGTATCTCTTTGACCTTTTGTTGTCCAATTGCTCTGGCTAGGACTTTGAGTACTATATTGAATAAGTAGGGAGACAGTGTGCCACCTTTTCTAATCCCTGATTTTAGTGGGTTTGTTTCAAGATTCTCTCCATTTAGTTTAATATTAGCTACTGGTTTGCCGTATATGGTTCTTACTATGTTTAGGTATGGGCCTTGAATTTCTGATCTTTCCAGGCCTTTTGTCATGAAGGGATGTTGAAATTTGTCAAATCCTTTCTAAACATCTGATGAAATGATCATGTGGTTTTTATCTTTGAGTTTGTTTATATAGTGGATTACGTCGATGGATTTCTGTATATTGAACCATCCCTGCATCCCTGGGATAAAGCCTACTTGATTATGATGGATGATCATTTTGATATGTTCTCGGATTCAGTTTGCAAGAATTTTATTGAGTATTTTTGTGTCAATATTCATAAGGGAAATTGGTCTGAAGTTCTCTTTCTTTGTAGGGTCTGTTTGTGGTTTAGATATAAGTAATTGTGGCTTCATAGAAGGAATTCGGTAACACTCCATCTGTTTCTATTTTGTGGAATAGTTTGGACAGTATTGGTATAAGGTCTTCTATGAAGGTCTGATAGAATTCTGTACTAAACCCATCTGGTCCTGGGTTCTTTTTGGTTGGGAGACTTTTAATAACTGCTTCTAATTCTTTAGGAGTTATGGAGTTGTTTAGATGGTTTATCTGTTCCTGATTTAACTTTGGTACCTGGTGTTTGTATAAAAAATTGTCCATTTGTTCCATATTTCCCAGTTTTGTTGAATATTGGCTTTTGTAGTAGGAGCTCATGATTTTTTTTGAATTTCCTCAGATTCCGTTTTTATGTCTCCCTTTTCATTTCTGATTTGGTTAATTTGGATACTGTCTCTTTGCCCTCTGGTTAGTCTGGCTAAGGGTTTATCTATCTTGTTGATTTTCTCAAAGAACCAGCTCCTGCTTTTGTTGTTCTTTGCATGGTCCTTTTTGTTTCTACTTGGTTGATTTCAGCCCTGAGTTTGATTATTTCCTGCCGTCTACTCCTCTTGTGTGTATTTGCTTCTTTTTGATCTAGAGCTTTCAGGTTTCTCTCCGGTTTATTTTTGGAGGCACTCAGAGCTATGATTTTTCCTCTTAGCACTGCTTTCATTGTGTCCCATACGTTTGTGTATGTTATGCCTTCATTTTCATTAAATTCTAAAAAGTCTTTAATTTTTTTTCATTTCTTCCTTGACCAAGTTATCATTGAATAGAGCGTTGTTCAACTTCCATGTATATGTGGGATTTCTATCGTTTTTGTTGTTAATGAAGACCAGCCTTAGTCCATGGTGATCTGATAGGATGCATGGGATTATTTCAATTTTCTTGTATCTGTTGAGGCTTGTTTTGTGATTGATTATATGGTCAATTTTGAAGAAGGTACTGTGAGGTGCTGAGACAAAGGTGTATTCTTTTGTTTTAGCATGAAATGTTCTATAAATATCTGTTAAGTTCATTTGGTCCATAACTTCTGTTAGTTTTTCTATGTCTCTGTTTAATTTCTGTTTTCATGGTCTCTCCATTGATGAGAGTGGGGTGTGGAAATCTGCTATTATTGTGTGAGGTACAATGTATGCTTTGAACTTTAGCAAGGTTTCTTTTATGAATGTAGGTGTTCTTGTATTTGGGGCATAGATATTTAGGATTGAGAGTTCATCTTGGTGGATTTTTCCCTTGATAAATATGAAGTGTTATTCCTTATCTTTTTTGATAATTTTTGGTTGAAAGTTGATTTTATTCAATATTTTAATGGCTACTCCAGCTTGTTTCTTCAAGCCATTTGGTTGGAAATTTGTTTTACAGCCTTTTACTCTGAGGTAGTGTCTGTCTTTGTCTCTGAGGTGTGTTTCCTGTATACAGCAAAATGCTGAATCCTCTTTATGTATCCAGTCTGTTACTCTATGTCTTTTTATTGGGGAATTGAGTCCATTAATGTTGAGAGATATTAAGGAATAGTGATTGTTGCTTTTTGTTATTTTTGTTGTTAGAGTTGGAATTCTGTTTGTGTGTCTCTCTTCTTTTGCTGTTGTTGCAAGGAGATTACTTTCTTGCTTTCTAGGGTGTTGTTTCCCTCCTTGTGTTGGAATTTTCCATCTATTATCCTTTGTAGGGCTAGATTTGTAGAAAGATATTCTGTAAATTTGGTTTTGTCATGGAATATCTTGGTTTCTCCCTCAATGTTTATTGAGAGTTTTGCTGGATATAGTAGCCTGGGCTGGCATTTGCCCAGGATCTTCTGGTTTTCCTAGTCTCTGGTGAGAAGTCTGGTGTAATTCTGATAGGTCTGCCTTCAAATGTTACTTGACCTTTTTCCTTTACTGCTTTTAAAATTCTTCCTTTGTTTTTTGCATTTGGTGTTTTGACTATTATGTGATAGGAGGAATTTCTTTTCTGGTCCAATCTATTTGGAGTTCTTTAGGCTTCTTTTATGTTGATGGTCATGTCTTTTTTTAGGTTAGGTTTTTTCTTCTATAATTTTGTTGAAGACATTTACTGGCCCTTTAATTTGGGAATTTTTGCTCTCTTCTATGCCTATTTATTTTAGGTTTGATCTTCTCATTGTTATCCTGGATTTCCTGGATGTTTTGAGTTAGGAGCCTTTTTTGCACTTTACATTATCTTTGATAGTTGTCTCAATGTTTTCTATGGTATCTTCTGCCCCTGAGATTCTCTCTTCTATCTCCTGTATTCTGCTGTTGATGCTTGCGTCTATGACTCGATCCCTTTCCTAGGTTTTCTATCTTCAGGGTTGTCTCCCTTTGTGCTTTCTTTATTGTTTCTATTTCCATTTTTATTTTTTTTATTTTTTATTTTTTGGTTCTTTTTTTCGGAGCTGGGGACCGAACCCAGGGCCTTGCGCTTCCTAGGTAAGTGCTCTACCACTGAGCTAAATCCCCAGCCCTATGACCATTTTTAAATCCCGGATGGTTTTGTCCTTTTCTGTCACCTGTTTGGTTGTGTTTTCCTGTCATTCTTTAAGGGATTTTTGTGTTTTCTCTTTAAGGGCTTCTATTTGTTTACTTGTGTTGTCCTGTGTTTCTTTAAGGGAGTTATTTATATCCTTCTCAAAGTCCTCCATCATTATCACAAATTGTGATTTTAAATCCAAATCTTGCTTTTCCATTGTGTTTGAATATCCAGTATTTGCTTTGGTGGGAGAACTGAACTCTGATGATGCCAAGTAGTCTTGGTTTCTGTTGCTTAGGTTCCTGTGCTTGACTCTTGCCAGCAGGTTGTCTCTGGTGTTAGCTTGTCTTTCTGTCTCTGAAAGTGACTTGGCCCTCCTGTAGGCCTGTTTTCTTTCAGCTGGATCTGGGCACAGAGAGCTCTGCTCTCAGGTGTGTAGGTGTTCCTGGCCACTGGCTTTCAGCTCTTGGCACAGGCAGAAATCCCAAGGGTCCTGCCCCTGACTGCTCCTAAGTCCCTGTTCCCAGGGGGCACAGATGGCACTAGGCAGTTTCCTCTTGGGTCAGGAATGTGGGCAGAAATTATTTTTCTCCTCTGGGTTCTCAGGAGTGTCTGCACTTCTGAGGGTCCAGCTCTCTCCCCCACAGGATTTGGGTGCCGGGAGCTGTGGTACCAGTTCAGTTCAGTTTCAGGTGCAGGCAGAAACCAGCCAGTTCCTGCCACTGACTGCTCCTATATCCCTGTATCCAGAGGCCACTGTGCAGTTTCTTCTTGGGCCGGAATGTGGGCAGAAGTGGTGGTCTGTCCTGAGGTCTCAGGAGTGTACACACTTCTGGGAGTTCAGCTCTCTCCCCCACGGGATTTGTGTACCAAAAATGGGATGTTAAAGCTACCCACTATCACTGTGTGAGTGTCAATATGTGATTTTAGCTATAGAAGTGATTCTTTAATGAATTTGTGTGCCATTTGTTTGGTGTATAAATGTGTAGAATTATAGAATCCACTTAGATATTTTAGTGTAATAAATATGTAGTATCATTCCCTAGCTCTTCCAATTAGTTTTATTTTGATGTCTCTTTTTTTTTAATCAGATGTCAAGCTATGTCTGTTTGCTTCTTGCATTTATTTATTTGAAATACCTTTTTCTCATCCTTTCACCTTTAGGTAATGTGTGCTCTTGGTAATGAAATATGTTCCTTGGATACAGCAGAAAGATGAATTATTTTTTCTAATCTCTCTTATTCTATGTCTTTTTATTGGGGAAATTGATACCATTAATACTGAGAGTTATTGATGAGCAGTGCTTACTAATCCCTGTCATGTTGTGATGATGGTGTGGGATTGTTTTCTCCCTCTTTTGACTGACCTGGGAGTATTTATTCCTTATGTCCTCTTGGATGTGGTTAACCTTCTCTTCAGATTCAAGTTTTTCTTCTAATGCATTCTGTAAAACTGGATTGGCAGAAAGAAATTGTCTAAATATGTTTTATTAAAAAATGGTTTTCTTTCTCTAGTTTGTGATTGATGGTTTTGCTAGGAATAGTCATCTGAGCTGGCATCTTTCGGCTCTCAGAATTTGTAGAACATTCATCAAGATTTTCCTGGCTTTCAGAATTTCAGAATTGAAAAGTTGGGCTTTTTCCCTTCCAGCTTTTAATTCTTTGTTCCGTATATCATTTAGTGTTTGACTATTATGTGTTTTGGGGTTTTTTTCTAATTCAGTTTAATTTTTGTTCCATATGCTTTCTGTATCTTGATAGGTATCTCATATTTTGGATTGGAGAAATTTTCTTTATGATTTTGTGCCATTGGTCTGAGTTTCTTCTTCCTCTATTCCTATTATCTGTATATTTGATCTTTTCATAATGTCCCAGATTGCCTAGATATTTTGTCCTTGCATTTTTGTGTTTATTTTGATTCAATATATTTTTAATCATATTTCTCTTCCCTTGTCTTCAAGACCTGAAATCCTTTCTTCCAATATCTTTAACTCTGTTTGTGAGGTTTATTGCTAAAGTTTTTCAATTCATGTTTTTCTTTCCACTTGGGTTGTCTTTGGTGATTCTAATTCTTTGTTAAATTGTACTTTCTTGTCTTGAATTGTCTTCATTTTGTCATTTCAACTGTTTGTACTTTCACAGTTTATGATAGGCATGTATTCACATTGTTTTTAAGGTCTTTAAACATATGAATAATAACTATTTTGAAGCATTTCTCTTTAAACATACAAATAATTACTATTTTGAAGCACTTGTCTTGCATCTCAGCTAAATTGCTTTGGGGGGACTAATATGATAGTGTTGGTGGTTTCTGGAGTATATTTATTGTCTTGGCTACTGATTTTTGTGTTTTTGCATTAGGATCTAAGCATCTGGAGTTATGATGCTTACGATGTTTTTTGATGTATATATCTTGTTTCATTCTTGTTGAATGGGTGTTCTACTCTTTGTTTTTGGTTGCTCAGTGTGGTACAGCCAGGTGGAGCAGTTACATGGAGTCCCTGAACCCCAATCAAGGCTTGTGGCTGTGGGGTTCTTGGTAGAGATCTGTTCTGCAGTTCAGCGTGGAATCACTAAGGAATGCTCATGAGCTAGAAGGAAAGGTCAAGAGGAGCAACAGGAAGAACTAGGAAACCCTGGGTAAGCAGCACCACCATGAAGCCAAGTCACAAGGAAATAGAGACGGGCTGGAGGAGGGGTTCAGGCATGCAGGCTGCAGCAAACTAAGGATCTAGAGATGGAGGACGGAACAGTAAATGTTCCATATCTGAATCCCAGCCTAGTGTGGCAGCTTTGGGTGCCTGATAGAGAGGGATTCTATGGGTTTGGGAAGTCGTGAAAGACCAGAGATGAGCTAAAAAAGTAAAAGCTAGAAAGAGTAACCAGGAAGAAATAGGGAACCCAGGTCCATATGAAGAGTCGAGTTCCTGGGGAATGGTGTATTGTTGGAAAGAAATGCACTTCTTTCGCTTTCTGAGGACTTGAGTTCAATTTCCAGCAAACACACAAGGGGATTGTTACAGATAGTTATCTGTAACTCTAGTTCTAGGAGATCCAATAGCCTCTTCTGGTCTCTGTAGTTACCAGGCACATACATAGTACACAGACACACATATAAAATAAAGAAATAAAATTTAAAAAACAGCATCTTCCTATTTCTGTGGCCTGAAAGGATCTTGAGCTTCACTGGAGTAGATCCTGTGAACTGGGCAAAGCTAACTTACTTCACCTTGTGTGTTGTGTACTTCATCCATAAGGCTATTTAGTGAAAATGCATTGAATACTCATCTTAAGAAAAACTATCTAAAACTCAGGACTAAGAGCTTGTGACTGCATGCCTTTGTATTTGCCTCACTGTGAAATGTCCAGGAGAAATTATGTTTCTAGGAAAATACATCTAACTTGGATGTTGATCCTTACTAACTGAAGCCCAGTGTCTTAGTTGGGGTTACTTTGGCTGTGATAAAGCATTATGACCAAAGGCAGGTAGTGTTTATTTTACTCCCAGTTCCATGTAACATTCATCAAGGGCAGTGATGGGAAGAACTCAAGCAGAACTGGACCCTGGAGGCAAACGTTGATGCAGAGGCCATGGAGGGTGCTGCTTACTGGCTCAATTCCCATGGCTTGCTCTGTCTGCTTTCTTCTAGAGCGCAGGTCTACCACCAGGACTGGCATTCCTACAATGAACTGCCCCCATCAATCTCTATTAATGAAATTCCCCACAGTCAAATTTTAGGGAGGTATTTTCTCAATTGAGTGTCTTTCTGATGACTCCATCTGGGTCAAGGTGACATAAGACTAGCCAGCATACGCAGACTCTGCAAAGCTACTCAGAGATTTCTGTCCACCAGAAGCTCTAGTTTTGTTATTCTCTAACACATTTGCCCGTGCCTGATGCAGCAATCTTACCCTGACACTGCGGCATGGTTTGGAACTGAGGTGTCACCATGTGCTAAAGACTTAATCCAGCTGGTGGCGCTGTTGAGAGGTGGTAGAATTTTTAGGAGGTAGGGCCTCATAGGAAGCTTGGCTTAGGCCATTCAAGGTGTGGTCTCAAAAAAGAGATTGTGGGACTGAGGAACCACATTCCCCCCCCCCCTTTCACATTCTAGTCACAGTAAGGGTAAATATGACGATCTCATTTTGTTATTCAAAAGCAGCCAATCAGCCATGGATTGACACTTCTGAAACCAAGAGATCGACCAGGAAATAAACACTTCTTTCTTTTAAGCTTATTATCTTGGGTGTTTTGTCCCAGAGAAGATTTACCAACATACATCTGTTTACTTTTAAAATTTACTGGGGTTGGGGATTTAGCTCAGTGGTAGAGCGCTTGCCTAGGAAGCGCAAGGCCCTGGGTTCGGTCCCCAGCTCCAAAAAAAAGAACCAAAAAAAAAAAAATATTTTACTTTATGCATTGTGTGTATCTGTGTGCACACATATGCATGTGTACGCCCGCTAGTATGCACATGGATGAACCACAGCCTTCGTGTGGTAGAAGTCAAGTAGAACTTTTAGAGTTTTCATCGGTTCTCTGTATGTAGTTTCTGAGAATCCAACCCAGGCTGTTTGTCTTGGCAACAAGTTTCTTTACCCTCCGACTCATTTCAATGGTCCCATGTATTTTTTTTTTTTTAATTCCTAGAGGTACCGAAAGCTTTCTGAACTAATAGTCTATTCAATTATTAATGACTTGGTCTTTCTTTGGCAAAATTTATTCTAGATTTGCATCTTAATTTTTTGTGGGGCTATAACAAAATACCACAGACTGAGTACTTGTTAAAGAATATTTATCTATTCCTTATAACTTTGGAATGTAAGAGGCCCAAGATTAAGGTGTGAACCTTTTCTTTTTTTCTCCTTCTTTTTCTGTGTCTTCATGTGCCTGGGCATGAAAGGAAGAGAGAATAAATTCTGTCCTCCTGTGGCAGAGAGTGGAAGAACAACCCAACCAAGGTTGCCTGGGGCCTCTTTCCCAGTATCTTTAACCTCCTCATGAAGGAAGTAACCTGCGGTCCTAGCTCTTCCTGAAGATCTCACCTTCAGCACTGTCACCCTGCAGCACCTGCACTTGGGAGGTGATATACTCAGATCTTCGCATTCAGGTTGCCATAGTTCTAGCTTTTTGAAAGTTCTGCCCCAAACCATGAAAGGCATTCAGGAACACGAGTGACAATTTCTGCCTCCACAATATCCACAGGAGCCAAATCGGGCAGCAAGTATCAGGTGCCACAGGGAAGGGGTCAAGCAAACACAGTGAGAACTGAGAGAAATGTAATTAGATTCTAGAAATGGGAATTTTCAACAAAGGTGGGGGTGCTGGAAGAGGAGGGCAGTGAGGAGAGGCAGGCTTGCGCTGTGACATTTGGCTTTCTTTGGAGACCTGTGATTTCCTCTTCCACTTGTCTCTTCCTTCTCTTTTCTTTCATTTTAGATCCCAATCCTCTCTTCCTTTTTCTCATTGGTTTCTATGTGTCGTCCCTGATGATCCTGCCTGCCTACTTGGAAAAGAGAAGTCAGTGGAGAAACCCAGCAGGGGCTTACCCAGAAAAGACGCTGGGCAAAGGGCACTGAACTGGAGCTCATTTTAAAGGAAAGAGCTACAAAGAGGCCAAGGATGAGAAAGGAGACTAAGGAATTGGAAATCTGCATTTATTTAAAATTGTTCCATGACATTGACTGCTCTCTTTAATAGGCAGTTTAGAGCAATCGTCAATGTGTAAGTGCCCTTGCTGTAGCTGGCACTAACACGGCAGCACCTTTGTCCTGAGGCAGTCAAGGATTATAAAGACACTGCTCTGATTTTTTGGGTGATTAGAGCAAATTGCTCTCTGGAGCAGAAACCATGCTTACGGGGCACAGTGGGCCATTCTGAGATCAGGAAGAGGCATCTACTCACTGGTCCCTGACAGCCTGGCTCGGTTAATGCAGCTCCCAGAGCAGTGGATTCTTATCATCCACCAATTTATTCAGATTCATTATCTTGATAGCAAGCCAAAAACCCAGAGTACACCAGAGACCAGAGATTCTTCTCTTTTGTCTGACAAGTGAAAACATGCTCCAGGCTGTGTCGGAGCAGAAAGAAAGCTTTGTATCTAAGTTGGACTTGAGCTTTGGTGCTCACTGAACACTCAAAACCAGAAAGATCAAAATGTGAGTTCTCCCAGTGGTAGTGAGCCTAGATCACTGAGGATGCTCTGGGTCATTTCCAGGAAAGTTGAGGACCCTTGGATTTGCATCCACGGTACAGAGACAGGGATTATCAAAATGCAGCGGAAGTGTGATCGTCCACTATGGGAAGGCTCAACAGGCAAGATCTGTTGAGACTTTTCCTTTGACCAAAAGGATTACTTTGCATCCCTCCCCCATTTGCACCGGTGTATAAATGAAACTTTCTGTAGTGCACAGTAAGTGATCATACGTTTCAGAATAACAAGGAGACAGTCCCCTGAATGCTCTCAATACAAAAGAAAAGTATAAAAAAAAATCAAAGGTTAAGGTAGTGGGTATGCAAGTTACCCTGATCTGATCACGGCATCAGGCGCACTTGAGACAGTGCTTTGGTACCCTACTGCTATATCAATCAGAGAAGACGCCCCACCTCCAGGCTGCATCCATACCCTCCGTTCTTGAGGAGCTTCCGGTGCATGCTGGCTACATCAGATCCATCTACAGGCAGTGGTGCCCAGCTCTGCAGAAGGGCAGAGATAGCTTCTACATGGTGTCGTATGAGGAAACAGAAAGGGCACAGTCTCGCTAACAAAAGGCAGTTTCCCAAGAATAGTTGACTCAGAGACCACCATTTTGACTCTTAAAATCTACGCTGCTGTTCGCATGCTTCTCTTTTTCAGCATCCTTGGGCCAGCATCTGCATCCCTTTCCTTGAGATGATAATCTCGCCTTGCATCATCTTTCAGGAAGGCAGGGAGTGAGCTGGTTATCAAATGGTAAGGCTGTTTAATAAACACCCTTGGGTACTTTCCCCAAGGAAATGGTTTTGTGGGTATGAATTCTAGTCCGAAGTTTGCAGGAGTTCCTTTCTAGGTGTGCCAAACAGCAAGTGTCTTCTCATTTTCCTGACCACTTTCCCTTTCCTCTTGCCCATCCCCGTGTTAACTCAAACACATATCCAATTCAAGGTCTGATTCTGTGAGAGCACAAAGCCAAGATGCAGTCCTCCCTCTCTCCTTCATTCAACATCATGCTTATCACTCCAGAAAATCCCTAGTGGAAACTACTCCCCAAGTTCTAAGCAGGGCTACCCTCCACTCTGTAGACAGGTAGGAAGAAATGAAGGCAGGAAGTAACCTTATTAATAGTAATAATAGCTAATAAAAAATCTGTTAGTAGGTGTTACATCTAAAAGGTGGTTTGTGGTTCATAGACAGCACTTTTATACTGTTCCCACACATCATACCTTTTTGGTTTCTTATAGAAGTAATAATCCTACTCACAAGAGCACGGCTCCCATGACCTAGTCATCTCCCCTAAACCTCATCTATGAATCCCTAACAGCATCATGGTCGCATCAGAGATTCTGCTTCAATCCAGAACTCCAGACTACATGCCTGGCAGGGCTCGCACTGGCAGCTGGGATAATCCCAGGGCTTGGTTCCTAGGCTCCTGTTCTTCCACACTGCTCCCACTGTGCTGCAACTCTAAGCAAGGGGTGTGGACAAGGCCTGGGGGCAGGGCTGGTGCTGTAGTGCTGGAGGCTTCCACTACAAGAGTGGAAGAACTCATACCAGCCCTGTGAGAGGAAGGTCCTTGTTTTGGAATCAGGAAGGAGATCTCTGGGTTATATGGCCTCCGTTTCCTCAAAGGAAGCAATACTTAGGCATGCCTTAGATCTTGTAAGGCACCAGCACCAGCACTGCCTTGCAACTCTTGGTGAAAAAAACTGCAAAGTCAGGATTCTGATATGATTTTTAGTCCACAGTCCCTCTTCCTGGTCTAATCACCAAAGCTGTGTGGTGATACCCAGAGATAAAGAGGCTCTCTGGAGACAGTGTTGCCTCTTACTTGCTTTCTTTGACTGTATGTCTTTCTTTCCCACCTCCTTTTCTATCCCTCTTTTCTTTGACTTCCCTGCTTTTGTCATGTTTCCTTCCCTTGCTTATGACTGTCTTCTGTTACCTTTTAAAACTACTTCTTAGCTGCCTACTCTCAATGATCAGATCTCATGCTCAAATGAGCAGACATCAGCAAGTGGATGTTGGAAGTTTGGTGGGGAACTTGGTATAAATTCCCAGAGCCAAGCTCAGTCCTTCAGACTAGGGTAGCATTTTTCAACCTCTGGGTCATGACCCCTTGAGGGTCAAACTACTCTTTTACAGGGGTCTCTTATCAGATATCATGCATATCATATATTTACATTACAAGTAATAACAGTAGCAGAACTATATTTATGAAGTAGTAACAAAAAAATGTTTATGTTTGGGTGTGACAGAACCTTCCCCTAATGAATAAAGATTTCAAGGGACCAATCACTGGGTGAGAAGGAGGTGGGACTTCTGGGTCAGAGAGAGGAAGAGGAAGGCAGGAAAGAGAAACTTCCTTTATGATGAGAGAGAGCCCCAGCGCAATGTAGGTAACCTGAGGCCTCGGATTTAGGTGGATTTAGAGTAGCTTACAAAATTAGGATGCTAGTTTCTATGCCCATCGATTGTGTTACCTGTTGATTCTTTTTTCTTTTTAAGGGAGAAAAAAAGTTAAATATGGTTTACTCTTCATTTCCTTCACATCATTTTCTTGCTGGAAAGCTCTAATCCCCATAGGAACTCCTGTTTATCCAGAAGCACACTGGTTAGAACTAAACCCAGAGATAGGAGACGTTTATTAGATGTGTGTGGGTTCACCCCTTTCATTCAGTCAGAGTGGAAGTGAGGAGAAATAGTCTGCTTAAAAGGTCATGGCCCATGGAGAGGCCCTGAGGTTGTCCTCTTCAAGTCAGGAGTCTGATTCAAAATGAGGGGAAATGATGACAGTATCTTATCACACCAAACTCTGTGATGGGGTCTCTGACAGTCAGTCAGCAGCCAGCAAGGAAAAGGAGAACCCTGCCTACTGGCTTTAGGATTTGTTGAAAGCTGCCAGCACAGCCCAGATCGTCTCTGTGGTATTGTGCTTTGTCCCTTCCACTTCAGGGTCCAGTTCTACTAGGTCGTTGGTTCAATTCATTGCCACATCATACTTATCATCTGTAAGACAAGAGAAGACGTTCTCCAGGACATCGGAGGAGTGGGCCAGCACCAGGAGCGCCAGTGTTCGCCCGTCCATGCCCTGAGGGTCGTTTACCCACCGTTCCAGCACACTGTCTTGAAGCTTTTCATTTGTCACTATTTCTCTCTTGTATTAATCACTGGATAAGTGGTCATGTCGAACAGCAGGAGATTCTGCTTCTCTGTGGTTAGAATACCCTTTTCTGCCAGGTTCTTGGCAATTCGTTCTCGTACATTTCTCAGCTGGTACTGTAATTTGAAGGGGTTCCATGTCTCACCAGTGAGTAGCTCGATCCATGTCTGCACAGTTTCTGCTGGCTCAGTTGCTTTAATGTGTGTGAGCATTTCATCCAGCAAAACATCACCTGTTGGGCTGGCTGACTTTAGCAGGACCTTTCTGTCTGGGAGTCTCTTCTTATGCATGGTGGGAGGATCCAGATAGAGTCTACCCAGTATGGCCAGCTCTATCGGGATGCCTCCTCGAAGCCCAGGTGATAAACACTCATTCCAGAAAGATGCGTAGCCCTCTTTATCTCTTAGTCCCAGGAGCAATACTTCTTCCGTAAGAGTGAGGCAGATATCCGTAGAGTCTCCAGGGTCTTCATTATCTGGACTCTTTTCTTGATTAGTGTCTTCCTCGCTTTCTATTTTCTCTTCAGAGCTCTTACTTACTTCAGTTCAACTGGTCCGGTGAGTTAATGTTGACATTTTCACATGACGTTGCTCCTGCGCTGCAGTGGGACGTAGGCTGCAGTTTGCGCTCTAGTTTCGGAGGGCACCTGTTTCCCGTACCCTAGCCGGTTTCTAGTAGGTGAAAAACTTCTCAGCCACGCAGAGAGTACAAACTTCCTGATCCTTCGTGGCAGAGAGGGTACCTGTTGATTCTAAACTAAGATTGTATGGTGTTTTCCTTCACGCGGCCACTCAACTGGGTTCCAGAGAAAGGTATGGTGGCAGAGGATGAGTTTGCCAGAAATGCACCCCAGCCAACCATGGACATTTGGGTGCATGGATTGAGTTTGGCGGCAGCCAGCTTCGGGGAGGAGAGAGCGATTTCGGAGCTCTGAGTCAGAGTATCCGTCAGGCTGAGAACAGGCCGGCCTGTCCGCTGGTGCCTTGCCAGCAGTAGCGTGGGTGCATTTAATATTTCATGCAGCAGTTGGGGACTACCACATGAGGAGCTGTATTAAAGAGTCGCAACATCCCGTGGGGGAGGGCCCAGGAGCGGCAGGACCCCTGCCTGAGACACCGCCGGAACCTGAAGGAAACAGACCAGATAAACAGTCCTCTGCACCCAAATCCCGTGGGAGGGAGAGCTAAACCTTCAGAGAGGCAGACACCCCTGGGAAACCAGAAGAGACTGCTCTCTGTACATACATCTCGGACGCCAGAGGAAAACACCAAAGGCCATCTGGAACCCTGGTGCACTGAAGCTCCCGGAAGGGGTGGCACAGGTCTTCCTGGTTGCTGCCGCCGCAGAGAGCCCGTGGGCAGCACCCCTCGAGCAAACTTGAGCCTCAGGACCACAGGTAAGACCAACTTGTCTGTTGCAAGAAGGCTGCCTGGTGAAATCGGGACACACAGAGGCAGAATTCCTCTAGAACCGGGCACGTCCTGTGTTTACCGGAAGTCCCACACCCGCGGATCCCGGCCCGCAGCAGCTCTCTGCTCCCAGACCCCGTGGGAAAGAGACCTCTCCGCCTGGTCAGGTGGGCACTCCTGAGGCTGCATAAGCTCCCGGAAGGGGCAGCACAGGTCTTCCTGGTTGCTGCCGCCTCAAAGAGCCCGTGGGCAGCACCCCGTGAGCAAACTTGAGCCTCAGGACCACAGGTAAGACCAACTTTTCTGCTGCAAGAAAGCTGCCTGGTGAACTCAAGACACAGGCCCACAGGAACAGCTGAAGACCTGTAGAGAGGAAAAACTACACACCTGAAAGCAGAACACTCTGTCCCCATAACTGGCTGAAAGAAAACAGGAAAACAGGTCTACAGCACTCCTGACACACAGGCTTATAGGACAGTCTAGCCACTGTCAGAAATAGCAGAACAAAGTAACACTAGAGATAATCTGATGGCGAGAGGCAAGCGCAGGAACCCAAGCAACAGAAACCAAGACTACATGCCATCATCGGAGCCCAATTCTCCCACCAAAACAAACATGGAATATCCAAACACACCAGAAAAGCAAGATCTAGTTTCAAAATCATATTTGATCATGATGCTGGAGGACTTCAAGAAAGACGTGAAGAACTCCCTTAGGGAAACACAGGAAAACATTAATAAACAAGTAGAAGCCTACAGAGAGGAATCGCAAAAATCCCTGAAAGAATCACAAAAATCCCTGAAAGAATTCCAGGAAAACACAATCAAACAGTTGAAGGAATTAAAAATGGAAATAGAAGCAATCAAGAAAGAACTCATGGAAACAACCCTGGATATAGAAAACCAAAAGAAGAGACAAGGAGCTGTAGATACAAGCTTCACCAACAGAATACAAGAGATGGAAGAGAGAATCTCAGGAGCAGAAGATTCCATAGAAATCATTGACTCAACTGTCAAAGATAATGTAAAGCAGAAAAAGCTACTGGTCCAAAACATACAGGAAATCCAGGACTCAATGAGAAGATCAAACCTAAGGATAATAGGTATAGAAGAGAGTGAAGACTCCCAGCTCAAAGGACCAGTAAATATCTTCAACAAAATCATAGAAGAAAACTTCCCTAACCTAAAAAAAGAGATACCCATAAACATACAAGAAGCCTACAGAACTCCAAATAGATTGGACCAGAAAAGAAACATCTCCCGTCACATAATAGTCAAAACACCAAACGCACAAAATAAAGAAAGAATATTAAAAGCAGTAAGGGAAAAAGGTCAAGTAACATATAAAGGCAGACCTATCAGAATCACACCAGACTTCTCGCCAGAAACTATGAAGGCCAGAAGATCCTGGACTGATGTCATACAGACCCTAAGAGAACACAAATGCCAGCCCAGGTTACTGTATCCTGCAAAACTCTCAATTAACATAGATGGAGAAACCAAGATATTCCATGACAAAACCAAATTTACACAATATCTTTCTACAAATCCAGCACTACAAAGGATAATAAATGGTAAAGCCCAACATAAGGAGGCAAGCTATACCCTAGAAGAAGCAAGAAACTAAGCGTCTTGGCAACAAAACAAAGAGAATGAAAGCACACAAACATAACCTCACATCCAAATATGAATATAAAGGGAAGCAATAATCACTATTCCTTAATATCTCTCAACATCAATGGCCTCAACTCCCCAATAAAAAGACATAGATTAACAAACTGGATACGCAACGAGGACACTGCATTCTGCTGCCTACAGGAAACACACCTCAGAGACAAAGACAGACACTACCTCAGAGTGAAAGGCTGGAAAACAATTTTCCAAGCAAATGGTCAGAAGAAGCAAGCTGGAGTAGCCATTCTAATATCAGATAAAATCAATTTTCAACTAAAAGTCATCAAAAAAGATAAGGAAGGACACTTCATATTCATCAAAGGAAAAATCCACCAAGATGAACTCTCAATCCTAAATATCTATGCCCCAAATACAAGGGCACCTACATACATAAAAGAAACCTTACTAAAGCTCAAAACACACATTGCACCTCACACAATAATAGTGGGAGATTTCAACACCCCACTCTCATCAATGGACAGATCATGGAAACAGAAATTAAACAGTGATGTCGACAGACTAAGAGAAGTCATGAGCCAAATGGACTTAACGGATATTTATAGAACATTCTATCCTAAAGCAAAAGGATATACCTTCTTCTCAGCTCCTCATGGTACTTTCTCCAAAATTGACCATATAATTGGTCAAAAAACGGGCCTCAACAGGTACAGAAAGATAGAAATAATCCCATGCGTGCTATCGGACCACCACGGCCTAAAACTGGTCTTCAATAACAATAAGGGAAGAATGCCCACATATATGTGGAAATTGAACAATGCTCTACTCAATGATAACCTGGTCAAGGAAGAAATAAAGAAAGAAATTAAAAACTTTTTAGAATTTAATGAAAATGAAGGTACAACATACCCAAACTTATGGGACACAATGAAAGCTGTGCTAAGAGGAAAACTCATAGCGCTGAGTGCCTGCAGAAAGAAACAGGAAAGAGCATATGTCAGCAGCTTGACAGCACACCTAAAAGCTCTAGAACAAAAAGAAGCAAATACACCCAGGAGGAGTAGAAGGCAGGAAATAATCAAACTCAGAGCTGAAATCAACCAAGTAGAAACAAAAAGGACCATAGAAAGAATCAACAGAACCAAAAGTTGGTTCTTTGAGAAAATCAACAAGATAGATAAACCCTTAGCCAGACTAACGAGAGGACACAGAGAGTGCGTCCAAATTAACAAAATCAGACATGAAAAGGGAGACATAACTACAGATTCAGAGGAAATTCAAAAAATCATCAGATCTTACTATAAAAACCTATATTCAACAAAACTTGAAAATCTTCAGGAAATGGACAATTTCCTAGACAGATACCAGGTATCAAAGTTAAATCAGGAACAGATAAACCAGTTAAACAACCCCATAACTCCTAAGGAAATAGAAGCAGTCATTAAAGGTCTCCCAACCAAAAAGAGCCCAGTCCAGACGGGTTTAGTGCAGAATTCTATCAAACCTTCATAGAAGACCTCATACCAATATTATCCAAACTATTCCACAAAATTGAAACAGATGGAGCCCTACCGAATTCCTTCTACGAAGCCACAATTACTCTTATACCTAAACCACACAAGACACAACAAAGAAAGAGAACTTCAGACCAATTTCCCTTATGAATATCGACGCAAAAATACTCAATAAAATTCTGGCAAACCGAATTCAAGAGCACATCAAAACAATCATCCACCATGATCAAGTAGGCTTCATCCCAGGCATGCAGGGAGGGTTTAATATACGGAAAACCATCAACGTGATCCATCATATAAACAAACTGAAAGAACAGAACCACATGATCATTTCATTAGATGCTGAGAAAGCATTTGACAAAATTCAACACCCCTTCATGATAAAAGTCCTGGAAAGAATAGGAATTCAAGGCCCATACCTAAACATAGTAAAAGCCATATACAGCAAACCAGTTGCTAACATTAAACTAAATGGAGAGAAACTTGAAGCAATCCCACTAAAATCAGGTACTAGACAAGGCTGCCCACTCTCTCCCTACTTATTCAATATAGTTCTTGAAGTTCTAGCCAGAGCAATCAGACAACAAAAGGAGATCAAGGGCATACAGATCGGAAAAGAAGAGGTCAAAATATCACTATTTGCAGATGATATGATAGTATATTTAAGTGATCCCAAAAGTTCCACCAGAGAACTACTAAAGCTGATAAACAACTTCAGCAAAGTGGCTGGGTATAAAATTAACTCAAATAAATCAGTTGCCTTCCTCTACACAAAAGAGAAACAAGCCGAGAAAGAAATTAGGGAAACGACACCCTTCATAATAGACCCAAATAATATAAAGTACCTCGGTGTGACTTTAACCAAGCAAGTAAAAGATCCGTACAATAAGAACTTCAAGACACTGAGGAAAGAAATTGAAGAAGACCTCAGAAGATGGAAAGATCTCCCATGCTCATGGATTGGCAGGATTAATATAGTAAAAATGGCCATTTTACCAAAAGCAATCTACAGATTCAATGCAATCCCCATCAAAATACCAATCCAATTCTTCAAAGAGTTAGACAGAACAATTTGCAAATTCATCTGGAATAACAAAAAACCCAGGATAGCTAAAGCTATCCTCAACAATAAAAGGACTTCAGGGGGAATCACTATCCCTGAACTCAAGCAGTATTACAGAGCAATAGTGATAAAAACTGCATGGTATTGGTACAGAGACAGACAGATAGACCAATGGAATAGAATTGAAGACCCAGAAATGAACCCACACACCTATGGTCACTTGATTTTTGACAAAGGAGCCAAAACCATCCAATGGAAAAAAGATAGCATTTTCAGCAAATGGTGCTGGTTCAACTGGAGGTCAACATGTAGAAGAATGCAGATCGATCCATGCTTATCACCCTGTACAAAGCTTAAGTCCAAGTGGATCAAGGACCTCCACATCAAACCAGACACACTCAAACTAATAGAAGAAAAACTAGGGAAGCATCTGGAACACATGGGCACTGGAAAAAATTTCCTGAACAAAACACCAATGGTTTATGCTCTAAGATCAAGAATCGACAAATGGGATCTCATAAAACTGCAAAGCTTCTGTAAGGCAAAGGACACTGTGGTTAGGACAAAACGGCAACCAACAGATTGGGAAAAGATCTTTACCAATCCTACAACAGATAGAGGCCTTATATCCAAAATATACAAAGAACTCAAGAAGTTAGACCGCAGGGAAACAAATAACCCTATTAAAAAATGGGGTTCAGAGCTAAACAAAGAATTCACAGCTGAGGAATGCCGAATGGCTGAGAAACACCTAAAGAAATGTTCAACATCTTTAGTCATAAGGGAAATGCAAATCAAAACAACCCTGAGATTTCACCTCACACCAGTGAGAATGGCTAAGATCAAAAACTCAGGTGACAGCAGATGCTGGCGAGGATGTGGAGAAAGAGGAACACTCCTCCATTGTTGGTGGGATTGCAGACTGGTACAACCATTCTGGAAATCAGTCTGGAGATTCCTCAGAAAATTGGACATTGCTCTACGTGAGGACACAGCTATACTTCTCCTGGGCATATACCCAAAAGATGATCCAATATATAACAAAGACACGTGCTCCACTATGTTCTTAGCAGACTTATTTATAATAGCCAGAAGCTAGAAAGATCCCAGATGTCCTTCAACAGAGGAATGGACACAGAAAATGTGGTACATCTACACAATGGAATATTACTCAGCTATCAAAAACAATGACTTCATGAAATTCATAGGCAAATGGATTGAACAAGAAAATATCCTGAGTTAGGTAACTCAATCACAGAAAACAAAGCAAAAAAAAAAAAGAAAGAAAAGAAAAAAACCACACATAGTATGCACTTACTGATAAGTAGATATTAGCCCAAAACTTCAAATTATCCAAAATACAATCCACAGACCCCATGAAGCTCATGAAGAAGAACAACCAAAGTGCAGATGCTTCAGTCCTTCTTAAATGAGGGAACAAAAATATTCATAGGATGGGATGTGGAGGCATAGTTTGAAGCAGAGACTGAAGGAATGGTCATTCAGAGCCTGCCCCACATGTGCCCCATATATATATATATGATGGAACCGGATATAGATGTCTACAGAGAGACACAGCCAGAGCATGTCAAATAAAGAGGTGAATACTAGCAGCAAACCACTTAACTGAGACGGGACCCCTGTTGGAGGAATTAGAGAAAGGATTGAAAGAGCTGAAGGGGCTTGAAACCCAATAAGAACAACAATGCCAACCAACCAGACATCCCACATGGACTGCCCCATGGATCCAACTGCATATGCAGCAGAGGATGGCCTTGTTGGGCACCAATGGAAAGAGAAGCCTTTGTTCCTGCCAAGGTTGGACCCCGGTGGAGGGGAATGTCAGGGGGACTGGATGAGGAGGGGAACACCCTTACAGAAGAAGGGATGGGATAGGGGGCTTATTTCTGGGAAACTGAGAAAGTGAATAAATAACATTTGAAATGTAAATAAAATTATTATTCAATAAATGAAAAAGGGGGAAAAAAAAGAGTCACAACATTAGGAAGATTAAGAACCACCGGTCTAGGGTGTAGAGCGCTGTCTCAAGTGATGAGTTTTCTCTTGAGAGAAAATTTCAGAAATTGAATTTTACACAAACTCAGTTGCTGAATCAAAATTCACCTTTTAAGTTTCTGTGGGTTAAAAACCTGTTAGGAAAGTGATTGTTCCCTATTTGATTTAAGAATTTTAACTGCCCACTTAGAGAGAAGCCACGTAGAAGGGTAGGCTGACTAAAGATACAGCCCAGTGGTAAAGTGTTTATCAAGCACGAGTGAGACCTTAGGTTCCAAATACAGTCAATCAGTCAGAGGCAGAAAGCTGTCTGGCCTTTCCTTTGGGAAAAGAATTCAGATATAGGTTAAGTATTAAATAACTTCAAGAATTGAAATAGTCCTAAATTTTTTATATATATTTTATTTCCAACCATTACATTCTAAGTCTTTTTTCTTGGAAAACCAGTGATAGAAGCCTAGTGTGGTGTTTCCCATGAGTAGTATGTGTTGAGGGCCCCCCTCCAGGAAAGTCTCCTGGGCCTCCATCTTGGCCTCACTCCCAATTTAAGCATCTAATCCATGAAAGCCAAATTCTAAAGATCACAATTTCCCAGATATGGCAGCTAGGTCCTGCTCAGCTCCTGCTTCACTTAGGTCACTGCAGTGTAGGTTTGCCGACAATGGTGACAGAGGCAAGGACCATGAGACTACACAGAACATCAGACCGGTGCTGTCTGTGGCTTCTCCTCATTAGCTCCATGTAGTCCTTCTCTAGATTTCACCTAAGTCTTTCCAGATGGCAGCAAGAACAAGTGTCGCCATCTCAATTCCTACTCTAGGTTCTGTCATCCAGACAGGCAATACGGCCCCTGCCTCAGATGAGAATTGAGATGGAAGCTGTTGGATCCCACTAATTAACTCATACATTGATCTGGACAAAATTGTCCCCTGAACATATCCCATTAGCACTAGGAAATGCATTTTTTAAATCTCTTTTTGTAGACAAAGTAAAAGCCCTACTGTATCTCAAAAGTGCTCAATAACTGGGGGGAGGGTGCTCTCAGCTCCAGATGGTATCTTCTTCTAAACAGACAGAAGCTCATTATCTATAAATTGCCTCAAGCACCACCAAGAATAGAAGTTTTGACACTTTTCAGCCTTTTGGCTGAGAGCAAGTGATGAGCAGTTTCCAGAGCATGTGTGGATTCAGGAAGATATTGCCTCTGAACTTACACGACACCCATTGTTCTGGATCTATCCTCAGAAGCTGCTAGATAGCTGAGCACCCAGAGGCCCAACTTACTTATCATCTGGACTAATAAAATTTGTATGTCATTCTCCACTAGGATCAAATTTGAATTATGGGATTAACGTGTATTTCTGGGGCTGGAGATCATGGGCTATCACTGGCTTATGGGCAAGCAGCTCAAGTTTTGTCTAAGGACAGTGCTGCTGGGGGACCATCACAACTCAGAGAAGTTTGGAGACAGACATGGCTAGCTTGGAGAAAACCACAAGAGAGGGAAGGAAAGTTCAGAAGAGCAAGTAGCCTTTTAGAAGGAACACTGGGAAAACCAAGATCTGACATCAAAAAAGCTGGCAACAAAGGCCAAGCCTGGACTTCTCATGCATCACTCTTCAGGCCTGGAACAGGACCTCTCTGCTCTCAGGTCACTTCTTGATGGACAACACAGAGCTCTTCGTCCAGGATTGCAAGTGGCTAATGATTCATGCTGATGGCCCAAAATTCCTCTTGAGCCCAGATAATCCTGCCTTCCACAACTCTTCAGAAACAATCTCTGTCCTTCCTAAGGACAGGTGTCACTGTGTGCTGTGCTCTTCATACTTTCTAACACTTAACACCAACAGCTAACTTCCAGTACCTTCTGGCTTAAAGGCATCTAGTCTGGGATGTGTGGTTATATTATTTAGTCATGGTTTCCCAGAGGCAGAGCTGCTCAAATAGATACATACATATATATTATAGATAGCATTAACATATATAATATATACTGATGATAAATAAATAATAATATACAACCTGAAGAGAACATGTTACATGGAAGTAGATACAGATTGTAATACTATTCTACAGAAATCTGTCATGTGTGTGTGTATATATATATATGTATATATATATATATCCTGTTATAAGTTTACATGTACTAATAGATATATGACTTTAAACTTGTAATTGTAAGCTGAATTAGGAGGACATGTGATAAAGGCCATTCTGAGCTACATAGTAAGACCCTGTCTCAATTGATCAATTGATTGATTGATTGATTGATTGATTGATGAAAAAAGACTGGGTTATCTAATTGTGGACACTGAAAAGTTTCAAGATCCACAGGGAGCAAACCAGACACCCAGAAGAACTAATTAGCTAGTTTCAGTCCTGATCTAAGTCCAAAGACAGCCACTGAGACAGTGCGCTCTCTATGACTCAACTTTTGGTCAATGCAGATCTCCCACAGAGCAGAAGAAGCCCACCTTTGCCGAGGGTAGCCATCTGCTTTACCTATCCCCTGCAGCATACCAAGAATAAGTTAACTCAAATGTCTGAGTACCCGGTGGCCTACCCAGTAAATGAACACACAAAGTTTTCTACACCAGTAGTCATGAAATAAAGTCCTGAGCCTTGAGAAGCGTGGTCCATAGACGTGCAGCATCAGTGTTACCTGGAAACTTGATGAAAAGGGAGATTCCCCACTTACAACCCAGACCTGCAGCTCCAGATGTTCTAGAGATGACGCAGGAGTTCTGTTAGATCTTGTTCAGGGGTTTGCTGGAGTTTGAGTTTGACAACCATCAGCCTCTAGGCTCCAGAGCTGGACACTTTTCAGAAAGGCTTCCTGATTAAGAATCATATAACAACAATCTTATATTGGTATAATTTTATGCACTTTATCAATGATATCTAAGCTCATCTGATCTTCACATTAACTAAAAATATATAAAGATAATACAAATAAAAGTTGAAGATTTGAGATGTTAAAAGGACCTTGTTAGTCCTACTGTCACACTGTATCATAATGTTGATATCTGCTTCTTCCCTTTTCCTGATCCTTATCCTACAGTGTATTCCCCAAAGGGCAAGGCTGAAACCTGGTACCCAGGAGAGCAGCACTAATAGCTGAGATCTAGACCTAGTGGAAGACTGACATGTCTCTGGTACAGCACCCTCAGAAGGGATTCATTCATGCAGTTTTATGGACCATTGATCAGTCCCTGTAAGACTGAGATGCTCCAAGAAAGACCCCTCTCAGCCTCTGGCTTCCAGTTTCATCACATGGTCCCTCTGTCTTACACAGGCCTCCACATTGTGCCACTCCTCATGTTGTGACACAGATGTAGCCTGGAGGCCACTGGAAGCTGAACAGATGGAGCTGACTGCTCTTAGATTTCTAACTTCAGAAATATGCGCTAAATGGACTTCTTTTTTAAATGAAGTACCAACCACAGGTATTTCACTGTAGAAACAGAAACAGACTAACCCCTCCCCACTTCCCACCATGATTCCTCACTCTTCAATCCTCAGTCTCTTATCCTCTGCAATGAGGCTGTGGCTCCTTTAAGGAATAAAGGCTTATTTCTCTCGGCTGCCAGAGGTCACCCTTGACCATCAGCTCTGTGGAGCTATTTCCCTGAAGACAGTCCTCTTGTCCAAGCCCATAGTTCTTCCAGAGGGTATTCTCTATCCAGTGACTAAAAGATGTTGGGGGGCAGGGCTTTAAAGCCTAGCTCAGCACCTCTTCCAGGTGCATGCCTGTGACTGCTGGTGGCTTCAAAGCCCAAGACTCCATTCTTGGGAATTTAGTCACTGGCCCTGTTTCCATTGGTTCCAGAGCCATCTCTGTCAAGCACCCTGTTGCTAATCCATTTGTATAGTTAGTCTCTGTGGCAGCCACCAAGCCAGCATGGTGACCATTACAGTAGAAGATACATGCATTGCTCTGACAGTTAGCAGGTCTGTCTCTGAGCACACGCACGCGCGCGCACGCGCACACACACACACACACACACACACACACAAAACATACAAGTACATACATACACAGAACTTACATGTTCACACTCATGCTCTTAGATATACACACTAATAAACACATTCAAACACAGCTTTACATATGTACACTCATACTCTCAGACACACACACACACACATACACACACACACACACACACACACACACACTCACAGAGAGGGAGAAAGAGAGAGAGGCAGGCAGAGGAGGAAGTTTTTAATACCCTGGCTATATCTAAGTTCTAAAATTCGAAATGATTTTGGCAAACTAAATAGAATCGTTGATGTGTTTTGTACGCCCCTTTCAGGAGGCTGCCGCAGGCTGTGGCTTTCCACTGAGTGGCTCATCTTCTGAGGTGACTGGAGCTGGCACCATTTCATGTACCTGATACAAAACCTTCCCTCCTCTTGCTCCTCAGCTGCTCCTCTGGAAATTGAGGGCCTCCCCACTCCTGCTATTGCCTGTCCACGCAACACTAAACATCCCAACCACAGAGCCACACAGAGGTTGCTGCTGGAAACACAGTGGAGCCATTGTGTCCTTTGTTCAATGTCAGACATTCATATCTGTTTTCCCCTCCTGACAGGAAAGAAAATGCAGGCATGCTCTGAGGCATGAAATCCTTGGCATCAGATCTGACATATTTCTTTTTCTGTTTCAAGAAAGCAATTCCTAAATGAGCTATTGTCTCCATGAAACTGCCCCGCATCAGCATGGACTTAATGTTGACCTTCCTCTTCCAAAAACAAAATCATCTTTTATGGATAGAGAGGCTGACGTGTTAGAGAAGTGGTGATGGTGGGGGAGGGGAGCAACGCACAGCAGGTTAATTGTGGCAGACACAGAGGAAGGGACAGTGTCATTGCTGCCTGAAAAAAGACCTGCTGGTGCTAGATCCCAGACTGCCTCTGATCTTCACATCTCGGGCGCACAAGGGAGATCAGCATCTAACATCCATCTCATTTTTCTGCACAGAGAATAGGCCTTACCTTGGAGCTGATCCCTGGAAACAAGGTGACGTCCCCAGGACAAGAGAGGCCAAGTGCCCCATCTAAGGTCACACAGAGCCTTTGTTCCTCAAACTGCTCCCACACCTTCATGCCTGTACATCACGACTTTGGGCCATTTAGGCTTCCTTACTTATTTGGCAATAGTTTCGTAAGTTTCACAGTTTTAGTTTTAGAGCTAGTTGATTTATATGAAGGAAAAGGAGTTGACCCTCAGGATTGTCAGCCATTACATTGGTAGCTATAATTTCACCAAGGAGCTATTTGTAAACATTTAAAAATTACCTTGAAAGCATTCTTCTTTATTATTTTACCATTTAAGAGCATGCGTTCTTTAAGAATCGCGAATATATACAACTTAAAGTTTTGTGAACTGTTTTAAGAGCCCGGTTCAGTAATGGTACGCACAAATATCTTCCTGCACTCTAGTCACCACCTTTCACATCTAGAATTTTTTCGATCTTCCCAAATCGAATTCTGTCCACATTAAATAACTCCACAACCTTCCTCACCCAGCCCTGCTTCTATCTGTGAATCTTTCCTTTTGAAGATTTATTTCATACATGTTTGTAACCTATTTGGATCACATCCACCCCCAGTACCTGTTTAATCCTTCTCCTATTCACACCACATTTTTTATTCTTCCCAGTAAGTCTTCCTTCTACTTTTATGGGGGGCTTTAGGTGATTCGCTGAGCTTAATCATGGTTGCTTTCGTGAACATCAGTTATTTACTGGAGCACAGATACTTACCAGGGGCTACACCACTGATGGGAGATGATTCTTCCTCCCTCAGCAACCATCAATCAATACCCCCAGGGAGGATGGGAAATCATAAGTCCCACCCCCATCCATGACACAGTGTTAATGGGCTCAGTCTTGGGCTGGTAAGAAGAGCTTCTGTGAATCCATGACTTTAATGTCACATCCAGAAGATGTCACTTGCTAACTTTCTCTGAACGTTCCCTGGGCCTTGGAGGGAGTAATTTAGATGTGTAAATTAAAACAGAGCAGTCATCACTTGCAGACGTTTGTGAATCTGCGTTACACGCTGATCACTGCAAATAGAAGCTTCTCTGACTAAGGCTGAAAACAATCTATGTGTGTAAAAATATTTAGAACAGAATTTGAGAAGATGCTTAGTTAACAAAACAGAAGTGTGGGATCCTTACTAGGCACTACGGCCTCCTAAGCCATGGGCTTTTTTTCTTTTCTTTTATTGGATATTTTTTAAGTTACATTTCAAATGTTATTCCCTTTTCTGATTTCCTGGACATAAGCACCCTATCGCATCCCCCCCTTCTATAAGGGTGTTCCCCTCACCATCCACCTCCCCTCCCCTGACAGTCCCCTACACTGGGGGTCCAACCTTGGCAGGACCAAGGGCTTCTCCTCCCATTGGTAACTAACAAAGCCATCCTCTGCTACATATGCAGCTGGAGCCATGGGTCAGTCCATGTATAGTCTTTGGGTAGTGGTTTAGTTCCTGGGAGCTCTGGTTGGTTGTCATTGTTGTTCTTATGGGGTTGCAAGCCTCTTCAGCTCTTTCTATCCTTTCTCTAATTCCTCCAATGGGGGTCCTGTTCCCAGTTCAATGGTTTGCTGCTAGCATTCACCTCGGTATTTGACATGCTCTGGCTGTGCCTCTCAGGAGACATCTATAACTGACGTCTGTCAGCATGCACTTCTTAGCTTCATCCATCTTATCTAGTTTGGTGGCTGTATATATATGGGCCACATGTGGGGCAGGCTCTGAATGGCCATTTCTTCAGTCTTGGCTCCAAACTTTGCCTCCATATCCTCTCCTATGAATATTTTTCTTCTCCCTTTTAAGAAGGAGTGAAGCATCTTCACTCTGGTCATCCTTCTTGAGCTCCAATGTGGTCTGTGGATTGTATCTTGGGTAATATGAGCTTTTGGGCTAATATCCACTTATCAGTGGGTACATACCTTGTGTATTTTTCTTTGATTGAGTTACCTCACTCAGGGTGATATTTTCTAGTTCCATCCATTTGCCTATGAATTTCATAAAGTCATTGTTTTTGATAGCTGAGTAGTACTCCATTGTGTAGATGTACTACCTTTTCTGTATCCATTCCTCTGTTGAAGGGCATCTGGGTTCTTTCCACCTTCTGGCTATTATAAATAAGGTTGCTATGAACATAGTGGAGCATGTGTCTTTGTTGCATGTTGGAGCATCCTTTAGGTATATGCCCAGGAGTGGTATAGCTGGGTCCTTGAGTAGTGGAATGTCCAATTTTCTGAGAAACCTCCAGACTGATTTCCAGAGTGGTTGTACCAGCTTGCAATCCCACCGACAATGGAGGAGTGTTCCTCTTTCTCCACGGTCCTCACCAGCATCTGCTGTCACCTGAGTTTTTGATCTTAGTCATTCTGACTGGTGTGAGGTGGAATCTCAGGGTTGTTTTAATTTGCATTTCTCTGATGACTAAGGATGTTGAGCATTTCTTTGTGTACTTCTCAGCCACTCGATATTCCTCAGCTGTGAATTCTTTGTTTTGCTCTGTACCCCATTTTTAATAGGGTTATTTGGCTCTCTGGAGTCGAACTTCTTGAGTTCTTTGTATATTTTGGATATAAGCCCTCTATCAGTTGTAGGATTGGTAAAGATCTTTTCCCAATCTGTTGGTTGCCGTGTTGTCCTAACAACAGTGTCCTTTGCCTTACAGAAGCTTTGCGGCTTTATGTGGTACCATTTGTCCATTCTTGATCTTAGAGCATAAGCCATTGGTGGTTTGTTCATGAAATTTTTCTCTAGTGCCCATGTGATCAAGATTCTTTCCCACTTTTTCTTCTATTAGTTTGAGTGAATCTGGTTTGATGTGGAGGTCCTTGTTCCACTTGGACTTAATCTTTGTACAGGCGATAAAAATGGATCGATTTGCATTCTTCTACATGCTGACCTCCAGTTGATCCAGCACCATTCGCTGAAAATGCTATCCTTTTTCCATTGGATGGTTTTAGCTCCTTTGTCAAAGATCAAGTGACCACAGATGTTTTTGGCCTCCAGAAATTCAGATCCTTGGGGCTGGGAGATAGCTTAGTTAATACAGAGCTTGCTTCTGATCCTCGGGACCTAAATGAAAAATCAAGCACAGTGGTGTGCAATTGTAATTGCAGAGCTGGGAACACGGAGGGAGAAAGATTCCTGGGATGTGCTGACCAGGATGAGCCAACCCTACTCAGTGAGTTTCATGTCAGTGGACACTCAACTCTTTCCAAAAAAACGAGGCAGACAGCTCCTGTAGAACAACACTCAAGATTGACTTCTCTGTCACGCACACATATATATGTGCTGGCACAGACACACACACAAACACACACACACACACACAGAGACAGAGAGACAGAGAGAGACAGAGACAGAGACAGAGACAGAGACAGAGACAGAGACTGAAAAATGAGACAGAGAGAGACAGACACAGAGACAGAGAGACAGAGAGCAAACCCCCCCAACATGTAGTTTGAGGTGGTAGGGTAGGGGGTTTCTTTGGAAGGTCATTAAGTTGCAGCAGTGGAACACACATGAATGGGATTGGTGTCTATAAAAATAGGTATTCAGGGTCTCTTTTGCTCTTGATGCTGTGTGGGGGCACAGGGAACAGATGGCTATCTATGAGCCAGGATATGTAACTTCACCATATGTAAAATATAGCAGCGTCTCCATCTCATACTTCTAGCTTCCAGAACTGTGAGAAATAAATGTGTTCTTCAAGCCTCACAGGTGATGCATTTTGTTACAGAAGCCTGAATTCTAACTGATAAACATAACAAGAATGGCAGTGCATGCCTTTGCGTTGTTAAACGTGCCGGGCCTTACAGTCATAGATGAGAAAATGACTTTTCTCATATACCTATTCAGGCAGAAACCTCCACTCTGCCTTATTCTGAGTCTGATTCTTAGAACTCTGATTTGGCAACCCAGACTGTAGCAGGAGATGGCCAACTAGCAGAGATTTCAATATCTATTTAAAGGTGCTTCTCAGCTGTCATATCTTCTGGAGAACCTACGGTTGAGTTTCTATTCTAAGGCATGAGACCTTAGAGGCCTTTATGCCACCACCAATCCATGAGGACATTTCAGTGATATCATGGCATTCTCTATTCCACCTGGCAACTACTTCAGAATGTAAACCTCATTGTTTACATTGAATCCTGTCATTTTTAACCAAAGAAGCTAAAGGGTCAATGTGATACCACAGAAGCCAACACAATGGGATACACAAGCCAATGTGATGTCACATAGTCCAGTACAATGGGAGACACAGGCCAATGTGGTATCACAGAAGCTAGTGCAGTGGGTGCTAATTTAATGTCACAAAGCCAAGTGCAGTGGAATACATAGGCCCATCTAATATCACAGAAACCAGTGCAATGGAAAATACTGGATTAATGTAATAGCACAGAGGTCATGGCAACAGGGTATACAGGCCAAGTCACGTCTTAGAAGCCAGTTTAATTTTTCAGTGTTCTTTCTCTGTCCCAGATGACTGGGTCTCTCAAGTCTTTGATCATGTCTGATGTATCATTTTACTAGGAAAACGGATTCGTTTTCATGTCCCCAAGCTGGACTGTCTCGGTAAAAAGGCACTGTCCAAACACAGAAACTTGTCACAAAGTCCAGATGTTATTCTTTTCTGTTTGTGTGGTCCTAAATGAGAAGTATGGCTTTATCTTTACCTCTGTCTCTCATCCATCTGACCCCATGGGAGGTATTAGACAGGTTGTCTTAGGTGACAATTTGGTGAAAATGGAATTCCCAAGGCTCAAAGTAGGTTAGAGGTCAATCAGGTCAACTAGAAGCATAGAACAAACTGGATTCCAAACTTAGACTAGTATTAGCAGGGATAAATGGAACAGTGGCAAAAGCAGAGGAAGAAATTAGAAGCAGATCTGTCAGTAACTGCCAGGAACAGAGAGGATCATAATAACATGGAGCTTTCCTGTGGACCTTGAAAGATGATGGCTATATTGACAAAGACAACACTTGCTTTCTGGTTCAGAAATTCTTTAAACTGGGAATTCAGTTTCAGCTAAGCTACTGACTGGGTTACATAGATTTGAGGACTCCTGGGAATATTTTATTCACACGAGTAACTCAAGATAAATAACAAGATGGGGTAATTACAAAATGATCTAGGGATGCTATGTAAGAAGGGATGTGTGTGTGTGTGTGTGTGTGTGTGTGTGTGTGTGTGTGTATGCATACATGTGTTTATGGTTTGTGTGTGCTAGTGTGTATGTGAGTATGGGTATGTTAAGTAGAAGTGTGTGTTAATGTGTGACTATGGAGTGTATAAGACTGCATGTGAGTGTATGATTGGGTGTTGTGTGCTAGAAGTGTCAATGTGTGAGAGCCACATGAGTTTGAATGTGAGTGTACATTTGAGTACTTTCATGTATGTATCTGGTAGGCATATGTATGTTGGAGATGATGAGAATGTAGATGTGGAGTAGATTATCCAAAAATAGTACTTATTTCAAGCAGCAATCAGGACTGTATCGAGAAATGAGTTTATGAAACTAACTTCACTCTGCTTCCAAGACAGATATCCTATGGTTGAGTCCCTCTACTCTGATCACACAGATTTTCTCTTCTCTATTAGAGAAAGACATCCTAACATGTACCTGCTTCATAGGGTTTTGCCTTGCTATATCCACACCCTGTACTTAAGTCCATGGCTTAAGGGGATGGAGACAAAGGAGGTCTGCTCTCTCTCCCTTGACTTTCTGACACCCTAATCATGCAGTTATGGGGAAACTGTTATGTCAAAGCTGTTTGTTGGGTAGAGGGCTATTTCAGATGACTAAAAACTGTCTATTAAGTGTGAATGTGGTCTTCAGGGCAGACCACAAATCTTCAAAAGTTATTTTGCAAGGTTTAACAAATTCAAGTTATAGCAAAAGCTGAGCTACTCCACAGTGGGGGAGGAAGGGGTTGTTCATATTCAAGTATAAAGAGTTCTTGGTTCAAAGGAACAGGTGTATACGTAAAAGTTACACTAACCCATTTAACTGGCATTTCTTGTGCACTCCTAAATGTACCTGTTCTTAGGTTAGAATTATGTGCATACTGATCTCAGGAAGAAAACATGACTTGGTGTAATTCAGTGAAAGTTTAGTGTGATAGCTAAGAGACCTAGAAACATTTGAAAATACTGCATTTGCATCATTAATCATATAAAATGTTTTCTATCCTATTGTCTTTGTGATGTCTTCTGTTTCTATTTAATTATATTTAGTTATTTATCTATGCATTGCTTTGGTCATGGTTCTTAAGAATTATTTTTGGGATGTGGAGGCAGCTCAGTTAGTTAAATGCTTGCCCTGCAAGCACGAGGACCTAAATTCAATCTTCAGAATCCACACTTACCAAGCCAAACCAGAGCAAACAAAACAAAAGTCATAATAATGGATCTTACTGGTAATCAATCTCAGCACAAAAGAGATGGAGACAGGCCAGTTTGAGGCTCACTGGCTAGGTAGCATAGCCTTCTCAAAGACTTTAAGGCCACTAGACTCCCCTCCCACCACACACACACCAGGAGGTGGTGTTTGTTCTTTCAGAAGTGACTTGGAGGAAACAGCTAAATTCCCGGAAGTCAGCAGAGAAAACCTTTTAGGAATGAGCAGTCCCCACAGTCTTGACTCTGTCTTTAATCTTTCTGTCTCTGTGGACTTGTGTCAGTCTATTTGGGGCAATGTTTTTTCTTTCTTAGTCTTTTTTTTTTCTTTTTTCTTTTTTCAGAGCTGAGGACCGAACCCAGGGCCTTGCGCTTGCTAGGCAAGTGCTCTACCACTGAGCTAAATCCCCAACCATGTTTTTTACAGCTTGCCCAAAGCATGTCTTTAGCACCAGAAGGGTGGCTACTTGGTAACTACCTCTTTCTTCAGGATACTCATGCCCTCATGAACATTTCCTTAGCTACAGGTTATGCGTGTGCAGCAGGCTATGGATGAGGCTATCCCTGAGATCCATGTCCGATGTGACACTTCCAGAACATTCCATTAGGACTTATTGGGTTCTTCCATGTTTGGTTTCTCCCTCCAGTCCCAGCACTGGATGTTTCAGTGATGAAAAGACTCTTCCAGCAGTGGGGGCCCTGGAGTCAAGACCAGTGAGATCACAGTGATTTTTGTGCAAGAACTTTGGCTATTCTGTGGGTGGACTGGAAGATTTGGAATTTATCCCAAGCTCCCCAGTTTCCCCTAAGGTTTTACTACGAGTCCTTTTGTTCCTGATTTC
The DNA here is from genome assembly GCF_021556685.1 of Rattus norvegicus. Taxonomy (NCBI): domain Eukaryota; kingdom Metazoa; phylum Chordata; class Mammalia; order Rodentia; family Muridae; genus Rattus; species Rattus norvegicus. The sequence goes on along the minus strand of NC_141542.1, from coordinate 61,051,254 downwards.
ATGTAGAACTAGTCATCTGGAAGAGGTACACCATGCTTCCTTCATCCATATCCCTTATGAACGAGAATTAGTAGATGTGGCCAAATGGAGGCAAAGACATCACATTCTCCTTCTCTGATATTTTCTTCTAGTCTAGGTATCTAGACCAAATCTTGGAGTTTTCAAAGTCCTAGTCTTGTGTATTTTCACCATGTGTCACTTTTGGCAGACTTGAATTGTTCTGCTAGCTTCCTAAAGTTAGTGAACTGACTTGTCCCCACTACCCCCTGTGCTGGCTGGTTTTGTGTGTCAACTTGACACAAACTGGAGTTATCACAGAGAAAGGAGCCTCCCTTGAGGAAATGCCTCCATGAGATCCAGCTGTAAGGCATTTTCTCAATTAGTGATCAAGGGTGGGAAGGACCATTGTGGGTGGTGCCCTCCCTGGGCTGGTAGTCTTGGGTTCTATAAGAGAGCAAGCTGAGCCAGGAGAAGCAAGTCAGTAAGTATCTTCCCTCCATGGCCTCTGTATCAGCTCCTGCTTCCTGACCTGCTTGAGTCCCAGTCTTGACTTCTTTTGGTGATGAATAGCAATGTGGAAGTGTAAGCTGAATAAATCCTTGCTTCTTTGTCATGATGTTTGTGTAGAAATAGAAACCCTGACTAAGATACTCCCTTACTCGAACATCAAGAGTCACTTTTTTATGAATTCCTTACTGGAAACATCTGATGCCTCTCATCCCTTGCTGTAAGCCTTGTGGAATGAGGGTGGCTGTGAGGTTTTCCATATCTCTACCATTGCTACTGGAGTACTGGCATATCTTTTGGTAGCTGGAGTTATTCAATAAATATCCCAGAATAACTACCATTATTCCTATTTTTCAAATATCTTTCTTAATTTTCCTATAATGTCTCCAACTTTCAGGAATAAAGAATGTGCCAAAAATTTTTGTTTCCATCAAGTAAACCTTTTCTGTTTAGTTTCTTCAACTTCTACGTCAACTTTTATGTTCAGAGCGAGTACTGAGTTTACTGGTCATTCTAGAATAAACACACTAAGGCCAGTTAAGTCCACTGCCTTAAATCCTTCAAAGCTCCCTCTGAATGAAAAACAATGTGAAAAACTTCCCCCTTGTTCCTGGAGCTCACTTGACCCTTGTCTGTATGCAACTGGTCATCAGAGGTTGTCTCAAGCTGAGAATGGGATGGGACATTACCCATCTTCAAAATGCATTCTTGTAGTTGAAGCTTTGTTTTCAAGAGTTGTTTGTAGTCTTGGCATTTCTCTCCTGGAACATTCTCATAGAACTTCTGAGATGGGACGTGAATACACATTTTACAGTGTGTGTTCCTTTTGGAGTGATCAACATGCTGTTTTCTGGGGAAAAATACCCCAGCCGCTATGGGAAGTAGAGTGTTAGCCTAAGAGGCAGCAAAAAAAGGGGGGTAGCAGCCAGTTTAACTTTATGGAGAGAGGGAGGGAGGGAGAGAGAAAGAGAGAGAGAGAGAGAGAGAGAGACTGTGTGTGTGTGTGTGTGTGTGTGTGTGTGTGTGTGTGTGTGTGTTAGGTCCAAGACTCACCTTTTCGACATACTCTTCAAGCCCATCAATTTATGCAGCAGATAGAGATGGGTCTTTTGAGAGAAATATAAACAGTGGACTTGTGAGACCAGCCTTGTCACCAGAGAAAGTCACCAGTGTTTTTCTTTCTTTCCTGCCATTCAGCAGATTGCTGGCATCTCTTAGCCTTTAGCCCATATCTTGTTCACTGAGTTTCCTCCCTCAGCAGTGAAAATCTTTCTTATAATTTGAAGTGAGGACAAAGAACTAGCTCTTAGAAGACTCTACAACCAAAACTTTGTCTTCAGTGGGTTTCATGGCCCCAAACTAATTCAGAAACAATTCGCTGCTAAAGGGAACACCTGTGTTCTCAGAAAATGAAGCTACCAAGTGTTAGCTCTCGTGCCTGAAGGTGGCCAGTCTCCCCACAGATCTAACAAAGGCAGGAGGCCCTGGATGAGAAGATAAGGTGTGCATTTGGTGGTTTGAATGAGAAATGCCCCCCTTAGACTTGGATATTTGAACACTTGGTCCCCAGTTGGTGGCACTTTGGAAAGATGTTTAGGAGGTGTGTCCTTGAAGGAAGAAGTATGTCACTGGGCAGGGGCTTTGAGAGTTTAAAGCCTTACACTTCCAGTTTGCTAGGTCTGCTTCATGCCTGCTGCTAAAGATGCGATCTCTAAGCTTCCTGGCCTTGCCACCATATCTGCCACTTACTACCACGCCTCTTCCCTGCTATGCTGAGTTCTTATCTCTCTGAAACTGTAAGACAAAACAAATTCTTCCATAAGTTATTTCTGGTCATATGCGGTGCATATGAGCAGTGCTTTAGGCCTACAAACTGGCCTTGTCCCTAGTCTTGTCCTCTAATTCTATGATTGTCCTCTATACCTGTGTGAGCCTAGAACACTCCTTTCTGGAGTTCAGAAACAGTTTAGTTCATCTATGATCATTTCTGCCAAAATATTTTTCAGACATTTATTTTAGACTTTTAATCAATAGACTTTTTTTAAAAAGATTGATTTTATGTTCAATTACATGTTTGTGTGGTGGTATGTGCCTGTAAGTGCAGGGGTCTGCAGATGCCAGGAAATGGGGTCAGATTCCCTAGAACAAGAGTTACAAGCAGTTGTGAGCCATCAGATGTGGATGCCAGGAGCTGAATTCAGGTCCTTCTTCAAAGCAGTAATGGTTTTCAACCATTGAGCCATTTCTCCAAACCTGCAAAAAAACAAAAAGACTTTTTAAACCTGGCATACTATACAAGTCGTCACTGAATTTTTCTTACTTTCCCTTTTCCTGTGCTTTTGTTAATTTGTTTTTGGAAAAGAAAAGCAGGGGAGGGGGAGAAGAGGAGGGCAGGACAGGGAGGTAAGGGGCTCCCAGGACTGTGTGGAACACTTGGGAACTGAGATAGGCGGTGATTGAAGCTCTGGTAAGTAACAAAGCTTTGGGAAGCTCCTACCTCCTCAGTGTGGGGACCGAGATGACACTGCTGGCCAAAGATGAGGCCTCAGAGGAGCTCAAAAGTGTGGGCCATGAAGCATAGGGAACTGTTGTGGTTGGTTGGATGTGGTGTTTTGCCATTGCAATCTTTAAGTCTCACTGTGGACTCATTCTGCAATCATAAAGCAGGGGAAACCTATCACAAATCTTGGATCCAGGATTTCTTTTCCAGAGTCCTATGTGACTGCTCTCTAGTCCAAACACAGTGGAGGAATAACTTCTTGCTCGGGCGCCTTTCTCACCAGCAAACCTGAATGGATATGACAGATATGTGCCCTCATGTTTCAAAAGGAAAACCATAAAATGAGTTGGTCAGAAATTTGGCTGTCTAGGATTTCAGGTTATAAGAGAGGTGTAGGGGGTAGGGGCATGAGTGTTGGAACTATATATATTAGAAGGAAAATGACAGGAAGCTGTGGGAGAGGCATTCTCAGTGGTTGGATGAGTCTCATTCTCTGAAGGCAATAACCAGACATTAAGCCCACAGAACCAGATATGTATGGCATTAAGCAGATGGCCAGGAGGTGAGGTAGAAAACGGGAAAGATCCAGAACTCCATCAAACCTACTCCTGAGCCTTCGCTGATCTAAACCATAACCAGGCTTCATATTGATCCCTACCTTTAACAACTCCTACCTACATGGACAGCAGAGACATATAGTTTTAGTGAAGCTTCCAAAGCAGGGTGGGCTACAGGAAAAATCATGCTCTGCCTCACTGGGGTACAGGGACTTGGATGTGGGACATGGTAGCCATCAAATGAACCTGTGAGGAGTAGAGAGGGGAATTCATCGCACTCAGACTCACACAGGTCTTAAGCCTGAGTCTGTTCAATTTTAAGGCAAGTCAAAATATGCCTCCACACCATTGAAAAGAGTTGATTTTCTTTTGGTTTGATGAAAAGTAATGTTTACAGACTACTCTCTGTAAGCCATTGCTTGCCTCCCAACATGAATGTGAGAAGGGGAATTGGCATAGCAACTAGGACAGACAGACTAGGACAGACACTCCAGCTCCAACCTCAGAGCTGCTGCTTATGGCCTATCCTCTTTCCATAACAAGAGCCCTGAGATGGGTGAATTCAAAAGCAGAAGAATGATTTTTGCCCAAAGCCTTGGAGGTCAATACAAAGCTTTGGTGGGTGTTATTGCTTTCGGAACCCTGATGAGTCAAGACGTCATGATAGGAATAAATGGCAGAGGGAAGAAGCGAGATAGACCCCCAACAGACAGAAAGGTAGGCAGAGGGGCCATATCTAGATGATAAGGAAACATTGTACTCCTAGCACTCAGGAGGGGGATGCATGAGGATCAGGAATTCAAGCTCAACCGTGGCTATGTACAGAATTCAAGACCAGTCTGGCTACATAAAGCGTAATCTTAAAAGAAAATTATTAATTTATTTTATATTGAATTTATGCTGAAATAAAACTATATTAAAGTTTAAATTTTACTTTAAAAACGCAATTCTTAGGGAATTGATAACTATGTGCACTGCTCTGGAGAGAAATCTGAGATCCTTTGTCAAACTTTATCTCAATCTGAGCCATTAAGGAAAAGATCCCTGATGTTTCTAGCATGTTCTGTTCTGGACTTCCAGATCCCACTGCCCCAGGCCCACTTGGGTTCAGAGCGCTTTCCAGTCAAGCAGATGTTTCTGCAGTGAGAGGTGTGATCTCAGGGATACGGGTCTGGAAAGACTCCACAGCAGTCTCTAGAGACTGCTAAAGTATATCTTTCCTTTCATGTGGTGTTTTTAAGTAGTCTTTGTGGCAGAATCTGTGCGACTATTGATGTTAGCATACTTGGAACACAAAGGGCTGGTCCAAAGCCCACTTCCTCACTGCAGGAATTCTCAGAGCCTTTAGTTGTTAGCAGATATCGTGACTCTCCAACAGCGAATAATTGTAAGTGACCATGGTGGTTGACATTGACTGTCATTGTGACAGTATTCAGAATCACCAAAGGAAACCTGGCAATGTCTGGGAGGAATTTTCCCCGTTATATTGAGGTGGGAATACACGATTTAAACATGGGTGGCACTGTTTCATAGACAAGAAGGTCAGACAGAATGAAAAGACGGACGTGAGCTGAGAAGCAGCATTCATTGGTCTTGGCTTTCTGGCTGTGGGGACAATGTGACCCACCTCCTGCTCATACTGAAATACCTTCCCCATCTCAGCATGCTATATCCACTTGAATCTTAAGCCAAAATAAATCTGAAGTTGGTCTTAGCGACATATTTTGTTACAACACTAGGTAACTAAAACAGTAATATTCCAAATAGCTAAAGACAGATCCCTGCTTTTTTTTTTTTTTTCAGTCATTACTGAAGATGCATTGAGGGAGGTTTGTGTGGGCTGTGATTTCTGCATTTACAACAAGGGTTTCTTACAGCCTACACCCCCAGGCTTCTCCCACTCTGAAGGAAATGCTCAAATGAAGGAGAGCAAAAAGCTGGACCCTCTGAGAAATAGCAGTTGTTTTTACATTTTAGCATTGTGCTCACCATCATTGGCTGACGGCACTTGATACAATAGTGACAGGAATTTGTTAATACCCAGTGGAGCGAGACCATTGTTCTTGACCTGGTTTTGATATAATTTCTTTCCACGGGAATATGCAACTGCCCTCTGACTTGTATAATTATAGGAGATCTGGAAATTATATGTATATGTTTATATGTGTACATATATGTATATATGTATGTGTATGTATTTAATTTTATATAATTTAAGTACAGGGGGTAATGGAGAGAATCTTATAGCAATACCTAATTCACTTAACTCTGGTGGGAAATATAACCAATTTCTAACAGAGGACTTTAAAATTGTAAAGTGTTATATTAAAAACCTTACTCAATAATCATTGGAATTATTTTATATGCAGGCTCCAGCCATTCCAGGGTGTGGTGGTTTAGGAAAGCCAATCTCCAGCCCAGTTGCAGTAAGCTGCCAGCCAACCAGGGCTGAGTTTGGCTGGAAGGAAACCAAGATGTTCATTTGCCTCTCTCGATCCCATCATTTTCCCTCTCTCCACTCCTAACCCCACACAACTCTGGGATTCCTCCTAGGACATCAGTTCAGAAAGCAGCTCATCTGACCGCTCTGCCACAGTGTTTAGCTTTAGTGTCCCAGATCTAGAACACTCTCTAAGATAAAAGGATAACCAAAACGAATGTCACCTGTATGAGGTTGGTGGTCACCCGGTGTCTTCTTCCTCCTGCTTCTTTGGTCCTTTCTGTTTTGTATAAACAATCACTTGTCAAACATGATGGTCTCACTGTGCCAGGCACAGGGCTATCTATCTGTGAGTCACAAGGTGTGGTCTCTCCTTGGTCTGCATATACAATACCTCCTTACCTGAGGTTTCAGTTACCTTTGGCCAATAACAATCTGAAAACATTTGATGGCAAGTTCCAAAAAAATAAGTCATAAGTTTTTAATTGCTCCCTATTTTGAATAGTGTGATAAAATCTCAACCTGCCCTATTGTGCCCCTTCTGGGCCATGAATCATTCCATCATCCAGTGTGTTTGTACTGTATTGTGTGTATATGTGGAGAAAATTACACCTATCAGTATCAAGAGACAGTGTGAGTAGATTAGACTTTCCAGTTTCAGGCATTCACTGAGGATATACGAAGTATTCCCTGGGAGTCGGTAGTAAGAGAACAGTGAAAAAAGAAGTCAGTGGATCTGGGTTCATTTGTCTGATTGTTTTTATCATCATCATCATCATCATCATCATCATCATCATCACAACTAAATTAACTGTTGACTTACCTTGTAGAGGATATCTGCCCATAGCTTCAAATGGCCATACCTACCTTTTGAAATGTGAAGATTACAGTACCTTTACCCTGCATAGGGCCTGCATGCCCAGCCTCTTCTAGCCGCCATGCATCCCCTCTGTGTCCAGTCCCAGGGCAAAGCCTTGTCAGGACTTGGCATTTGCAGGTTTGAACAAGGCCAGTCTGGCAAGAGGTGGCAGACACCTGGTTTCAGCTGACGATCTCACATCACAGGTCAGGAAACAAAAGAGCGATTCAGCTCTTGGAAAAACTTGCCAGATTTCCACGCAGCAGTTTCCTCCTTGAAATCATTTTTATTTTTTTTTCCATCACAGAAAAGAAGTCAAAGGAAAATGAATAATTGCTGGGCTATTCAGAGCCACTGGTCCCCCACAAACAGGATTGTTCCAGCATGAATCCATTAATTTTCATTTCCAGAGTTTTCAAATGTAAAACAAATGTTCGATGTAATCTGCACCACTGCTCTGTGCTAATTAACCACTGCCTGCTGCCTAATGGTGGAAGCACTTCATCGATCAGAAATAAATTTGGTCCATAGGAGATTGTCTTTATATTCGTTTGACTCGTGGGAAAACAGCAATAAGTATTTTGTGAGGGTTCTTGGCTGCTGTTCTCCCCCTGGTTATCATAACAGTAACCACCATTCCAGTTCTGCCTTCCTGTAATTCTCACTGGACATATGCGTGAGGGGGAAGGGACACAGAGGATCTCCAGTTACTGATAAAATACATTCAAGTCCAGGAACACTTCCTCACCATCCTGAGCACAATTTATGAAGTGTCATGTGTATTTTAGGAGCTAGTACAGTGGTGAAGGTTTGAGTCCTCCTGCAATTCAAAGAATGTCTTATACCATCCACTTTCCCTCTTCTGAAAGATAAAAACTGTTGAAATTCTGCCAGACCTTACAATGTAGACTCAACTGCTCATGCACAGCAGATGGGAGGCCTGACTAGATTTCCAACCACTATTTCCCCATTGCTCAATTGTTGGATCTACTGGGCTGTGTTATGTAGAGCAGGCCTTTCCCAAGTCCCAAGGAGTAAGCCTGGGTTGAGGCAGGAACGCATGGGCTGTAGGTGTTTCATCAGTTTGGTGGTTAAGAGTAACTGGCTTTGTTATGGCTGGATGGCAAGGCTCTTCATACCTGAGTTTTCTGACAGCAGTCCTCGTGTTTCTTTCCCTTGGAGTTCAGTTGCAGAGATCAGAATCTGCTTGAGCTAGCTTAAGTCAAAAGGATTTATCATAGTTTGCTAAATGGCATATGAGATCCCCAGGAGAGCTGAAAGAACACATTGTAGGTCACCTAGTAGAACCTGTTTCCAGCAAAGATGCTGGCTGAGAAACCCGCCAACATCCTGTTCTCTCTGTCTTGGATCCACCCCCTCTGTTCTGATCTTGGGAACAGACATTGCAAGGTGTATTTTTTGACCATTTGACTGGTTCTAAATGAAGTGTCCCCACATATGTCAGAAGGTGGATCTTTAGTGAGGTCAAGAACTCAGGTTTCAGGAGACTTGGAGAAATAAGCTCCTTCCCTACTATCTCAGTAGACTAGAAGATTCTAGGCACGTGTTGCTAGAAGAGATGTTGAGTGACTGCTCTGCACATTGTCAGTTTCTCAAACAGTCTATAACCGTGTCTGTACTCATATTTTAAAAATCTACCTGTATAGTAAGTTTAACCCTATGGGACACTGGGGGCCTAGAGACTGATTGGAGCCATTAAATGTTAGTAAATTCTACCTTAACACTTTTTAAAAATGCATTTCTTTGCATCATTCTCAAATATTCTGAAGTGCCTTTTTCCCCCTCTCCAGTACCATTCTGTACTACCTATAAAGCGAAAGCGAAACTTAACTTAGCAATTCCTTGAGCTGAGTCGCCCAATCTCCTCTGCAGCCAGTGGGTAGGGCCCTAATGTGACTGAGTGACTTAGAGCCTACACTAGGCAGTCAGGAGTTCTGATGTACAGAGACAGTGACAGTGGGGTAAAGAATGAGGTTAAAGAAGTGTGCCAGGAAATAGCAAGAGCTCCCTGAAGTCACTTAATGCCATTTGTCCCGCCTCTATCCCAGCACACACCTGTCTTTGGGCTCCATATTTCAGTGCCCTTGTAATATCCTCATTCGCTTCTTGAATTATCTTCTGCCTTCTGATCTAAGGCGCTCAAAATAGTATTTACTGAATGCATTGAGTGAGACTCCTCTGTGGTCATCGTCTTTTCTGAACCATTGTCAGCTTAGAGACCTATGATTGTTTCTAATTTGCTCGAACGCGCACGCGCGCGCGCACACACACACACACACACATCATCATCATCATCATCATCATCATCATCATCATCATCATGTTTCTGAGGCATCTTAAAGAGACAAGAAGTCAACAAAGAGTTCAATCTGACTTTAGCAGTTGGAACTGTTTATTTCAAACAGCCATCAGCAGACACAGAGGGAAAGGCATCTGTGAAAGGAGAAGAGGATACTTGGCTGGTTTTGTGTGTCAACTTGATGCAAGCTAGAGTCTTCAGAGGAAGGAGCCTCAGTTGAGGAAACGTCTCCGTGATACTTAGCTGTAAGGCATTTTCTCAATTAGTGATCAATGGGGGGGGGGGTCACTATAAGAAGTCTGGCTGAGCGAGCCACGGGGAGCAAGTTAGTCAGTAAGCAGTATCTTCCATGGCCACTGTATCAGCTTCCAGTTTCCTGCCATGCTTGATCCAGTTCCTGTCCTGATTTCCTTTGGTGATTAATAGCAATGTGGAAGTGTAAGCTGAATAAACCCTTTCCTCCACAACTTCCTTTTTGGTCATGGTGTTTCATCGCATCAATAGAAACCCTAACTAAGACACTTGGAGTTTGGGGAGTGAGGAATTAAGTGTGACTGCTAGGGCCATATGCAAGCTCAGTTTCTTCCTCCTGGAGCTGCTTGTCTAGACAAGGCCTTTTTATCTTTAGAAACTCTCCTGCTCAGGCCATCAGGATATGTGATATATAATGGATAATTGAGTTTGATGACAGCAGTGATGAGGGAGGGAGCTGGAATTTCAATATAAGGGCTTGGTCAGGGTCTGGCAGAGTTTGTTCAAGGTTTATTCCAACGCCTGTGGGAGAGGGTCTGGGAGAGACAGAGACAGAGTTCTTCGGCTTTAATATTTTGTTTCCTTGGCTGTTACACCTTGGTAGACCCATGTATACTTCCAATTGCAGTTTCAGTATTCATTGTCCCTCACAAGAATCCAGTCAGAGTGCTGGAGAGATGACTTAAAGGTTGAAAGCACTGGCCACTCTTCTAGAGGACTCGCATGGCTTCTTACTACCATTTGTAACTATACCTCTAGGGGATCCAGTGCCCTCTTCTGGCCTTTATAGGCACCAGACACACATGTGATATGCAGATGTACATGAAGGAAACACACACACACACACACACACACACACACACACACACACACACACGCACATCTAGTTGGGGTTCTCATTCATTTACCCCTTCTCTTTTCTCCTTCTTGCAATGGTTCACTCTCAAAAATATTTGACTCCACTGATGGTTTTCTCTGTTTGAACTGCCTTTCTCATCTGTTTCCTGGATACTCAAGAAAGTGTGGCTTCCTGTCCACTTCATGGGTTGTCCTTCCTGGTCTCCATTTGTTTCGTTGCTTCATCTTCACCCTGCTGTTGTTTCTTGACCCCCTTGCTTCCATCCTGTCTGTTTTCTCTGACTTGTTCTTATCATAGGAAGTTTTCCTTCCCATAAGCTGGCTCTGTTTACTTGAGGGTGCTGGAGGTAACACCAAGCCACACCCAGTACTTTGCCCAGCCACCTAAAGGGCAAGTTTATCTATCATGAAGCGAACTGTGGAAAGTTGGGGGTGGGTAGACACCAATCAGCATCCTCAAGATGGAGTTTAGAGATTTTTATATGCTAAATGGACTTGGTAGATGTAGGGGAGTAGGCTAGAAGTAAAGGCAGATGGCGTAATCTATGGCCTGCACACAGATAATTAAACTTCATGGTTTTTCCTCGGACACATGATGACAAAACACATCTGGTGCCTTCTCTGTGAAGATTTTTTTGGGGCCCTATAAACACCAAAATCTTGCCCTCGAACACTTGCAGAGGTTCAAGAAAAGAAACAGGTCTTCAGCTTAAACTATGCCAGAGGATCTCCAAGTCGCACAAATAAGTGTGAATCCAGTTACCAACGATTTGACAGGCAGTAGAGTCATTTCCTGCAACAGGGCTGCCAAGGGTCTGTGACTTTACTGTTCAGTGCCATGACTTCTAACACTAGTGATAAACTCAAGTAATTAAAAGTCCGTGGAATCAATGGGTTTACTCAGGGCTTCCCTGTGTTTCAAAAAACAGAATGTTCTCTGGCCAGTTTCTGAACTCTACCTATGAAGGGCAAGTTAGACCAGGATGAGGCAACGGAAGTTCCACTTTTAGAGGTGAAAGCGTTGTTTATATCTGTGGGGTTTAACACATTGTTAAAGTATCCTCAAAGCACTTTTACTAAGACAGACTCTGCAGGTTTATTATCACATTCTATATGTTTATATCATAACTACTCTTCCTAATGCTTGTTTTCCTGTGAAGAAACAAGAACGGCGAGGGCGGGGCAGTTTGACTTCCTAATTAGCAGCTCTGGGACTCTGCCTTGCTGCCTTGAACAAAAAGACTTCCACTCTAACAGAAAGTCCACCCTTATGTTTGCTCCAGACATGTTGCCTAGAGAAACTGCAAAAGATTGCAGCTGATCTTCCGTGCTCCTGAAGGCATAGCCCCTGTCAGAGAGGGTTGTCTGAACAGTTCTTCCCAAGCTTTTTGGAACCACAGACATAGCCAGGGAGGGAGCACTTTCCCTGGCAGAGTGATTAGCCACAAAAACGCCTCATTGGTTCAGATGCCCTTTCTCCAGCCACATAAACAGGCTGCTTGGACTCACACAATGAGTGTCCTGTTTCCCTTGGTGTTAAAATACCAGGTCCAACAAAGAAAGTGTTCTCTGTTACCTTCCCAGCCTACTTTCAGTAGTACAGGCTGAGCTGGAAACAAAGAAAGATGGCAGAAAACAGCTAGGGATAGCTGGACAGCTAGAGTTAGTGCAGGCCCTGAACAGAGGCACTAGTCTTCAGTGACTGGGTTTCAAAGGACACACATGAACTTGGTTGTGGTTGCTGTGTGGGCCGTCTAGAGGCTTGAACATTGAACTAGTATCCATCCCCCTGACAATATGGTCCCAGGTAATGAGCAAACCTGATATCCCTAGGACTGTGCACTGTCTGCAGCTGGGCAGCCGAAGTCTTGCAGAACACCAAAGGAATTGCTGCCCCGAACAGCATGTGCCTTGTGAACCCAACTGAGCCAACACCACCTCTGAGGCTAGTCCTGGGCCTTCTAAACAATCTATTGTGCTGCTGCTGCTGCTGCTGCTGCTGCTGCTGCTGCTGCTGCTGCTGCTGCTCCTCCTCCTCCTCCTGCTCCTCCTCCTGCTCCTCCTCCTCCACCTCCTCCTCCTCCTCATCCTCCTCCATTTTATGTTATGTGTTCTGGTGTTTTGTCTGCATGCGTGTTTACGTAATACATGCATACCTGTGTATGCAGTTCTTTTAGAACTGGAATTAGAGATCATCGTGAGCTACCTTACGAGATCTAGGAACTGAACCTGAGCCTTCTAGAAGAATAACCAGTGCTTCTTAATGGCTTAGACATCTCTTCAGAACATTGTTATATGTTCTTGAACATTAGACTTTCTATCACAAAGGTTTCGATAACAACTTGACAGATGAAGAGGTTCTGTGGCCTCACAGGTAGTCTCAGTGGCTGACATCCGATTTCTAATATCTGGTACCCCACGCATGGGGTAGCTTTATGTCATAAGGCACCTGCAACTGCCGATTGCTGAGAAAGCACCATGGAGGACTCACGTGGCCACCTGTGACCTGCACTGCCATCAGTCCACTTAGACTCGAATATGTCCTGAGATGATGGGGCAGCATATTAAAATAAGGACTCTGGATTACGGTAATGGCTTTTCCTGTAATATGTGGAGCTGAAGACACAGTGGTTCCTGACGTCTCAAGGGTAAATGAGCTCATGTTCCGCATGCATTACCCTTTGAGATGATACAGTCGCAGCTTCAGAAATGGAGTGCAATAGGCCAACTCATTGTCTCAGCGAAATCCTGCTTAGCTTGGCTATGATTGCATTTTACACAGAAAATAGCCTTGCTTGATCCCAGAAAGCTTCCAGGTCAGGATTCCTGAAAGGGATTTTCTGATTAAAAAAATTAGCATTTGGTTATTAGTTACTCAGATGCTTAAAGTTCAGGGAATTCGTAAGCTTCTGTCAAAGGCTGTGAAACCCTCCAAATTCCGTTTCCACTAGAATATATCCTGGGCTCTACCCATTCACTCCAAATGTACGCTCAGCATCTTAATCTCTGTCATAGAGGTCCTGGTGTCCGCTACAGTAAACCAGGGCTATCGCTCCACAGAGCACGGGTGTGGGAGCCGGGTAACTCACAGTGCCATTTCCTATACCTGAACTAAAACTTGAAGTAAAAAATGAAGCAAACATTCTCCACTTTCTGGTTTTGTTCTTTTTTTTCAGTAGGCTTTTCTTTTTTTAAGTCTGACAACTTCTTGGAGTTGGGCAACTCATGAATATTTGCGTAATAAATAGTATATACTATTGAGAGTGGATAAATACATTAGTTCTGTTAACACAATAGATTTATTACTTGGTAATAAAAATGAGTGAAGTGGAGGCACAAACATTGCTTTTCCTTTTTATCAATAGACAATGGAGGGGAAAGCTGAGTGCAGAATTGTACTGTGTAATTTCCCCTAAATAGAATTTTAATGCAGGCTAAACCCAACTATGCTCTCAAGCTTTTTCCACAGGAGTTGAAACAGTGGACAGGGTTCAGAACAAGCTGTTCCTAAGTGAGAATAATGGCGCTCGCTGTGGGGAAGAACTGTTTCAAAGGGAAGAAATTTACAGGTAATGGGTTCTGGGGCTTTAGCAATATTCTTAGGTGTGTCCAAACTTTTGACATTGCAACATGCCATTGTTATTTTAAAATCCTATGCTCTGGATACCAAAAACAACAGAACAAAGCACAGGAAAGAGTGTTCTAAGCGAGTGTATGACTTTGTGTTGAGTTGCAAATAATTATCCTCAGCCTCATTTGGCCGTACATGCTCCACAGGGCACGGCCGGACATGTATCTTTTTCTTGATTTGGGTGGAATTTTTGTGGGTATTTGCTTTACAAACATATTACCTGAGGGTTGGAGAGATGGCTCAGTCAGCAAGGTGATGATGGTGCATGTGTGGTGACCTGAGTTTAAATCTCCAACACTTGGCCTCAATGTCATGCTTGACAATTTGCACCTGTAACCCTAGCACTATGGGCTTCGAGACAGAGATCTCACTGGAACTCAGTGGCCAGACAGCCTAAATGAACTACAGGTCCAATGAGAGACTATGCTTCAAAATTGAGGGAAGACCCTTTTGGATCTCTGGCTTCCATATGTGTTTGCATATATGTGAACATACATGAACGCCAACTTGAAAACACAATGTACTACACAAATACATATAGAGCTAAGTCTGCGTGTTTTGTATTTGTATGTTGTATCTCACAGTTGAGGACTATTTTCAAAACTGAGGTGTTTTCACATCACTCTAAGGCAGGAGACATCCCCTGTACAGTCAGGTACAGGGACCCTCTCTGGTCACAGCTTCTTTCCTTCACTCAGGGTAGCTTTTTTTTTTTTTTTTTTAAAGATTTATTTATTCATTTATTATATATAAGTACACTGTAGCTGTCTTCAGATACACCAGAAGAGGGCATCGGATCTCTTTACAGATGGTTGTGAGCCACCATGTGGTTGCTGGGAATTGAACTCAGGACCTCTGGAAGAGCAGTCAGGTGCTCTTAACCGCTGAGCCATCTCTCCAGCCCCAGGGTAGCTTTTGACCTTGCTGTTAGTCCTTGGAATCATTTCGTGTTCTTTAGTTAGGCATGTGTCTGCACATATTTGACCTTAGTGTATGCAAACCTGTTCTGCTTGGTTCTACACTCATGGATAATCATGTACGACCCATAACTTCTCAGAGAATTCTCAGTCAGTGGCTAATTCATGCCTAGTCTCACAGCCATGTTACTGATAATGACTGCGGATCGCACCACAGTTTACTTAACTACTGTGCTTTTGGTGAACGTTTAGTTGTTTTTAGCTTTTACAATCAAATCTAAGCAATATCACTAAGAACACACTTGTCTTCCATAGTCTCTGTGGGTTTACATAGGTTTGCTATGCTATGTATAGAGCAGAAAAGTTCATTTACATATATGGAAAATAATACATTATGAGATTTTGTATACAGTTGACCCTCAGCATCCATGAAGGAGGGGGCAGTAATCCTTTGTGGTTACTAAAATTCATAGGTGTGCAAATACCTTATTTAAATGACATGGTGTTTGTATATAATATATTTATATTCTCAATTGTATATTTTAAAGCTTCTCTGGATTACTTTTAACCCACAATGCAATGTAAGTGATTTATAAATAGTTGTTCTACTGTTTTGTTTAGGGAATAATAAGAAAAAAAGATGTGTATATGTTTAGTACAAACAGGATCCTTTCCAATTACTTTTAAATCTATGGTGGGACCTAGGGATACAGAAGACAGATATTATTGTGGATATGTATATATGTCTATCTATCATCTATCTATCTATCATCTATCTATCTATCATCAATCTATCATCTATCTACATATCTATCTATCATCTATCTACCACCTATCTATCATCTCTCTCTCTCTCATCTATCTATCATCTATCTACCTACCTATCTACCTATCTATCATCTCTCTTATATATAGAATTTTCTGTGTGTTTAGCAGTAGAAATTTTCCAGCTTGATTATAATATTGTTTATCCAATTGGGTCTGGAACAATGTCTCGGTGGCTAGTAGCACTGGCTGCTCTTCCAGAGGACTTGAATTTTATTTCCAGGACCTACCTAGCTGCTTACAACTGTCTGTAATTCCAGTTCCATGGGATCCAATGTCCCTCTGGTCTCCAGAGATGCCAGGCACACACATGTTGCACAGACTTAGATGCTGGTAAAATATCAATATCATAAAAATAATAAAAATTTTAATAGATTGTGTTCATTTGTTTCTTCTTTTGACCTAGAGATTTAGTTCAGTGTTAGAATTAACTGGAATGTGCAAGGCATTGGATTCAGTCTCTCAATCAAACAAAGCATATTCCCCAATAACTACACACAGTGAACCCCAGCATCATACACCATAACTGGTGTACAATTAAAAGGTGGAAATTTGATTTTAACTTTATTTTTTGTGTTTCCTTATTCTTTCATGTAGAAATTTATGTTACCCTGATTATACCTATTCTTGTGCTCATTTGTACATTAAGCATATTGGTTTCTCTTTTAAAGCCCTTACTAGTAAAATATATTAAAAGTTTTTCTTTCAGTTCTTTGTAGCTTCTGCTGTTCTCATGCTTGTTTCTGAGGCTGAGTGTTGCTATGATCTAAGGCTGGATTTGAACACCTGACTCAAGCCATCCTCCCACCTCCTCCTAAGTAGCTAGGACACCAGAGACACAGCACTGAGTTTGCCTTTGAATCATTGCTAGAGGTAATGCCTGTTGCTAATGGGGTCACCTTTGCCTTTGTTTCCTCCTCCATGCTTCCTGTGAACTACAAATTACTTTCATCAACATACAGTTTTGCAGCATTATCTAACTTTTTCCTTTTCATGTTATGCCTTTAGTATTGAATTACCTATTCTGTGATATGAACAGTATTAAGTGTCTGCATTGGGGTCTGACTATGCTACTTCTCTCCAAGAACCTGCGGTGTTTCAATACTTCAAGGCCAAATATCTGATGGGCAGCCAGACACAGAACTTCCTCCATTTTGCAATTTTAGACATTACCTATCAAGTTCTCATGAGGGTCGACAAGATCTAAATTCTGGGCCTGAAGGAGCCAAAAATTTAAACTGCTTTCTTCCATGCTTTTCTCCCAATTTCTTGAAGATGAGCATCCTTGGTAATTTGACTTTTAGTTCTTGTATATCCAGTCATATAGTTTCCCTTCCTTCTATTTTGGAAGATTTTCTCACTATTGTCCAATCTACTAAACTTATGAGTAGGATCATCTTGTTCTTAGTTCCCAAGAAATCATTTCTGGTTTTCTTGCTCTTCCAGTCTGATAGCATTTGATTGTTTGAGTTCACTGTATTGTGAGTACAGTATTGTGCAGAACTTGGGAACCATGATGAGGGGAACTGGGGTATTCAGGCAAGTGAATGGCCCAAGCAACACTATAACCCAGAATTACACTGTGATTAAATCATACCATTTAAAAATGTCTAGTAGACACATTTGAAAGTAAATTTATTATGCTTTCAATGTGTAATCAACATAAAATCTTATGAGATAGTTTTTATTCTTTCTATATTTGGTATGACTCCCTCACAAATAGGTATGTAATTACGCTTAATCAGGTCTTCATGCAGATGTGCCCAGTGTCTTCAAGTGATCTGTGATGACAGTGCAGGTCAGTTCAGGTCTCAGGAAACACTAGCCTGTGGCTCACTCCTAATCTTGCCAGGCTCAAGAATATCCCCAGCCTGCCTTATTTTCCAGGATGATAATTCCTGGGCAGGTGATCCTCAGTATAAGAAAGCAAGTCAAGCAAGTTATGGAGAACAAGCCAATAAGCAGCATTCCTCTATGGTCTCAGCTTCAGTTCCTACCTCCAAGTTCCTGTCTGCTGCTCCTTCCCTAACTTTTCTAGACAACTGATTGTAACATCTATGTTGAAATAAAGCCTTTCTTCCTCAAATTGTTTTTGGTCAGTGTTTTATCACAGCAATATTAAAGATATTAGAGGTATTACTGACTGGCCATAACCTAAATCAGATTTTGTGACCTTCACTCACTTCCTTGTTTTACTTAGACCTTAGCCTTGCTCCATTGGCCTTGCCCCCTAACTTCTGCCTGGCCAATGGACCTTAATCTAGCTTAAAATGTGCATTATGAAATATTGTACAGGGCAGAAAGGAGCTTGCCCAATACACTAATTATTAAAAATGTCCAGTAACCAATACCTCTAATATGTCCAAACTCAAGGTAAGCTATGGACTGCTATGATTGCACTGGCTCAAGAACTGATGTGGATTAGGCTACAGTGTCTAGGGCTTGACCTTCCGGCCTTTACATCTGTAGGAAGAAGGCAAGGCCGGTAGAAATGCAAGCTCGGACAGTAGGCAGACTTAGAAGCCATGCCTCAATGTTAGGAAACAGGTCAGAGGAATGAGGCCCATGGTACTCAGGGAACTCCACCCATGGCAACCCAGGAAGTTCTGCCCACTCAAGCCCAAGAAAACCAGGCAGATGTACTTGGTGAGTCAGCCTTGGGCCCCACTGCCTCCTACTGACTTACAGCTCACACAGTAGCTCTTTTGTCCCTATACTTAGCTGTAGCTTAAGTTCCAGCCAAGAGATTCAACCAGAGGACTTCTAGGGACAGAGAAAGAGCTATGAGAGCAGTCTTTGTGAAAGTCTGTTCACAGGAAGGAATCCCTAGGGTTATAGCTGGTGTGCCTGTGGCTGAGAAAGGAGAAATGGATCCTGCCTTTCCCCTGGACTAATGTTCGGTGGGTGTTGGAAACTGAAAAGAAAATGTTTCAAATAGGTAGGAAGTTGCTGTAAATTTTCAGTGGGTGTTCAGGCAAAACTCCCGGAGTCTGAAATCTAAGAGTGATTTGAGAGGTCTTCTCACAGTGTAATGGTTTAACACAATGGAACACTTGCATACATTGACTTTTCTGTCTATTGGTGCCACATGCAGAAACCTACCTGATGTTTTTTAAAATAAATATTGAGATAGCCAAGGGTCTTCTAGGGTCAAAGCTCAGACAGCCAGAGGGAATGTTTACATCCATTTTCCCAGTGTTGGTTTTTTGATCAGTTATTACTTGGATCCACTACAGGTACAGGACCCGGTAGCATGTTTTGACCCTGAACTTGAGGTAGCACCAGTTTCTTTCTAAGAAAAACCAAACAAACCAAACAAACTTTCAAACAGTGCCCAGATAGAGGATGGAGTATTAAGAGGAACAGAGCTAAGTTTTTTTCTCTGTGATACTAAAGCAATGTCTCTTCAACAACACCATCTTGCAAGGTGTGACCTCAGGTCTTTACATATTTTCATAGAAAATGGAAGGTTTTGAACCACTGTGGTGTTTTGTTTTGTTTTTAATTTAATTTCTAATTTACTTATTCACTTTACATCCTGCTCACTGCACCCTTTCCAGTCACCCCCTCCTACAGTCCTTCCCCCATCTCTCTTCCCCTTCTCATCTGAGCAGGTGGGTATCCCTCTACCCTGGCACTTCAAGTTTCTGTGAGGTTAAGCGCTTCCTCTCCCACTGAGGCCAGATAAGGCATCCCAGCTATTAGAACATATCCTACATACAGGTAATAGCTTTTGGGATAGGCCCTGTTGTAGTTGTTTGGGACTCACATGAAGACCAAGCTGCACATCTGCTACATATGTGCAAGGAGGCCTAGGTCCATCCCGTGTATGTTCTTTGGTTGGTGGTTCAGACTCCGAGAGCCCCAAGGGTCCAGGTTAGTTGACTCTGTTGGTCTTCCTTTGGAGTTCCTATTCCCTTCAGGGCCCCACAATCCTTCCTCCTACTCCATATAAGAGTCCCCAAGCTTCATCCACTGTTTGGCTTTGGGTGTCTGAGTCAACTGTTGGGTGGAGCCTCTCAGAGGACAACGTGTTCCTGTCTGCAAGCATAACAGAGTATCATTAACATTATTAGGGATTGGTGTTGCCCAGGGGATTGATCTCAAGTTGGGCCAGTTATTGGTCAGCCATTCCCTTAATCTCTACTCCATCGCCTATCTCTGCATTTTTGTGTTGACAGGATAGATTTGGGCTGAAAGTTTTGTGGGTGGGTTGATGTCTCTATTGCTCCATTGGAGTTCCTGCATGACCACAGGAGGTGGCCTCTTCAGGTTTCATATCCCCAATGTAGTGAGTCACAGCTAAGGTCACTCCCATTGATTCTTGGATGCCTTCCTTATCCCAGGTTACTGTCCTGTCCTGGAGATGCCTGCCCCCCACCTCCTCACCCCCATCAGTTGCAGATTTTCATTCATTTTCATGGCCCTCTAGCCATATTTCCTGTCCTTTCCCATACCTGATCCTGAAGCCCCCATATCCCTCCCCATTGCCCCTCCCTCCAAGTTCCCTCACTCCACCTCCTCTTTACGACTGTTTTATTCCCCCTTCTAAGTGAGGTTCAAGCTTCCTTGCTTGGGCCTTCCTTCTTGCTTAGCTTCTTTGGGTTTGTAGAGTTAAGATGGTACCTGCATTTTATGGCTGATATCAACTTACGAGTACATACTATGGATGTCCTCTTGGGACTGAATTACCTCACTCAGCTCCATTCATTAGCCTGCAAAATTCATGATGTCTTTGTTTTTAACAGCTGAATAGTATTCCACTGTGTAGATGTACCACATTTTCTCGATCCATTCCTCAGTTGAGGGACACCTAGGTTGTTTCCAGTTTCTGGTTATTATGAATAAGGCTGCAATGAACATAGTTGAACAAGTGTCTCTGTGGGATGTTAGAGCATTTTTGGGTATATGCTCAGGAGTGGCATAGCTGGGTTCTTGAGGTAGAACTATTCCCAGTTTTCTGAGAAACTGTCAAACAGATTTCTAATGTGGTTGTACAAGTTTGCAATCCCACCAGCAATGAAGAGGTGTTGCCCTTCCTCCACATCCTTGACAGCATGTGCTACCTCTTGAGTTTTTAATCTTAGCCATTCTGATGGGTGTAAGACAGAACATTAAGAGAAATTTTGATTTGCATTTCCCTGATGACTGAGGACTTTGGGCATTTCTTTAAGTGCTTCTTGGCCACTCAAAATTCCTCTGCTGAGACTTCTCCTTTTGCTCAGTGCCCCATATTTTAATTGGGTTATTTGGGTCGTTGGTGTCTAACTTCTTGAGTTCTTTATAAAATTTGGATATTAGCCCTCTGTCAGATGTAGGGTTGGTGAAGATCCTTTTCCCAATCTGTAGGCTGCTGATTTGTCCTATTGACAGTGTCCTTTGCTTTACAGAAGCTTTATAGTTTCATGAGGTCCCATTTTATCAGTTGGTCTTAGAGTCTGAGACTACAACAGTTGGTGTTCTGTTCAGGAAATTGTTTCCTGTACCAAAGAATTCAAGGGTATTTCCCACTGTCTCTTCTATGAGACTTAATATATCCGGTTTTATGTTGAGGTCCTTGTGGACTTAAATTTTATGCAGGGTGATAAGTATGGATCTATTTCTATTCTTCTACATGGAGACATCCAGTTAGTTCTGCACCATTTATTGACAATGCTTTCATTTTTTCATTGTATGGTTTTGGCTTCTTTTTCAAAAATTAAGTGCCCATAGGTGTGTGGGCTTATTTCTGGGTCTTTGATTCGATTTCATTGATCAACATGTCTGTTTATGTACCAATACCATATAGTTTTTATTGCTATTGATCTGTAGTACAGCTTGAGGTCAGGGATATTAATTCCTCCCAAAGTTCTTTTATTGTTCAGGATTGTTTTGGCTCTCCTGGAATTCCTACAGTGTTAAGACACTACACAAACAAGCTCTATGATTCAACCTGAGGGTTCCACATCAAGATAGTAACATGAATAATTGATGTTTGCAGCTTCACTGCATTTATTAATGGTTTGGATCCAGACCCAGTTAACTTTATGGATGAGCCTCACTTGCTATTCTGCAGACTTCTTACTTAGGTTCCAGATGGACTTACCATATCCTTATCTAGTTTATACCCACAACTTTGATCCCAGTCCATTTCTTGGGATACTAGTTTCTTTAGTGTGCTAGGATTAAAATTCAAGGAAATGGGCTCTCAGGAAAAATATGATGTTCCTTTCCCCTTATCTTCTTCCTTCTACTTGCACTGCATTCATTCATGAGATCAGAAACTCTCACACAAAACCATTTCTACTCATCTCCTGCCATCCATTCACAGGTAAGTTATGAGCTTACATGGAGACTTGTGGTAAGGGTCATGTCCTGAGGTACTACAATGGCTGCCATATCCTAGATAAAAAAGAGCAGACTATGGAGTAAGGTTTGCCAGCATGGCCTATGGGATCTGGGAGTCAGTTTTGGAGGGAAAGCATTAAATGCAGAACAACGGGCAAGTGTTCTTGATCCATGACACATCTTGGAGGAGTGCTTTCTCTTGCCTAAAGCAAAGTGTATTTTAGAAGGATCACATGGTGCTGTGGGCATGATATCTCCTGGAACTCGGGAAGAACAGCAGCTTTTGATTTCTATGTGATGAGCCTAAAGACTCAGGAGCAGAAATCAACTGTATTGGGAACAATGTGCTTCTGCCTGGAGCACCATATAGATGTCATGTATCCTGGAGTACTCTACAGCCCGGAGTTACCTAGAAGGGAACTCCCAAGTTCTGCTGAGAAGTTAGAAAGCCTCCACTAAGGAAGTTCAGGGACTGGGGAGAGCCCAACAAACTCAGATGGTGGTCAAACATTACCATGTGAGCAAGGTGATGTCAAGTACTGCGTGTCAGAAAAAGAACCCAGAAATTACGTATCTGATAATAGTCATGATTAACTTTGTCAGGTGAGAGACCTCAGTCTATGGAGGTCAGTGTGTTACTACTTAGCATTCTGGCCTGCCCACCATATTCTCCTGGAGTGAAGGGTCTGGCCTGGGAACTTGGAGGTGTTTACTTGTATGGTCTTTATGTCAGTCAAGACTATGGGTCTGATGAAGTGCCCCCACAGGAGCCCAGGTTGACAAAGACACATGTTGTCCATGCTAGCTCCTCCAGATGACTCCCAGCAACATGCTTCACCCAACAAAACCCTTCCCTGGAGACTGCTCCTACTGAGGAGCTTCTGTCTGAGAGAGAATGAGAAGGTCATGCCTTCATAGTAACATGAAGAGGAGAGAGAGGACTGTGAATCTAAATGCTTAGTAATCCATTTGGTGGGGCTTAAGAACATTTAGGACAACATTCGAGAAGATTCAAGAACAATCAGGTTGCCTCCTAGGAGGGTAATTGTTATCAAATCCATAGAGCTTTAATGATCAGAAACCTAGGGGTGGAAAATATTAGTCACGAAAGATAAGTTTTATGTACTTGAATCCCTCTACCAAAACACATGTTGAAACTTAATACCGAGAGAGAAAGAGAGAGAGAGAGAGAGAGAGAGAGAGAGAGAGAGAGAGAGAGAGAGAGAGAGAGAGAGAGGAGCATGTTTGGATCATGGGGTAATCTGCCTCATGAATTGATGATTCCATTTCTGCCTTAATGAGTTAATGGACTATCTGAAGAGTAGGTCTGCTATAGACGCAATTTGGTTCGAAAGTAAACTTGAGTAACACACATCCATTAAGGCTCTAACTTTCAAAACTCACAATTCATTGGTAGAATGGAAGACTGAACTGCGACTTCAGTGAAAGGGTTCTTTCCTGGAGAAGAACGGCCTAGGGAAGTGTTTTCCCAGGAGCAGCCACCAAGTTGCAGAGGTCATCGTAGCTGTGTCTGGAGTGTCAGAACTTAGCAGAGCCACCTACTTGCTGCTAGTTTTTCACACATACAAGAGGAAAGAGCTCATGGAAGCTTGAAGCAAGGGAGCTGCTGGGTCCAGGGAATGCATGGCAGGACTGGGATCTTTGTAAAGATGACTCTGAAAAGCCTTTGTGAAAAGCGAGAAAGGGGAAATCTAAGTTACCTTGAAGACCACTGAAGGTTATAGATACTGGACCAATGAATCCCCATAGTGGGAAGGTATAGGCATATATTAGAGCTGGCTCCAAAGAGAGGTCACATGTGCTCTGCATGGGTGAGCGAGATGAGGAAGGGCTGTCCGAAGCTATTGGATCCCTGATAATTTCATCACACATTTTAGATGTGTGGCGTGTTGTTTTCCCTTTATTATTCTCCAAGTTTGGAATTAGGATGCTTATTCTGTGCAATTTTATATTGGAAGTATATAGTTTGGTTTATAGGGATTCATGGTTAAAAGTATTGAGACTATTAAAGACTATAGGGACTTTTAGAGATAGGATATATGTATTCCATATCATGAAATGAAAATGAGGTCTTAGGGGTTTGGGATGGGATGTTATGATTTAAAATGATGTGTCTGGGTATCAAGTTGGTAAGCTGTAATATTTGATCTCTACCGTATCTACTAGATTGGATTTTAGAATCATCACAAAGACCCTCTTTTTGGTGTGTATTTGAGGGTATTTCTAGAACAACTTAACTGTTGAGGAAGACTGAACCTACATGTGGGTGGCACCATCTCCTGAGCTATGTTCCTAGACTGAATAAAAAAAAGAGAGCTGTGCACCAGCATTGAACTCTTATTTCTGACTATGGGTAAAATGTATTCAGTAGCTCCATGGTCTTGCCACCATTACTTAGAAGTCAAAATCAGCCCTCTTTCCTTAAGTTGACTTGCATGTGTGTGTGTGTGTGTGTGTGTGTGTGTGTGTGTGTGTGTGTGTGTATGAGCACTCATGCACACATGTGTGTGCATGTTGGTGAGTGTGCATGTACATACATCCATGCATATGCATGCAGAGGCCAGAGGTTGACATTGGGTGCCCATCTCTTTTGTTCTCAGCCTTACTTTCTGAGATAGGGTCTCTCACAAGACTGGGAGCTCACCACTGGAAAGACTTCCTGGGCAGCAAGCCATTGATCACCTGTCTGAATCTACTTCTCCCAGCACTGAGGTTACCTGCAGTTAGCATTTTACGTGGGTGCTGGAGACGAACTCCCATACTCATGTTTTCTCAGGCAGTACTTTACCTACTGGAGCATCTTTCAAGCCCTGTTCCATTGAGTTTGTAGGTATTTTGTCATAATAAGAAAAGTAACCGATGTATAGACCATTGTCTGGAAATTGTCAGAAACATACAAAACAAACCCAACTATGCTGCCTGAGCCTGGGTGCTGACATTTCTTTCTCAAGAGCAACGCACACCTTCTCAGACACACAGATTCTTCAACTACACTGTTCTTTTCTCCCATTCAGTTCATTCACCAACATTAACAATCACACAGAACATTTAGGTGACACCACCAATGGCCCCATCTTTGTGGCACTTCATTCCCACTGTATGTGTTGATAGAGAAAATGAGAGTCACTGCAGGTAACATGTGATCCAACATGTAGAGGTTGGTAAGCACTAATAGGGAAAGGTTAGAAGAGCAAGGAAGCAGGTCTGGGCTTAGCAGTGCCCTGCTAACTTTTCTCCGTCATCTGGGTTTTGAGTTCTATGCTCCACAACATAGAAACTGCTATTAATAGATGTCGTTTCAGTCTCAAATTGGTAACTGTGTTAACTAGTGTTTGGGTGAAAATTCTAACTAAAGGTAAAATTATTTTCTAATTCCACCAGGAAGACCGAGTCTAGTGCAGGTCTGACGGTTTTCCATCACAGTACAAGAGCATCTGTAGTGATTTAACCCATCTGGTTCCATGGCGTCTAAAAACAAACGAAACCAGCTTTTCCGTGTATTTTGCTTGACTAAGTCACAGTCATGGTAGACTATGTGATAATCAAAAGTGTGAGCTACAATCACCTCTTATTTCTTGACATGGTTTCTAGATAACTTTGTGATCAGTGCCATCATCACCATCTGGGATTGAGATGAGACACAAGCCTGAAGATTTTGTGGAATTGACAACTTCAGGCACATGCAGCACAGGCAGACCATGTGCAGTGACAAGCTCAGGAAGTTCTTGGCGAAGGTGGGGCTTCTGACTCTGATACCCACAACACACTGCAATAGGATTAGAACAGTTTAGACAGCTCTCATGTGGACACTGAGTCTGATTAGGCAAATGCTTTAGTTTCATTCACTTCTGTGTCATGACTTCATTATGACTTTACTGCGTTTTAATGGGAATTTCAAAGCACTTGTAGAAATAAATCCTTTTGGCATCTGTGACTAGATGGGAATTCCAGGGAGGAATTATTTTCATACTGTATTATCACCAGCACATGTGGTCTGAAATCTCAGGCCACCCATTATAATTTAAATTAGGTAACACTTTAGTATGCAGACTTATTTTGTTTTTTATTAAACCCATTTAATAAGCTGAACAATGGTTCTAATCCCCGTGCATGTTACAGAATGCATACAAAGCAGCTAGCCTCACCAAAATGTATAAGGCTGTCTTTAAATTGTTGCCATGAAGTATGCAGGGCTGCACCAGTGGTTTATAGGCCATGGAGGCAGTTTTGGAAACTTCCAGAAGCTATACCACAGGTAAGGGCATAACCTTGGTGAATTCTGAAGTGATCAAATCCTTTAGCACCAGAGAACAACATGTGCTTCATACAAGTTCACTGGCTCCTTAGACTTGGACCTTCCTCAGGTCCAATTAAGCTTACAGTTAAGCTTGTAAGATCTCATATCTTCATCCATGAGCAGTCTGAAGACAAGATTTGGTGCTCTGGCTCCTGCCTTGGGGTGAATGTTTTGATCATCTAATGTGTGCCTCTAGGAAATGTAATCTATCATGCACCCACTCATGCACCCATCCTATCTATCTATCTATCTATCTATCTATCTATCTATCTATCTATCTATCTATCTATCTATCTATCTATCTATCCATCCATCCATCTACCCATGTATCCATCATGCTTGTATGCGCTCCATGTGTGTGCCTAGTGCCCCCAGATGTCCGAAGAGGTCCTTGGATCCTCTGAAACTTGAGTTACTGACAGTTGTAAGCTACCATATGGGTGACAGGATCTGAGCCCTGGTCCTCTACAAGAACAAGTGCCCTTAACCACTGATCCATCTCCCCAGTTCCTATGTTATGTTTCTAAAAAGCTTTCAGGATCATTAGGCACAACGATCTTCAGGCATCACCCATTTAGTGTCAAGTGGCAGCCTTCTCCAGAATGTACTGTTTTAGTTGGGATTTTTTATTGTGTGTTAAAACATCATGACAATAAGCAACTGGAGAAGAAAGGGTTTTACTTCATCTTTCAGTTGTAGTTCAGTATGTAAAGTTAAGGTAGATGCGAAGGGAGGAACCTGGGGTCAGGAACTGAAGCAGAGATTAAGGAGGAATCCTGCTTACTGGCTTACTCAGACTTTAAAAAAAAAAATAGCACCCAGATCACCAGCTCATGTATGGCACTGCCAGTGAGCTAAGCCCTACCGTATCTGTCAAGAAAATGCCCATGGGCCAAGGCCAATCTGGTGGAGGCATATTCTCAATGAGGTTCTCCCTTCCCAAATGATTATAGCTTATGTCAAGTTGACATAAAACTAACTGGGTCATTTGTATGGGTATGCTTCAGTCTGGGAGCTATGCTATTGCTTAAAGTATGTGCTGTCCAAGATCTGTTGAGAATGTTCTCTCTCTCTCTCTCTCTCTCTCTCTCTCTCTCTCTCTCTCTCTGTGTGTGTGTGTGTGTGTGTGTGTGTGTGTGTGTCTTTGAGAACAGGTGGTCTTCCTTAAGCTTTAAGCAGGCTACAATAGACTCCAAATGTAGGGCTGACCCACTTACACTGGCATCTCCTCGAAGCCTGTCGAAAATACAGAGAAGCTGGGTGTGGAGTTATACACCTGACGGCAGCACTTATAGGCTGAGGCAGGAAGATCACAAGGTCAGCCTGAGACACATAGCAAGACCATGTCTCAAAAACAAACAAGCAAAGACTTTAGAGAAATGAGGCAAAGCTCTGTGGTTAAGTACACATTGTACAAAAGACCTTGGATCTGATCCCCAGAATCAAAATGGTGGTGAAGGGCATTTAGCTTATGGGTATCGTATGCTTGGCATGTTCAAGGCCCTGAGTGCAATCCCAGCACCAACCCTAATTAAAACCCATAAATGTTTCTTGCCTTAGGATTAGAGTGGCTGAGGCACCCGGTGAAGCAACCTAGTGGTGAACCAGAAACCCAAGAGTTGAAGGAATTACTCAAAAGGGAAATGTCAGGATCCCCAGAACAACAGTAGCACAATCTGGATATGGAGTCTTCAGTTTTAGTCACTGACTCCACTACTGAACATTTGTTCCATCTTCAGGTGGAGACTGACCCCACCCCTATCCCCGACCCCCCAAAAAGTGAAAGCTGAAATACTTCAAGGAAAATTTCTTTGGATGTAGTTTGTGAGGCCTAATGGTCCTGGACTTCCAAAGGCAGAGGGGCTCTTGGAGTTGGCTGGAGTAATTCTTTCATCTTGAAGAGTCAAAGGCTCTAGGGCACATTAGTTCTACGAAGTCTAGGCGAAGCACACTACAATTCCGGTGGGGTCTTCTCAGAAAGTCCACTAATGAAAGAGAAGGGTTCACCCAGTCAGAAAAATGGTGAGCAGACCCTGTGACACACAATAGCCCTGACACAGCATCTGAAACGCCTTCCCCTGAGCTAAACCTACCTTAGGCAGTCTGATGACTCTTACAAGGCAGTGTAGGGCAAGACCAAAGACAGCTGTCAACAGCGATCAGTCTTCAGAAATCCCAGAAGTTCTAGAGTGTATCTTTGCCTCTTTAATGACTTGTTTCTCCTTGAATTGCTGTGCAGTCACTCACTAGAAGAATACTGGCAGAAGGCCAAAATGTAACACCCAGCAGGTAGGCATGGCAGTTTACAGTGACTTCTGCCGTCTCTGCAGGCGAGGAAGAGAACAGATGTCTACGATTATGACCTGTGTCATTCATCTGAATGAAGGCCTGTTCCTTATAATCAGGGGACCCAACGGCACATCTATTACACACCTTCAAGTGACTTTAATATACAATAAAAAGACTGGGGTTGTCAGCGCACAGTCCTGTATCCGTGTTCCTGCTCAACCAGAGCAGCCATGCACCTTGTGAGCTGATTTTAAGCCTCTGTCTTCACCTTTAAAATGGGCATGTCAGTGGGGCTACCTCACAAGGTTGTGAGGAATGTGTGACACCAAGCCAGCACATAGGACACATTCCTGCAAAGTAACCGAACAGTAAACACTGATACCACAGTGTTTTTGGAGACAGCCAGAGGACCTGGGTTTAACAATTCAGTTAATTATATACTTTTAAACCTCTCATTTCCAAAGAGCAAACCTCAAGCTTCGTGTCTCAGGTTCTCCTGGAGTTCTGCTACCCAAGGCTGAGTATTTCAACATGCGATGTGGACAGCGGGGCTGCGGAGATGGCTCAGGAAGCAAAAGTGCGTGCTGAGCAAAGCTGATGACCAGGGTCTAGTTCCTAGATCCCATGTAAAAGTGGGGAACCAACTCCTGTGACTTCAACACACACACACCCCTGCCTCATACACTGCCACTACTACAAACTAAAAGGGGTAGGAAAACACACAAGTAATCCATGTGTTAAGGTCCTCTGAGAGCACATTGTGTGCTTGTGATGTGTGTGAATGTGCACGTGTCCATGTGTGTTTGGAGGCCAAGCGTCTTTCACTATCATCTACTTTCTTTGAGCCCAGTGCATGGGGACTGGTTAGAATGCCTCAGCAGCGAGCACTGGGTCTGTCTTCAGTGCTAGGATTACAGACGGGACCAACACCAAACTTCCTATGGATTTGAACTCAGATCCTCATGCTTGGCTACAGCAAGCACAGTATCCAACACGGTATTCCTTTTGTGGTGAGTTTTTCATGACTCCTGTGGCTCTTCCTTCTCCATAAGAGAGTCAGGTCTCCCAAAATACAAACACACAGCCTTGTCATAATACTTTTTTTTATTACAATATTCAAAAAACTGGGTATGCAAGTTTAGGGGATCCCAAGACCCCTTCTTCAATTGTAGGAATGTGCCATCTCAAGACTCTATAGTCAAACTGTAAAGAAGTTCAGATGTAAAGAAAAATGAAAATGTAATTTCTTCATAAACGTTCTGTTACTACTAATCACATATTCTCTTGTAAACCCTGAAAAATTTCCCTGTAAAGCAAATAATATATATATAATATACACATATTATATATATATAGTGTGTGTATAAAGTATTGGTAGCTCCCCTTCCCAAGAGATCAGCTGTTTTCCTTAATCATCTCTTATTAGTGTCGACAAACAGCTAAGATACATATTACTTTGAGAATTAAATACATAATTGTGAAATTCAAACAAGCCAAAGGGCAAAAGCACTATGTGGATGGCACACCTGGGGTACATCACCAGAGTATCTTTCTTTCTGCGTTGCCACCTCCCTCTTTTGCAGACTGACTCTCACCAAAACCCTCTTTTATTGCAAGCACAGCCTCCAAGGCACTGGGAAGTTCCCTCACCACCACCTCCCCAGGGTTTCCAGTATTGCTATCCGCACATTTTTGGACTCCTGCAGAGCCTGGAGCCACAAAAACAGAAACAACAACAACAAAAAAAAAAGCAGGCCCAGGACACAGGCTGCTGGCCTGGACCAGCATAGCTGATGAGAGGCACCAAACACCCATGGACACAGCTCTCGGAGTGTGTGCCAAGGTCACATATTCACTACATAGAGCCTCACTGCCCTCTGAGTAAGCCCCGGTCTCTGTCTCTGTCTCTGTCTCTGTCTCTGTCTCTGTCTCTGTCTCTCTCTCTCTCTGTATGTGTGTGTAAGATTCAAACAGACCGTTTCCAACTGAAAAGGAAAATAGTGCGTAGCTTTGCTCCCTTTGACCCTCACCACCAGAAGGTGGTGGCCATGGGCATGGCTATGAGGGCCTAGGTAGCTATGGTTGACCAACAAAGCTGAAAAGAAGGACAGACTGGGCCACAGAGGTGATCCAGGCCACATGGGTGGAGGTGGCCAGAAGTGCTGGGCTCTGGGAGGCGGAGGTGGCAGCGAGGCCCACAATGGGCAGGGCATGAGGGGGCCAATGGCTGCTTTCACTGCAGGGCTCGGACGAGGTAGAGCTTCTCCCCGTGCTCGCTGGTGAAGATGGGGGCCTTCTTGTAGTGCTCCACAAGCTCGTCCATGCTGTGGAACCGCCGCTGCCCAATGCAGTAGACGCTGTCCACCAGCTGCACTTTGAAGTGCTTGTTCCTCCCTGATGCTTTGAGAGACACGGAGAAGTCACTGGGCTGGGGAGGAAGCAGAAGGGAGTTAGCAGCAAGGTAGGCACCTGCAGAGACCAGAGTCTGTCTAACAAGCCCTGCGTTCACCCAGTGTCCTCAGACTGGCTGGCAGCCCAGGGCTCTCAGGTTCACAATCAAGCACTAATGAAATTCTGCTCCACACGGACTCAGGGATAAATGCACTCTGGGTCTCTGACATGTAGGAACTCATTACAGACTTACAGAGAGAATGGCAGCTGGGTTAACCTCGAGGCAGAAGGACCCTGAGATTTCCATTTCCCCAAATTATTTCTGACAAACTGGAAATTATTCAAAGTGGGTTTCATGCAGGCAGACAACTGGAAGTGTTTCTTCTGGTTTCTATTAAAATGTAAGCTCTTTAACAATAGATACGGTCAGGGCGGTGGACAACGTGGGTGGATTTTAAAGGGTTTGTGCTATCCCAGAGATGGCTCCACGGTGGTTCAAGCACAATTTCAGTGAGAAAAGGCTAAATTCTGTGATGAGCTCGGTGCCTAACTTATTGAATATATTTGGGGGGGGTGGGGTGCTAGTGTGCTAAATAAAATCGGTCAGGAAGGCAACTGAACAGAGATATCAATTGACTCAATGTTTACTAAATGCTGACTATGTACCAGGTAACCTACGCCCTGCCCATAGGCACGAGCCACACACTTTAAATGACACCCAGGAAGGAAGCTGGGTGTGGAGGCTGTTCCATGTCTGTGAGCAGACACAATTTTAGGCGTGTGCTTTGTGTATATGAAGGAGTGTGTGCACTTGTGAAAGCTGTATGTAAAAGTGAACAGGAATGGGAAACATGTCTGTCTGCGTATGTGTGAGTGTGTGTGCACATACTGCGGCATGTGAGTATGCTTGAGCACTTGGGGTGGAGTTAGGAAAGGCCTCTACAGACAGAGGCGCTAAGGCTGAGCTACGGGCGGCAGTGGTTTGCTTGCACTGTGTATTGGACCTATGGTGGGGAAAGGAGGACCTACCATCTGGTGACGTTAAAAAGGCAGTGTGGCTCAGTAGGGAGGAAAGAGACTCCCATCTCATGTTGTCCCTGGACTGTGCTCTGTCCCCTGGTTGGCTCTTCTCTATAGGCTGTTATCAAAAGTCTGGTTGCCTGGGCAGGGTCAGGATGCCCCTCAACCTTGAAGCAGTAAGTCCACACCCATGACAGAACGTATGATAGGACCTTCCATGCTTGCTCCTGCTGCTCCCTTCCCTGGGAACTTGCTGCTACTCAGAAGCCAGTAGCTGGCTCTCTCTCCCAGCAGGACCTCCATGGGAAATTAACAAAACCTAGTGGCTTGTATGATAGTGTGGGCCCATACTTGCCCTCGGCCATTTCAAGGCAGGAGCCTGGAGTGGTTCAAGCTTGGTAAGGCAGCAGGATCGCCTACCAGCCACAGCTACTGGAAGAAAGGAAGGATAACAGTTTGAATGCTACCTCCAGGGCTGAAGAGCTGGGAGAAGGCCCAGTAAGACATGGGCCCCGGGGTATAGGCTTTCAGCATCACAGTCATGCATGAGCCCCCGGGGTAGGCAAGACACAGAACCTGACACTGTTTTCAAAGGATCATGGAACTCTGATGTCACAGGTTGAGTATGGCAGCTGGCCCCATGAACATCATCTATCACAGACAGACCCTTTTATGCTCCAAGGTCCCCAGTAATGCTGAAGGGTGCTGCTTGTTTTCTTTTGGAATATTCAAACTGCCAGCACCATTGTTCCTGCCTTGTGATGCCAGTATTAAATAGGGTTACTTGAATGTAACCATGTGATAGTCCAGTCATTGACCTGAAAACCAAGATAGCTACAGAGGGATACGAGTTAACCTCGGTATGCTGGGTGACCCATTGGAAAGTAATCAACAGGTGCTACTTAAAAGGCACATACTGCACACACTAAGGTCGCCAGGCAGTTATCAGACAATTGAGTACAGTGAAACATGCAAGTTAGGGGTTGCTCAATTCCCTCCCAATGGTTCCAGGGGAATTATATTTTAGCTCCTCACTATTAATATTCTATAAGTAGGTCTGTTCTAAGATGGGGTACCCTCCCTGGGTCAGCTTGCCACGAGCCAGACTGTGCTACTTGGATGATTCTTTAATCAACCAAGACAAAGCAGCCTTGTTTTTCCGGGTGGTATCTGGGGATGGCTGTAGCAGACACAGGATATGCCTTGTGTTTGTTAACTAAGATGACTTTCTGAACAGGGAAATTTGCTTTTAATCAAATCCTTAATTTGATACCATGACGTGTATGGGCTTGCTACGGCACAGCAGTAAAATTATGCAGCCAGGAAAGGAATTTTTAATTTCATAGGCTTCTTGAGTGAAACCTTAAAGTCAAGGGCACACAATCAACTCATGCTGAGTAGGAATACCAGGGAGTCTAGAATGTTCTTAATTCAAACTGATAAGACTTTCCTCAGGCAATCTGGAAATGAACAGTCAATACCAGTAGCCATCTCCTCATGTTACAGCACCCAATTGCCTCTCAACAAAATGTTTAGATGTTGGAATACTTGCATATACACGAGTTTGGGGATGTGGCCAGAGTATGAAACCCTAATTTATGTTTCAGATAAGCCTTACATAGCATGATTGCCAGCTCTCTCCCTTCTTCCCTTCTTTCCCAGATCTGAGGAGTAAACCCACTGAACTAAATCCCCAACTTGGACAGTGTAAGTTTTTAAAAGTATTTTAAAATAATGTTTTACCTTGGCCGATGTCAAATTATAAATGAGAGATTCCCTCCCCAGTACCTCTGAACCCCTCTTTATATTCTGCCTGGAGATGACAGAACTCAGTTATCCCTAGACCAGCAACAGTGATGTCACCTGGGAACTTTATGAAGGGAGGTTTTTAAGCCTACTCTAGAAAGAGAAACTCAACAGCAGGGCTAGGTCACTAGTGTGGGAGGCTACAGCCACCTGGGTTTCAATAGACCTTGGGCCAGCCACTAAGAGTACTGTAATCACTAATCAATAAATGTACATGACACCAGAAAAGACGTGAATGTGATTCACGAGCAAAGCAGTTCAGAAATGGGAGGCCTACAGCCAACCTCCCTGGTAGTCCACAATGATGCCCTCCTTGTTCTGTCTGGCCAGTCCCCATGGAGAGCTTCCCCTAATAGGAGAGCTAGGATGTTCTGGAAAGGGTTAATAGTTACTCCTGTCACATGACCTAACTCCTGAGTCTACTGGATATGGGAGCTATTCTGGACCCCAAACAAATCTACCTCAAAGAACACCAGGCAGGGGAACGAGTCCTAGAAAGATACCCCATCTGTCTGTTTTGTACCTCTTGTGCCTGCCTTTATGGATAGTTAGGGAATAGATGCCACATACCTCCCGTCAGAGACAGTAGGATACTGTGGTCTGATCCAATACTCTGAAACCTGCACACATTTCTCAAACACACAGAGAACGGGGTGTGAGCACAGCTCCCAGGGAGAATGCTTCCCCATCACATGTGAAGCTCTGCCTCTTGTCCTCTATTAAACACAACATAAGACACTGGTGGAAGCTGCAGTCATCCGGCTCGATTCAGGATTTCCCTGGAAGCACACAAGGCCCTCTACAAGGCTGTGTGAGTGTAACACAACATGGCAGCTCACTCAACCAGATAGGGTGTCACAGAGGATAACTCCAGGCTCTCTTTGCCCATTTTGGGTTTCCTTCTAGTCATTAGAAGTCAGTTGCTGAATAGGCTCCAGAGGGAGGGGTAGTGAAAGTGGACTGACACCTTTTTCTATCGTTCTATGTACTGTAGCCATCAGACCTTTCTATGACTAGACTAAGCTTTGGTTATGCTACGCTGAGACTGTACCTTCTCTAGTCTGAAACATCTGCCTCTGTTCTCCTATTTGGACTTCTCCCTGGGCCACAAGTTCTCCCAGCACTGGATCTATCTGGTTGGTGTTCCTCTGAGCTGAGGGCTGGACCTCCTTCACATTCCCTAACCCTGGACTGCTCTGTGCATCTCTTTCTCTGCCTATTCCTTTGTAAGACATGCTTCTGCTTCCTTCACGGCCCAGGGAAATCCAAGCGTACCAACAATTCGTACAATCCATCCACACCTCTCTTGGGAGGCCATGATCAGGTGACTCCACAGACGAGTTGGTAGAGTTCATTGTTATGGAATCCCCCGCCCCCAGTCTGAGAACCTGGTTTAATTTTACACTCTTACACTGGGCTCAGAGCACTTATATATTCCCAAATCTGAACATCTCTCCCACTGTTCCCTTCCTTAAATCTTGCATCTCAGCATTTTTTGTGCATGGGCATTTTTAGAAAAACACCTGGAAGATGCTCACCGGTGCTTTCTACAGTCAGGTGGTTCCTACCGAGGCACCTGTTTAGCCCGGTGTCTTAAAAGCCTCAGAAGTGCCTCTGCACTCCCCAAAAAGCAGGTAACTTGGGAAAATATTTCTCTTCCTCACTCAAAATTGAATCACAGGAAAATACAAACATCAAGAGTGATCTTTAATATTCTTTTCTCCTTCGTCTCTGAGAGCTTTAATAAGCATTAAAGTGATTTGTTTTCTAAGCATGATGGCTGTAAGGAGATAAGGGAAGAGGGAACTTTGCTGCTGAGACAGACCTGGTTTTTAATTAACCTCCACTTTGGACAAGAAATGTCCTGACCACCCACATGAACCTGAGCCAGACTCTGATCCCTGTCTCAAGCATGAACGATATGTACTTAAGTTGATATTCCCTGCATCTCAAAGAGGGGGCAGTCTAATGGTTTCTTATCAACCCTACATCCCCTCCCTCCTTTTCACTTTCGGAAATATTTTTCTCCCTTTTTACTTCAGTAGGGTAAATATCCTTTGTCTGAAGATGGCCTCTGATCCCCAAATGAAGGACCAATGCAGGAGAGGTGAAATGGGCTCTGTTTGCCCCCTTCCCTGGATGCCCAATGCAGCCTCTTTTTAAGTCAAAACTGACCAAAATGTTTCCATCAATGCTGGTGGTACTTGCTCTTTCTTTACTCCACAGGCCACATAAGCCACAGAACACCAAACATGCATTTCACTAGTGCGAAAGAAACTCATTTTAGTAAACAAAACTAATCCTCAACTAGAGAATAACTTCAAAGTTTCACCTGCCTGAAACACAGAAACTATCAGAGATCTCAAGATCATCTTCAAACAGAGCCGTGCGGAAGTCTACTCTTTCCTGCCCACCCCATAGGTTTCCCCGATACACTACTTTACTATACAGACTTTAAGAATATTGTCCTTCTTTGTCCAGTGTTTTACTGCATATAACTAAAGAACATGTTTTGTTTCTTTGTTGCTCTGTAGCTCAGGTTGATCTGGGACGCACTATGTAGCCGAGGTTGGTCTTGAACTCTTCCTACCTCAGCCTCCTGACTGCTGGGACCATAGCTGTGAACCACTATGCCCGGTTTAAGTGATAGTAAGTTATAATTTTACCATGGGCTTCAAACAAGCATACATCCCACAAGGTAGGACTTCTCCAGACCCAGCATCAGATTCACTGGGGGAGGGGCCTGGCACTCTGCATTCCTAGCAAGCTCGTCGCTGACAATGAGAAGTACTGCCACAGAGCATCTGCTGTGGATTCTGTTACATGCCCGATGCTTATCATAAAACTGGAGCTTTAAAAAGTGAAACAGAGTAAGGCAAGGAAGGTGAATGTGGGACTCCACTGCAGTTACCACATATTAAATTTAATGTGTACAGCAGACTCCATGGCATAAGAACAGTACTTCTAACCCCGCTGCTCCTGCCACGACATCTGGCTTTGTCAAGGAAATGTTTAGTGGCAAGGACATGAGAAACATCATTGTGGGAAACACATGTAGGTCTTCAAAAGTTAATTGAAGAAAAATTTATATACCCACAATTACAGCAACATTATTAATAATGAAAAACAAAACTGGAAACACCCTGAAAATCTATCACCAGATGGATGGATACAGAAAATGGAATATTACTCACTATTGAAGGACAATTTCTAAAACATTGCTTACAACATAAATCAACTCTGAGGACATTATAACTGAAATAAAATCAGGCACAACCACCACATAATTCTACTTAAAAGAGGCTCCTACATATAAAAACTCAGAGTGGGGAAGGAATCTCAGTGAAGAAGGCAGTTGGGGAGTCAGCGTTCAATGAGGTCAGAGTTTGTTTGGAACAGTAATGAAGCTCTGAGGATTAACAGCTGCACAGCGCTGTGAAAGTATCTACTGACTGAGATGCACACTAAAAAACTGTTGCAACAGCCAATTTGGTTTTAAAGACGTTTTACCACAAAAAAGTAAAGGTTAAGTGATGATCTACAAAAGATCTGAGAAACTTTGATGGGAATCCAGGAAACGGAAGTGTCACGGTGGGTGGGGAGGCTGTTCCCTTCCTACCACAGAAGCCACCAGCAGTGGAAGTCATGGGGAGGAGGCACTGTCCCCAAGTGATGCCTCTTGGAGATCAAATGGAGCTTCTGCCCAATTGAGACACCTGCTGACTACTTCGGTTTTTCTTAGGGACTAGGACAAAGAGGAGAGATGGCCCCAGCATCAGGGACTCTCTGAACTTCATTCTTCTATAAATACATCTTTGTCTACCTTTCAAAAGTCCTAGGGACACTGACTGCCTGTGGTTGCTGGAGCCACTCTGCCTCTCTGGAGCAGACGGCATTAATAACACGCTGTGGGTGGAGTGCAGGCAAAAGGACAAACTGTAAAAGCAGTTCTGAAGCTAACTGTTCTTCTAGTTTCAACCTATCACAGTGGAGACTAAGTCCATAAAAGTTAACTGACAGTGAACATGTAAAGCTGTTAAGTGATACTCCATGGCTTAGGATAGCACTCTTAATGGTATGGATGGACAGAGTCTGGGCCTGGGCAAAGTGTCTGAGAGGCTGCCTTGAACGAGTTGTGTGATGATGATTTTATCTGCCAGTTTCTTTAAACATAAACCTTTCTTGTGGAATTTCTTTGGGGAATGGCAAAGAACTCTTCAAAGGACACTGAAGTGTGAGACAGGGAGTATCTACTTTTCTACAGCAGAAGGGCCCCACATGGGCTTGCTGGTCCACAGACCCCATTTGCCCTTACCCTGCTCTGCATGTGTTTATGAAAGACAAACACATTCCAAGTCCATGTCTACAGATTCATCTCAAGACTACATGGCATGCTTGTGGAATTGCCAGCAGGCAAGCCAAACTCTCACAACTCCTTTCTCTGTGAGGCAAAGGGAAGTCTCCATCTGTAAGACACACACTCAGTGTCTACAGCAGCCATGGTAAAAATGCAAACCAGACAAAACCAAATAGCAGAACAGCCACCCCAGAAGCTCCCCCTTAGTACAGTCTACACATTAGCCACATGAGCATTTCAGGGACTCAAGTGATAAAGGCATCTTTGATCCTGGGTTTTAAGTTTCTTTACTTTGGGTGAAAAACATTTCTACCCTGTACTAACAATTTTGCAAGAACTCTACATAAATCTTTATGCAAAAATGAAGCTATGGATCTAAGGGATTTTAACGAGAACATTTCTGAATACTCTTAAGGTTGAACTGTCAACTTGACATTTTTTCTTAGTCTGAAGAGCTGCTTTAGCTGACAGTGGATGATCTCCTCTCCCCTTATCATGCTGGCAGGCTTTAGGAGCTAGCGTCCAGACCCTTTAGCAGTAGCAGCAACAGTATTCCAAAGGCCAGGGGTCTGACCCACTCCAGCCCACAGTACAGCACAACCCCACACATGAACAGAATGTGGGATGAACTGGGCAACCCCACAGCTCTGTTAGGCTTCAATGCCAGGCAAGGTAGACATGGTTAAGTGTTCCTGATATAACCCTCATTGAAAGGGTGTACAGAGGGATAGAAGAAACCTCTGGATAGAGCCTGCAGGTCAGCCAAGACTTTTCAGAAGACGGGCAGAATGGGATTGGAAAGATTTGTTTCCCAAGGCGGTACATAATGTTGTGCCACAGAAGGTAGGGCTGGTGTTTCAGCTCTCCACCTTTGTATTGAGCTCTGGACGGGCAAAAGCCAAGCTGAAGGAAATGATGGACCTGAGTATGTGATTTGTGGGAGCTAGACACATTGCCAAGGTAACTGAAGGGCTACCTACAAGGTGATGACGATGGGTGAGGGATTTTTAGCACCACTGTACAGACAGCTGTTGGAGTGGAGGACTCATCTCAAGACACACTGTGGTTCCCAAGCTGTCACAGGTGGTCCTCTTCTTCCTACATTCCTACAGGTCTGCATCTCACTCATAGAGGTCAACGTGGATTCGGCGCTGTAGGTGTAGTATCCTTTGCGCAAAACACTCGGGACTAGAAACTGAAGCTTGGAATATGTGCATGTACATGACGAGCCATCTTTGAGTAAGGGCTAGACTCTCAAGTAATCATATCCTTCTCACAGGTCCTAGACAGAGTGGGTGCTACCTGTTTCAAAGCGAGGACTGAAGGTCAAAGGCTGGTGAAGAGGAGTCTGCCTCCAATGGCTCTGGCTTACTTGAGAATGAGTGAAACAGTCGGGCAATGGGCTATGGCTCTTAGAGAAAAGAGCCCATTCTAAGCATTCTACACATGCTAAGCATGTATAGAGCCTTCTAAGCTTAAGGCTCGATGGTAAATTCCTATTGCTGATGAGAACATATATTTAGATAGCACACTGAACAGAAGTCAAGCTGGAACCTAACTAGAGGCTTCACACCTAGGTGACTAGGTTCATGGTACTGGAAAATAGTCTGCACACTACCAGAGGAGAAAGGCAATCATCAACTTAGCTATTGCAATCTACGACAGTGACCTGCCCACAGATACACCGGAACAATACTGGCACAAGCATTGCAGGATAAGCAGCCATTGTAACACTGGGCTTGAGGCCCATTCCATGAGATGGAACTCACGCCTGGCTACTGCTTTAAGAGGCCAAGAACTCGTGACTGGACAGACCATGAGCCTAGGAGGAAACCAAATGCTATTGTTCTTCTCAAGTGGCTTAGCAATGACATGACCCCTAATGACGCACTGCTATACCCACAGATCAGTCATCAGAGAAGCTTCCTCTTTCAGTGGCTGACAGAAACACAACTGGATAATGTGTGGAGAGTGAGAGATTTTAGAACACTCAGCACTAACAAGAGCATCTTCATCAAGCTCCTCCCCTTAGGGCTTAGGGACCTATGAGGAAAAGGAAGAAGATTTTAAGATCCAGAGGGGATGAGATGAGGACCCTAAGGAAAGAGTATCTTCCAGACACAGCAGGTGTGAGGCACACATGATCTCTCAGAGACTATGGCAGCAAGAACAGGGATGTGGACCTATCTCTGAGAGGAGAAAATGAAGGGTTCCTCCTCTAGTTTTCTCCAATGGAGTCTGACTGGATACATTAACCACACTTGAGGGTAGGCCTCATGCCCAGCAGTAGATGATCAATACAAAACAAATGAACTCAGTAGCATTTTTGTAAAATTTTTTTATCTCATATTTTGTTTGTTTGTGTCTTCACAACACTTTTCATTTTGTGTTTTTGTATGTGTGCATTTTCTTTCTTTAAAATTTTTTCGTTTGATTTTTTTTTTTTTTGATCGCCTTTTTGGAGAGGGAGAAGAGACATGGAGTTTAGAGATGGGTAAGATTCAGGGTAGGGGAAAAGCATAAACAGAATATATTAGATTAAAACAAATTTACAAAGCAAGAACAGGTAGGTGTAAAGTTAGGAAATTTTCATTTGGTACTGTATACAAAGCCTGATCAAAATGACTTTTTCTAAAATCGGACTGTAAAGGCTAGTTTTAGGTCAATTCAGCACAACATAGCATCATTTTGGAAGAGGAAGCCTCAAGTGAAAAAGTGTCCCCAGTAGATTGACTTGTGGGTAAGCCTGTTGTGCATTTTCTTAACTGATGTGAGAGGACACAGTGCACCGTGGGCACTGACACCCCTGGGCTGGTGGTTCAGGTGTTATAAGTAGGCTGAAAGCCATGAAGAGAAAGCTGGGAAGCAGCATTCCATAATGGCCTCTGCTTCAGTTCCGGCCTTCAGGTTTCTGCCCTGGCATCCTTCAACAGTGGATTGTGATACGGAAGGTATATGCTAGATAAACTGTTTCCTCCCAAAGTCTCTCTTAGTCAGCCTGCTTAGCACAACAATAGAAGCTCTAAGACAAGGAGAGATAAACAGATGTTGTTCAGGGTGTAACCTGCTTTTTCCTCATGCCAACTTGGTTAGGGGCTGAGCCCTGGGCTAGGGAGCCAGACAATGCAAACCCTAGAGGAACTGACTTGACGGCTTCTGTGCTCCAAGCTGACCCAGAAAGAGTTTCTGAGAAATGCTGAGAGGAAGGATGGAAGGGAGGGCAGTCAGCTCTATATTCACAGCTCCTGGGGGGTCTGGATCTGAGCTGCACTGTAAGAATCACCATCTTGACAAGTGGGTCAATGAAGTTGTAGTTAAAAATGTTTCTGTAAGAGATAACTTCTTAAACTGTCGCAAAGCATTATTGTTTTTTGTTTTTGTTTTTGTTTTTTTTTGCAACGCATTATTCTAGAAATCACATTATTTTGGTGTGGGAAGATGACTCAGCGGTTAGCAGTGCTGTTGACCTTTCAGGATGCGGGTTTGACTCAGTACCAACATGGCGGCTTACAACTCAGTGCAACTCCAGGGCTAGGTCTAATGCCCTCTTCTGGCCTCCGAGGGCACTGCACACATGTGGTATAAAGACACACATGCGGGCAAAACATCCATATGCACACAATAAAACTTTTTTTTTTTTTAATTTTTTTTTTTCAGAGCTGGGGACCGAACCCAGGGCCTTGTGCTTGCTAGGCAAGCGCTCTACCATTGAGCTAAATCCCCAACCCCGCACACAATAAAACTTAAAAATCAATAAGTTCTTTGTTTTCAAATTATTATATATTTATTTCCTAATCAAGTAATATTGATTATCTTTAAAAGGGAAAATGAATCACCCACTGATTTTTGCATGTGTGGTCAATAAAACATTAAATCTCTTTTTAATCAAAGGACTTTTTCTCGACCTGAAATGAGTATGAAGCATGACAAACACTAGTACCTAATAATTATCGTGGCACATAATGCACTGGAGGGTAATTATTAGCTCTCTGGGGATTAAAAGTCTACAGAGGGAGCAATCCCTACACCACTCTTGCAGATGCTGTCATAGGTCAACCCAGCACCTTCTTCTCTACCTTTCAGAAGGTCTCCTTACTTGGCACCAAATGCCTTCTGAGCACCTTTTTACAAGGAAAGGCATCCAGTAACTGAGAAAATAAGATGCTGACATTTGTACTGCTTGCCAGACATTACTTTTAAATACAGCCTCTTACGCATTCCCGCAGAATCAATGTAGGCAAACACAGAAGGATTGATGCCCATTCAGGGAAGGCAGGGCTTCTGCGAATTTTCTACATCAGGGAGATTTAGTTCAAGAGGATTGGTTGAAAGGGAAAATATGCCTCCTTTAGTTTTCAAGAAGAATCGTCATTACAGATAAGCAAACAGAGTAAGAGAGAAAAAACAGAAAGGATGGTGGGTACTGCAGTTGGGGATGGATGGTTGAGTCAAATAGGTCTGCTTGTTTGTTTCTCAAGTCTAGGGAAATGTCAGCTGAGTTTGGACATGCCTAGTGCTTTCCCAGCCTGGTAGCACAGACAGAGCAATGCTCATTTTACTTGCAATGTACACCCCTCTCCTCAGAAGTACAGACGGTCTTGTATCCCGGAGATGGGTAGATTTTAATACTTCAAGAAAGGAAAACAGGCATTTATCAGCGGAGAACACCATCCTGAGCCTTATGTACCTTGTAATCACCTTAAATACATTTTAATCGACACATATCAGGAAGATGTGTTCCCTCAAACTACTGTTCACATTCAGGAGTCAGGCTTCCCACAGTAACATCTCCCCCGAACCCCCCATTGGAGGTTACAATCTGCCCCAGTCCTGTGGGAGAGTCAAGCCTCTGGGAACACCTTCTTTACCCCAACCCTGTGATGTGCAATTAGATCATGAATTAATGTTATGTGTGACCTGGGTTTGGCTGTGAGAACAAGGCTCTGACCTGAAAAATCCCAAAAGAACGTGAGAAGTGACACAGAACATGGGACAGGCGGCCGAAAGTGGAACCAAAATAAGCCGGGGAGTCACCATGCATCCACCAGGACAGGCCCTTTCCTGTCACGGAATGGAGTTAGGAACAGACAGGAAAGACAGACCATAAACCTGAATCTGGCCCATTCGTTCGTTCATCAGCAGATAAAACTTAACACAGTGTAAGAGTCCCAAGAATGGGTTTCTTTTGGATTAGAGACTCCATCTGTCAATAAAGAGGCCAGTGCCTCCCCACTATGTGGTTCTTTCTCCCAAGAAGCCACTCCAAACTCACGCATTTGGCTCTTAGATGGACCAGGCATTTTGTATTCTAGTGGGTTTGTTAGCGTCTGTCCTGTTTCTGCTCTGGTGCTGTCCTTAATTCCTCACAGGCCCAGAATGTGATGTCAAGGCAGCCAGGCCTAGAGCTTCCAAGGCGAGAGAACAATGCCATGAGAAGTCTTCGCCAGCAATGACAGACACCCCGTTCTTGATCAGGGCATCTCAGTATTCAGATTTCAGAGGCAGTCAGCATTCAGAGTCCTGCCCAGGATTTTCTAAGGCTGAGGCAGGCCCTGAAAAGCTGCTCACTCCACAAAGGGATCTGGTTTCCACTAGCTCAATGCCTCTTCGGCTATAAAGAACAAACTTCAGTGGCCCCTCTCCATGAGGGGCTGTGACCTCCGCTCAGATCAGTTCTGTGAGGCAGGAGTGTACACTGCTCACTGAGCTGGCAGAGTGGAGCACACACACACTCTGCTTTTACAGTGTGAACGTAAAACATGAAACCAAAGCCTAAGAGAACCGGTAACCCTTGAAAATACTGGACTAAACTCTTGCTTACAGGTTTAGAAGAGTCAGTGGGAAGACAGGTATCTACAAACTGGGTCATCTGCAGGAGGCACACACAGTAAGGCTGCCCTTAGTGAAACTGTTGGTTCTTTCCGATAGTCCCACTAGCCTGAGTGCCCCACAGCCAGACAGGTGGCCTCATTCCCCGAGCACCCCAGGTTTCTGTTTGGTTCTGTTTGTAAGTACTTTAGGAGCTTTTGAGAGATGAGCTTTTCAGCAGCTCGGCTTGCAGCAGAGACAACC
Organism: Rattus norvegicus; assembly: GCF_021556685.1. Classification (NCBI taxonomy): domain Eukaryota; kingdom Metazoa; phylum Chordata; class Mammalia; order Rodentia; family Muridae; genus Rattus; species Rattus norvegicus. Next base: position 61,007,008 of record NC_141542.1, on the reverse strand, counting down.
TTGGGATTATGCAGTTTACAAAGAAAAACAAACCAGCAACAAAGGCTGTGTCAGAGGCCAGACACCCGTTAGCTGAGAGCCGTCAGATGTAGATGGAGTCTTTGAGTGAATAATCACAGGGCTTTTCTACATGGGTAGGAACCGGGATGGAAAAGGAAGCCTGCATCTCTAAACTAGCAAAGCGGGAGCCTTTCAACCCGGCCAACCTTTGAGGGCTGAAAAATCACTTTTCTTATCTTCCCACAACCAGGAAAAGGAGTAGCAGCAGGGACTTCGCAGTCTACCCAACCCAGATTTAGCTAAATTGGGAGCAGCCGACTCTATGTCAACACAGTATTTATCTAATTTAGGATGTGCCCTCAAATACCATCTTGCTATTTCAACTATACTCAGTGAACGCTATATGACATGGGAATGGTGTACCAGTCATGACACTCGCACAATGTGGTTCTTTTTGAGGATAGTTCCAAAACTCCAGTGGACACCTAAAACCATGACAGAACAGAATCCTAGAAATAAGTTTTTTGTTATGCACATGATTACGCCTAATTTACAAGGCTCGGTAAGACAATGGAGAACCAGGCAATGAACTGAAAGATCATAGAATATCCGCAGACCAGGGCTGACTGGAGTCCCTGCTCTCACAGATCAGGGTACTCTGTGTGCACTTAGCGTTCTTCTGGCAGTGTGACTCTAGCATAGGAGCAGCTGGGCACTTACCGAGGATTCGCTGTCTCTAATGAGGAAGTCGCCCTCGACGCCCCGCTCATTGAGCGCACACTCGGCCTGGTGCCGTGTCACGTTGCCATAGTACCACTCACGGCCGGCAAATCGCCCGCTGGCTGAGGGCCCGGTGTAGCTGATCTGTGGAGTGTGCGTGGGGTGCAGTGCAGGCCCATCACTGAGGACAACCACATAGTTTTTGGGGACCAGGCCCACTTGGCCTCGGGCATTTTTGCATTTCCACCATTCAGGGTCATTCTCCGGCTTCTCAATCACCTCCATGGTCTCCCCCTTCTCGAAACTAAGCTCCTCCTCAGTGACAGAGCTGAAGGGGTACAGCGTCTGCACCACGTGCAGCACCCGTGCACCTTGCCCATTGCTTAGCGCAGTGCCCCGACGCAGGCTCAGGAAGCTGGGGGCCTCAGCTGCAGCCTCGTCCGCCTCCTCCAACACGTAGTTGGAGGGGAACCAGCCGATCTGCCCGTTAAAGCTGCCACGCCACCAGCCATCACTGCATTTCTCCATAACTGTGACCCGGGAGCCTTTCACCAGGGACAGCTCATCCTCTCGTTCTGCTACGTAGGCGAACTTGACGAAGGCTGGGATGTTGAGGTCATAGATGCGGTCAGCACCGCTGCCATTGGCTGGGTATTCCGCATCAGTGCTTGGCGTTGGGGACGCATCCCGAGCACTTGGCTTCCTCCGCGTCTTCCCGAGGCCTGTGAAGACACCGCAAAGGATTCAGTTGGCACTGGACACACGTTGTACACCATGCCCACTCCTACATGGAAGTTTTTTAGTGGGAACGGGATGGGATAGGACGCACAAAGACTGGTTACAAACGACAGCGACTAGCTGGAAAAGAAAATGGTCCAGCCGTGTGGCACAGATATGAATTTATTAAAAAGCTGATACTTACCGAAAGTGGTCTGTTCCCTTCTACCCATTAACAAGTGTCAGTAGGTCTATGACACAAAAGATAACAAGAACAGAGAAAAGTAAATCCTTCTGGAAGGACGGGCAGCATTAGCGATCTCCTGGATCTACGGACTGAAAAAAAGGCACAAAGGCACAAAAAAGGTGCCTGTGCTTTTGCACTGGGTAAGAAATTGAACTAAATGAATTTAAAGACTTGTGGCAATTCTGCAAAAGGTCAGGACTAGGCCAGAAGAGCTTGTATCCTACCCTTCATCCTCTTACCTCCCTCCAGAACAGTTTGCCCCAAGACCCCTCCCCTTCGCTCCTCTGATTGTGCTGCCCTCCTACTGTCTGGCTGCATGCTGGCCCTTCTGACTTCCTTCTCCATTTGCAAGCCCTTTGCTCTCAAAACGCTGAACCCTTTTTTCTACAATAGACTGATAAATTAGTAATAGATTTGCTGACATACTAAATCCAGGCAGAAGACTGAAGAGTGTTTCTCTTTTTCTTCCATTATTTTATTTTTATTCATTTTACTTCCTGATCATAGCCCCCACCTCTCCTCCCATAGCCTCTTCCCCCTCCCCTTCTCCTCTAAGAAGGAGGACCCCCACCCCCACCCCGTACTAACCCACTTTGGCAGTGTAGGACTAGGTGCATCCTCTCCCACTGAGGCCAGACAAGGCAGCCCAGCTAGGGAATGGGGTCCACAGGCAGGCAACAGAGTCAGAGACAGCCCCCACTCCAGTTGTTGGGGGACCCGAATGAAGACCAAGCTGCACATCTGCTACATATGTGTGTGGGGCCTAGGTCCTAGGCTACATGAATTCAAGTTCCTCATGCCCTACTGCTAGGAATCTCAGCTACAGTCATGTTCATAGACTCCCTAGAGTCTTCCCCATTCCAGGTCTTTGACTAGATGGCTAAGCTCACAACCAAAAATAAATAACTGAAGGTTTTGATGGAAAATCTGTATGACCTTTCTCCTAGAATTTGATGTATTTTATCAACATGTTTTCTCAAGGGGCAAGTCTTCACACCCATTTCTCAAGGACCCAAGTCATATTTACTGGCATAAACAGCAAGCTCATATAAACATAGCAGATCAGAAATCCTTTTAACCAGAGGGTCTGCTCACTCCATCTACACCACATAAAGGGACAATAACTTTCCAGTGCAGTCTCCAGAATCCCTTATCCTTATAACTAGGGTCCCAACAACCAACTCCTGAAGCAGGCACCGAAGGTGGGATCCTTCCTGTTGTCCTCGGTAAATCCCACCCAGAACAAACATGTCTAGTACGTGCCATTCTGTACCAGTCCAGACACAGTGCACACTGGGGTATCCATACCAATCTGCATGAGGATCCAACATGCTGTGCTCCTCTTTCCAATTCTCATGTTAATCATAAAATCATCCCTTACAGAACTGACCTGGGGTGTGAGCTTTTCAGTCGTGTGTTTCGGTCGTGTGTGCTACTGCCGGCTGCTTGCTTTGCATAAGTCATATGAATGAGAATATCTAGAATTAGTGCATTAGAAATTTTCCAACTGTTAGTAAGCCATGTGTTGGGGCAGGTAAAGTATCACACTGTGTAAAGTAATGGCTTTATCTATAGATTGTTCAATTGTGTTTAAACTGCAACACTTTGGCCTGGGGAAAATAAAAGAGACAGAACAAAGAAGGAACAGAAAATCCCAGTGAAAAATCCCTTATACAAAACACTTTCAAGATGCTGTTTTCTAGGTCGCAAGGAGCAAGATCTTAACACCTACATTGAGGATCTGTATTCAGAGAAAAGTTTCAATCCTCTGAAATCTATTATCATAAGATTATGGTATTGGGCTTAGGGTAGCAAACATTTATATACTGCTTTCAAGGCCCTGTGTTTATTTCTTCCCACAGAAAAATAAAGTTGTGCATTTACATTTAAGAAACCTTAGAGATCCACCAGAAGAGTAACCTGCTACTCAGAGACCTAAATTAGTCCCTTGAGTTCTGGAAACCTGAAGTTTAAAATCAGAGCCGACAGACTAGGTGAGGTCCCACCTCCTGTTTCCCATGCCTATGTCCCCACCAGGTAAGAAGGGGGAAATAGGTTTCCCTAACCCTCAATTGAAGAGGCCTTCATATTGAGGCCTTTCAAACCCCTTATACTTCCCAAGACCAGGCCAGGGGCTAGATAGGGTGAGGTTTCAACACATCAGCTGTGGCAGACCACAAAGGCTCAGGCCACAGTATCATGGCCAGCTCCTGTTGTGGGCAGTAAACCCTGAGCCCTGTTGTGTTCTGTTGAAGAGACTGGAGGGTAAGTACCTATGTGCCTGGTATTTCCTTCCTGAAGGACTTGGACAGCTACAGTGCTATTTCCTCTCCATAGAGCCCGAAGCAGAAGAACAACCAACAGTATGCAGTTGACACAGGTTTCAGAACCTCAGAGGGTCTAACTGGACCAGCTGAATTGTCCCACACCAGGAGCTACCCTCCCCAGCACAAAGCTGCCCAAGGTGGGTAAGGTCTGTCAGCTATAGAAGGTGGCCATGCTGCTAATGAAGCCAGCTCTGTATGGACTTGAGAGAAGACCAGCCCCAAGTCAGTGTACTGCAATAACATGCACTCCGTGGGATGGTATTTTTTTGTTCTGTGAGCAGAGAGACGGCACTGATTGTTACAGCTAACAGCTGAGCTGGATTTACAGGCTCTGCCTTTCCATTTTCATGACTCTTTTCTGGCACCAGGTGTTAGCTCTCTGGACCTGAGCTACATTTTTATTGATGATAACAGGCACATTTTAACTTTCCTGAATAAAATTAAATAAAGACCGAGTTCTAATAAAAGTCTGAGTATGTCATGCATTATTAATGATCGGCATTTTAAAGTCAAAATCTTTTATGCACCCCTCTTCCCTCAGAGATGAAGGGCTGTTATAACAAACACCTCTGAGACATGCTCTGACTGCCATCTTCCAGCTGGAGCCCTGCGACTTAAGAGAAAACGTCAAACAAATTTGATAGTTCTGAAATATATTCAAGCTAACTCATTCAGATAGAGTGTGCTTGTATTTTGGGAACTCTGGGGAAAATCACTTAATTTTGCCACTAATCATATCTGTAACATAAGTGATATTTAACCAAAACATATTCCTTCCTTTAAGCTGCTGTGATTAGAGTGTATTAATGTGTAGGGATTTCTGCCATTAGAGTTAGCTATTATTAAGGTCAACTAAAACTTTTGAAAGGCCCTTGTTATTAAAGGCTATGAGATCTGACTGAGGATGGTAGAAAGTGACCACAGATAATTCTCAGTGAGAGGAAGTGTTTAATATTTGGCTTTTGAGTGACTTCACATCCCTATGAGCTGACGTGATTGGCATCTAGTGTTGTGGTAATGCTGGTAAGATTAACTCAGTTGCTTCAGAATAAAGTTTAAAATAATTTAACAAAATCTAACAGAATAAGTGAAAAAAGACAAACCCCAAATTTGCTATGTGTTCTGGCTAGTGTTTTGTCAACTCAATACAAATCAAGAGTAATTCGGGGAGAACCTCAAGAGAAAACAATGGGCTCAGCAGATTAATTCTTGATTAATAACACGGGTGGTCCCAGCTCACTGGGGATGATGCGACTTCTGGGAAGAACGTCTGTAAACTGTGTTCCTCTACAACAGTGGTTCTCAATCTACAGATCATGTCCCCTTTGGAGTCGAACTTCCCTTTCATGGGGATTGTTTTAAGACCATCAAAAAACCACTGGTATTTAAATTATGAATTACAACAATGACAATAACCGTAAGGATATTTGGACGGGTTGACCGTGTAAGATAACAATGTCTCCAAGTTTTTTTTTTTTTTTCTTTCTTTCTTTTTTTCGGAGCTGGAGACCCAACCCAGGGTCTTGCGCTTGCTAGGCAAGAGCTCTACCACTGAGCTAAATCCCCAACCCCCAATGTCTCCAAGTTTTAACCCGATCAGCACTTCATCCAAGTTCAAGTCTTTTCCACCTGGGTCATCAGGTCTCATTCTACCTGCACGACTGAGCCAGAGGGAATACATGTGGTATTTCCAGGGACCACAAGGGAAGGCCATAGGCAGCAGATGCCAGTAGCATTCGGCACTGAATGAAGGGTGGAGGTGAGCAAAATAATTGCCAGAGAGAGTCCTCATAGCAATGACCCACACTCCCGGAATCCTACATACGTTCTCACAACATAAACGGACGTCAGTATTTTTCCTCTTTTTAAACTTCGGTTTCAGCTGATTTTTTGTCTCATCAGTGGAGAATCCTGAGAAAATAAAACATCCTTCCCCCACCTTCACTCTCCACTCCCACCTTCTTTAAAGTACCAGACCACTGGTGCCTATTTGTCAACGTGCTGACTGTGGACAAGCAGAAAACAACACTCATGGCTTGAGGCCTCCCGAGTTTGGTTGTGGGAGAGACAGGAGGTAGCAAGCAGAAGGTCCGTAAACCGCGCTCATGGGCTCCGCGAGGTGGTGCACATTGTTTTCTGTGCCTACAATGTCTTAGGTTTCACTGCTCAGAGTTCTCATTAGCAATCTACGACAGACAGCATCTATACCCAGGGGGCTTTCCTCACCACGCAGCCTGTTTTCTGCAAGCTATCTGACTTGGTGGAGAGTAGTCAAGCTGCATTTTACTGTGGCCAACGTCTTAGAAAGTATCAAAGAAACCCCAATCATGACTTAGGGAATAGAACATGGAACCAAACACAAACCAGTTTTAGACAAGGTCAAGTTTAAATCAAAATGGACTCAGACACTGTTGGGATCAGTCGGGTTGGTCGGCTGCTTTGGTCCTATAGACACCCAACTACGCCAGAAATTTTTCAGATGTTTACAGGGCAGTGGAAGTGGGATCTGAAAGGCCGGTGATTTTTTTTTTCTTTTCTTTTTTTTTTTTTTTTGGAGCTAGGGACCGAACTCAGGGCCTTGCGCTTGCTAGGCAAACGCTCTACCACTGAGCTAAATCCCCAACCCCGATTTTTTTTTTTTAACCAGACCACCTCTGCCATAGCATAACCACCAAAGGTGGGTGGAGGACAAGTTATTACCCAGTGTTGCATCCTGATATGCATCTACTCACTATTCTACCAGTGTGGGCTTAGGAGAGTGACATGGGGCAGAGTCCTGTCTTCCAACATCTGTACACCCCTGCATGATCTCCTGTACAACAGGTGGCTCTTAGGCCGCAGGAGATTTCAGGGGCATTCTACCAGACGGTAGCTGCTCTTAAGCACTGAGCTAGGATCAGCCATGACTACAAGGTTTACCTTATAAACCACACCTTTCTTCTCTGTCTTTTCTGCTTATTTGCTCTTCAGAGCTCTGCCTGAAGTAGAGAAATCTCCTCTGGCCCTCTGGATATTACAAACCAGTGCAGAAGAGTCATTCGTGAAGACTCAAAGGACAGATGCCAACAAAAACTTTTGCCACTAATTAGATCTGGAACCTTTGTTGAATCTAACCAAAAGTTTTCTGTATGCTAAAATGTTTATACTGTTATGACCAGAGGCTATTAATGTGTGGGCATTTCCTCCATTAGAGTTAGGGCTCGTTATAAAGTCAACTAAAAAAAAAAATTACAAGAAGCTTTTAATACTAAGTGTCACCATGGTGACAAGTACCATAAAAGGAAAGGTTCCTGTGAGCATGTGGCTTCTAAGCCTGCAGGAAGCAGAGGAGTCTACCAAGATAAGGACCAGGAATGCCCATGGCAGGAACTATAGGCTATCTGGAGTCATGAGCAGATAGGCTTTGAGATGCTCCAAAGTGTAGAGTCTGGGTTCAGCATAGAAAGCAGGAGCAGGGGACACAAATCAAGGGGTTACACTAATTCCTGATTCAGCCCCTCTTTCTTCTCTCCTGACTTGGTGATTCCTTTTTAGGACTGTGTGGCTTATAAAGAGAGACTACTGAGTGCCATATAAAACTCCCAAGTTCAGAGCTAATGCTAAGGATGGGAAGAAAGGGACATGTTTGTGAGCTGGGTGAGAACTGTCACTACTTGTTTTCTCTGTGCCCAGGCAGTCCCTTCCACTGGGCAGCTGCACCAAGAGCCAGTTTGGGGATAGAGGTGGTAGGCAAATGGCCCTCCCTACAATCACACGGTTCCTTATGCACAGGGCTCTGAACTTGAATGTCCATTCCTAGCACATATGAAAGTTACATTCTTTTCTTAGCAGGCAGGTAAGTAATGTGACTAAACATTTAAGATTGGGGAAAATGATTTAAGGGGATCTTCTTTAAAAAAAAAAAAAAGCCAAAGTCAAACAGTAACACAGATGCCAATGAAAATACCTTAATTTTTCATTACAATTCTTGACAAAAATACATATTCAGTATCTCTCAACACATGTACCCAATCCAAGAGCATGAATATTTTGAGTATGTAAAATATGCACGAAATGTACAGATTACACATGGCATTCTCCATTATGACTGGAAGTGCCAAACCACCAGCAAAAGTTAAACACACACCTTAGCTTTCTGAGACTATTCTGTCGACAAGAAGCGAACATTATAAATTAAAAATAAGTAAATGGTCATGGGGAAGACACTTGCAAATGCCATTACTGTAGGACTGTCCCAGTCACATTTGGGATCCAGTTCTCACGCTGCCTAGCTCTTGGCCTCGGGAATTCTACAGCACCTCTTTTGTTCCCCGTTATCACCTACAGCAGATATGGATGGTGAAGAGGGCGGGGTCAGGTGGGTAAAGTATCTGGGTAAAGCCCTGGGGGTAAGTGACTGGCATACAGCACAAACTCAAGGGGCACTTGACTAGGGGCTTGCTGTAAACAAGGATTTTGATCAGTCAATGCTAGAATCAGAGTCAGAGGCGAATCAATTGGCAAAAGATAAGAGGCAAGACTTTCTCGGCTGAGCTGCATGGATTTGTCTCCTACAACCACACTCAGTGGCACACATCACCTTCCTCCAGCCCTCAGGGTCAGAAGTGGCTTAAGTATCTGTTCAGGAATAGTCAGAGAGGCCGCTCAGCCTACAGAACAAAAGGTTTTGGTATTGGGAGGATAAAGGTACCATTTCCAAGGCAAGGGTAGCTGCACAGACTACTTGCTATTCCAGGTGAAGCACACAGGGGTGATCAATGCCCTGTCCTCCAGAGCCCTAGGCTCTTGCCTCTAAGTCCTCATTCACTGCTGGTCTACAGTCAACTGGGCACAGCTGGAGCACAGGACTTTTCTCCTGGCTTTGTCTATGCTTCAACTTTCATAGCAAAGGAAACAAAAAGACAAAAATTGAGCAAATTTCCTGCAAACAGCCATTACCCACACCAGAGTCCTTGAAGAAACACAGGTGGGGCTGCCTCAAAATTTGTAAGAACTGCTCTGCAAAGTGGATTCCAAAGCTGGGAAAAACCACCACCACCACCACCACCACCACCACCACCACCACCACCACCACCACCACCACCACCACCACCACCACCACCAAGTGCATTTGGAGAAGCTGTGAACTCTGAAACAGCAGAGAAGCAGCAGCAGCCTGGAAAGACAAACCTCTAGGTCAGTGGCTCTCATCCTTCCTAATGCTGTGATCCTTTAGCTCCTCACATTGCAGTAACCCCTATCATAAAATTACTTTCATTGCCACTCATAACTGTAATTTTATACTGTTATGATCATAATGTGGTGGTCTTAGGTGAGTCCAATAAAAAGGTTGTTTGATTTCCTGTCCCCAAGCGGTCACAGTCCAAAGGTTGAGAACCACTGCTCTAGGCAAAAAGGTGACACATATGAGCACCTTGGCTGACAGGTAGAAATGTGCCCAGCAACACCTGTACTATACTTAATGGCCTCAGCTTCTCTCTGTACTAGGCAGGAGCCATTCGATGCCCACTTGCCCTCCCCATAGCACTAACAGTGAACACAAGGCCAGGGCCAAAGAAAAGCAAGAACCAGTAGGAACTCAGGGCAGTATGGGGAGCTCAGTAGTCAGTATAGCCGCATGGTGCCAGTTAGCAATGCCCTAAGGTGCCCTAGCCACTGAGATAAGTAAGCATCAGTAGAGAAAAAGACCATTTCAGACACACGGACAGGAGCGAACAAAAATGCACACCATATGGGGAAACACAATCAGAAACACGGTAAGATGGGCTTACTCATCCCCAGGCGCTTTCAGTTCTTGTCCCTCTGTTCCACGGCTTGAATCAATTCTTTAGCTCAGAGGGGGACTTTCTTTAGAAAGTTGCCAAATGGTGAGATGTAAGGAGCCATCAGTGTGTCAGTTACCCAGGAAGAGTTAGTCTTAAGATCCCCAGGGCCAAGTCCCAGGATCTGCCATGGTCGCCATGTCTGCACCCATCCCTTATATACTACAACAGAGTATTTGCATAGGATGTACTGTACTGTATGGAACAAAGACAAAAACAGATACCTATACGTACTCATATAAACACAATAATAATCCTGATTGTTTTCAACTTGCTCCTGTTTAGTAGAATGTTTAGTGCGGAACCTATAAACAGAGACAGGGGCTCGCGGTAATGAATCTGACCTTCTGTCCTTCATGAAGACACAAGGGTCTACACCAGCCTAGTGGGGAGAGCAACATGGATTTCATGCACTCTACGTCAGCTGTGCACCTGCTTCTGCAGGTTTTCCTAGGTGCACCCCTCCCACATCTCATGGTCTCTCCTGGATTTTGTCCTATTAGTAATTTAAAAATAAAAATCTGTCCCTATTTTCTAATTATCCTCCCACAAATCTGTTGTAAGTTGTTTTACATTTTTGGTTCTAAATACTCAGAAATGCATGAGACACAAAAACAAATACGAATTTATTCTGAGTATCTGGCAGCACAACCCTATAGAAGTTTCCATAGTATTCCAGCAGGAATCCATGTGACAGCCTGCTTCTACTGCAAACAGTCTGGGAAGATGGAGTTGTAATCGATTCTAGGTAACACCGCTTTGCATTTAGGTCATATGTGCACAATGGTAGACAGTTACCACAGACTGGGTATACTGGCAGGGTTGAAGTCATGGCAGACTTCAAGAGACATCTGGACATCTGAGACAGAATTGAGATCCCGCTTTTTAACGTTGCAATACAAATTTTCCAGGGGTGTGTTGGGCTTTGTCCTGATCTTTAGTGAAGTAGTCCCACAGAGTGACTTGGCTAGGAAGCATGCTCTAGGGCAGGGTGGCCACCAGGATTGTTTTTAGTCCTAAAGAACAGACAGTACAGAAGAGCCCAGGACTTCTACAACAAACGCACTGTCACAAGTCAGTATCTCCCTTAACTGGGTAAAAACTCCAAGCACCCCAAAAGAACCAAGAAGTATAGGGACTGTCAGAAAACTGAAACACGCTGGCCAGTGTCAGGCGCCCTGCACAGAGTCCATGTGCTTTGCATTAACTCCGGAGAGAGCAGCAAGAGAAGCTATCCAAGCAACTTAACTGAAATGTATACAAACACCAAGAGATTAGATATAAATACTAACTGGTTCTTTCAGAGCCAAGAGACGCCAGGGGATGTACCTTCTTCATCTAAGTTTTTCTCCATATCCCAATTTTCTTAGCGGTATGCTTGGAGACAACTAGTAGTTTTATGAAATACAGCCATTTTGGGAATTAATTTTTTTTTACATTTTTGATTAAATATAATTATATCACTTCTCTTTTTCCCTTTCCTGTCTTAACCCCTTTTGTGCTCTCACAATTTCGAATTGATACACACACACACACACACACACACACACACACACACCATGGACAAACATAAATACAACTTGCTGGGTCTATTTTCTGTGTGTATGTGTGTGTGTGTGTGTGTGTGTGTGTGTGTGTTTGTGTGTCTGTCTATATGTATGTCTGTGTATGCATGTCTGTACGTGTGTGGTGTATATGTATCTGTGTGTGAGTGTGTGTGGGGTGTGTATGTATCTGTGTGTGTGTGTGTGTGGTGTATGTATCTGTGTGTGTGTGGTGTATGTATCTGTGTGTGTGTGTGTGTGTGTGTGTGGTGTATGTATCTGTGTGTGTGTGTGTGTGTGTGTGTGTGTGTGTGTGTGTGTATTCAGGTCTAACTACTCTGTACTGGGGACATCACAGAAATGACAGATACAATGTAAAGGTGTGACAGCCTGCATCTATGGCTCAGGGACACCACGGAAGAGTGTCAGAATGTTGTGAGAGATAGAATATCAGGTCTGCTGTGAGACTACCTCTCTTAGAAATGGCTGCATTAACAAGCCCTGAACAATGACAGTATCACAAACACACTAACTCAGAAAGGATTACAGTTCTGGGGCTTACCTGGTCACAGAAACCAGTATCATGCTGAGAACTGTGAAGGCCAAGGATGACTGGAATAGTATGCATGTCCACCAATCCAAGACCCACAAGGCCAGAATACAGACCAATTTCTGAGTGCTCCTGCAGCAGTCAGCTTACGGATCATTTGAATAAACACCTCCGACTTCCCCTCGTGACATTATAGAACTGGGCAGTTATTAATACATGAATACTTTTGGCCAGAGTCCATATCTGCTGAAACAGCTGTTTGCTGACACTTGAGGGGCTTCAGTTAAGGGTAGCAAATCAAAACAGCACCGTGGGTGCAGCCAGGGAGCAATCAAGTCACAGGAATCAACTGGGCAGCTCACTCTTTTCGCCCTGGGGTCCCCCAAGAGACTGAAGAATGGCAGAGAGTGGGATCAGGCTTCACTGGGTTTCAATTTTAACCTCATGACTTACTGTGTGTTCTTCGGTACAATAGTAACTTCAAAGACTCAATTTTTTCCTGAAAAATGAGATACTCACTTCTCTATTACGGGTGAGGCAAAGGTCAAATAGGTGAAGATTCAGAACCTAGGTGCCAGGGGAGTATTGGTGCAAAAATGGACCTTGCTGACCATTTTCTGAAAACACATGTAAAGTCAGCTGGGGACCTGGCCTGGATTTTCTGCTGTGTGAGCTTTCTGTGGAGCTTCAGGGGGACTGACTATACAATGCCCAACTGTAGAAGGAGTCCACACCTGTGTACCAGCTCCTGCATGCTATGGTAAAATTCTTTAGCCCTTTTTTTGCCAGGGAATGAAGCAGTGACAGCTTTTAACTAACAGGATGTGGTCTTTTCTTACCCCTCCCTTCCATTAGTCCATTGGTGTTAACTATTCAGGCACCTGCAATCAGAGAGGGGGAGCAGCTGCCCTTTAAGCTCTCACAAGGTGTTCACAAAACTCAGGAGTTCCGGGTTCAGCAGGCCAAAGCCACATCCAGAGAGGACAAAAACATGCACTGAGGAGGCTTGGATGCTGAAGGCCAGTCTTCAAAACAAGAAAAGGATGGGAAAGCTGGCTTGAGGTACTGATGACCCACTTCAGAAACACCAGGTCTCTGCAGTAGTCACCAAACAAAAATTATTTAAGTGACTCTAAACCCTGAAATTCATAGAAGCAAAGCAACTTAGCCTCCAGAACTATGTATAACAGCAGATTCTGGGTACAAGCAATATGCACACATGTGGAGGCCAGAGATGATGTCGGCCATCTAGTTCACCAGAGGACATTGGGCATCTTGCTCGACCATTTTCTGCCTTGTTCTCCTCAGATAGGGTCTCACACTAACACCTGGAGCCAGGTTAGTGGTCAGCGAGCTGCAGCTCCACCCTACCCCACCCCCATCCCACCAGTGCTACGGGTGCACACACTGCTCACACTGTACACACACACACACACACACACACACACACACACACACACACGGCATTTTACATAAGCTCTGGGGACTCAAACTCAGGTCTTACTAAGTAGGCCATTTCCTCCTCTCCCTTTTGAAGCAGAGTCCCATGTAACTCAAGCTGGCCTCAAACGACTATGCTTCCAAGACAGACCTGGAGCTTCTGGTCTTCCTGCCACTGTCTCCCAAGTACTAGGATTACAGGTATGTGTCACCACGCCCAGCTAATACATTTTCCTTTCCTTGCAAAGCAACCAGTCTGAGGTACTTTATTCTAGCAGCAACAAAACTGTTGGGATGGAGCTCCCCATCCTTAACAGTCAGGCAAGAGTGTCCCACCAAACACTCTGCTCTCTACTCAACTCATACAGGTCTTAACCTCTTCAGGCTATGCTTCTGTTGTTTTTATTTGTTTTCTGTTTTGTTTTTGTTGTTGTTTTTCCCGTTTCTCCACTTCTCTTTGTCATCCTTGGTCCTTCGGGTTCAGAATCCCCGAGTTATCAATGACTGATGCTTCTGTGTTCCATATTGAGCCACGAGGTCTGGAAAGCATCACTTTCTTCTCCATGCTCACTACTGAGCTCAGGGCTTGGGAAGCCATCCATGGGTCATGTTGAGACCCTGTTTCCAGCCTCTAAAAACAGATATGGTCCTCTGCAGTCCCAGCCTGAAGACTAGGGTCAGGACATCTACCATCCATATAAAAGCCATCTCTATCAGCAAAGTGGGACTCCTCTAAGGCTCTGGTCATGGCTGCACTGAACACTGACACCAGTGCCTGTTCTGACTCAGTCCAGTCCTTAGCTTGTTTGTCCTTCCACGTGGCTAGACCCCAAGTCCTGCTGTTATTCAGGCTCCCTGGGGCTGGATGCCCATGGGTACTAAGACTCCACCCTAAGACTTAACCCAGCCCAGAGATATTCCTAACTTTTTTGTAAGATTTCTTTTGCACATGTGTAGAAGTAACAGGCTGCTTTACTCAAGCACTCTCCACTCTACTTAGTGAGCAGGGTCCTCATTAAACCCACGGTTCATCAATTCAACTAGTCTAGCTAGCCAGCTTGCCCCATGGGTGTCTTATCTCTGTCTCCTTGATGCTGGGATTACAAGTGAGCCCTCATGCCCATCTGCTTTTTTATGTGGGCACTAAGGATACAGATTCTGTCCTTCAAATTTGAGTGGCAATTACTTGGTATTCTAAGACTCAATTCTAGAGCAATGAGTCTCAACCTGTGGGTCATGACCTTCTGGGGATCAAGTGACCTTTCACAGGGGTCCCATATCAGATATCCTGCATATCAGATATTTACATTACAAGTCATAAAAGTAGCAACATTACAGTTATGAAGTAGCAATGAAAACAATTTTATAGTTGGGAGTCACCACAACATGAGCAACTTTATTAAAGGGCTGCAGTTATTAGAAAGGTTGAGAACCACTGCTCTAGAGTCTTCCTTCTACTCACTACAGAGATGGCTGCCAAGCTGCACAGTTTAGCCCTAATATCCATCAGACCAAGCAGAGACAATGCCATGGCTTAGATGAGGACAACCGTTATTTACTCCGATTAGGTGAGCCTCAGTTGAGTTCAAAGCTGGGCATATGAGGTAGCATCTGACCAGGCGCCCTGCCTGATCTGAAGACATCCTATCAGGTCACCGTTACTGAAAGCATCCAGTTTACACTGCCATCCGTGCGATAAAACTGGTTTTTGGCATTTAGCTCTCCACCCCACCTTGGCTTAGAAGGGATGTCCAAGGGTTATCAGACTCACACTTGACCTCCATGAGAGCCAGGCTGCTGGATTCACCTCCCAGGTTCTCCCAAACTCAGCTACAGCCGTGCCTGGCATCATGGGAGAGTGTTTACAGTCACGGTAATTGCAGTTAGTGTTCTGATGCCCAAACGAGAACTTAGTCTCCTCACAATGTAAAAGCAGGGAGCCTACCACCCACACCCCCACCTCCACACCCCACATTTATAATAATGAGAGGGGTTAGGACTAAAAACCAGTCCAGTCTGAGTAGATGTAGCAAGCAACAGGCATTTCTTTTGTTCTCATCCTAGAGAGGTTGACTACAGGAAATTCCAAATCAGGCAGGACATCATCTTGACGAGGAATCAGAAGAATGCCCAGCCACCTGCTGTTTTCCCATGTCTTAAATTCCATCACCGTGCATACTCATGATATTGTCTGGTCTCTCAAAGGCTAATTCTAATCTGGAGTCACTATACCACTGCAAATGCTCCTACAGAGCTGGGGGCTCATGCCATAGCATCCACTTGACCATGAGATGCCTTTAGGTCCAGGGAGGCCTCTAAAGAACTTCCTAAGTGGGTCTGTATGCTTTTAATGCAAAACAAGTGACAGGGACCCTGTTTCCAGGACCCACAGCAGACAAAGCTGCTGAGACCACATTCTAACTCTACAAACAAAGGCATCCATCAAACTGGGGAAATTCACAGTTATTCATTATTACCAGCTAACCTGGGAGCCCACTCCATTTGTGATAATTAAGCCCTAGTTTTCCATGTGTAGAATGAGAAATTTGTTGTTTCCAAACTGTTCTCCAACATTCCATAAAGGCTGACTTGGAGACAGTTTTCAATCTACTGCACGGAGAGGCTTGCCAATCAACCCAGATGGTCAACTCTATGCAGGCAAAATACGACAGAGCTGAAGTGTACTCTGGGTTTCCTATCTGGTGTGCTTAGGGAGGCCACAGTGCCATTCTCAGGGCAGGAGTGGTGTTACCAACTGACGACACACATTTTGCTTAACTTAACAACCTATGTCTTTCTATGTTAAGTCAAAAAAGCATATTAACATGCCCACTGGCTCAAGAGCCCCATCCTGATTTCTGAAGCTCCCAAATCCTTTCCAGGCAGAATTCTGGCATCTTTACTGTTGACAGGAAAAATATATGTGGGGTAAGCTGATTTGGCAAGGGTAGGGAGCGGTGAGACTTGCAAGCTGTTCCGTGTTTCATTCATCAGACAAGCGCTGCAGGCATCTATGGCCCTAGCACTCTGTGACACCTGGCTCCTGCCCACTCCTACTTACTACCAGTTCACTGACAGACTGATTGAAGACAAAGCTTAGAATGACTGAGGGACTCTAAGTATCCTTTGTGGGAAAACAGGTATGCTTGAAGACAGGCAAAATCTGATGGCACTAACAGGAAAGAAATTGCCTGGCCCTGGGATCTGGCCCACAGTTCTTACAGGTGACCATCCCACCCCAAAGAGAGGTATCTGAATCAGGTACACACACTACTTTTCTTACTTTATACAAAATCTATATAAGGTACCCTGAAAGATTGTGTGGTCCTACTGTTAAAACGTGAGATGCCACATGAGGTGGCTCATGCCCATAACCCTAGCACTTAGAAAGCTGAGTAAGGAGGACTTCTGGGCTGCTGAGAATTCAAGGTCATTTGGAATATATGGTAAGGCCAAGACCAGCTTACAAGGCAAGCCCTTTCTGTCTTGGTGGGGCTAGTTATAAGAATGTCAGCTGTTAATCTAATCATCTAATTTTTAAATAAAGAAATTCATTTACTAGTTCCCTCAAATTTAAAAACCAAACCTGACAAGAGGTATGAAAGTTGCTAATAAGTGTAATAAAATTTCTGTCCCCAAGAAAGGCATTGTATCTTTAATATTCCCTAAGAACTCACTGTAAAACTTACTTTTCTATGCTTACAGTTCTTGTCCTTGTCTGCCAGAGAGCTCTCATACCAGGCTGGATCCCCTTACAGAGAAGCCCTAGGACCTGAGGGCTCCCAGGAGGGAAACTGGTGAAAGCAAAGAAAACATGTACCACCCTGGTCTGGATCAGGGTATGCCAGTCTCTTGACCTCTGCCTTTCTTCACCCCCATTTTCCTCTCATCCTTTCAGAGGCCACATTGCTTCTGCTCAATTCATCTACTGTTCATAGTCACCAAGCAAGGTTCAACTCCTTTGGGGCTATGGTGGGTTCTAGCTAGAGTCAGAATGGTAACAAAAATTGAGTTTGAGAAACTTGCAAAGAATCTTTGAAAATTATCTCCCAGGGAGAAGTGTCTCCATCTCAAAGGGTTTAGCATAAGGCTAATATCAAGCCTATACCGTTATACAGGTCAAGTTGTAATGTCAAGGTCAGAAGTAGCCTGGGCTGGTTCACTGCTGAGCTCAGAGCTACGTCAGTACACCGCCTGCAGAACCAGCTCTTGACAATGCTCTGCATGGGAACATTTTCTTGACTGTTCATGATCAGGATCCGAGCATGAAAGGAGATCCAGTAGATAAATGGTTTGCCCTCAAGAAAGAAAATGTGAGATGAGAGTGTTTTACTCAACTACAAATTATTAAAAGGAAAGAATGTTAATACTTTCATGAGCTGTTTTTGTCAAATACACTGTCACCTTGAATCAGCTCTAAGAAAACACTGTGTGTGACAAGTTTCCAACAGAGTTCAGCAGAGGCAAGGCACACAGCACCACTGTCTCCTCCCCTCACAGATAGACGCTCTAGGACATAGCACTGTGGCTCTTTGGTGACTCAGGTGAAATTTACTTCAAACTGGGCATGAACTACAGAAGTTCTATCAGATTGGCCATGTATTATATAATCCGTGCATGAATTCCCATAGTAGTATAAATTCTACATAAATGACACCACTCTGTTACAAGAAGGGGTAGGCAATGTAAGTCAACATTGTTCTGATACCTTCACACTGCAGAGACGCCTTCCAGTCTCAAACTCATGCTCTAACTCTGAGGATGCACCGGAGTCTGTAACTAAACAGGAAGCCAGAGACAGTCACAAGGATGACGTCTATATGTACTGTGTAAGGATGTGTCTCTGTTCCCCCTTGCCTGCCTAAGGCACGATCTGATTGGTTAAAATAAAAAGTCTATGACTTATAGCAAAAGGCAGACTAGAAGGTAGGACACCAACTGAGAAAGGAACTCTGGGAGAATCAGGCACAGGAAGATTCGCTGCCAAGTCCCAGAGGAAGTTTGAAGCATGAAAATGAGAAAATCAGCAACGTGATAGACATGGATAGAATAAACGGGTTAATATAAATTAAAAGATGGTTGGGGAGTTGGCCTAAGCTAAGGCCAAAGGCATTGTGTTAAAAAGAAAAAAGTCTCCCTGTCCTTATTCAGACCAAGGCCAGGCATAGAAAAGCTCAAACGGTTACATTTAGCCTCTGGGGTTTATATTAAAAGAGATACTGGGAGACAGGAGGAATTACAGAAAGCACTCGCACCCAGCCTACAAACTGGGGGAAGACGGGCTGCAGAGAAAGAAGATTTCACACATAGAGATCGTGGTAAAGATGCCTCCCCTTCTTCCTCGACAGGAAGCCTGTACTCAGATAACAAGATCTCTCTTTGTCCAATAGCAAAGGTGATCGTGACAGGTAATAAAAACAAAGGAACAGACAGCAACAACAAAGTACTAAAAACGGAAACCAAGCCAGTGAACTAGCTTAATGGATAAGGGTGCTTACCATCAAATCTATAGACCTGATTGATTAGTTCAAACCCAGGGACTTACAAGGTAGAAAGAAAGAACAGATGCCGTGGGCTGTTTTCTCACCCATTTCTCACCCAGACATACATGTTGTGGCACATACCCCCCCCCCTTTGTATGTGCATGCACAGATAAATTGTAGGAAAAAAAAATTGAGCTACTTCCCCCTGAATCCCAAAGGCCCCTTGACTATAAAAATCAACTCCTATTAATAAATATGGATACCTAAAACATAGTTTATCTGTATTTTTGCAATCTTTCATGCTTAATGCAAATGTTTCCAAAGAACTATGTGTTGAAACTGAGACAGAAGTTCACAGAAGAGCTGTCACTCACTAAAGCGATTTGTTCTGCTTGGCATAGCCCTGGAGAGCAGAGTCAGAGCCAAGGGGAGGAAGTTTGAGAAATGTAAAATTTCGATTCTATTTTAGGAAGCACTTTCTAACAATCTGTATTCTCCAAAAATGGAATTGGCCTTTTCTAGCAGTCGAAGCATTCCAGCAGGGCTGGATGGCGGTCTGTCGGTGACAGGGAAGCAGGCCCAGCACCAGGGGGAAGATGTGCTGCCTTGCTCTGTACCTTAGGGTTGTGAAACAAGAGGAACTGATCACACGCAGGGAAGTCTGAATATACTGGGCAAAGATAAAGCCCGGAGCTCTGACCCTGCCTTATCTTGACTTCTAAGAAAGTCAATAAGGCAGTCACTCGAGGAGCTCTCCATGACCTTGGAGGCTCACTTAGTCCACCTCCAAGTCCTGTGTGTTTTGTAGTTTATGGAATTCTGAGATATTTTTGAGGCAAAATATGTCAACAATGCTCAACAGTACTACAGAGGGTGTGGTAAGAGGGAGTTGGAAAATCAGTCAAATACTCTCAGGACCACACTAAAGCACTGACCCATTCAACATGCCTCTTTATCTATCGCACCTCACTGAGAGTCCTGAGACTAGGACAGAAGCATTTCTTTCCAGTGACTGTTTTTAAACCAAAGAAAAAGAATACACAGGGGAGAAAGTTTAGAGAAAAAAAAAAAGACTTAGAATGCTAATAACATATGGAGCTTTCCCAGCAGTCTCAGAGTCTACACTAGCCACCGATAACCTGAGAAAAATCCAACCACAGCACAAAATCCCTCCCAGTGACCGAAGGCTTCACCCACTGAAGGGTGAGCAGTGACCTTTGTGGATTTTACAAGGAAGAAGACGGATTCCCTGCAACACCCACCACACTCAGTGTGATTTTGTTTTCAATTTTCCCATAGTCCCCTCACCCTGCCCCTGCCAATGAAACTAATTCTCTTCCAGTAACACACAAAAAAGCCTACATACACTCAGCCCAGGTGATGATACTGGCTTACTTCCACAACAAACCTCAAGTGGCGAGCTGGCCTTGTTGCCTATAGACAACTTTATACTTTACCTGAGGAGGCAGCAACTGTAAACTGTCAGCTCAGTTCAGTTGTCCTTCCACAGAGCCCTCCCAATTATATTCTCAGACAATCTGAGGCAGTAACCATGGTTGGTGAGGACAATGTACACACTCAGGTATGCTTCCCTACCACTGAGGTAGCGAACCCCTGTCTGATCAGGTGCTATGGATTACTGGGGTTCGAATGTATCTCCTTACCTTGTGCTGAATTTAATCCCCTACAGAGGTAGTAAGAAAGAAGAAACTGGTTCCTATAACAGTGGTTAGAAGTGGGGCCTTTGGGTGATAGCAGTTGCATAAATTCTGTTTACAGAGGGAACAGTATCAAAAACACACACATACAATTCTTTATCCCTCCTGGTCTCTTGCCATAAGGAACTTGTACCATACTGAAAATTTGCCAAGAAGGAGATATACATACAGCCACTTGACTTTGGACCATGAGTGTAAGCCAAATTAAGCAGTGTTCTTTATATAGCCTAACCTCAAGCAGTTTGTTACAGTGTCAGGAAATGAACTAATATACCAGAGGAAGACAAGAGGCACAGCTATGAAGAATGTGATAACCAAACAGGGCTTATGGAGGTATCCATCTGAGAGACTTCTGATGTCATGTTTCTAATCACCCCAACTACACATTAACCAACTGCCCGAAACTGTAGAATAAACTATGCTATCACCGAAGACGAGGGGAGAAGTGCCTTCTCCTTCTGTGTGCAGAGGCCAGCATGGGAATTTGTAAGATAAAAGGTGATACACTGACAGAAAAAGCTACTAAACTTGTCATGATTCTAAGTCAGGGTCCTCTACTGTCTGGATACAAGGAGACAGACAGCTGTGTAGGGGTCCTTAGCACCATGAGGAGGAGTTGATTTACCCAAGATCCCAAACTGTATAATTTATCCAGAGAATGATTAGTGTTTATCTTAATCTCAATATAAAACCCCAGAAGGTAGGAGGCTATCAACATTAATACCGGCCCCAAAACACATACACTACATACACATACACACACACATGCACCACATACATACACACACTCCTACCACACATACACACACACAGCACATACACATACACACACACACACACACACACACACACACAGGCACCACATATATACACTACCCACACTCCTACTACACATACACACACATAGCACATACATACACACACACCTATACACACACTATGCACCTACCATATACAACACACCCTACAACTACTCCACACACACAAACACACTGAATACACAGCCACATACATACACATACTATACACATTCCTACCATACACACACACATATTACACACCTACCACATACATATACACCCCACAACATATACACCTACTCCATACACACAAACATACTGAATACACAGCCACATACATACACTACACACATTCCTACCACACACAGCACATACACACACACTATACACCTACCACACACATACACACATACTACACATGCAAACACATACTACATATCTAACACACACACACACCTACACACACACTACACACCTACCACATATAACACACCCCATAACATACATACATACCTACTCCATACACACAAACACACTGTATACACAGCCACATACACACACACACTACACACATTCCTATCACACACAACACGTACACACACACTATACACCTACCACACACACACACACACACACACACACAACACATGCATACACACACTATGTATCTAACACACACACAGACACACAGACACACACACACACACTACACATGCATACACACACTACGTATCTAACACAGACACACACACAGAGACACAGACACACACGCACACACACACACACGCACACACACTACACATGCATACACACACTACATACCTAACACACACACACTACACATGCATACACACACTACATACCTAACACACACACACACACTACACATGCATACACACACTACATACCTAACACACACACACACTACACATGCATACACACACTACATACCTAACACACACACACACACTACACATGCATACACACACTACATACCTAACACACACACACACACTACACATGCATACACACACTACGTATCTAACACACACACACACACAGACACAGACACAGACACACACGCACGCACGCACGCACGCATGCATGCACGCACACGCACACTGAAGCAGCAGTGCTAACCCTGGCTGTTCCTGTGGGACGACCTGCTATTCCAAGTGGGGTATGGACACTCACCTAGCGTGTCCTTGAGATTCTTCACCAGGGACCCCTTCTTCAGGCTGTTCTTACGCTCCACGTAGTTGGAAGGCACGTAGCCTGTCCTGTTGGCCGCATTCCTCACCCGCCACCACGTCTTGGAGTCGTCCAGCAGCCACAGCCGCTCGTTCTTCCTGATGTCGAGCTCCTGGTCCTGCTGGGCAGTGTAGTCCCACTTGGCTATGACAATGACTTCTTCTGTCATCTTTCATGGAGCCCTTCTGCCAGCAAAACATTTAAAGATGCTCATTAGCTACCTGAACCCCTCTCCTCTGACAGATTTGAAAAGCTGTCATCGACAGCTCCCATGGCCACACTGCCCCCGGTCTCCTCCCAGCCCCTTGAAGCACTTGCCCTTAGAATGACCTACCCGTAGGCCCTAGTGCTGCTGAGAAACAGCATCTTGTAATCAAAGCCTGCAGCCCCTCTCAGTGCACTAAGCACACTGCGCATTTACTGACGCTAGATGCGAACTTGGGGGCAAAACACTCAGAATAATAATCTCATGATTAAAGCGCTCACTTGGCAAGTGACACCGCCCTTACAGCTGATAGGTTTGCACTCCTATTTTCAGCACATGCTGAGGATTTTGAAGATATTTAATAAATATAACACACCCAAACCACTCCTATAAACTCAAATTCAATTAATGTACTACCAATGCACTGAGGTATTTGGAGATGGATGGTAAAATACACCAAGAAAATTTGTAAAAACACTGTTGAAATGTAAACAAAGCCTAGACAACAGCGACGCGCCCAGGCTAGCTAGTTTTGACAATTCAATATAATATGTTAACACTGGAGAAATTAGCTAGGGGCTAATGTCCTGCATAAATAACTGTACAGAACTGTTCCTATAAATATAAAATCATACCGTAAAACAAAGCAATACTTGGATATTCACTTCTTTATTCAAATTGCCCAAACTGGGAAATAACCAAAGATACCCTCCAGGAGGTGAACTGCTAAACCAATTGTCTGGTTTAAGGCAGTGGGATGTTTAAGTGCTAGGGAAAGAGCAGAAGAAAATGCAGACGCTTCCTAGACCTGAAGGCAGGCAGCGAGGCCAGAAAGGCTGGGCATGTGGATTTGGACATGGGGTCTCCTTTGAGCAAACTTTACTGAAGTCCCTGGGAACCCTGTTCTCTGTAGCTTTTGTGTCCATCTCTGCATCATCCAGTCTTACGTTAGCAAGAATCATCCACTGCTGACACCTGACCAGGTTCCTAGGCTCCCACAATGCTGCGTGGGATGGCTGTTCGGTCACCTGTCCTCCGTTAGCAAGAATCCTGTGAGGTGGGCTCATCCAGGATCCACCACACCACCCTCCTGTCTGGCTGTGAACTCCCACTTATCCTCAAAGGAGCTGAGCTCTTCTCGACGGTAGAACTCTGTGGTAGGATCCCCTGAACAGTCTGCCTTGCTGTCTCCTAACTAGCTCTTAAATAGCCATTCCATTATATGACATTCTAGGAAAGGCAAAAATCTCTGGAGACACAGGGCCGACCGGTAAAGAGGGAGGAGGGGGCAGAAGCAAGCGATGCAGAGAGATGGTGAACACATGTAATTGTAATTGCAAATGTCTGTCAAGACATGTTTGCTGTGTAGATCAAAATACATCCTAACACTACTCCAAAGTACAGCTTATTACAGCAACAAAGATGGCACAAATCTGATGAAGTCAGTCTGGGAAGTTCTAGATAGGAAAGAACACAGTACACACAGGTATCACCTACTTTAACAACAACTGCACCCTTCTCGGGTAGAAAATGCACAAGGGTTCTCGCAGCAGCCCCTCTACTGACTGTGTATGCCCCTCAATTATGGAAGGAGGAAGGGCAAGATGCTTGACCCAAACCCCTCTCTCCTCTTGACAGAGTTCTCCTGATCTTACCTCATGAGTTCAGAGTCAGGTAACCCAGGCACCTGACCCATGGAGGCATGAATTTGACACGTTCTACCACATTCAGGCACATACGAATAATTACCACATTAGATAAAAATCATTTGGGAAGAAGAAAACCCTTGTACACTGTACATATAATATACATAATATCCAAGAGGGTGGAGTTGACACAAAGTTCTTCTCAAAGCCCGAGACGAATAGCTACCTGCCCTCAGAGGACACCCCAGCTTGCAGCTCCCACATCTGGTTTCTCTATCAGATTAGACCTGAAAAGCATCACAGTGGGCATCTCTTTTAAAGTCAAGGACAGAAATGATAGCTGTAATAAAAAGGAGGTCCACAGGGGATTCCATTTAAATACCAGGTCTGCTGCTGAATTATATAATTTCCAACATGATTTTAAATAGGAACAGATCATCATTTAAATCAGTTGATATCCAGCCAACCAAAGCTCTCTACTGAATTTCCTTCTGCATCAACAGTAGTTATGAGAGGACTTGGATGCATTTATTTCAGTGCATGATGAAAGCATAAGGCTTATCAAAACACAGCTTCCTGCTAAGCCAAGAGCAGGGTATCAGAGAGGCCGGAAATATGCAGCGGTTGCTAAGGGATACAGCAGGCACCAAGTGCATCTAGCCAAGGAAAAGCCACATGCACTGCAGGAACTGGAGGCCCAGGGGCAGATGCCCCAGATACTGGATATGGAGGTACAAGACTTGGTGTTTTCTGGCTAGGCTTCAGTCTTGTTTTGGTGGGATCTTTCCTTGTTATGCCCTAATTCTTATTCCTACTCTGTTACCATATATTGGAAGAATGTTACTTGTTCTTATTTTATAGCAGTTCATAGGTAAGATTTGTCTCAGGTCTTGGAAAAGACTTTAGAATTCTAACACTGTCGAGATAGAGTATGAAGTCCTTCAAAGGTAGAATTGATGCATTTTGCATGAAGAGATGGCCACAAGCCTCTAGGGACCAGCGGTAAAATGTTACAATTTGTGTTTGGGTGCCTTATGGTGTTTAAACTGTCAACCTGACTGGACAGAAAAACCCCGTAGACATTAATAAGAGGCACAAGGGTGGAGTGTGTATTTTATGAGGCTGTTTCCAGAGAGGTTAGGTTGAGGGAAGATCTATCCTGATTATGGGTGGCGCCAATCCATGGGATAGCATCCTGGACTAAATACAAAGAAAAAACAGGAGAAAGGTAGCTGAGCCCCCAGTATTCCTCTCCTTCCTTTCCAGTCAGGTCACAACCAAGCGGCTTCCAGTGCCATGGTGAACGTCCTTCTTCTGAACTATGAGGCCTAACAGATCCTTTCTTCCTTTGTGGGAGGTGGCACTGCTTGGGAGCCCTTCCTCTCCGCCAATCATCAGAACCTCTAAGAAACAGCCAGGTACCAGGACATCCTCCCATCTTCTCCTGTGCCCCACCCCCCTCCTTGGGGGTGAACAGAGCAAGAAACAAGGCAAAATCTTGTTGTAAAATTATAAAAACTAATACAGTCTTTTTACTGCTCTAGGTCCAGCACACAGTACCCCAAGATATCTGATGGATATCTTAATCTCAGTCAGTGAAGCCTCTCACCTGCTCTGCTCCGTCACATATCACACTGCCAAAGGCCTCTCTCTGAGCCTGGCAACAATCTCTCTACCCATCCAGTTCCCAAGGCAGGTTTCCATGCCACAAACGCACATCCCAACTCTGTGGCGGCTTAGTGTCCCAGCCGCCGCACACTCTCTTAAACTTAATTCGCCACAAGAAGAAAGAACACACAACACAACAGCCTCTGATCCAATTGATAAGATATAATTGCCCACCTAAACATACAAAGCCCTGTACCATCCATCCCTAAAGAACATCATAACAACCTGTAAATACACAGAGTGGAATCTTAATGTAAGCCTCCATGCTCTCTCTGCCGCTACTGTCCCTGTCTCCTCCTGTCTCTTCCTCCTTTCCATTCCAGGCTCCTCCCCTTCCCTCAAACTTTTCTCCCACCTATCCCTCCTTCTCATCCAATGACAAGCCCCATTCTATCCTGTACCCGCCCTCACCTCTATGACACCCTACAAAATCCTCTATCTAGGACCCAAGTTTTAAAACAGTCAGTTGGAAGCATAGAAGGGACTGCATAAGCTATGAAGGCCATGACCCATTTGGCAACAATAAAAGACTTATGAATGTGTAACCAAAGAGAAATTCAGAATCAAGTTAAGTTCTCACCCCAATGAATCACATAGCTTCCTGCAGGAAACTGTATTTACAACACACTACACAAACCCAAACGCCTAAGTTCAGATTCTGGTCTAGACTGAGATTCCTCCTGTCCACACAAAATCTTCTGTCTTTTAGAATAGCAGAATAGTTTAATTATAGGGGAGAAGACTTAACAGTTTCTTGCTGTTGGTCCTCTCTCCACGGAAGTTCCAAATTAGTTAAAAAAAAAAATGCTGTGTTGCCAACATGAGCTTCATAGAAGTGTTAAATCCCAGGCTCGGCAATCCCAACCGAACCTCCAACAATTTCTAGAGGAAGAGGAAGGGGAGGAGGAGGAAGAGGGGAGAGGAGGAGGAAGAGGGGAGAGGAGGAAGAGAGGGAGGGAGAAGAGGAGGAGAGGGAGGAGGAAGAAGAGGAGGAAGAAGGTAAGGGAAAGGAGGGGAAGGAGGAGGGGGAGGAGGAAAAGGAAGAGGAGAGGGAAAAGGGGGGACAGGAGGAAGAGCAGACTGGAAGTCTCATGAGAAGGGATGGGAGGATGGAAAGGGTGGCTTGGGTGTGTGTGTGTGTGACTATATTCCAAACATATATGAAAATCTCAAAGAAAAATATTATTTTAAAAAGAATAATAACAACATTGATTTGGTTTGTTTTAATGATTAATAAAGGTCTTAATAAAGATTAGCTATTCTAATAGCTAATTGGACTGCCAATCTAAACCTGAGAAGGAAGACATAGGACTTCACAAACAAAATTCAAAGTACACATATAGACAAGCAGGAGGGCAAAGCAAGCCTAACACTTTTATTGGCAGGATATTGACTTGAAACGTCAGAAAAATACATCTGTGTGCACGTGTATACAGACACACCAGAATGTGTGTCTGTGAGCAAGACAGAGAGAACAGGGGGTGGAGGGTGCAAACCGAGACCAAATGGAGACAGATGCCATCCCAATGTCAATTTTCAACAAAATCTGAATTATTCAAATTATGTAACAACTTCACAGAGGATCTCTGCAATGTTTTTTTTCTATGTTATATATCACGCCTTGGGTGTTGGAAGACTGCAACCGATCAACTCACTCAGTACAGGCTTTGCAAGGTTTTGTATTAAGCATGTGTCTGCATCCTATAAAGAACACCTGCAGAATTGTTGGATTACATGACCAACGTGAAGTAAGGTCACTAACTGCTCCCCCTGAGATGTGGAGATAATCCTGGATGATCCAGCAGGCTCTGGACAATTGCAAACATCCCTGCTAATCTACGGCAAGAAAATCCGAGAGAGAATTAAAGATGCTGTGCTGTAGCCAAGAGATGTCTCCAGACATCAGAAAAGACAGTTTTCCTAGAGCATCCAGGAGTGTATCTTTTGGTGACACCCTGAGTGATGTCACCTAGTGGGACTTTTAGAGGGGACACTGTTTCAGGGCATTTGCACTGTGGGCACTTGTTCTTGCAGAATAGGAAGCTGGTCTTGGTGAGGAGTTTCTCTTTAGAAACAGGAGCTTCCTAATATTCTCCGTTTATTGCAGTGTTCCTGGCCTTTGACTCATGATCTGCAAAAGCCCATTTGCATTAAAGAGACTGACTCATGAATGGGGTTTTAGAACCAACTAAAATTCTTGATGAACTTCAAGATGTGTGTAAATGGACTTGCCAGATGTCAACTTGTGTGACAGCATTTGGCAGGACCCTGGTCTCCTGTGAGGGAACAGAAAGGCCGGTTGGTGGCTTTTTGCAGCACTGTTGCTAATTACAGCGAATACGCTTTAATCCTAACTAGGAAACAATATGAAATCTAGCAGTTGTTCCAACTCTCACTAAGCTAATTAAGTTGTGACAACAGGCAAGGTCTTGCTACCTTCCTAAAAACAGAAAAACACACCACACATAAAAGAGAACATACATAGTAGGCCTTTCTATGTGCAGCCGCAGAGGGCTGAGTGCCCAGTATCATCTACATGGTCAAGGGGTGCATGATGACAGTCAACTGGGACCCAGGCCACAATGTTTCATAAGGACAAGCACATCCAATGTCCACAAGAAACTTTTGAAATAGATGTTATCTACAGATGTATTTAGAAATGATAAAAGGGGGTGCTGGGGTGTTCAGTAACTCACCTAAGTCCACAAAGTTAGAAAGCAGAGGGTCTGGGGTTCGAACTCACCAGAAGGCACTTTCCACAAACCCAAGGCTTCATTTACTATTCTCACTGCCTGCTAGTATAACTAGGAAGTGGAATTTTGCTGTTATTCTAAAAAATAAATCCTAGAGGGAAGATGGATACTGATAGACAAAAGCTAAATTCAATTTTCTTTTGACAAATGAATAGGTGGAATTACTTAGGGAGAAACACCAGGCCCTGATCTCCTGGGGATGACTTGGGACAGGATTTGTGTTTTTAATATTTATTAGAGAAAGGCAAAGTCTCCTGAGAGCCAGGCTCAGGCTGGATGTTACAAAGCAGAAGCCAGCTTGCCTCAGTGGGTCATCACAGAGGAGCTCTTTCTGTAGTTTGTTTTCTGGCACTGTTGGATGATGGCCTGTGAGGTTGTGAAGGGTTCCTTTCACAGTAATCAGTGTGATGCCCTCTAAGATATTTCTCTCTGGTGGAAAACCAGCCTGGACCATGAGGCTGGGTGGCTTTCAAAGGAAGGTGACTGGTGACTCCAACATTTTTTTTTCTTTTCCCTCCTCAGATATCCCCGCTCTCCTCAGTTTCCTGTACATGGTCCATGCATGTATGTGCATGTGCAGGCACGTGCAGGTTTACTCTCCCATGTATGACTGGAGAGAGCCAGGATTCAGCATGGCTTGTCCTCCTCCATTACTTCTTCACCTGATTTTTTGAAACATATAGTGTCCATCTCGACTAGATTGACTGGGTGGTGAGCTCCTGGGATCTGTTACTCCCCACTAGGGTTACAGCCATGTGTGTCACCATACCTAGAAGCTGCACAGGGACTAGGGTTCCAAACTCAGGCTCTTCAGCTCCCTTCTCCCAGGGCTCCCATTGTGGCTAACAATGGTGACAAGCTTCTATCTAGGGGATTTCCAATTACCTAGAGCACTTAACCAGGAAATATTTCACAAAGAACTGTAAGTTACTATTAAAACCAGAAAGTTAAAATGCCAACCAGAGGCCCTTAGCACCTGGGGTAGCTGTGCACCCAGCTTTCCTGATATGCCAAGTGTCTCCATTGCCCTCCATCCTTTAGAAGCCCACGAGAGCTTCCAACATTCTCATGTCTCTGTTTCCAGGGCTACAGGATTCCCCATCCATGATTTACAAAGGCTCAGTGTCTTTTGGTTCTTGCCAACATTGATTTTAAATAGTAGCCATCCTACTGGGTGTGAGGTACTCAGAAAATCCTTTGTGAGTCTTCTATGTACATTTTTAAAAAACTATTTATATTTTATGTACACTGATGTTTTGTCTGCATGTAGGTCTATGGGAAGGTCTCAGATCCTCCGGAACTGGAGTTCGAGACGTTGTAAGATGCCAAGCAAGTGTCGGGTGCTAGCAATGGAACCGGGTCCTCTAGAAAAGAAGTTCGTATTCTTTATCGCTGAGACATCTCCAACCCCTCTCACGGCATTCTCAAAAGGAGTATTAACGCATAATTATCTTGATAAAAAGTAAACTTTTATACTGACACTAACAGTTGTGGTTGCTCCTCCCTCCGTCCCTCATCATTTTAGTTTTAAGAGAATGTCTCTCATTAATCCTCTTTACAGTCAGGATTATGCTTCCTTCCCCGCCTCACCCCCCACCCCTAGATGAAACAGTGAAAAGAAAACTACCTTAACTGCGGCTCTGAACTGCCTGCCGCAGGATGTTCCTGAAGACTAGACTCAAACCAACAGAACCCACAACTGCCTGGAAAACTTTGCAAAGAAAACAAAACGGATGCCACTCGCTTCAGAACCTGGCAAATACTATTTACGCATAATTGACTTTAGCCAAAGCCTGCTCGCCTTCCTCACTTTCTCCAGTGCCCTCTTAGGGAGGTGAGACAACAGGAGAAAGTTTGGGTGCTGTGTGCTGCATGGTTTCCAGACACCAGTCAGTAGAATCACTGCTAACTCAGTACAGCAATTTTATATAAACTCTGGACAACTCAGGCCTCAGACAGAGCTCTGCCTTCTTCCAGAATGGAGGGCATCTCGATAACCGGGCCAAGAGAAACAAAAGCAGCTAGGAACGCCCATCTAGGGGGGCGTGAACTACATCAAGCTTTGGTGAAACTTGGCCTCTTTGACAAAGCCAGGCAGAAAATGTATTTGCAAAGTCCCCCAGAACAAAGAATGAGTAGGCGTCATCCTTTAGGGGTTTACTGAGTCTATTTAGTTTCCAAACAAAAAAGTAGCTGAACTTCCGCTATTTAAGCATCTTATAAACATATCCACTCAGCTCCACTCAACAATACCTGGGCATTCCCCTTACTGTAGCCTTATTTACTCACCATGCCTGTAATTTGGAAACAGGCAGGGCCGAGACTGAAGCAGAACAACATGAAATGCACAAGCCAGGTGTTATCCAGGTCCTGTGATGCTCAAGGTCACTTTGTGCTTGAGTGATTAAACCATATTCCTAAATATCTGCCCACATATGTTTTCTAGTTTCCCACTTAATGAGAGGGATTACAAAAAGGGGGCACCTACCCCTTGGTGGGCACCTGGCTCTGGGAACAGGAACTGTCATCCTGTGTGCTCAGCAAGGACACAGTGCAGGTAAGGAGACCTGAGCCACCATAGACTGACTTGCACACATCTACAAACAATTCCAGAGACTTGAATGGCAGCTGTTCATTCCAACTGCGCTGTGTCATTTCAAAGGACATTATTCTCTTATGGCCTGGATGCTCAAAAGCTGCAGAAACACGCAGAGGTTACAGGCCCGGCCTCAATGCAGCAGTGTTCAGAGGTGACTTGGGATGGATCACAGAGACTCACAATGGAATGGGCTGGGGAGAAGCTTTCCTTACAAAAGAATGTAGTCTTTGATCGTCGATGTGCAGTCTCACACCAGCCTAGAACCTAAAACTACAAAATAAACGTTTCCCCTTATATGGACCCTCAGGTATTCTGTCACAGCTACAGAAAGATGCCTATCATCTAAGAAATCAGAATGAGGAGGCAATAAAAGCTTCTAGCATTTATGCTCAATTTTATATGCTAATTAAAATTATAGCTTTCTAATGAATAGCTGACGTCAATATAGTTAGTGTACCTAGTACAATTAATGAACCAGCATCCGTACGACTGAGTCTGGCAGTTTCTCCCCAGTGTTCTGTCTCTGTCTTTGCATCCTATCTAGGATCTTAGATTATGCATTGTGGCTTCTCAGGGACCTAACTGTGACAACGCCCAGACTTTGTGCTTTGAGGAGTGCCAGTCAGGAGTTCTGTAGAATGACCTTCCATTAGAACTTCCACGACATTTTTTTTTGTGAAGGAAAGCATTCCTCTCCACCACAGTGTGTCCAGTGCACACAGGATCAACGTGAGTATGGCAGGTGGTCTGGACCTTGAGTATCTGTCGCCTGCAGCAGCAAGGAGCTGTGGAAGCCAGTGCCTTTGCCTGTCGAGCATCTCGGCATTTTGAGACTGGGTGTATTTGTTTTGTTTTGCTTTCTAAGCACAACACAAGCAGCTCCAAGCTCATTCCGCTCTCCAGCACAGTCACAGAATCCGTGTAGCTGATCCCATAGTGTCCAACACTGTCTATACCTGCTATTATACATGCATTCTTTATGAACTAAAGATTCCTCTTTTGGTGACAATAAAGCAGAAATACTTTCAGGATGTATGCTACTTCTGGTTAGCTCCTGGGTTACAGTCCTGTAGAATGTAAAGAGCTATGCTGTGAGTCTGATTCAAGTGCCCAGAACTCTACTCAAAAACTTTCTTCTCACCTAATCGGATCGACTGTCATTCTGTATTCTAATGTAATGGGTGAGGAAACATCAGAAGAATACATGATTATTGCTGTGTCTGGGACTACTGTAGTCTCCTGTGCTACGAGGGTGAGCGGCCTGTACCCCTATGAAGCAGTCTACCCAATGGAAGCTACCTGTCTCAGCGCCCATGGCTGAAGTATCTTTCTGAACCATCCCATTTTGCCCCAAATAGTACCTACCTCCTATCCTAAGCCATGTCCATGGCATCTCCTTCCCATAGAGCAACAAAACCAGAACACATTTCCAAAAGCTGTTTACTCTGCCAACTCTACCTGCTCTTTAAGGCTATTAAAGGCTTTTATCCCTTCCATGTTACCTCACTCCTATCCAGTGGTCTTCACTACAATGGTTACTATGATGATCAACCCTTCTGCAACCTCTCCTCTCACACTGGGTTGCCCTGCAGGCTTTTTTCCTTTCTGTTTCTTCTTAGTCGCCTGTATTTATGTCCTAGGGGCAGCCTTTCCTCCACCCACACTCTTCACTTTAAGCCATCACACGCTGTTCTCCAGCCCTGTATCCCTATCTTGCTGGCCTTCTACATTCAGCTGCCTAGAGAGTATCCATGTGGACATGCAATGTATGCTTTAAGCTGGGATGTCCAAAAGCCTTCAGACTCTTTCACTCAAACACAAGAAAATCAATACAATAAAACCCCAAAACCCTAGAGTTGTTTGTTTAGGGATTCCCATCTTAGCAAATGAAATGGCGTGCAACCACATCCCCGGTGTCAGGCCAAAAATCTGAGGCTCCTCACTCAGACTCCTTTCTCTCCCCAGCCACTGTACCAGCAAACCCTGCAGGCAGGCTGGCCTTGAAACTGTGTCTCAAATCGAAGCACTTTTTTCTCCCTCCACA
Source organism: Rattus norvegicus (assembly GCF_021556685.1). Taxonomy (NCBI): domain Eukaryota; kingdom Metazoa; phylum Chordata; class Mammalia; order Rodentia; family Muridae; genus Rattus; species Rattus norvegicus. Next base: position 60,973,474 of record NC_141542.1, on the reverse strand, counting down.
GCCCAGCCCTGCTGCACCTCCCCAGGCCTTATTCAGTTCCCATTACATTCCTACCTCTCCCATAACTCACGGGCTGTTCCCAAGGTTCTCCAGCAAGTGATTGTGATTATCATGAAATAGATTTTAAAGACAAAGATTCAAGGTTTAATAAAGCACATGAAATGTCCAAGGCACAGCCTGAGACTCTGTCTATCTGATATATATATATATATATATATATATATATATATATATATATACATACATACATACACATATATATATATATATACATTTAATAAAATTCTAGCATTTAAAATAAACATATCTTCACCAAGTCTACAATTTATAGATAGCCCATGGAACGATGAAACAACAGGAAAGGTACTTAGTCTTGGCAGAACTATCAGCACACAGGATCTTCTGACATAAAAATGCTGATGTTGACAGAGTGGCCTCCAGGAAAAGATCAAAGACTATTCTAGTTAGGTAGAAGATCTAGCAAGAGAATCTAACCTTCTGACAACAATGTTATCATCCAGGAAGCTCAAGTTTCCAAATGGTTTAACGCCCCCCCCCCCAAAAAAAAGGCAAAGACTTTTTTTTTTTTTACAAAAGTGTGTGTGTGTCTATGCATACATGTGGTGTGTGTGGAAGTGACTACAGAGACCATAAAAGGATGTTCCCTCCCCTGGAGCTGGAATTACAGGTGGCTGCAAGGCACATGGGTGCTGGGGACCAATGTACAATCCTCTGAACAGTAGCTGAGTCCTCCCCAGCTTCACATGCTCTTTAAAAGCTTATGTTGGGCCATATCTATAACACTCCTAAAGCAAATCCATCATCACACCTCAGGCTGAACAGACCTGGTAAGAGTCACAATATATGTGCACATATAAATTATGGTTGTACAGATCAAAGGATTGAATATACTTGTTTACCAATGGTTGCAAGCAATATATACATACATACATATATATATATATATATATATATATAGAGAGAGAGAGAGAGAGAGACACACACACACACACACACACACACACACACACAACACAAATGACGGGTGGGTGTCTAGAATAATGAAAACTCCTACAGAGAAAAAGACCAAGACAAAAGAAAAGACAGGCAAAGCACGATCTCTGCAGACAGACAGCACAGATGGTGAATGCTCATAAAACAGCATTGAACCCATCCATCACCTAAGACCACAATAAGAGTCCACTTTAACACTAGCAGGGGGAACCAGAAAAGGCTGCTGGTGGATCTGAGTCCACATGCTCTGCTAGTGAATGGATGGGACATGCTCCTTAACAAGAAGCAAAACAACTCAGAATGATCCTGCAGAGCTGCATGTGGATATGACGACAGGGTTCTACTCACTCTCCTGTAAAGGTGCTTCAGTGAGTCGAGGAACATGCACAATGCTGACCCCAGAAGCAATAGTGATGGCGGTGAAAGACAAGAAATAGCCCAAGCCAAAGGGACAGATGGGCGGCACAGTCACACACTCAGGATCCCATCTTTATATTGTGCTAATGCAAGCACAACTAGGCAGCACGGCTCAGGCTTACATATACAGTTGCTGGAATCAATTTTAAAAAGCAAAGAACAAATGACCAGTAAGTAAGTAAATGGGGAGTACAGAGGAAAGTCCTATAGCAGAAGGATCCGGAATGACTGAGGTTCCTCCTCCAGATGGGCGCGTGGCTGTATATTCAGCCCTGTTTCTACAGAGCACGGTTTCAAGTGGGAAGGCATCGCTGCAGAGCGGAAATGTGACAAGTGCCCCACGGTCAATGCCAACACTGAGGCCATGCTGATTGGCCACACTTGGCCTCCCAGGACCTATGTGAACATTAGAAACACATGGGACAAACAAAGGGCCTTCCTCAAAATACTGAACCCCTTATAACCACGGGGATCATCAAAGTATAGCTTCCAGGAGTCATAAAGGGCACAGTGAAGAATGGTGTGCAGGATGGACTCTTGGAACACAAACTGGATGTCTGTCAAAAAAACCTGAATGATACCTAACATTCAGTTAGCAGTAATACAGCAAGAATGGTTCGCCACAGTGACTGGTGTCAGGTAACAGGGTTCCTGTTGTGTCAGCCTTCACTGAAGCTTCCTGGGATACAAGTTAGATGCCCGTGAGCATCTTCTTTGAACTTCAGGGCCTCCTGACTCTTGATAAGGGCCAGAGTTTCCAGGTAAGTCATCAGTTTACTTAGTCATCTGGTAACATAATACCCATGTTTGGAAAAGTCCACGCCACAGAGATATGGAGTGTATGAAGTCACACTCAGATGTCTATCAAAATGACATTTCACTGACAATGACTTCCCCAAGGGTGCAGCCAATAAGACAAGGCGTGCCGGCTGCTCTCACAGAACACCATCTAGTTCAAGCTCACTAGGTGTTCACAGTGCAGCAAGCCTACCCCGGAGCAGCCCCTCGGTGGTGTGTGTGTCGGGCCTAATCCACAGACAAGGAGACTGAAGCTATGTGAGTCAGCGGCCTGCTCGAGACGTGACAGCCAATCGAAAACCAGGTCTCCTGACCCAGAGTCTATAGGTCTATAAAAAGAAATTCCACATTTGTAGTAAGTGACATAATTTGCAAAGTCATTGCTTATAGCCATGCTTGTTAGACTTAGTAGTCAAAATAGTAAACACTGCATTCATCCCACACTCGGTGTGTGTTGACTGGGCCTTGAACTGAAATATGCTTGAGGTCAGTACACACGGCCTGCATTTTATTTACTTGATCAACATCAGCTTTATTGTAGATTACAACTGTGAGCAACAATTCTGAGATGAGCTCTACCCTTACCCCAGCCTTATTTTCTCCGTTCTGCGAGTCACTTACTCAGTTACGTGAACTGAAAATTCTTAAGACTCCAAACTACTGGGTTGGGGATTTAGCTCAGTGGTAGAGCGCTTGCCTAGCAAGTACAAGGCCCTGAGTTCGGTCCCCAGCTCCAAAAAAAAAAAAAAAAAAAAGAAAAAGAAAAGAAAAAACCAAAGACAAACAAGACTCCAAACTACTGGCTCCTGAAATAAGGGGAAATGGGATGACCTTTTTCCCCTGAAACTTTTAAACAACATTTAAACTTCTGATCTGAAGTAAGTAGAGATGCACAGGAAATTCCCAAGGATAGTACAGAATTATTTGTACCCAGCACCCATTTGTCCTAAGGGTTAAATGTGCCCTAATTAAAGACACTAATAGCGAGACTGTACAGAGGCTCTGTCAGTTCACTGTGAATGGCTTCCTGTAGCCACCATCCGTCGAGAGACCATTCTCTCATACCTGTTCACGGTCACACTTATCTGTGGTGTGCTTACTTGACCTCCGTGGGCCTATGCAAAGCAGTTTCACAGGAGCCAGAATACGGAACAGAGGAGGCTCCTTATCACATGGCAGACAGGCAGCAGAGGGCAAGCCACATCCTTCCAATGTCTACCTCCAGTGATCTCAACCAGAGTCTAACTTCTAAGGTTTCCACTACCCCCAACAGCGGCAGCAGATAGGGACAGAGCTTTTTAATGAATGAGCATCTGGGGACATTTCCCAGAAGACATCACTATAACTCCTCCTGTGCTTTACTTTGATGAACACTTAAACCATCATTCCATATGCAACATATACGCACAGATTTATAGACACATACATTTATACAAGGACTCTGCAATGTGCCATGGGAAGAGGTAGAAGAACGCTTTCAGAGGAATAGACAGTGCCCAGGACTTCCAGTGATGGCTAGTGGTCCTGTGGGGTCCTGTGAGGATCAGCTCAAATATGAGGAAATAGAAGTTCCTTTATCATGCAATCTCCCAAAAATTGGATCTAATGTGGGTACATGGTGTTTATTAGTTTTATTTCTTACACAGGAAATAACTGAGTATTCTGTATCAGCCTTGTTAAGGTTTTGCTTTTGACACAGTCAAAATAACGTCTCTTCACAAGCAATATCCATACTGTTGAGTAAAACTCTCGAGGAGACGGGACACAGAACCAGCCTGCTAAAGAGCTTCTGGGCTCTCCAAATCTCTGGCAGGTTCTCATAGAATTGGGAGTTCCGATTCTAATCACCGGGGCACAGTGACATAAGGACTGCAACCTTGAAGGCAGCAGGATCTGGTCTGGTGACAATGTTGTTCTACTGTCTTGAGGAAATGACATAACTGACAGAGACCGCAACTTTTATAAAAGAAAGAAAGCATTTGATAGGGGGTTTGCTTACAGTTTCAGAGGTTTAGTCCATTATCATGGTGCTGGAACAAAGAGAGAGGTGGCGGGGGGGGGGGGGGGAGGGAAAAAGCAGAGAGGGAAGGAGAGGAAAGAGGGTGAGGGAGGAAAGGAAAGAGAGTGGGGAAAGATAGGGGAGGAGAGATAGGGAGAGGGAGGGAGGGAGGGAGGGGGGAGGGAGGGAGGGAGGAAGACACACATACACACACACACACACACACACACACACAGAGAGAGAGAGAGAGAGAGAGAGAGAGAGAGAGAGAGAGAGAGAGAGAGAGAGAGAGAATGAGAATATCACCAGGACAAAGCACCTCCCCAACTCCATCGATGCCTTTCTTCCTAATCCATGACTTTAAATATACAAACCTATGGGAGGTATTCTTATTCAAACTACCACAGGGTTTACTGCCCTCAGTAAGGTCAGAACAATTTTTCATCCCCAGTGCTCTGCAGTAGCCTAGAAAATAGTCCCAATTGGCATTTATAAAAATTAAAAAGAAAATACAAAAATATAAAAAAGCAACCTTGTTTTCACTTACAGGGATCTGTATTTAGGAGTGTGTCCAAGTGGAGGTCGTGGAACACGTCCCCTCTGTCAGGGAGGCTACTGCATATGAAAAGTGAGCTTCTGCGGATGAAGCACTCCCTATCTGATCAGTGCGGAGAGGGGTAGGGTCTACTGCCTAACACACTGGCAAAGGAGAGCAGTTATAAACAAGCCAGAATGGAACCTAGTAGAAGGAACAGCCACGTAGAAAATCTGCTAGAAATGCCAAGTCTGGAGAAGACTCTCCACTGGTGTCTCTGGAAGAGACAAACTGCCTGGATACTTAAGAGGATGCCGCTGTGTGATCTGAAGTACACACAGGCAGAGAGCACTGCTCCTTATTGGGGCTTGTGCACCCTGTGGCCTACGCAGGAAAAGAAAGGTTGCAGTTTTTTTCAAAAAGAAAATCACCTTTACTTCCTACAACTGGCTATACTAAAAGCTCACCAAAGACTTGTCAGTGGAGAGGGAGTGTTGGTGGCTACACAGATAACTAAAGCTGCCTTCAGGGTCTTAGACCTGCCAGAGGACAGGGCCACCTTCCACCAAAGCAAATATTAGGGTTGCCCTTTGTTTCCATCCAAAAGATCTTTTCGTATTTTGCTCAAATATCCACACAATGGCCAAAAACTTTCTCCTTAAACTGTGATCTCAGACACTCTGACTTACTCACGTTTTCATAGATATTTTAAACCTTGGAACCTAGAAGTGTTTCTAATGACTAGGGGAGGAGGAAGGGTTGTCAAAAGGAAAAGGTTGATCAGAAGAAGCTTAACCCCAAGCTCCCTTGGCTCCAGCAGAGAGATCCACAGGGGCATGTGTAAGCGCCATGATGTCCTTAAGATCCCCAAATCCCAAGTCTGCAGCACCTCCAGGCACTGCTTTTTCCTGTGTGTACTCTTGGGATGAATAGATGTGTTACATTAGCAAAGCAATTCATTTTCCAGTTACCCAGCCAAGGTACCATTGCTAAATGTCTGTACTGATATATATATATATATATGAGGAATATATATACCTTCTGCCCTGACTCATGACATTTTGCTTTCCTGAAGGAATGTCATAGACAAACCATTCTACTCTTCCTAATTTCTGCCATTTAGAGATAAGTGGCTGCTTCCTCACTGTTGTCCTCTACGTGCACAGCATCTATGTGCTTGGCCTAGAGGTTCACAAAGATAGAGCATATGTTACTATTCTGTACTGGATTAGGCAAATGAGGTCCTGACCTACCTGCTCCTTTTTGGGGGATGGGAGGCATTATCTACATCACCTAGCTTTAAAAAGAAAACTCATGAACATTTCTTTGCAAACTCTGAAGCTCAATTCAGAAACACTATACCATGCCCCCCCCCCCCCCCATCCTCTAAAGACATACTCCAAGACGCTTACTGAATGCCTGAAGCACGAAGTTAGCTCCTATGATAGTCTATATCTGCCTGGCCCAGGGAGTAGCATTATTTGAAGGTGAGCCCTTATTGGAGTAGGTGTGTCCAATATCATATTTCTTTCCTTCAGTTTTTGAAATGACTCTTCAACTCCTACTTACTAGCTGGAAATTTTCCTACGATGATAGGGATGAAGGGGGGAAAAGTTGATGCAAAAATGAAAGGTTTGGGGGCAGAGGAGGACACTTTCAGTCTCCTGACATACCTAAGAGCACTACACTCTGGCCAAGGCATTTATCTCTCAAAGCCTGGAGCCCAGGTTCCAGGTAAGCACAAAGTTGTCACTGTCATTTCCAGGATGTCATTCCGGAACGGTGACATAATGTTAGGAGAGGAAGAAAGTCCAGCTTTAAGCAGCAGACTTTGGTTCAAATGCTTACCGCTGACCTATTCATCTAGCAAATGAGGTAATTCATCTGCGGTAAAGGGCAGAGACACACCAGAGAGTGCAAACCTCATACCAACCCTATCAGGGGTCCACAACCATTCTACCATGGTAACCACAGAGGAGGCAATGCCGTAGGGTTTTTGAATGCAGCTGCAAATGCTAACTGAGCAACTATTTAATCAGTTATTGCAGATCTATTGACTATAAGACTCAAGGTATCAAAAGCTGTTGTCCTTTCTGGGCCCTGGGCATCACCCTAGACTGGAAGAAACTGGTCCAAGCTGCAGAGACTGTGGCCTGGGCTCTCATAGGCTCTTCTGTTTCTATAGAAACTCAGGGAGTCATTTCCAGCCATTAGGGACGTCCAGCAAGAGAGAGACTGCCAGCTGTAAAAGTGTCCATCAGCCAGGTTTGTCTGCAAAGAGCCTTTTCTGAGTAAACCCTGGGCAGAGTCACTAGCAACCTCAGAAACGACAAATGTAGGGCCATGCAAAAAATAAAGAACAAACCAGTTCAAGGCACATTTTCTAAATATACTGCTACGGTTTGGATGTGGGCTGAGGCACCTCTAGGGTTCATGTGTTGAAATCCCTGTTGTGAGGTACTAAGGAGGTTTCAATTTAATCTATGACACTTAGAGGATTGATCAGGATTGGACATCATCATCAAGATTCAGATCCATGCATGAATGCTGGTGGCTTTTAACAGAAAAAGGAGAGAGACCAAAAGACATGTCCATGTCTCTTGCATGTGCCTGTGACGTCATGCAGAGTCTTGGACTCTGCCAAGACGGTCGTCACAGCTGAAGCACCCACAACTGTGAGCTAAATATGCTTCCTCCTCTCAGCCCCCGGAATTTTGTTGCAATAATACGAAACAGACTGATACGTGTTAAGCTCTAGGGAAACCTGCTTTTTTATAATGGGAACGGAAATAGTGAAACTTTCCTTCACTGAAGAAATACTACTGGACAGTACTCTTAGTGTTAATGTGATTGACGGGCTTCGTGTATCTTCTCCTGCACTGCAGTTCCTGTGCGGGAGGAACTGTGCTCATAGTATCCCAGATGGCATTTATATCTCCGTATAATCCCAGCAGCCACCAACGAGCTGGTGAAATCCAGTGAAGGAATCTCTCCCCTCAGTATAACAAGCAAAGGCCTAGAGCATTCACCCCACTAAGTGACGGTCACTGCCATCATCATGAAATTTCAGTGCTCACGTGAAACGCTGAGAGTGATCATCTATACACTGTACAAGGAGGAGAATGACCAAGGGGGCATCCATCCCCACGGTCTCCATTCTCCTAGTGGGCAGGCCAGAGGTCTCCAACATTTTGTGCCTTTAATGAAGTAAGACCATGGGGTTGGGGATTTAGCTCAGTAGTAGAGCGCTTGCCTAGGAAGCGCAAGGCCCTGGGTTCGGTCCCCAGCTCCGAAAAAAAAGAACCAAAAAAAAAAAAAAAAGAAGAAGAAGAAGAAGAAGAAGAAGAAGAAGAAGAAGAAGAAGAAGAAGAAGAAGAAGAAGAAGAAGAAGAAGTAGTAGTAAGACCATGAGCCAGGAAAACACAACCCTAAAATTAACTCTGAGACCCCATTACCCTCTAACTGCTCCTCAATCCAGCCCATGTGTAGGCCTAGTAACTTGGTATATTCCTTGGGTACCCAGTAATTAGGAAACACACCCAAGACTGCCATTCCAATCACCACTCATGCTGGTGTCCCTCTGGCATGCTGGATGATGCTGTCCAGCCACTGTGTTTCCTACTGAAACTTCAAAAGATGGCTGACCAGAAAGCACATCGCTAGGCCCAGACACCACTCCCCTCTAGCACTCAAACCCAATCGGGCTACCGGGCCTGCCCTGTGCCAAGCAGAACTATTAAGTCTCCATTCTCCTTGTGTCCTTTCAGTCCTTCACACAGGTTGCAGTGTAACATCCCCAGGGCCTTCCTAGACTCCTTTTTAAAGGGCAGTGCAACCCTGTGTAGTCTAGCTGGTCCTGCAAGAGCCCTAGCCCTAGTCAGCCAGGACATGAGGAGGTCTGGAACTATATTTTATGCTTTTGAAGCTAGGAAAAGACAGTGCTAATACGACCCTAGCAAAATGGCTTAGAACGTGGCCAGTGGTCGCAGTGTTTATTACACAGCTGCCATCACTCTAAACCACAAAATTAAATGCTTTCTGTATAGACCTCATCCCTTATGAAATAAACATGGTCCCTGAAATCACTGCCTGGCTGGTGTAATGCACCCTGCTGAGTATGCAGGCTGGTCCAGAGCCAGGAGCCAGAATAGTGCCCTCCCTCCTCAATGCAAACTCCAAGCCTGTCAACGTCACTGACTGATCATTAAAAACTTCCTCATAATCAATGCCAGCCTGTTCCCAGTGAATTATTAATGAATTCTGGTGACCAGATCTGGGAAGCTGTAATTTCTAGCTTACATGCCCATGAAATTTGACAAACGGTTTGATAGGTGAACATTCACAAATTCCTTGAGTCTAATAAGGCTCTGTTTCAATGACTGTTTCTAAATCATTGGAGTTTGAGAAGTTCCCTTTGTAAGTAAATCTGCTGTGATCAGGATGTTCCTTACCCCCGTGGGCTTGTCATGAGGTGGGTGGGGAGACCGGTGAAGGCAGAAGGGGAGTGGGGGGTGGGGGGAGGTCTGAAGCCCAACAGCGCCCTCTGTGGGCAGTTATGGAATAACAAGCTTGGGGAGGGCTAGGAATCCAGTTCTATAGCCTGAGCATCAGCTCTGGATTCCAGGACAGCACCTACTTCTGAATCCAACTCACACGCCCCACATACCTGAGACCATGAGCCAGGTATTTCCTCCACAGGAAATTATAAAGACACCAGCTTAAAGTGCTAGGGTACTTCATTAACTACAACCTCATGAAATACAGCATATCAACATTATGGCATTCCAAACAGCACATTCTGCACCAGGCAGAGTTAAGGACATGAACAAGTTTCTCGACAAGTGTTTTAAAAAGCATCGAGGAGAAACAGCACATTCACAAAGTGTTTCAGTGAGCGCTTTAAACCAAATGAAAGAGAACGCTAACGCACATAAAGGTGTGTTCACAGAGCTCATTATGCCAAACTCCACCGACCGAACAATAGAGTCAAGACTATCTTAAGACAATCTAAATAACAGAAATAATATGAGATTTGTGGGAAAAGGAAGCATGGTGGGTGGGTGCTATCCCTGCAGTTCTGAGGTGACAGATGGTAGATCTATAGTCTACAGATGACAATACAGATTCTTACAAGGTGTTTCTCACTGTCACCCAGAGGGCACACTGGTTGAGCTGTGCTATGTCCAAAGTCAAAGGTCTCAAGGTATCAGTCATGGCTGATATATATTTGTGAGCTGGGGATGTAGTTCAGGTATGGAATGCATTATCTTTCATGTATCCATCCCTTAAAGTAACACACCATACACACAGGCACACACACAGACACACACACACACACTCTCTCTCTCTCTCTCTCTCTCTCTCTCTCTCTCTCTCTCTCTCTCATATTTCTGTTACACAGCCACATCTCTGTTCACCAATGTCACTTTGGGGGTTCCAGGGTCCCAGCTGCACAAGGCCAGCATTTCCTTCTATTATAGCTCCAATGTATCTCTCATACAAACTTGTGAAACAGTCCTAGGGATATTTATTTATTTGAATTTCATGCTCATGCAAACTTATCTTCTCAGGCCCAAGCTGGACTTGAACTTGACCAAGCTAAAACCCACCCTTTCCTCCCTGCTATAAGCTTTTGGTCTCCAGCGCACAGGCAACCTCAGCTCAGAACAGGTTCCACAGCCTCGCTGTAGGGAAGGGAGCTGCCCCACTGGGCTGTATACTACTTCTGTCTAAATGTTCTAGACCACCCACACTCGAGTTGGGACAGTGACAGCCTGGTATTTGAACTATGTCCCTTAAGAGTTTAAATTTAATGGAGTTCAGCAAATCAGGAACATTCCTACTGTCATTATTGCTAATTTAATAACTACTGTGCAGGGGGCTGGAGAGATGGCTCATTGGTTAGGAACATTTTCTACTCTTGCAAAAGACCTGCCTTTGGTTCCCACCACCCACACTGTGGCTCACAACCATCCGTAACTCCAGTTCCAGGGCATCCGACATTTACTTCTGACTTCCACAGACATTTGAGCATACACAATACACAGTCAATCATTTACATACAGGCAATACACTCCTACACAAAACTTTTTTAAAAAAAAAAATCTTAATTAAAAAACAATTACTAGCTTCCTGGTTGCTGCCGCTGCAGAGAGCCCCTGGGCAGCACCCCACGAGCAAACCTGAGCCTCGGGACTACAGGTAAGACCAAATTTTCTGCTGCAAGAAAGCTGCCTGGTGAGCTTGGGACACACGGAAGCAGAATTTCTCTAGGACCCAGCACGTTCTGTGTTTACCGGAAGTCCCCCACCCTCGGATCCCGGCCCGCAGCAGCTCTCTGCTCCCAGACCCTGTGAGAGAGAAACCCAACCGCCTGGTCAGGTGGGCACTCCTGAGGCTGCAGAGCGGAAGAGACCACCAACACTGCTCACCCCTGCCCACATCCCTGGCCCAAGAGGAAACTGTATAAGGCCTCTGGGCTCCCGTGGGGGAGGGCCCAGGAGCGGCAGGACCCCGCCGGACCCTGAAGGAAACAGACCGGATAAACAGTTCTCTGCACCCAAATCCCGTGGGAGGGAGAGCTAAACCTTCAGAGAGGCGGACAAGCCTGGGAAACCAGAAGAGACTGCTCCCTGCACACACATCTCGGACGCCAGAGGAAAAAGCCAAAGACCATCTGGAACCCTGGTGCACTGAAGCTCCCGGAAGGGGCGGCACAGGTCTTCCTGGTTGCTGCCTCTGCAGAGAGCCCGTGGGCAGCACCCCACAAGCGAACTTGAGCCTCGGGACCACAGGTAAGACCAACTTTTCTGCTGCAAGAAAGCTGCCTGGTGAACTCAAGACACAGGCCCACAGGAACAGCTGAAGACCTGTAGAGAGGAAAAACCACACGCCCGAAAGCAGAACACTCTGTCCCCATAACTGACTGAAAGAGAGGAAAACAGGTCTACAGCACTCCTGACACACAGGCTTATAGGACAGTCTAGCCACTGTCAGAAACAGCAGAACAAAGTAACACTAGAGATAATCTGATGGCGAGAGGCAAGCGCAGGAACCCAAGCAACAGAAACCAAGACTACATGCCATCATCGGAGCCCAATTCTCCCACCAAAACAAACATGGAATATCCAAACACACCAGAAAAGCAAGATCTAGTTTCAAAATCATATTTGATCATGATGCTGGAGGACTTCAAGAAAGACATGAACACACTTAGGGAAGCACAGGAAAACATTAATAAACAAGTAAAAGCCTACAGAGAGGAATCGCAAAAATCCCTGAAAGAATTCCAGGAAAACACAATCAAACAGTTGAAGGAATTAAAAATGGAAATAGAAGCAATCAAGAAAGAACACATGGAAACAACCCTGGATATAGAAAACCAAAAGAAGAGACAAGGAGCTGTAGATACAAGCTTCACCAACAGAATACAAGAGATGGAAGAGAGAATCTCAGGAGCAGAAGATTCCATAGAAATCATTGACTCAACTGTCAAAGATAATGTAAAGCGGAAAAAGCTACTGGTCCAAAACATACAGGAAATCCAGGACTCAATGAGAAGATCAAACCTAAGGATAATAGGTATAGAAGAGAGTGAAGACTCCCAGCTCAAAGGACCAGTAAATATCTTCAACAAAATCATAGAAGAAAACTTCCCTAACCTAAAAAAAGAGATACCCATAGACATACAAGAAGCCTACAGAACTCCAAATAGATTGGACCAGAAAAGAAACACCTCCCGTCACATAATTGTCAAAACACCAAACGCACAAAATAAAGAAAGAATATTAAAAGCAGTAAGGGAAAAAGGTCAAGTAACATATAAAGGGAGACCTATCAGAATCACACCAGACTTCTCGCCAGAAACTATGAAGGCCAGAAGATCCTGGACTGATGTCATACAGACACTAAGAGAACACAAATGCCAGCCCAGGTTACTGTATCCAGCAAAACTCTCAATTAACATTGATGGAGAAACCAAGATATTCCATGACAAAACCAAATTTACGCAATATCTTTCTACAAATCCAGCACTACAAAGGATAATAAATGGTAAAGCCCAACATAAGGAGGCAAGCTATACCCTAGAAGAAGCAAGAAACTAATCGTCTTGGCAACAAAACAAAGAGAATGAAAGCACACAAACATAACCTCACATCCAAATATGAATATAACGGGAAGCAATAATCACTATTCCTTAATATCTCTCAATATCAATGGCCTCAACTCCCCAATAAAAAGACATAGATTAACAAACTGGATACGCAACGAGGACCCTGCATTCTGCTGCCTACAGGAAACACACCTCAGAGACAAAGACAGACACTACCTCAGAGTGAAAGGCTGGAAAACAACTTTCCAAGCAAATGGTCAGAAGAAGCAAGCTGGAGTAGCCATTCTAATATCAAATAAAATCAATTTCCAACTAAAAGTCATCAAAAAAGATAAGGAAGGACACTTCATATTCATCAAAGGAAAAATCAACCAAGATGAACTCTCAATCCTAAATATCTATGCCCCAAATACAAGGGCACCTACATACGTGAAAGAAACCTTACTAAAGCTCAAAACACACATTGCACCTCACACAATAATAGTGGGAGATTTCAACACCCCACTCTCATCAATGGACAGATCATGGAAACAGAAATTAAACAGTGATGTAGACAGACTAAGAGAAGTCATGAGCCAAATGGACTTAACGGATATTTATAGAACATTCTATCCTAAAGCAAAAGGATATACCTTCTTCTCAGCTCCTCATGGTACTTTCTCCAAAATTGACCATATAATTGGTCAAAAAACGGGCCTCAACAGGTACAGAAAGATAGAAATAATCCCATGCGTGCTATCGGACCACCACGGCCTAAAACTGGTCTTCAATAACAATAAGGGAAGAATGCCCACATATACGTGGAAATTGAACAATGCTCTACTCAATGATAACCTGGTCAAGGAAGAAATAAAGAAAGAAATTAAAAACTTTTTAGAATTTAATGAAAATGAAGATACAACATACTCAAACTTATGGGACACAATGAAAGCTGTGCTAAGAGGAAAACTCATAGCGCTGAGTGCCTGCAGAAAGAAACAGGAAAGAGCATATGTCAGCAGCTTGACAGCACACCTAAAAGCTCGAGAACAAAAAGAAGCAAATACACCCAGGAGGAGTAGAAGGCAGGAAATAATCAAACTCAGAGCTGAAATCAACCAAGTAGAAACAAAAAGGACCATAGAAAGAATCAACAGAACCAAAAGTTGGTTCTTTGAGAAAATCAACAAGATAGATAAACCCTTAGCCAGACTAACGAGAGGACACAGAGAGTGTGTCCAAATTAACAAAATCAGAAATGAAAAGGGAGACATAACTACAGATTCGGAGGAAATTCAAAAAATCATCAGATCTTACTATAAAAACCTATATTCAACAAAATTTGAAAATCTTCAGGAAATGGACAATTTCCTAGACAGATACCAGGTATCGAAGTTAAATCAGGAACAGATAAACCAGTTAAACAACCCCATAACTCCTAAGGAAATAGAAGCAGTCATTAAAGGTCTCCCAACCAAAAAGAGCCCAGGTCCAGACGGGTTTAGTGCAGAATTCTATCAAACCTTCATAGAAGACCTCATACCAATATTATCCAAACTATTCCACAAAATTGAAACTGATGGAGCCCTACCGAATTCCTTCTACGAAGCCACAATTACTCTTATACCTAAACCACACAAAGACACAACAAAGAAAGAGAACTTCAGACCAATTTCCCTTATGAATATCGACGCAAAAATACTCAATAAAATTCTGGCAAACCGAATTCAAGAGCACATCAAAACAATCATCCATCATGATCAAGTAGGCTTCATCCCAGGCATGCAGGGATGGTTTAATATACGGAAAACCATCAACGTGATCCATTATATAAACAAACTGAAAGAACAGAACCACATGATCATTTCATTAGATGCTGAGAAAGCATTTGACAAAATTCAACACCCCTTCATGATAAAAGTCCTGGAAAGAATAGGAATTCAAGGCCCATACCTAAACATAGTAAAAGCCATATACAGCAAACCAGTTGCTAACATTAAACTAAATGGAGAGAAACTTGAAGCAATCCCACTAAAATCAGGGACTAGACAAGGCTGCCCACTCTCTCCCTACTTATTCAATATAGTTCTTGAAGTTCTAGCCAGAGCAATCAGACAACAAAAGGAGATCAAAGGGATACAGATCGGAAAAGAAGAAGTCAAAATATCACTATTTGCAGATGACATGATAGTATATTTAAGTGATCCCAAAAGTTCCACCAGAGAACTACTAAAGCTGATAAACAACTTCAGCAAAGTGGCTGGGTATAAAATTAACTCAAATAAATCAGTTGCCTTCCTCTATACAAAAGAGAAACAAGCCGAGAAAGAAATTAGGGAAACGACACCCTTCATAATAGACCCAAATAATATAAAGTACCTCGGTGTGACTTTAACCAAGCAAGTAAAAGATCTGTACAATAAGAACTTCAAGACACTGAGGAAAGAAATTGAAGAAGACCTCAGAAGATGGAAAGATCTCCCATGCTCATGGATTGGCAGGATTAATATAGTAAAAATGGCCATTTTACCAAAAGCAATCTACAGATTCAATGCAATCCCCATCAAAATACCAATCCAATTCTTCAAAGAGTTAGACAGAACAATTTGCAAATTCATCTGGAATAACAAAAAACCCAGGATAGCTAAAGCTATCCTCAACAATAAAAGGACTTCAGGGGGAATCACTATCCCTGAACTCAAGCAGTATTACAGAGCAATAGTGATAAAAACTGCATGGTATTGGTACAGAGACAGACAGATAGACCAATGGAATAGAATTGAAGACCCAGAAATGAACCCACACACCTATGGTCACTTGATTTTTGACAAAGGAGCCAAAACCATCAAGTGGAAAAAAGATAGCATTTTCAGCAAATGGTGCTGGTTCAACTGGAGGGCAACATGTAGAAGAATGCAGATCGATCCATGCTTATCACCCTGTACAAAGCTTAAGTCCAAGTGGATCAAGGACCTCCACATCAAACCAGACACACTCAAACTAATAGAAGAAAAACTAGGGAAGCATCTGGAACACATGGGCACTGGAAAAAATTTCCTGAACAAAACACCAATGGCTTATGCTCTAAGATCAAGAATCGACAAATGGGATCTCATAAA